>NC_132812.1:13875086-14475086 GCF_048594095.1 Paramormyrops kingsleyae
TGCAACACGGCGCCCACGTGAGGCTATCAGAAGAAAGTCGTGCATTGTACAGGTGGTACTATTGTATGGGCCGTGATCCACGCACGTTCGGGCTGCCGTCCGGCCCGGCCTGGCCTAGTTTAATCTGCCCAGTCCGCACTGAGCTGAGCCACGGCCGGTGGCTCATGTGTCAGGGCCCATCTCATGCCCTGTCAGGGCGATTTTTCAACACCGGCGCAACTGGAATCCATTTTTAAAGAGGAGAAGCTGGGGTATTCTTTGCGCAGGCTGCGTACCTTTTGTACTGGGTGTCAGCCCCAGTCCACCCTCCATTGTGAGCCCTCATTTGAGGGGTCCCTGGGAATCGCGGGTTAGGGTCCACCGGGAAGCTGGGACAGGTGAGGGCAGCCCCCCCCCCCCGCCACCCCTCCGCGGGACTCAGAGTCGGTCCCGTCGACTTAACAGCACATAAAACAACAGACGTGATCCTCCCACCCAAACAAAGGGGAACCACAACCTTTATTTACCATTGTTGCTGGCTGATCAAGGTATAATTTCGGTGGCCATTCATGCGCGCCGACATGCGACGGCTACGCATTTCCCAGGTCGCCTAATGTGGGAAACTAATGTAGTGCAAGATAGCAGCATGTCTTTGTTAATCGCCGCCTGATTGTTTCAAGAAAATGGCCAGATAATTATGATGGCAGCCGAACGGGGAGCAGACGGGGGTTCACGCCATCGCGCACACGCGGAGGTAAACTGCCGTCATCAATCTGCCTCCCGAACTTTCATAATCTCTTCTTCTTTTCTGGGGAGTTTGGGAGCACACTCAGGGGGCTGGTTTTCATCGACAGAAGCACAGAACGATGCGCAAGGAGCATGAAAAATGAGGACTCGTAAATAGTTACCCTTGGTAGCCATTTTTAGTAGTCAAAAGCCACAGCTTTAACGCCACTGAATAAATAGTAAATAAAATTAGAGAATATTAATAACAGACAAGGTGAACATAAGGACTAGTGATCTAACTCTTAAATATAGAATAACTAGTCAGTGTCTAATTGTTTTAGTAAAAATGAAATGCATTGCCCCTATATTATATAAAATCACTCTCCAACTTGTCCTTCATTTGCCCTGAAGGCAGGTTATCTTAATTATGCTAATGAACCCATGCAAACACTGAAGTTGTGCAGACCAGCGTGAAGAAGGGTTTCTCCTAAAATTTAGCCCAGCTAGGGAGAAGATACGTGGTCCCATGGATTGACCCCACTGAGCCCCCAGTGCAGAGCAACACTGAAACATGGGGGTGGTGGTTTGTGTGTCTGTGTGTGTGTGTCTATGGGGGGGGGGGGGGGGGGATCGTGCCTGGTACCAGTGTGCAGGTGACGAGCGTGTTAAAACACGGAGGGTGACATCACCAGCAGCCGCTGTGTGTCCAATCTGGAGGATTAGGCGCCTTTGTTACTTGAGTGGGCCCAGGATTATAAGAAGACATCATCACAAATATCCCATCATCCAACAGGTTACGCCTGCTCATTCCTGCAGCGGGGGTCCCATCCCTAATTCCACCCCCCTCACCTTTTTCCGTTCCTACACTAGGTATTACACACATGCCGTGTCACCGGGTATGCCACGCTCACAGGCGGGTTTTTACGGCTATTTCCAGATTACCCTGGAGAGAGGCGGGGTCTGGAGGAAGTGCCGCGATGTCTTGACACAGGGATTAGTGGAGATTACAGGCCCTGGCTAATGCGGTCGAGCGCTCACCCTGTTTTACCATGATTGAGAATGTTCCGTCGATCTGCTGACAGCATAAGACCTTCTGTAATTTTACAAATGTCTTCCCGGGCAGTGGCTTCCGACAGCAACATGAAGAAGCCCTGCCCCCCCTCACCGAAAGCCGAAAGCCGGGAACTCTGGGAGAACGGCTGGGTAATCAGGCACAGCCCTGAGTCCCGCTCGTCCCCCAATGTCCCGCTCATCCTGGCAGCCACAACGGCACAAGGGGGACAGATAATTACAAACGGCAGGGGGGCGTCCGGGAGCAGCCTGTTCCCTGGATGCGCTCCCGCCGCACCCCTGTGGCCGATGGCCCCGCCCCACGATGGGAGCCCTACGCTGGGCCGGCCCGGAGGACACAGCGGGCCGTATGCTGCCCATCACAGCCCCCAGTGTCGCATGCCCTGCCAGTGCATCAGTCACCGGGCCTGCCGGGTAAAGTGCCCACCCCCCCTCCCCCCACAGCTGCTTTTTTAAACTGACAGATGCCCCTTTGGTTCACAGTCAGAACGTCAATAAACAGAGAGGCAGTGGGGGGACTGAGGCAGAGACTGGTACACTAAGTAAAGCACTGACTAGTACACTGATTAATGCAGAAACTGGCAGACTTAACACAGTGACTGGTACACTGCATAATGCAGTGACTGTTACACTGATTAGTGCAGTGACTGGCACACTGATTAGTGCAATGACTGGTGCATTGATTAGTGCAGAAACTGGTACACTGATTAATGCAGAGACTGAAAGACTAGTTAATACAGTGACTGGTGCACTGAGAAATGCAGTGACTAGTATTGTGACTGATACACTGATTAGTATAATGACTGGTGTTCAGGTTGATACAGTGACTGGTAGATTAGTTAATATAGTGACTGGTATACAGATTAACACAGTGGTTCATACACTGATTAAGACAGAAATGGTATTGAATGATGGTGATTACTCAGTTCCTGGTCTATTGCAGGGGAGCTACAAAACGGTCCCATTTCCCCCAGTTGCCTGTTCATACTACATGCTCAACACTGTGTATGTAATCTGTTTGGCATAAACCAGACATATTCTGCATCTTAGGGGGGTCGTTTCATGTAACATGGATCTCATGCACCCCCCCCCCCCCCCCAACCCCACGGGCGCCACCTTCTGGTGAGGTTCTTACCACTCAAAAGGTCCTTCAGGTGCCTGAACCAGACCTCGCAGTGGTCGGCGCTGAGGTTGTTCAGGTGCATGGGCCGCTCCTTCAGCTTGGCCCCCTTCCTGACGCAGCAGAAGAGCGTGAGGCCCAGGAGGGTGCCGCCCCACTGCTGACCCACCGAGCGGCGCCGTTTCACTTTCACGGCGAACACATTCCGCAGCTCCACATGCTCCTCCCGCCTCCACGAGCCTGACTCCCCTGCGAAGAACACAAGGCGACCAATCAGAGACTCTGCTTATTATATGTGCATGTGTGTACATTAGTATGTACATTATGTCAATCACGCATCTCACGGCTCCCTGCCATCCTCTCACATCCTTCCTATGGTAAATTCACTGATCTAGCAGACATTATTTCAAAAGGCAGGGTCAGCCAGTCCCTGGAGCAACTGGGGGTTAAGGGTCTTGACCAGGGCCCCAATGGTGAAATCGCTCAGCTGACACTGAACTGGTAACCTTCCGATCACTGGCACAGTGCCCCGTCCTACCGAGCCACACAGCAGGAATAAAGGCATTCAAAGAGTAAAGACACAGTAAGTGCAGCGGAATAAAAAAGAAAGTCTTGAACACTTTGATAACCATAATCTAAAGTGACAGGGAGAGGCCTAATCCATGCGCTGAACAGATATACAGGTATCTCAATCAGAGGCACAGCCAGTACTGGGGGGGGGGGGGCTGATTTGCAGACTTACTGTGAGCCTTCACTCCCCAAGACCCCCCACTAGCAATTTTGCCTATGGCCCCAAAGATCTCTCATTCTATTTTCATTTGTTCCTTCCACCTACTGTGCGTAAGTTACCTGAGGTGACCATTTGGAATGAAGTGTTAACCATTAACTTCAAAAAACGGAAGTATTAATAGTCGGGGTCTTAAGCGGAGATGAGAGGGGACTGGGAATTACCCATGACAAGAAATAACCTGCCATCAGGAGAACAGCAGAGGTTGTAGTAAGGGGGCTGCCCGCTAAAGATAGCAAAGTTATCGCACGGAGGCCATGAAGTACAAAGTAAAAAGCTACAAGTTAAATATGATCTTGAAGATTTCTTAGATGGCCATCACCATGTAGCCTGCTGGATTGATCTCAGTTTGCAGGAGACCCTGGATTGGGTTCATTATCGTGCAGACTCCATCTGAAAATGCCATCTCCTTTAAATGTCTCCCTGTTCATAAGGAGCACATGCCAGCCCCAGCTACGGCTCAATTAAGAACATCCTGCCTGCAGAGCCTCTTATCCAAGCATGTCTTCATACAGGATCCTCCCTTTGAGGCCACGTTTCCCTGCAGACCCACACTATTCACTAGGTGTGCCTCAGGCACTAGTTCTAGGACCCATTCATTCTACTGGTATCACGTTCCGTAAACGCCACTGTATGCAGAACCTTCCCATCAGGGGTGCTCTTCTCCACTCTCCCCAATTTTCCCCTCATATAGACCCCCCCCCCCCCCCCCCCCATCTCCCCACCCTTCATTAGGCGTATCCTGGCCGCATCGCTGTGTTTCAGAACATTAACTGTCTTTTCACATGACTGAGCAAGATACCCGACACCATCTGTTCATGCTCTGGGTTTAGCTGTACTCCTGGATATCAAGCTATTTATTTAACGGTGTGGCCCCTTCCTATCGTGGTCTACACAAAAAGGAGTCAATTTAATTACAGGGAATAAAGGTAATCTCCCCGGATGAAGCTTTTTCCGTCGGTAGGGACGAGCGGGCAAGCCGCCCCACGCCGACACGCACGGCCTATGGGGGAGCGGGGACAACACTCTTGGAGGGGAGGGGGGGGGGTTAGGGTTGCTCCCCCTCCCCTCCGGCACTACAGTAAGCCGGGATCCTGTCTGAATCAATCTTGGCACATCTGCCTGACGTGGACCGTAAACAGGATTAGAGCAGGTTTTATCTGCTTGACGCTAATTGTGTTCGCAGTTTCTGCACATGTCCAGAGTTACAGACGTGCTGCCGTCGGGGCGCGGGGCCTTTCACGCCCTTTTCCTGCATTTCGGGGTATTACAGGCGCTGGCTTTGCTCCCCCCGAACCGCGTGCGCGGTGTTTAGTACTTGGACCTAATTTATGAGCTCGTCCCCTCAATAAAGGGGAGTAAGATCTGATTTCGACACACCCCACGCTGAGCAGAATTATAGTCAGTAATGAACCAGCACTGAACCGGTGCTACAGAGTCACCTCCTGAATCATCCTTATTATTGTTGTTCATCATGCAAACAGGTGCATTCACCATCATTGCCACTTCTTAGTGCTTTGTCTATAATTTGTTTAATCCAATTATTGCATTTAATTAACTATTTGCAGCATACAAATTCAAATTTAATTGCTCCACCACAGTATAATCTCGGTGCAATCTTGTTTTTATTTTCCAGGTTTTGCCACAAAAGGTTTTCTCTTATCCTGTTTACTATGTTGCGCTACTGAGCAATCATGGAAAGAGTGTTACCACTAATATCTTACATTATGCTAATCATATAACCAAGTGTTTATCTTGCAGTTTTAATGCTAATTATTTTCTGCAATTCTTTCTAATTTCTCGCCTTTCTGCTGCCCTAACTAATGCATGCAGAATTTTCTCCAGATTCCACACTGCCGATCCCCTCCTACCTGATCGATGGTTTAATATTGATAATCATCCACTTAGCCTCACACTTTAAATCAGTTTTTTTTTCTGGTGGACTACTTAATATTAACCGCTATTGTGTGGAAAAAGGGCTGGATTTGTGTCTTATGGTCTTTAGGCATTTTTTGAACCTTTTTAATGGGACTGTACATTAAAACAATGGTTACTATAGCGAGACATATGGCAATCCTTAATAACTTCAATTACTGTACTTTGTAATGTGGCTACAGGGGGGAGCTCAATTCAATATTACACCCCCCACCCCATTGTTCTATTCAAAGTAAAGGAGTAAATTCAATGAAATATGAACTTAATGAGGAAAACATCCCCTGTGAAAAATCCTTTTGGACGTATTATGGTGGTACCAATATGTTCATTACCAAAATATGCCCCTTTCAATCACATTCAACAAATTTAAGTGTGAAGATGCGTGCCAACTTCTGAACAATATTTGTTTCCATAAAGATGGAAGGTAACACCTCGCAGAATATCATTCGCTCCGGCACAACTTCCATTTATGCTACATAATCTTTTAATCAGGCATAAATTCTGGCAGGCAGAGCGGAATCCGTCAGTTTATTGGCACCCGCTCCTTCGGTAAGTTTCTGCGGCCTATGAAGACAGAGGTTTAATTTGATTTCATTTGAAGCATAATTTGATTCATTTTCATATGCTTCAGGGACCCTGCTTCTAGCGAATGTTTCCTGGAGCTGATCGTTAGAATGCTCCTGCTAAATCCCCACGTCTGCTAGCGCCTCACATGGATATCAATCACGATGCCGCTTTACGGTCGCAGGACGGCGGCTTTTGGTCAGGGAGATGGAGCGGCCCTTCCAGTCGCCTGGTAATTCCGCCTTTATATGCATTGCGGTTGGCTTGGAAACCGCGCTTTTCACACCAGCCAGACCGGAGGGCCCTTTTTGGCCGTGCAAAACAGGCAGGTGTGCAGGCAGCTCGGTTCGGCTCTTGTTGCCACGTCAGAGCCGACACCTCCCCCACCCCCCCTTCCTTGGCTTTCTGGTGCATAGGGTGCCGTGGGCTCTCTGGATGAGCGAGATGTGGAAACCCAATCCCAGAGACCGCCCAGTATGAGGCTCCGGGCAAACTGGTCCCATTTGTACGCAAGCTGGTCCATATGTCTCGGGTCAAAGCTGTCGCAGATACAACGGCCTCAACTGTCCCATCCGATGACATGCAGGGTCTAACCACACCTGTCTTTCTCATTCTCTCCTCCCTTACTCTGCTCATCGTTGCCCAAAGCACATTCTACGCCCTACCAAACTGTACTTGACGTATTCATGTTCACTGCTGTTTATTGGCCTACATATCGCAACAGATGTTGATGAAATGGCCCAATATAATTTAGAGTAAGCTTATACATTTTTTATGCATAATTTCAGGTTTCCAACGTGGTGTGGGTGCAGCACACTTCAGTCTGTGCTGTAAGCAAACATTCACAGCCAGGCGATTGACGATGTTCTGCACATCGCAAATCACCCATTAGATTTATGGTTCATTGGAATAGAAAAGCCCTCTTTATGCAGAATTTATTTAAAGGGCTCGAATGCCACGACCCCCTGGCATCTGCAGCCGAAAAGAAAAAGCACGGTTGCTTTGACGCGAGCATTTTCCCTCCCCAGCCTGGTGTCGTTCCCTGGCGAAAAATGAGGCTGATTTAAAATGACACGATGGGAACAGCTCTCATTTGGTGCACAGTGAGAAGTCCCGAGATTAAATAAAACTGTGCAGTCTTCTAGAAAAGTTTATTGCTTCCAGATGGATACAAGCTTCCTCCCAGCATCACTCCGGCTTGCAGGAGACGTGGGGGGCGCCCTCATATCATCATGCAATTAATGAATGGACAAAGCGCATCAATTTCAAACCTCATCTCTGTCGGGGGAGGAGTCGAAAATACACAGCATGACCGCGCAGTCGATACGGAGGCGGGCAAAGGAATCATGATCCTCAACAAAAACAAGCAAATCATTCTGAACTTTGTAAGGATTAAACAAAAAAAATCCCTAAGTACAGTTCCAGTAGCTCAGTCCAAACTGCTACACGTGCATCACGAATGCAGGCATTTTTGCTGACCAAATATCTGCCTTATTGAAGGCAGGCAGGCAGGGTTTTTGTAAGGGTTAAAGTCCTCTTTGTTTCATCCCATCTGTGCCTGTAGTAGACACATACAGTGCTCTTGAAGATGAAACTAATACTGTATATTGAAAACTGTCCAAGCACAAAAGCCCTTTGCCAGCTGAGTGTACTGCTCTTTGCCCCATGTTGTGTGTGGCCATGTGGTTCTCAGTATGACGCCGAAGACCATATTTTCCACCTGTGCCTGCCGAGGCCCATGTGACTGACACGCCGCAATCCAATATTTACATTTTTATATTGCTGTTTACTAGGCCGCAGGAAGCAAACCAGAGAGGTGGTGGCCTTCCACGGCCATCGGTCCTTTTCCGTTAAGTCGTGAATTTAACATTGTTTATCCAACTTTATGATTTGGTGGGGGGGGGGGGGGATTGGGCGTCGGAGCACTAGCGAGGTCCACTCACATCGTGCTGCCGGGCTAATTAACTTTTTACTGTCGGGGCAACTGTGAAGCAAGCACGGTTTTCCGACTTAAATCCCTGATCCTGGGCCTCTGCTGTCGCCACGGTAATTAAACGCGGAGAGCGTCTTTGAGGGGCCGAACAGCCCGTCGTCCAAAGGTGGAACTGCCTCCTCCCCACGAGCGGCATTTGTCACTTGGGGTGTTTTAATTACGGGCGCACACCTGCCCCGGCGGGTCTCAACGCACAGTCTCAGGTGTTGCGGGGACAACGTTATGTGTTCCGACATAATGAGTGGTTATTGATGGCAATAAAGCCAGTGATTCCCCAGGAATAGCTACCGCTACAGATAGCCGGCCATTACGCTCCATAGCATCTGTTGCTTTGAGCCCCATCTCTAAATCACATGCTAATCCATAAAATAAAAATATTTTTAAAAAGTTAAATAATCACGCGCAAGTGAGAGATGCATATTACAATTTAATTACACATTTAATTTAATCTGAGCAGTTTTATTATGCATTAAACATATTTTGCTACATATCTTGGCAACATGTGGTAGTATGTAGCTGCCTACACATATTTTCTACACCAAATAAATAAAAGAGAAAATTAAATTGCTCACAGCAGTGGCACCGTGTGACTGACATTCACAGATAACATCCATGTTGAGTCCTTAGCAGCTTACGGGAGACAGGGTGACTGAATAATTTTTTTTTTTCACTTTCTGTGCTCACTGGGCAAAAAAAAGAAAAGAAAAACAAGATCAAATAACATCCGCAGTGCAATTAGTTCCTGAAATCCGAGTCTGACCAGCGGCGTAGATGAGGAGAAAGATGGCCTCATTAAACTGGCAAACCCCACAAACCTGCAGGAAGGATGTTCTGGAAGACCCGCATCTTCCATTAAAATACCTTATGAAGGCCATCAGACTCATCCATACAGACTCTGCACTTGTCAAATGCACATCAGCAGTTCACCTAAAAGCCATTCTGAATGACTGAATGGACTAAATGAAATTCAGTCAAGCTGCTTCCACTAGGTCCGCTAGACACCAGTATGTATCGTATTCATGGATAAAGCAGCGAGAGGAACACGCGTGTTAACAGCGAAAGGTCACGATCGTAAAATACGTTCCCTGAAAACATATGGACAAACTGCTGCCTGGGAAACTTATATAAGAAAATTTCCAGCGGGAAGTCCAGAAAAAAATCTTGATACGTGAAATGGTGAAATCTTAGCATGAATTTGTGATCATGAACAATTTAAAAACAATTTAGTCAGTTTTAGGCCAAACGTCATGTGACAGAATCATTTTATAAATGCAATTCACTGTAAAACTATTACATAAAGATCCCAGTGATTTATATAACCACCGCAGTTACACGTAGCACCGTGCTGACGGGCTCTTTCAACAAAATACATGATAATCTCTATTTATAGTCTGCAAAGATTTGCAGGCGGATTAAACAATAATCGGCTCAGTTTTTTCATTCTGCGTGATCAGTTGTTACATGAGCTTTGCGTGAGTCAACCTAAATTGACAAAACTGTCTGGGTTTGCAGAACCTTTGAAATACAAGCTAAATATCTGTAACTGTTAAAAGATCCAAATTTTCCCTTCTTGTGATATTGCTATAATGGGCTTATTTTGCGATATCGTTGATGTTATATAATAAGTTCTACACTGCTGTAAGCGCCTGATTTTGATTTCGCCTTGGGAAATTTCTATTCCGAACATCCCACTTTTCTCCAGTCATTTACTAATCTGTGAAAAGTACCACAGATTGGCATTCAGCAACAGAGGGCTGCTGCTGAAAGTCTGAGCCGCGCTCTCGATCCAGGATTGATCCGTTCGCGATCGAGTTCAAATCGGCTGCTGAAAAGCACAGGAAGCAACCAGCAGCTGACAGAAAGCCGAGCGCTCGCTCGTGTCCTCACCACAGCCAAACGGAAGCATGACTAATCTGCCGGCTCTTCCAAACACGCCAGAAGAAGCATTCGAATTTAATCAGGTCCTCTACCCGCACACAGAGCTAGCTGCAGGTTTGGGAATTCCACGGGTCACGAAAACACAACGCCTCCTACAATCCAAGCATCACACACAAAAGCTTCCTTTAACACTTACTACTTGCACCTAATCTTCTCAAATTAGCTTAGAAAGATGACACTGCCTTAGTCCCTTGAGATAGGGGGAAAAAACAATGCAACCACATTCATTCAAGTTTTTAAATATAAACACAATTCTACTCTTAATATATATAAAATATTAATGTTTTATTCATAGTAAATGCAGTGATACTTGACATTATCCATCCATCCATTTACTGAAACCACTTATCCCGTCCAGAGTCGCGGGATGTCCGCAGCCTATCCTGGAGGTTACATGGGTAAGGCAGCGAACAACCCAGGATGGGGCTACCTGACATTATTTTATTAGATAATTACATTAATATTAAATATAATTCCACTTGAATCAACATTTTCTATAGCCTCTAAAGAACTGATTCTTTATTTCAAGGTCATAATTTAACCATCCCACTTGACACAAACTGCACATGCCACGAGGGTCACTGTGATTTTCACTAAACATGAAGGACAGGCGACACGAGCAGGATAAGCCCTTCCCCAAGCGGAAGAGGGGCCTTATAGCCGTCAAACTGGGAGCTGTGGT
The DNA here is from genome assembly GCF_048594095.1 of Paramormyrops kingsleyae. Taxonomy (NCBI): domain Eukaryota; kingdom Metazoa; phylum Chordata; class Actinopteri; order Osteoglossiformes; family Mormyridae; genus Paramormyrops; species Paramormyrops kingsleyae. Next base: position 13,885,882 of record NC_132812.1, read on the forward strand.
GAATCCACGCCTCCCTGTCATGTTTTGGCAGTTTTGTGATAGCATTTGGTGAAGACCATGGGGGTACTAGATGGATGCTTTCTTTGTAATGAGAGTGCTGAGTTAATGGCGTTGGCTTACTCTCCTACAAAAACACTGTCCATAAAGCTTAAGCAAAATAAATCCGCGTTCGGGCCACGCAGCGCCTCTGCTACGGGGAATCGAGAAAACAGAACAATAAATGCCATCCTCCACAAGCACACGATGCACTTCAGCTACAGATTGTCTTACACGAGTCAGTTACCCTCCGCGACTGTGACAATATGCCATAAACCATAACGCTCAATGTATTTTTATGTCAGGTTTCGCCCTAGTTTATCATACTGTAATGATGATGGTTTATTGATGGCATATAGCAAACCCTACATCTGGATAACAACAAAATAACTCAATCCATGGACCAAATACGAATTAAAACTTAAAAATGCATAGAATTTAATCTTGTCTGCATTTTGCAACAACACATACATTGCTGTAAAAATAAAACACTTGATTAATTTCTGGAGAATTTCGAGCCTGTAAAATTCATCGATGTCAGCTCTTATGATATTGCCTGATTTTCTTCCTTCACATATTAACATTGCCGTTGTGTATAACACACAGTGACTCCTAATCATTTTGCTGAGTGTCATTGGCCTGGACATTCTGCTAACTGTCCACAAGTCTGGCAGATGCCGTACTTTAGGCTCACAACAGTTGGCTGGTGTCTCTTTTCAGCACATCTGTTACACAAGACTTTTGGCAATATGGTTCATTTCTTTTCTTTTGGGGTTCTGTTTCACACTACACATGTAAGCCGATTTTTTTCACAAATCAAGTTATATGTTAAAAGGGCCGGTGTTCCGGCACAATATGCTGCAAGACTAAGCAGACCCATTTACGGAATCTGGAAAAAGCACTCAAACTCCAATTAAAATAGCTAAAGACGTTGAAGCTTTAAAATCATCACCCTTCCACCAGTGTAAAAACTAAGTTGTCAAAAGAAAAATAATAACCCTTATTACTCAGAATGAAGAACTACTTTATTTCCACGGGGGGGGTGATACGGGGTGAGAGGCCAGTGGTCCAGGAAAACCAAAATAGGCCCTCACTCTGTTCTAGATATCGTTTTTTCCTTATAATCATTATTGATGACTCTTAATATTTATTTACTACAAATTTAATGAGTCTTTCAATTTCAAAAACAAATCAAAGACTTCAGAAAAAAATGTATGCTATCAACATACAATAGTGAAAGACGCCGCTTCAAAGGTTAAAGCAGAAGATGATGGCTTGTTGAAAATTGTTATACTGGTGCAAAAAAAATTAAATAAATAAATCCAGCCACTAAATTTAAGTATTGCTGCTGCAACGTCAACCAGTGGCTAAACCGAGTCTGTAAATCACAGAAATGGTTCATTAACAATCCCTAAATATCATACGTATTCTTGACACAAGAAGGTATCCCTTTATCCATCTATGTTTCTCAATGTGTGATGTTTTTATAAATTACAATATAATGGAATTTTGCAAGTCTACCATGCATACACACGGACTGATTGTCCTTCTGTTTTTAAATGCAAATAGTTCAATCACATGCAGTTAATTTATCAGCATGTGATGGTGACATTAAAGTAAATAATTTTATGAAGTGCTACCTGTAAGACCCCTGGAGATACCCCACTCAACCTGAGCATCTGTCCCAGTCTGCCGCCCACCCCCAGCCCTCCCAGGGGGCTCATTTCACATGCTGTCTCAGGGGCTACTTGCAAGCAGTGACAACTGACTCCCATTTCATTGCCCTGTATCAGTTGACAATCTCCTCAAAACGCAGTCAACCCACACAAAGGCCCAGATTCAGCTCACTCACCGTGGCCATTGTCCCCAACTTGGAGGGGCCGACTGAATAAGTGACGCATTGTTCCCATACATGAGCATTTTATACATTCCCACTACCAGAAAAAAAAAGAAAAAGGAACGCGATATGTGGTGTAACAATATTTGTGCAATAAAGGCCAAAGCAGCTGGGTGCACAAACACAAGTGTCAAGCTGCTAGTGGCAATGCAATCAGTACAACCTCTTCTCTTCGCTGACTTCATCCCCATAATCTAGCACTGAGCAAGCAGAAAACTACACCTGCCCTCCATAACACAATAATATGTAAGTATCCCCAATAATTTTTCACCCTTAGTGAACCCATCACACTCTTGGAGAACTGTACGCACATCCATATAATATGAGGCTAGTCTGTAGGTAAGCTTCTTGTGCAAATATTTAAATAAAGCAATCACTATCTTGCATAACATGATGGCGGGGGGGGGGGGGGAGAACTGGGCTTAGTGGTATATTTTGGGACGGTTTGTGTATATTCATATATTATGTGTTTATATATTCAGCTTCATTATGCAATTATTTATACTGCTTACAGTATAACTCTGTTATCCTAATTACAAATGAATCATAGTTATTTATTCTTAGCCCATGCCTATTTTTTTTAACACAACACGAATGCACACTTTTGTCTTTATGTGTTTACTGACCTGTATTTACTTAACTGTTCCCTTCACTCCATAGAAAATGCTAAAACTGAAAGAGTTTATTACATGTTAAATGACAGGGTTTTTTGTTATTTCACACATTTAGACCGCACCTTGCGGTGACAACGTCAAAAAATGGGGCGCGCTGCTATTTCGGTGTCACCGCTACGCCATCGGAGGAGGTCCGACGCACGCGAGAGCGTTGTCATGGAAACGACGGAAACTCCGCAACCCACCTGTAGGGGTCTCCGGCTCGATCGGAGTCCATATTACCCTCGTCGCCGTCAGCACTACGTCGCAACTCTTTTTTTCTATTTCAAATATCCCTTTTACTATCGCGTCTTCGGCGTTAAACGCAGCGCCTTTCCCCAAGGTCAGTGCCGAGGGCTTCCCGGTGCGCAGCCGAGGGATGGACACGGAACGATTCGATCGTTGCTGGCGTTGTGGATGTTGTTGATGCTGCTTGTGCTGTTTTCTCTTTTTCTTCCTTCCACGACTGCCTGTTTTCAAAGGAGACACCGGTTGCGTTTCTCGTAACTCCTCCTGGCTTTCCGACCACGCATGTCGATTTGTAGATTTTCGAGGGGACTCAAACATGATTCAGAAAAATCTGTAGCAAGCAAATTTCTTCCCGACAATCAGTGTTGTCGCATGAATTATCAGGTCAGCGCGTCCCCGTCATTCCCCGCTCCCGCATAGTTCTGCTGCGGAACTTCCTCTTCGGCCTACCCTGAGCGTCTTACAGCAACGCGCGTCCCCGCGAAAACGTCCGACCGTTCCGGTTACGCGCATCGCAACTGCCTGCTTACCTCGCACCTAATGACCCGTTATTTAATATCAAAGCTTAAATGTTTTCGGCAAGTGTGGCAGATTATGGTAACGCCAGCGCCATAATAAATGTGTTACACCGAATAGTAAAAGTAAATATATTGAAGTGTTTAAATAATATTGTCTGTGCTCTGTATGGGTGAAGTATGGGTGAATGCTATATTACTACTTAAAAATTAAAGTGAAAAATATCATTTGTCGCGTATATATGATTATCATTATCTAACATTAGTCAATAATAAAGAGAAAGAACTGAGAATCAAATTTCCGATAAATATGATAGATTTGAACGCTATCATCTGGAGCGTTTAAAGCTCCTGTTTAAATGTCAGGCTTTTTTAGGGATTACGATTATATCTGAGTACGTATGGGATAAACTTATGAAGTAATTCTGTAAGGGACCTAAATGCAGTGTGAGTAGTATTGATATTTTTAGACTCAACTGTCTACATAGCTCAACGTGTTATCAACATTGTTTGTTGATTGTTGTTTGTTATTGCGGTACCAATAGATGCTGCATGGATTTGTGCCTTGACAGGCCTACATTCATACGGTGTGATGATACTTTTAGCACCATGGACAGCTCTTGAATGAGGCGTTAGAGCGTGACCATACTGTACTTTATGCAGTGGAGTTTACAGCGGGACACCTGTCCTTCACACCAGTCACTTCATATTTTTCACATGAAGTTTCAGATCAAAACCCGAACATTGAGTGCATTGAAGTAAATACGAAAATTGCCATTCACGGAGGTTAAAAATCGAAACTGATACATGGAGCAAGTTCTGGGAATATGGTGAATAAGTGATAAGTTCGGTATGTTGTGATCGGGACGATCTAGTTGCTAATGGGTTAGTGGTACGAAAATGCAAATTGTTATTAAATAATGCGAGGGTCAAAATACGTTTGACAGGGAAAAAAATGTGTGTTCTGGGGTGTTTTAAGGAGCATAAATCAGCAGAATATGTTCCAGATATTGGCATTGACTCTATGGTATTTTCCCATCTGATGGAAGTACTGTGCTATGCAGTGAGTGTTCATGCATAAACAAGATAATTTTCATAAATTAAAATCTCCCCTGCAGAAGTAACATCTGTGCCTCCCTCGCTTTGCATAAAAGATGGTGGCATGCGGATGCCCCTCGACTGTCTACAGCAATCCATGGCGTTGAGAATAGCCGTTTATTTTGTCCTTGAGCTATTTATAAACATAAACTTACGTTAGAGGCGTATGCACTCTCTGGTTACCTTAGCTCATATACGCAATTGTCCTATTTAAACAGTTTATGTGTCACGTTAATCCCTTTCCGTATTATTGAAATCGGTGTCAGTGGTTGACAAGTACATTTGATTTCTTGATTTATTACGTCATTCAGAGAATCGCTTCCTAATGGTATTCGTTCTTCGGTGTCATTGATTCTCATTTTGCAGTATACATAAAAATATAAAATAACACGGATAAAATAAGTATACAAAAAGTCTTGTTTTAAGAGTTGAATTATTGATGGGAAGCATGCCCTATTATTGTGGCTTTAGGACTATGCGAGGGAAAGCGGAATATGCAAATATGATTTAAAGTACTGCCGTGGGGGGAACGAATGATGCCAAGTGCATATTCTCAGGATACTTAATTCGCATCTATCTTCAGCATACACGGTGGATGCAATCAAGGCAGTAGGTGAAAGTAAGCAGCGCTGAGAGTCAGTGTGCCTGAAAGGCACAGGTTGAAACAAGCGAGGGGTCGCCAAGTCGAGCCCCATGAATTCTGTTCAAGGACGTCATTAAGTCCTACTGTGTCAGTACCAAATACAGAGAAGCATACATTTCCTTTAAATTCATAAGCAGGACATACGACATAGTGCTTACTTTTATTGATTTTTGTTTCCTTCGGACTAATAGGCCATGGGTTGAATTATCTTGAGTTTTACTGACGGCAAATTCAGTAAATAAATAGCCAAATAAACACAAACATGCTTGTTCGTTTTTGCAGGTTTATTAGTAACATAAGAAATAGTTTTACTGTGCACATAGACCAAAGAAATATATATGAATGTCTGTTTAAGTTGAATAAATAAACTACGGTGTTCTTTCTGAATACTGAACCACCTGTCAATATTTATCAACAATTGGGAACACGATTTGGGAACACGAAGTAACTGTTACTATATCATTTACTTTGTCCAGTGTGCGCACTGGCGTTTTGTGTGTTTTTTTTTTTCAAACTATAATTTCATGTATTGTGAACTTCAAAATATATCCATAACAAATTCACACGTAAGTGGAAAAATTTTAATTATGGACTTTATTCTACAAATAATCATTCGCGCCTTTTATGAGCTATCAAAATAAAAACAATAATCCCATAGGAATTACGTACACTAAGAAATCACATCGAAGGAGAAATGTAACTTTTGACCAAATATTCAACACTATCTGCAATTTAAATAGATAAGAAATGCGTTGTAAGCCTCAATGCGATGTGGCATTACATCATATTGTACAAGTTAACAAACAAAAATACAATACAAATTTCATTAAGTTGAACCGGCATTACACCTCAAACAGCACTTATTCTGAACCGCATTTGTACATGCAATATCTATTGCGCTATATTACGTTTCTTATTCAAGTCCAGGGATTTCTTTCCAGAATCGAGGGGGACAGCTGTGATTACTGTCTAATTTGTACAGCTAAAAATAGGGCAACTAAACTTCAAGTGATAGTCAAGCGTTTTTTCTGTACATAGGGAATCACCCAGAAAAGATGACGCACTTTATAACTTCTAGGAAGCGTCTTAGCGTCCACCCATATAATTATTTTTTTTGATTCTTAAGGAAAACAGAAATTTAAAGAAAATTAGATGATTTGTGCAACCTTTTGCAACCTTGCTTGATTTTACAGTAAAAAAGTGCCAAGGCAACTTAACATATAACTGAGCACTTTCCCGCTGGTTAAATCATAGCATTATTACTACCATCATCACTGTTTCGTATAAACAAGACATACCTCTATTATTTTATAAAACATTGATGGAGTTGCATGGGATAAAATAGGAACTTGACCTTATAAAAGTTAATTAAGAATTCTGTACAAAATCACAGCAAAATAATTCAGTATGGAATAGACTAGTAGTAAAATGTAGTTGAAAAAAATATATATCTTTGTTAATTTTCTCGATTGGCCCATTATCTGTTTAAAAATTGCATAGTTTCCAAATTATTGCTTGTGATTTTGTTACATGGATGATATTATTATAACATTCGGAATACGACCACTTCGATTTCCCATTGTGACCGTCATATAGAAGCGCTATAGAGTATAATACATAAGGCGAACAGGAGTGTTCATTCCAACCTCACCTAAAGGCAGTAACAATAATAAATACGTACATAAGTTTAAGCATGTAATATTTGCACTTTTGCATCAGTGAAATCCAAATGCGTAAATGCTTTCAGACAGTCTTTAACAGTGTGTCACTGTACTCGTTAGTCGTGGAATATAGCATTCAGTTGCGCGTTCATGACTCTGTCATGGTGAGAATGTCCGTCATATGACATGATGTTTTCCATCGGTATCTCGCAACGCTGTGCGGAGCTCGCGTAAAGGGACGGGTGAGCCTGCGGTCCCGCCAGACCTGCCGCTGGGTAATGCATGGTGAAGGCGTAGTTCTTTTCGAACTCTGAAGACGGCTCGTGCTTGAATGAAAAGTTCCCGTTCACACTTAAAGGGGGGCTCAGAGGTCCGTCGAATGAGGGACTAGTGCAGTCTGTTAGTACAGATTCGAAAAACGGCTCCAGTGCGCTCCCGTAGGAATGCGGCTTGACGTGAAAAACGTGGGAGCTGTCCATTGTACCATATGGCGGGCTGGGAAGACCAGGGGTTTGATAAGAATAGGGATGAGTAGCAAAGGAAGCACTGGCTGTTTGCATATGAGGGGGTATGTCCTGACTCTGCTCTGGAAGAAAAGTTCTGGGGTTCAGCTGGAGACAACCTGCTACCAAATTAGTGGTTGGCTGTGATAATCCTTTGCATAGGGCCTGCACAAAGGACATCAAATCTGGACTCTTACCCGAACGTAGAATCTCAGAAAGAGCCCATATATAATTTTTAGCCAGCCTTAGTGTCTCTATTTTTGAGAGCTTCTGAGTTTTCGAGTAACACGGCACAACTTTACGCAAACTCTCGAGCGCATCGTTGAGCCCGTGCATGCGGTTCCTCTCCCGCGCGTTCGCCTTCATGCGTCTAATTTTAAACCTCTGGAGTCGAGCTTTTGTCATTTTCTTCTTCTTCGGCCCGCGTCTCTTGGGTTTCTGATCGTCGCCATCTTCCTCCTCATCTTCCTCGTCGTCGTCATCATCTTCGAGTCGGTTGAGGCCATCTACATCATCTACATCATCATCCTTGCCTATCTCCTCTTGGTCCTCATTCTTCTTTTCCATATCGTGCTCATCTTGGGAACTAAGACATTCATCAGTCCAATTTGAAGCACTCTGGGACTCCGGCATCATGCCCCCCTCTGTGTATGACTTGGTCATTCTCGCACGCTGTCAAAAAGATAGCAAAATTAACCATGAAGGTAATACTGCCTGCACATTTAGTCATCACAAAGCTTTTCTTATTTTTTTTAGATTAAAAAAATAATAATATAATTAATTCCAGTCTTGTTTTGAAAAACCAAACAAATATAATCCTGTGTATGGATTATTATCTGCTTAGCTTTTACAATAGCCTACTGTTATGTAACTGTGACCAAGGTATTAGCAGATCAAGCTCTTCAGAACTTCTGTGTACTACATCTACCAAACGTATTAAACCCGAATGACGGAAAGAAAGCCAACTACATGGTAAAGCGAGTGTGTATGTTAACATGATTTACAGAATCTATACTTATTAAAAACCGCGGTTACTAACTGATATATACTTATACATATATACATATAAGTTTTGGACATTACTTATTTTTGTTAATCGGAATAAAAGCGGTTGTGTTTGCGTTTGTTTGAAATCAAGCTGAAATTTCGTTTATACAGTAAACATGAAATAACAACAACAAATATAATAATAATAATAATAATAATAATAATAATAATAATGCCTGAAATTCCTATGAAGTATTACCACTTTAAAACAATAACCATGTGCTTTAGCAATTTCGTGCAACAATTGAATTCTCAATGGTTCCCCCGATACTGTAACAGGTAGCATATTCTCTTATCATTTATTACACACTTATGGACGACATGTTGTGTTTAGTACACAGTAATCTACTTGTACTTTAATTATTTTAATGATATTCAAATAAAATACGTTAACAATAATCAAAAAGAGCATCATGATTAATTCATTAATAAGGTACAGAACTCTGCCTCCTAGTTTTTTTGTGGGAATTATTAAATACACAACAAACATAGCAGTACTGTAGGCAACTCGACCTTTAACTTGATAAATACCTTTCTCCTGCAGAATGTCTTCTTATGTGAGTTGCATGCCCTTCCAGGTGTGTTAGAGGTCCTGCGAAGTCTGTTGTGACAGGCTGCTGTACGGATGCGCAGGTTATATAGCGGTGCTACTGATGCTGAGAGATGAGCATGTATACCTCTAGCCGCTGTTAATATCCTCGCACCAACGACTGTCAGGAAGCTCCACCTCTTTCTTCGGCACGCGCCATATGGTCAACTACGTCAGGCAAACGGCCCCAAGCGTCACGTGACAACTTCCATTTGTATTCAACAGAGCTCTCTATTCCATCCCTTTGTGGCCAAAAGAAAGTGGCCATCTGTCGCCAGTTAGAGACTCTGCGGACCTGTTTGTACCCGCAGGATGAATTAACCCTTTCACACACATATTCTCTTCTATAACAAAAACATACTGTAGGACTCATCCCATTGAACACACGTGCGGGTTTATGTGCATTGGCTACACGTTACATGCGTACAGTTTCCATGTACGGGCTCAAATTTACACTACCAGATTTGTTAACAACTTATGTATGATTGAGTATGAAACCTATGAGATTACACAGCAACTAGTAAACAGAGAGTGGACTTAATCAAGTTAATTTCCATTTACCCAAGTATAACCATGCATGCCTACACAATTTAATCAATAAAAATAACACCAACAAAATAACGGCGATTTGTACGATTATGATTATCAGGATGACGTTAAGTAGGATTTTAATGTTGATGCTATTTACGAAATAGGCCTAGACCGTGTCCTAAAATAACTTGCACAGGGCTACTGGGTCAGCCGACACTAAGCGTGGGTTTAAGCTTATTTGAAATAGTCCAGTGCTTATCTCTGGTAATCTTTCTAATTGCGCGTGCTATTGATTGAAGACAGTAGTTGTGTAGTCCGGACTGAGCCCCCAGTAATGAGTCTCTTCTTTTCAGACTGGGGGTCGGCACGCGAGCTGCACGCGCACAAACAAAAGCCTGTTTCACGGCTCGCTGGCCTCGTCCAGCGTTCAGAATCTACTGTTTTACATTGAGTTTGATATAATCCCTAAGAAAAATGACGGGGTGACCGTTGAACGGCCAGCAGGATAAATGGGGAAACCCAAGACAATAAGAAGAAAAAAACTTAATTGATTTCGGCCCATAACGGGGGAACAGTTGTGCTGGCGGTCGTTACTAACACAGCGATTGTCTTTGGTTATAATGAAATTTTAGCATGAACATAATTTTGCCTTTATTTAATCTGCTGAAAGACATGTCAATAGTCGCATCCATCTTCTGTCATAGGCGGTATAACTGGCCAAAATTCATCAACCACGTTATACCTTAACGGGATCAGATTAATAAATGTATTGCGTTTCTCTCTAACACAAAATCAGACCGTTTGATATCTCTTGGGAATGCTGTAATATCTTAATTAAAGTAAATGATGCCTACCGAACAATTGTTATTTTTATTTGGAATCATATATTTTTCTTGATTTTTAAGCTTTGTATTTCATTCCAGAGATGAAATTCTGGTTAAATAAAGTAGACAATAACATATTTTGAACATATTCACTGCAGAATTTTGATGCCTGGTGTTTCACGAGAAATAGCAAGAGTCTTTATATACGTTTGCTCAAGCTTGAAAAGTGTTGCCTTCCTCATGTTTACTCAGCTCTGATAAGTCTATATTTAACATCTGGTAATGGTCTGAGTCAAACGCACAGGGTGCAGGTCCGCAGGTTGAAAACCAGGTAACTGTGAAGTGGTCACAGAAACTCGGCGCCTCCTAGCTCTGGGGAAGGGCAGTTAATCTTTCTCATAAAACGACAAGTTTTGTTGATCAAACCCCCTTCCATCAGCAAAGCGCTGATTTGGAATGTTTGCCTTGTGCCAGCTCATGGTTACCGTACAATCCACGGCCGCCGTGGCGTTAAAGTATCGAAAAGAGAGATCAGTTCAGCACCACCGACAGCTACTCTCGACAGCAGCAGGGATCTTGAGGAAAATACATACATAAATACATACATACATAAACACAAATGACGACATATGACGATGACTATATACACACACGCGAATCAGTTTAGCTTCTTTACTTTCATTACCTCACATAACTACATTATTTCTCGTGCTTCAAGAGTTTCACATCAATCCAGCTTTTGATGTATTCTACAACTCCACAGGCTTTAACAGTAAATGCACACTAAAGTAGATCCAATGAAATAACTCATGAAAACAAATAAAAAATAATGTAGTACTACTAGGATGCCGAATGAGTCATGTTTTGCATTATTCTAATAACTTAATTAGTTTCAGTGCCTTATTTTAATAATTGTCCAAGTTATCAAGTTAAAATGGAAATCTTGCCTTTCACGAATGCATCTTACTTATAAAAAGTATATCCACAAGCACTTGATACGGACTGAAAACAGTAACGTTTTAAATGAACAAATACTAAAATGACTGAATAGCGATTAATTATTATATTGTTCAAAATCACTGATATTATTCAGTGATAAGGAATGGTTCATTATCAATAACCTATAGGGTGAATAATAATTACGATAGATTTTCAATAAGGTAAGAATATTATAAAAATGAAAGTGATGTGCAGAGATTTAACTTCAATAGGAAAATGAATTATTCCATATTTTAATATAAGTTTAATACTAATTATAATACATTTTAAAGGGTTTACAGCAAAAATGTAGATTCTGGCTCGTGCTGTACATGTTTTGCACTGAATTTTCCCCAGCAGTGGCAATGCGATTTAAATATTGATGATCTGACCTTTCATTTTCCTCCACCTAATCAAGTCATTTTCCCCAAACAGGAGACCGGTGCATCACCCCAATGCCTTTCCGCTTCAATAGGGAGTTAGATTAAATGAATTCAGCTTCCCATTTCACTGTTCTCTCATCGCACTAATTGCTTATGCAAAAATGCAGATTTGTATTAATTAGTTACTCTGCTGATTAGTTGTATGGTGTTTTCGCCTAATAAATCATACCAGTATAGAGGAACAGACAATATTTTGGCTCACGACCCAGATGTGGTTGAGGAATGAATATGGTTTTCATATTAAAAGCAAGATTTAGCAATAACGGCTTTGAATCGCAGGTAAAGCCACCTGCTGAATTTACGGACTGCTGAATATGTGTGGGCGCGCGCGAGGGTTTATGTGTATGTAGAGGGGGGATCAGATGTGCATTACATTGTGGGGACCAAGTGTTCCCACAATGTGATAAAAACCAGACGTTGTGGGGACAATTTTTTCGGTCCCCACATGGGGAAATTCAATTTTATAAATATCTGTGACTGCAATAAAAAACTACAAATGCCAAAAGTTTTGTATTTGTCTGGTTATTTATTGTTAAGGTTATAGCTAGGTAGGGGTTAAGGGTGTCATAGTTGTGATTAGGATTATGCCCATGGAAATGTATGGATGGTCCCCACAAAGATATAAGTACAGGTTTGTGTGTGTGTGAGCGCGCGCAGGGGCATGCTTATATATGATACATATTGATATATGAGTATGCATGTGTGTTACATGAACCATAGCGTAGGTTATGACTACTGGAAGTTTAATTAAAGCAATTAGTGCAAGAGACGGTATTAGGATTATTCATCTGTAAGTTAATACAAAAAGAGTAACGTTCTAAAATTCGCAATACTCAAGTTGAAAAAGATTGCTATAGAATATTTTATTATTTAATAAATTACTAAGACGTCAGTGAAAATGTACTTGCAGGTTTCTCTCTGAGGTCGATGGAAAATTGTATAAATTTGTTTTCTTTCCAGGATAAAAGCGCCACCTAGTGGTTGTTTTATTGCACGAAGTATACGAAAAAGTACATAGGCCTGCAAAATCTTCTATTCTACAATACACTGGAATATTTTAATAACCCGGTGAAAGAAATCCACCTCATATAATAGTTCGGCTCGATCTATTTTAATGCATAAACTTGTTCGTCATAATTAATAAAGTTTTCCAAAATGACTCATATTAAGCTAACAAAAATTTAAATTACTTAAAATTTAAAACTCGGTAGATTAGGCTATTTCTGACGGCAGCTTCAACCATATATAACTTTGCTCTGTCCAGTTGATCATATCTTCAAATAATATCTCATTATCATCAGATTTCATGGCTGATGAATCTTTGCATTAATAGTTTACAGCAACACAGCGAATAATATTTAGGTCGAGATTATTTAAATTTGAAACTTCATCATTTTTACATTTTATAATAATATGAATAATTAAAAAAAACATGTTTTAAATCAGGAAAGCCCATAAAATAAACTACATAAACTATAGGTTTACTGTAGTTACAACTCTAGCTAATAGAAAAGAAAAAAGTTGCCACTTACTAATCCAAATACGTATCATAACACCGCAGGCTATACCAACAAATTATAAGCAAAACTTTTTGAAAGGTATTTTGTCCGTTAAGACTTAAATGCGTAGGCCACATAAAATAATTGTAGTATTATGTAAACATGTTAACAATGGGAGGACGAAAGCATCACAAATTTCTGTATTTCACATTCTCCATAAAGATGGCATCCATCCATATATCATAATGTTAACTGTCCTTGGGGAAAATGGCAAAATAAATATTATGTTCCATGTAACACAATCTACCACCCCATCTGTTTTCATGGCGAACTATGAATTTTAATTAAAATCCCACTGAGACGCAGAGAAAGACAGCAAACGGACTTCAACTTTTATGAACAAGCAATAGGCCTACACCGCCACCAAGTTACCAAAAAGGGATCGTGAACTTATTTTCCAATGTATTTCCATTTCGTTGGTAAATGGATGGATGGATGTTTCCTTGTCTTCTTTAATTAACCCTACTTAAGATACGCTAAATTATAAAAGAGGCAAAATGACAGTATTCAGTAGTAGGACTTTCCCGATATTAAACTACATTGATTAGTAATTAAGGCAAACGTTTGGATGCTATTGCTGACTGCGGGAACATTTCTAGAAACTAGCGAAGAATTAATCAATTCCACACGTTGGGAAATTATATGGTGTCCTCTAGTGGGAAATACTTAACATTACAACAGCTTTTTTTCAAAGTCCTTTGTGCCATTTTGTTAGAAAGATGTTGATTTTATTTTTAATCAGGTGGCAATACTAAGAGAGTATTTAATAACAAACCATTATGAGTTTTGTTGCTGGTAGTATGTTTAATATAATTTTCTTAGTTAAATAATAAGGTAATTTGGGTCAAACTGGACCCACATTGACGAATCAGGCCTCACTTTAACAACACAATCTTTGCGGGACGTATAAATTTCACCGTGGTGACCCCATCTAAAGGTATTGTAAAGATGCACCGCAAAGAACATAAATCGACTTCACTGTCATATATTCATCGGTAGGCTTTAAAAATGTTAAATCGATAATGTCCCATGCTGTTATAGCCTGTGGTGTATTACAGTTACAGTCAAGAGGACAATGTTAATGCTAAAGAACAACTGTGTAAGGAAAGGAACCGTGTGTTTTTGGTTTGGGGGAGTAAGAATTAACGGGAGTTGTACTGGCCTGGGGCTTTACAGTGGCTAGAAGGAGTCGTAGCCTACCGAAGAACGGAGGAATTTTACACTGGAATATTTACGTTAAAGCTGTAGATACAGCTATAGGTAACAAAGTTATACTTGAAGCTAATTTGAATGAAGTAAATTTGCATTGTGTGGGTGTACCATGTACACCCAACCATTCCGTGGTAAACACCTAGCAGGTGACATCGTGGAAATTGTTACACAACATACATACTGTAGGTAGGCCTATATTAATAAAGTAAAAGAACAGATGGTTACACATGCTGCTAAACGCTTGGAGCCACAGCGCATTTGCCATTTCCCCCATCACACTTCAAACAGGACAGGAAGTCCTGAAACATTACATTGTACAAGCATGCATATACTATAACCGGATTTCCATAAGGATCAGTTATGATACACGAAATGTACGACAAATTTACAAATTTGATGCCACTCTGTTGCCAAAATGCATTTTTATTTTCATATTAATTGAAATTCATTGTACATGGATTAGTTTACTCTAAAATTTGTTTACAATATTACAGTTTACGATGCTAATAAATATAATGATACTAATTGTATTTTGCTGTTGTGGGTATTATTATGTCTGTTTACATTTAACATATGACGCATTTCTGGGTGGAGTGAAGACTCTCCGAAAGAATCCTACTGATATGAATAGAAACTCCTGCAGAGTGAAGTTATTAAAACACTGCGTATGACGAAAGCATATATGTAAACCGATATTTTATGGTTGAAAAGTAATCCATAAGTATGATGCCATCAACATTCACATATATTGGTCCACAATTATATCTGCCGGGTGAAAAATAACGGAATGAGACTAATGTCGATTATCTTTCTCAATATATGTCGTTGGTTACATTAAGCAACATTTATTATATGTGCACATATTATTATAGGCAGTAATATATATTACTAGGTCTACTATGAAATCTTCTGTATCATGGTGGCCGAACTGTAGCCGTATTTTTTTCTATAATGACGCGTTATCCCGGTCTCGGAGTCCCAGCACACGCTCGCCTTTGAGTCCCGCTTTTTTGAGACTCTTCGCAGAGACTCGCCCTCTTTTTTCACGTTACTTTTGTATCCCACACGGAAGCGGAAGCGCAGCTGTTTTCAGAAGTTGGCCCGACGTCGCCTATGTTGTGGAGTCGATTCTGCAAAGTCTCCGAAAAGCCTCCCGGATCTGTCTGTTAGCATGGTAAAAAATCACGTAAGTAAAGGGAAAAAATCCACGGCGTCGTGCGGATGCGTGAGAGCGGGCATCGCTGCCGTGGAAATCGTGTCGTTTGCAAGTTGTCACATACTATTGCTTTTAAAAAGAGTTGTGCAGCCGCTCTGCTTAACGTCATTGCTTGAAGTCCGGCGGTTGTGATTTCTTGCCTCGGTTGCGCGAGTTTCTGGTCTCTCGCGTTTGCGGTATGGTGACATTTCTGTTACAAAGTTAAGATGAAACAGTTTTCTAAGTGAAGGCTGCGATGCGTCATACGAAGAAGTCCGGTAGCGATAAAAACAGGGAACATTCAGGAAGCCGGAGATCAGGACGTACTCCTGCTTGGAAGGGTATCCGAAACAGCCCCAGTTTAAGGAAAGCGAAACCACGGCGAAGTGCATAAAGGCCAAATTAACACCGTATTTCAACTTTGGCTGGTTCTGTATTTTTTGGGACATCAGTGAGTAAATTAATCACAGATAGACTGGGAATACTGCAGTTGAAGTTTGAGGTTTTGTTAGTGAGATTCGGTGGGATTAAATAGTTTATTCTAAACTTTTTTTAGTCATAACTTAGTTTCGCCGTTTTAATTTACGTTATTATTTTCCCAAGGTGTTCCCTGAGTTTTCCACCAAAGCATAGCTCACATCTTTAGAGTTCCTGGCATTTCTCCTTCAGTATCGTTACTCCCCCATTATTAGTTTTTTACTCATAATTTTGTCAGATTGAAATGTGCTTTTGAACAGTAATATAATGGTTGATGCTCCTTGATGGTACTACTCTCTATACCTCAGATGTAAATAAGCCGTTTGTGGTCGTGTAGAAGATTTCAGCCAATGTGATTTTCTTGTTTTAGCTTTCTGTGTTTGAGAAGTGAGTTTTGAAAATTTGGCGGCATGTCTTTTTTCCAGAAGGTTTGCTTTTTTCTTTTTATTGTCCGTGGCTGCATGTTTAACGAAATTTTTGTTGTCCGGTAATATTGCATTCCTCAAGACCGATCTTGCCTTTGAGAGTAATTCATGCAGTAGATTCCTAAAATAGTATAAGCACTACTATATATAGGAAAGTTAAGGGACCTATGCATTTCCGTGGCATAATGGCGCATGGGGACACTGCAGAAAATGTTTTAGGCAGAGTATTTGAGTTGTACTGGATCACACCTTCCTGAAGAGCAGGTGCAATGGGTGTAAGACGACTCCCATTCAGAAGCGTAGCATACATAAGCTTTTAATCTCCTTTTTTTTGGGATGGTTTAGGCAGAAATGCGCACATCAATGGCGGAATTACAATTTCGTTCCCATGTTTCTATGCGCTTCCAAAGGGATTGTGAAACTTTTTCTGTTTCTTATGAATTACTCGTGAAAACTCTCATCTGGATTTAAGTAGCTTTCGCGGCTGCGCCTAAAGTTGTAAACTATGACGAGTTGGCGATTAGAAAGTCGCACGCGCCTTTATGGACCACGCGATGACGTTGTGCCGTGTCTTTTCACGCGGTCACGCACGATCACCATCTTCTAACTATGGAGACTAGTTGTTTGTCCAGCATTGCGCAAGAGGCGTGCTTACGTAACGAGCAGAGTGTCATAATGACAGATGAACCCTTACATGCGTACACGTTTTGTTGGCCAGTGCCATTTCCATGAACACAGCAGAAGCTGCATTTCTGTGGGATAATATGATTGACTGGTGGCCACAGAAATTCAGTCCAGTGTGCCAGGTAATCCATTAGCTACAGAAGTCGTTGAATGATTCATGTTAGTGTCAGCAGGGAAAAGAGATCCCTGGATTTTAGGATGCTCAAAAGCTTTTCTTGGATTCTGCACAGTTCGTCTTTCAGTCTTATTCTGCAGATTTCTGTGACAGTTTTACGTAACAAAAAAAAGTGCAACTGAAGTGACTTGGACCAAAGGGAAACTAGTTTGACTTATTTCCCACCGTTTATCTCCATATGCAGATTTCGAGCTCCGGACATGAACAGCCCTCACACCCATTGCTGGATTTACAGCCCTGTTTCACGGGGTAGCGTGCTCTAAAAACCACCATCAAGTCGTCACTCGTTTAATGACCCGTGTTCAGCATGCATAATGTGCATCGCCTTAACATGCTGGAGATGTGTGGCTCACAGAAGGTTACTGAGGTTCTTCTTTTGTGAGCTGGTCTGTTGAATGAGGAAATCTGACTTGACTAAATTAGTTCAGTCTTCATCTAAAGAAAAGTGACTTTTAAAGAAGTGTGTCCTTTTTAAATATGATTCAAATTGCAGTCTGAATTCCGAGTGGTTAAGGAAATATGATCATAGTCTTCTTCAGGAGGGGGGCGGTTGTTTCACTGTAAAAAAAAAAAACACTTCTGTCGCTTTAGTAAATACCCAGAACTACAAGGCTTTAATTGATCTGTCACATTTAACATGGAAACATCTTGTAAAACAAAACATGTGGCATAACACTGCTAAGTGAAATGAATGAAGAAGTACTTAGTTGAGTGAGGAAGTACAGCTTTGATGAGTCTTGTTCCTTTGTCACACGTTCACAGCAGTATTGGGTCAGTCTGCGACCTTTGATGTTAAGTTTGAATTTCCTCTGTTGCTTGCTGCATTCACATTCCACGCAAGTCAGCGTAATGTGGACCTTACCCAGGCTAATGATTTATTAACGTTTTTACGATAGCTGGAATCTGGTACACTCTGCCTTGTGCCTTTACACGTCAACTTAGGAACAGCAGAAAATGGCTGTGTGTGTATATATATATATGTTATGTTTTTTTCCATCTATTTTTGGATTGACAGTTTGTTTCTCTTACTTGTAGAACAGTCCCAAAGTCTTGAACAAGAAAGGCACAAAATCTGCTTCAAAATAAGTAATTAATCTGAGATACGGCCCAAACATGTTCTTTGGAGTGACTCGTTTAGCAGGAATGTTATGGATATCACACCTACATATATTTGTGTGTAGATATAATGTGTGTGTGTGTGTGTGTATATAAATATACTTAAATATACAAAGTTTGCTATTTTTGGGTGTTTTTTTTGTTGTTGCTGCTGCTGATTTAAGTCCATGGTAGTGCAAATTACTTTTACAATTTCTGCTTATCTTATTTATTCCACCGCTTCAGTTTACTTTGCCTGTTTGACTTTTTAAAAGCCTCACTTGTCCTTGAAGCACAGGAAATCCCCACCACCATCACCTTGATCTGCGACCCCCCCCTCCACTCTGATAAATGCAGCGCACAGAATACAAACTGTGCCGTGGAGCTCGAATACGAAAGGAGGTGGGCAGATATTCAAATGGGAGCTGCTGGTGTCTTAATGAGGCAGTGAAGTATGTTGTTATCAGATCTGGAGCCGTATACCTACAGTAAATGCAGAGATACCGAAGCACGCCTTTAGTCAGAACCCAGCCCTTGGTGCACAGTCAAGCAGAAGTAGGCGTTGCTTTAAGGTAACGTGTGACATAGGGAATGGCTGGTCGTCTCGATGTTCTGGTCCCAGTCCGTCCACCGCATTTCTGGTAATTACTGCCTGCGGTCTGTGGGGCTGTCAGCTTGGCCCAGTACTATCGCGTTTTTTGTAGGCGTGAATCGTCTGCTTCTGAGTAAGAGTGTGATGTTGTGTGCTCCTTGTTGACACCGTGATCGGATTCATGTGCCTCCGTGAGGTCGTCCGAGGTCCGGCACGGGTAAGACATTGACTTTAGAGTTAGGCGATATGGCTTAAAAATAAAATCTCCGGTTCTTTCACAATAAATCCGATTTTCAATTTTAATCGATTTTCCCCTCCCCTACTCAGAGTCAAACTACAGATGACAAATAAATGGTTCAAAACAAGTTTTTAACTTTATTTTGTTTTGTTTTTTTTTTTACTTTAGGGTTAAAGTGCAATCTGACAAGCCAAAAAAGACTCTTGTGAGATGGCAGATCACGCCATTGTAAACACTTTTAGAAACTTGTGAAAACTTAATGAATCCCGGCTTTTCCACAGTATGTATGGGCACCATGTGTTTTGCAATATACATCGCGACAGCGTTTGTTATCGCCTTCCACCGTGCGCCATTCTTATCATATGGCACACAGTTGGAAAACGTGTCAGGGACGGTTGCTGGCTTAACATTGGATGTTGCGCTGGTGCTGCATGTTTTTTCATTTCGCTGGAAGCTGCACTTCTCCCACTCTGCTGCATGACTCTGCTTTAGGTGCTGGAATAAATTTGTCGTGCAGCTTCCTTTGGTTGCAAAAGTTTTTAAACAGACTTTGCAACGTGGACTTGTTTGGTCTGTGTCCGACGGCGTGAAACTGATTCAATTCCATATTACAGATGTAGCAACACCTTTCTTTGATTGCATGCGCTAATTTACCTATGAAGGACGGTGCATCACATTAGTTCCGCTTTTGGCACTCGCGTGTAAAATAGGTAATGAAATCGATTTTCATAAAAACACATCGTCCTGAACTGAAAATTCGAATTAATCGATAAAATCGATGTATCGCCCACCTCTAATTGACTTCCTGCCCACCTGGGATTCTTGAGTCGTGGAGAAGGCTCCCAGAGAAAATATTGGATTGGATCTGCTGATTCTTTATTAGTTTAGTTAAACTTTGAAAGTGGAAAAGAAATGGCCTCTTGCTTTGGTTGACTAGGAGCATGTTCAAAAGTGCCTTTATTGTAAGCAGTGTGTCATACCACATTAACGCTATAAGGTGATGGCTGTAGGTTTGTGAGTCTGGCTCGCAAAGCACTTAATTCCAAACTAAGTAAAGTTTAGTTTCATTTCCTGTCTTAGTGTTAAACACTGGTGAGAAGGTCTTAGTACTGGTGCCTAGCACAGGAGCCTTAAAAGGTGGATCAAAAAGGTTTCCTCATTGTGATGGTACAGTTTGGTCAAGATATTTGTAATGATGACATTCAGTGGTACAGTTACGCTAGCATGAGTTTACAAGAATGAATGAATAGATTAATAGAATTGGTGGCCTTTTGCTGTCCAAAGTCAACTTGTTGACATGATTTAACAAGAGCCTGAGGTTATGCTTATGAGGTCAAAAAGGTCGTGCATAAAAGAAGGTCTCTATCTTCCATAGCTTTTGGAGGTTCAACATGCTCATAGTTTAGATAAGGTCAGAAAAGGTGGATGGTGACTAAGCCACACCGCAGCGAGGGAACTTTGCAAAGACACCGTCTCCCCAATGCTCTGTCTCCTCGGTTCCGCCTTGGTTCCTGGCGTGGTCTTGTTCTAGTGCAGGAGCACCCTGGAAATCCGGTCCCCCTTTTGTTGGGGAGTGTGAAGAAGGATGTGTTTTTGAGATGGTTCCTGCTTGTATATTACGCTCTGTTTGCTGTGACCGGCGCTTTGTTTTGGGTCAGCAGGTTATGCTAGATGCTTTGGATGCTGGGGTGGAACTCGGTCCGTAAGACTTGGCAGGAAATGTGGGAACTGGAGCGGCCGCAGCAGTGTAGAAAAGGGGTCACAGGAAGAGCCGAGGGCCAGGGGCTTAAAAATAGACTTTCTATTTAAAATGTGTTTTTCATGAATCTCTTGTTGCAGCATTTGGAGCTGTCAAGTTCTATATTTTCTGTGCAAGTGCTTTTCAAGTCTTCTTGAAGGGCTGGTTAGCAAGTGTGAGTAATACCCACAGTTCAAGCCTAATTATCATTTCATTTGCCTCACTTAGTTTTGCGTACACTGGACATTAGAAATGCCAAATAAGACTTCAGCCAGTGTTTCCCAATCCGATGCTCAGAGACCCACAGTCAGTCCATGTTTTTTGTCCCTCTGAGCTCCCTGCCAGAAAGTCCACATTTTTGCTCCCTGCTGGGAACTGGGAGGGAGCAAAAATGTGGACTATCTGTGTGTCCCCAAGGATCAGCAGACCATAGGAATTGTACTGGAAGCATTAAGCCATGATCAGACATGTGATCAAGCAACTCCTGGTCAGTTACTAGAGCACGGGAGATGGGGGGGGGCAGCCTTTTGCTCCCATGCCAACCACTGGTGCCCTGAAAAGGCAGAAGACTGATCTGCTCGGAAAGTCAGGAAGCTGTTCCATGAGGTCCTGGCGCTCCCCTGTTTGCAGTCGTATTTGCATTACAGGGCCAGCCTTTGCACGTCAGCAGTGACTCCGGCACGTGTTCAGACTTTATCACGCAAGTGAGCGATGATCAGCACACCCTTTCTGTGCGGCACCTTTGCGGTTCCTCCCCTGTACTACCTCCTCGCCCGCCTGTGAACCATCCCCAAGTCTGCTTGGTTTGACCCAAGAGGATTGGCAGCAGCAGTTTGTCTTCACTTAGTTTTTTTTGTCCTTTGGGTCCCAAACGCTGGTCACTCATAACTGTTAATTTATGGATGTCCAGGTCGAACGATGCCAGCATCAAGCTTGGGTTAGCGAGCCTCCGGGCGTGGTGAGCCATCCAGCCTGTGGGTCTGGCATGGTGAATCCTCGGTGGGCCGCAGAGACAATAGCTTTGGCCTCTGTCGCTCCGGCTCCTTCCCATGCCGCTTAAGCCTTAATGGAGATTATTGGCTCTCCTGTTAGCATGCAGCATTGCTATCCATATGGCTCGATGTTGTGATGAATATGAAGCTTAGCGGATGGGGGCGATATTTCTATGCTTGTGCTCCTTGGAAAATGAGCTTGTGCACTTCTTTTGACTGCCAGCATCTTATAGAATCACCCCCTTCTGTCTAGACACGTACTTTATAGGAATCTTGCTATGAAGGCTTTGCATGTGGGAAGGATATTTGTTTACAACCTGCATGCCATTGTCCTATTATAATTTACATTTCTTTCGTGACACAGAAGGAGAAATGATTACATCGACGGTTGTCTTGAGTTTGACTGTTTCTTGAGAAACTAAAGAGCTAGAGTGTAGCTAAGAGGGTTACGCCTCTGTGCCTGTGATGGGAAGGTCACCATTTTGAGCCCAGCCTTGACAGAATCCTTACATATTCGCTGAACGCTAATGCTGCTGCTCTGGTTTTTTTTGGCTACTCAACGGGTGTGAGCGCAGTCGCAAACCCTTCGGGGTACGAGGAACATAAGAACCTCAGATAATAGGGTGACGATCTGGAAGTATTTTACACTTTTAACAGCGACTAGTAGCACGGTGATTTGCAACCTTTGTAGAAACATACTTTTGAAACGTGGGAATAGCGTTTAGTGGAAGATTTCACAAAATAAAGCGCATGCAATTGCGAGACAACACGAGTAATATGTGAAATGCAACGGATGATCTGGGAGTGGCTAGTTTGGGCCGTATTGTGCGCTTGCTGCAGCTTTTAATGCACAAGCGGCTGATATTGCAACAATGTGTAAATGACACTATTACCAGTGGGATGAATTGTGGGGCTAGTCTAATTAAATATTTTCTGGCAACCATTTTTTCATCTGTATTTACTAAATTTAAATATTATTTAAATGTGGATCGGCCCATTCCTACTGTGAACCCCACGCTTGCATGGAGGGCAAGATGGCGCAAAAGTGAAAAAGTCATTTTCCCCATGGGGATCCCTAAAGCTATGCTGCTAATATAAAAAACCTGTTCTTCTGCAAAACGCCTGGGAGAACACAGGAGACGATAGAGAGGAGCAATGAAAGTTTATTTAAAGTTAAAGCAGCAGAACGTTTCACGTGGGGATTTGTAAAACGTTAAAGCTAATTGCAGTAAAAAAAAAAAAAAAAAGCTTGAGTATTGTCCAGCTCTAATTGTGTAGCTGAAAGTCTCAAGTGCAGAAGTGATGTTTTAGGCATGAGAATCAGTTCTACTGTTTATTTCCAGACAAAATTGTGGTGCCATCTTCTCGGTGAATATTTTGGCTTTTCCTTGCCGTCTCTGCACAGTGCTTACTCTATAAGTAGCCAGCAGCTCAGACTAATTCATCTGGACTTCAGAGATCAGGCATTTGTACTGATAAATCCATCATACTTTATGGAATATCCAATTTTTTTTCTGTAAAATTCTAACACAAAACAGGAAATGACTTTGCAACAGCAAGTAATCTTTGCCCTAAACAGACATTTCCTGTTCTACTTGTTTTCTAACTTTTCTCATGTTGTCAGTCCTTGCCATAGTTCTTGTGTGGCTTTCATCGCCCAGGAAAACCGCTCCCGCTGGTTCTGAGGAATCCTTCGGGAGCGGTGAGAGCTGCCTGCTGTATTTCTGAGTGCATGTTTTGCGTAACAGGGGATTTCTGTCCCATTCTTCTGGTCCGTTCCTGAGGATTCCTGCATCTGCTGTCAGCTTTAGCCAGCAATTTGTGAATCCTGAGCGCTTAACATGTAAGCTGGAGTTGAGCAGCTCCCCGTGGATTGGTGTAACGTGATACGGTTATTGTGTGTCTGGAGTCAGTCCTCTGGAGCCGTGGTTGGCCCTATTGATTGAAGCGTTCCTGCTTCTGTTTAGAGTTTGGCGTCGCCTTCTCTGCAACTTAAGACAGTTATTTTTACAGCAGTTGTGGGTCATCTAAGGTCGTTCATTAATTCGAGACCCCTTCCCTTTCGTTCCCGTCGTAAGCGAGCACTGTTATGACTGCTGTTACTCGCGATGTAAACCAGTCGCTGAGCGGAAGTGTTGGACAGGTACCAGCCATGTGACACTGAATCCCCCCCCCCCAGGTGAATTTCACTCATCCTAGCAGTCGGCATGGAGAGAGAGTGTAGCCAGAACGACTGCGCACACTCCTGGAGGGACGCTACCATCAAGAGGAAGGCCTGGGCGCGGAGCCGAGAGTCCTGGCAGACCCCAGAGTGTCAGGACGCGGAGCGGGAGCCTCATGCAGAGCCTATGGAGGAGAAGCCCTCCATTGCTGAAGACCCAGGTACCCTTCCCGGCTTTTCGCTGGTGTCAGGAACTCTAGAGCAGTGTTTCTGAAACCTGGGAGTTGGGAGGGAACAAAAACGTGGACCGTCTGGAGGTCCCCGAAGGCTGGTTTCAGAAACACTGCTCTACTGGGTTTGGACTCTGCTTGGGGCTTGGGTCTCATTTGGGGTGACATATTAGAGGAAGTAAGTGTGGAATAGTGGGTTTGGCTAATGAACACTATCTACAAATCATGACTCTTTTGGACAGGGTTCATTTGCTCTGTAATGGCATAGTCCTTTTTGCTTTTGAGAATACCATATGTTTTAAGATACACATTCCTTGGGTACTTTGCTGAAATATGTAATTCCATTTTTGTAGGACGCGTACCGAGCAAGATCGCAAGTTGGCTGAAGGAATGCAGGTATGCAGATTGTGATCTGCGCTCCCCGCTGCAGCTCCTTAAATTTCCCGATGCATTCCCAGGAAGTCTGAATGGGGACTCGGGAAGCTGTCCGGAGACCCACCCTGGGCCCGCGCTCGCTCTCCGTGAGACGGCGCCTTGCGGCCTCAGCGGTCCGCACGGGCAGGACTGGCAGACGAGTCCGGCAGCCGGGCTTTGTGGTGCTGGAACTCTGCCAGTCCTCCACAGCCATTATTTGCAGTGACTACCGGTGTTTTTCAATTAGTGCTGCTATTGTTCCTGTACTCAGAAGACTGAGCCTGCCTTTACCCCCTTTCCAAGCCGGGAACACCGATTTTGGCACCCTGGAAGTGACTGTTTGGTTCCTTCTTAAACCGAAGCTTTATGCTTTCCCTAGAAGCAGGAACAGAAAACAAAAAAAAATGTGACAGGTCCAGCAAAGGTTGTTTTTTTGTCTGTGTAATTTGTTACGCATGTTTTGTTTCACGCAGAACATTTCCTGGAAGTTAATGGTGTTTGTCCAGCCTCGTTCCTGACAGTAAAGTCACCTGAGTGGCTCTTTATCTGAAAGTCAAATGGTAAAGAAGTTTGTCGTGCAAACAGGTCACACTGGATGGCAGGCTGGCATTTTCACCATAGGTGACCCTTAACGTGTGATGATGTCAGATGTACATTAATTGTGGGTCTGCAGGGTCGAGTCCCCCAGGCTCTCTACAGAGTGACAGGGGTTGTGTGTATTTCTTAGCATGTGACAACGCATATCTAAAGTGGTTCACAAATTTTACATTCTGACATCTCTCTTCCACACTGTAGGACACCTCAGGGAGCGTCTCTGGATGAACAAGGGTTGCCAACCAGGGGTAAGCAGAGTCAGCGAATACAAATACACAGGGCGACTTGTGAATGACTGAATGCTACCAAGAGTTAATCACGCCGCCCGTGTGGGTGTGGGCTCTGCTGGGACCGGCTCCCCTTTCATTAGAACTCCCGCCAGGATGATGACCTCAAACTGGTACTTGGGGCCGTGCGTAGGAGTTCCTGTCTGCACGGCGAACTCTGGCGCAACACACCCCATTGTACCTTGCAATTTCTGCACAGCACGTAGCTGCATGCCACTGCAATTTTTAGGAACTGATGCACTGGCGGTCAGACAGATCGCTTCCCTAGGAAGGGCTGCCATCTCATTTTCTTATCTTTTCGCTGGCAGGAGTGACTGAGTCACAATCAAAGCATTTATTTGAAGTCTCTTTAGCTATTCAGAGTGAGGAATTGTTCTCAGTTAGGTTCATTTTTTCATTCGTTCTTTTTTGGTTGTAGTCTAGTCGCTGACCTGTCAGATACTGGAAAGTATTTGGCAAGCAAGGGCATAGAACTGGATATGGCTGGTAGCGACATGTCTGTACCATTATTGTGGGAGTACCGTGTGTTTTTAGAGGTTTTCAGGGGGGTTCAGGGCTGATTTGATCCCTACCAATGTTTAAAGTAACCCCACGCCCTTGCTGGCAAACCACGTCTAGTCAGAAGTTTCTCCCTTGGGTTATACGTTCATGGGTGTTTTTGAACACCGGTTCAGATTAGGAGCGATGTTACTGTGTTTGTCTCCACGTTTGTCCTGTAGAAACTTTTGAGAGGTTTTCTGAATTGTGTTCTCCAGCGCTTACGATACCAATTAAAAGTTTGGATATATGTGTGTGTGTGTATATATATGTATATATATATATATATATATATATATATATTGTATATGGAATTATGCACGGAACAAAAAAAATGTATATAAAAATTTGTTTGGGGGACAGGCAGCTCTGTGGGTTGGGACTCAGAAGGTTGCTGGGTCAAATCCCGGAGCCGGTAGAATGATCCCATTGTTGGACCCTTGGGCAAGGCCCTTTACCCAAATTGCTCCAAAGACTGGCTGACCCTAATTTATCCTCTACGCCGGTTTGATGAGGTGGCCGCCTGGGATGCTTTCCAGCTATCCTGAAGGAGGGCCCATTTATATGCCAAGCACTCTTAGGTAGCCTTTCCTTCTCTTTCCTTCTCCAGATCACTCTCCTTTGTAGGTGGCTTGACGTATATTGTACTGTATATTTTAAACAAAGGTAACCGGTTTAATGTAAGTGCTGAATGTCTCTGTGTGGTAGGAACGCTGAAGAACGGATGCAGCTTCGAAGACGACTTGTCCCTGGGAGCCGAAGGTGAGCATCAGGCCTGGCAGAGCCTCTAGCTGGTGCCGCCTTTCGTCGTCGTCTTCTAGCCAGAACCAGCTGGGTGGTGGCTGGTGTCACATTATTGGTTCTTACATTTAGTGTGACATGACAGTTAGTTCTCTTGGTGCTTTAAGTCTCCTGCGAACTGTATGGAGGTATGATCTTCTGTCTGGCCAACTTGCTGATTTGGATGCTGTGCTGCAACCCTGTATCCTGTGCTATTCATTAGCCACAAGGACATGGGGTAATACAACCCTCCCCTTGAATGGGTGGAGACCTGAACGCCTCCCATGTTCAAGCCCTTGTGCAAGTTATGCCATTGCAATAGAGTGTGATTCTTCATCACCCTGTCCAGCTGTAAAGGTGACATCATGCAGACCAGTACCCCCCACCCCCCCCCCCGCAAGTTCTCTTTGTACTCCCTTCTTACATGAGAGCTAAGCCCGCAGATACACCTCCCAGCAAGCTCCAACAGGCCTGCTCAGTCCTCTCAGCACCAGGACCTGCTGTTCCTAAATGAGCAGTTGAACATGGAAAGCCACCATAACTGGTTGGGCTAGTGCCATTTTCAAGGGAAGCTGTTGGCTCCTCTCTCCTTCCTTTAAGAGCATTTTGGAACATCTTCCATGTAGGCAATTCGCGTTCTTGGAGAGATCCAGGGTTCAGTCTTCGGGATGATAAAATCAGTCTTTCCTGATGGTCTGTTGCATGAATATGACTGGGCCAGGGGTTCAAGTTGTATATACATACAGATCTTTTTAGCAGGATTCTTTCCTCATGATCTAACCCTTCTTGTCTTCTCCTCAGCAAACCTTCTCCAGCATAGCGGAACTAAAGCCGAGTTGTCATGGTAAGTTGACCTCCTGGCGATCCTACCAGTACCCTTCATACCCCACCCCTGTCTTCTTCACCCTTCCTCACAACCCTTGGCTTTCCCCAGTAACTTTGATGTGGCCAAAGAACGGAAGAGCTCCTTCCTGCAACGGGGCCTGAGCATCACTTCCTCTGGCTCTGGGAGGAGCAGTGCCACTGTATCCAGGTGAACTTGTCATACCCCTCGGCAAATAGGCTAGGATCTTCTTGATTTCCATGATTTTTCATGTAAAGAAAGCTTAGTAGTTATCATGAAAATCTAGGAAGCCTTATGGTAATGTTGATTTAGTCCTACTGGTGAATGAAACCTCATCCGCAGTGTACCAATATGGTTTCTCAACATATTAGTTCTCCCACTTACTCTATTTCCCCTCACCCTATTTTATTATATTTTTCAGTGTCTCTGAGTTGCTTGACTTGTACGAAGAGGACCCAGAAGAAACCCTGTACAACCTGGGATTTGGAACTGAAGAGCCAGACATCTCCACTAAAATCCCGTCCCGGTTCTTCAATGGGTCATCCTCAGCTCGGGGCATCGACATCAAGGTCTACCTGGCGGCCCAGCTCCAGCGCATGGAGCTGGAGAATCCCAACTCTGCCCTTACAAGTACGCCCCGAGAGTGTATCAGGTCACACTGTGGTCTTTGCAGATACAGACTTACATGCAAACTTTGGAAAGAGGCAGCGTGAAAGTTGTGATATTACACCCAGAGGAAGGAAGTTGTATTTGAGAAGATACACTTTTGGTCTGGTAGCGGTCTTGTTTTGTTGCATTGTGGGAAATTTACAGTCTGCATCCTTGGCCTTACACCGTGCATTGGTTAGCTAAAGGGTAGCTGTGAAACAAGCAAGTTCACTTCAGAATAAGTGAAAGGAGTCTCACAAGGAGGCCTTTGTTCCCCTGCCTCCATCGGACGAGCCATCAAGAAGGGTTGCGGGCTGCAAGTTGGTTTCCAAGCATACGTTGGCCTCCGCTGGTGGCCCGGATTGCAGCGAGGCTTCTGTTTTGGTTTTTGAGAAAAACGCTACGGCTGTGCTGGGCGAGATCGAGATGGCAAGCGGGCACATGCCGGTGAGCGGGGGTGGAGTGGAACGTTTTCGGAAGGAATGTGGCCGAACAGCTGTGTTTACGATGGGATGGCACACGCGACACATCTCTCCAGTCTGTCGAACCAGTCCCCGCCGTACTTCCTTAGGTATGCGGGTCTGTTCAGCCTCACTTGTCTGGGCTTTTTAAGGCTCCTCCACTGTCACCCGAGAACTGGTTCTGATCATCTCCGTAGCCCACCCCTATTTGAGCAGGGTGGCCTAATTAGACATCGTGCAGACCTGCATGGCTTCATAACACTATATACAGGACCACTTATTTAAACAGGCTGTTAGAAAGCATGTCTCGTGCATTAGTGTACAATTTGGGGCCATCATGTTATTCATACCCTGGGCATTAGTCCACGAGGCTTCTTAAGCCTGCTTGGCCAAAACGGCACTGAGAGTGTCTTTCTGTCCCACCGTTAATGTTTTTTATTATAGACAGAAGTTTTGTTGTCTTAAGTAGATCAGAAAGACAACGTTGCTGAGATTATATCTTGTTTTTCAGTGTACATGTTTGTGTTTGCTCGTGGATCATGAGGTTAAATTCCATTAAAACCCACAATCCCCACATCCTGAAGATAGGGCAACGCAAGTCCATTTGCTGCTCTTACTGATATCAGCGTCGACCGGAAAATGGACCCAGCCAGAAGTTGTACAGAAAGAACGGGAGCATGATAGCTTGACTGCTATTTCTGGTGATGAGTTAATAGGACTTGCCTCTTTTTTTCTTTTTTTTTTCTCCCCCAACACAGGTCGTTTTCGGCAGATCGAGGTGCTGACTACTGTGGCCAATGCATTCAACTCCCTCTACTCCCAAGTGTCGGGCCAGCCGGTGCAGATGATCGGCAGCAGTGAGGCAGAGCCTGCTGATGTCTCTACTGAGAAGAAGAGCAGCCAGGCCAGGAATGTTGCCAAGATTATAAAGAAGACCCTCACCAAGCACAACCTTCTGAACCTGGGATTGGGTGACTTGGCCCTCACGTCCTCTGAACAAGGTGATAAGGGAGACGTGTCTCGTGCTGAGGCAGAGGAGAAGAACGAGCTGAAGCAATCAAAAGCTTTCAGGAGGAAAGAGTCCCCTTGGTTGGCCACGGTGGCTGAGGAGACCAATGTGGGCGCAGTTCGGAGTGACGCCAACCTTGCCAACGGTGACTTAGAGTCCAAAGAGACGCATTTCACTCCGCAGGGAAGTTTGAGCAGGGAGGACACCCTGTGGAGAGAAGAAGCAAAAGCATCAGCGACCATCATCCCAGATAAGGAACCTTCTGGCCAGCGGATCAACCCCCTCGTCGCCCATCTCCTCACGCAGCCAAAGGACTCGTTTGAGATGGAGGAGGTAGAGTGTCCACTATCTCCACCGTATTGCAGTCTAGTGGCCATCTTGGCCTTGTGTGACATCAGTTGACACTCACTGACACAGTACTGCGTGACCTCACACAATAGCTATTTCCCATGCTGGTCTTTCCTTTTTTCCACCAAAATGTTTGTCTTGGGAAAGACGGTTTGGTATAAATTTAGACAGAAATCTAAAAATAGGCTGAATAATTGCTCTGAGGGATCTGTGTTTTTTTCCCCTGTCATTAGCTGTTCTTTGTATTGTACAACAGTTCAGTCGCTTCCTTTCTGCTTCTGATTTAAGGTACAAAGTATCGAAGGAGAACCCTCTTCTGGGACACGTCGGATTGGAATCGGTGAGTGTAACGGACAAGGGATGGCATTTAGTGTATTAAACTTCTGGTGTTACAAAATGGTCTTTTAATGTCAACTCACTAGGGATGCTTCAAATGTCCATTATTGCTATTTGTTTAAGATCAAGAAAATTCAAAATTGCAACGTCACTGTAGGCATGCAAATGTTTTTCACGGCTTGACGCAACGGTTAGGAAGCTGTAGCACTCTGATTCATAGAGGTTCTGTGTTTGTCTAGTAGAATTATTCTGGGCTCTTGTATTTCAGCGTAGTTTGCAAGAATATTGTAGCCCTACAAACACTGATTAATTGAGCATGACATAAGAAGGCAGAGGCCTTGGTTATCTGAAGTGAAGATCAGTCCAACGGGCTGTGCAGATGAATCACATGTGCATTTGGCACCCGTCCATGAAGGGAAGGCCCTCTTGACATCACTCTAGGTGGGGGAGACGGGGAGGGGCGGGTGCTGTGAACCGTATGCATTGTATGATAAATGAATCACTCGCCCTCTGCTGGTGTTAAACCACTGTGTCAGCACTGAAATGTTGTGCTAGCCATCAGTGTTTTTGGATCATTGGCATTTTAATCAGTTAGCCTTTAGAGATAGTCAATGTAACAACTCCCCCCCCCCCCCCACCCCCAACAGAGCACCCGCTGAGGATGGCCAGCCAGCAATCAGACAGCAGCGGCTTCGCAGATGACCCCTCCCCAGATGGCAGCACTAGCTTTCTAAAGGTGAGAGGTACTGCCCCCTGTGGGTGAGGAGGTGTCCTGCAGGACCCATCACAAACCTGCTGACAAGCTCATTTTCACTCATTGATGTGGCTTCTGAGAGTCCGGACCTTTCCCGGAGATGCTTTCTGCTGCTGAGCCCATATCTTCTTCCCTTTTAGTCCAGATGCACCACTGAATCCAGTTCTCACATTGAATGCTCCGCAAGTTTTGCGTTTAAATCTAGTTTTAATGTTCAGGTTTGTAGCTTGGTTTGAATGCCGAGAGATAGTTTGTTCTTACTGTTTAATATGGATATATGTGGGTGAAGCTCCTTTAAAAGAGATGATATTTTGCATGTCAGTGGTTTCAAATTTTGGCTTGTAACTAATACACTTCTCATTCAATCAAGCTACTGACACCTTGGTATACATTTCAAGCCTGGAAGGCTGCCAGGTCTGCAAAGAATTGAGGGAAATCCTGCCTTTGTCATTTAGAGACATAGGTAGGCAGCTTGGCACGGAGGGTTGTGACATTACATCTTGTTTCAACACATTTCTGTAATCCGTTGTGGTTCTGCGCAGGTTCAGGAGAGCTCAGACAGCTGTGACAGCGAGAACACTGTTATGTCGAGTTCTTTTGAGCACAGTATTCCTCTGGATCACCCGGTCTTTGAGAAGCTCTTGGAGGGCTCAGAGCTGTTGACAGTTGTGACTGGTGCGGACTCTAGTAACATGGGAATGCGGAATGAGGCTGGAGGTGGAGAGGAAGTACCCAGCGGTTTCCCCCTGCTATCTAAACCTACCACTGAGAATGGGCCTACTGCTGAGCCAACTGGTGTGTCCACCACTGAGACTGGGCCTACCGCTGAACCAATCAGTGCGTCGACTGCTGAGATTGGGACTACTGCTGAGTCCACCTATGGACCTACAAGAGAACTTATCAGTACGACTACTGCTGAGCCAACTGATGTACCTACTGGTGTTGAGAGAGGCTTGGCAGAAGACCCAATTGGTAGTCTTACCCCTGAGTCTGTCGGTGTGCCTAACGCTGAACATGTTCTTGCTGCTGAACCTTCAATTGGACCCGTCTCTGCTACTGAACATGGACCCTCGGTTGCAGATACCATGGTGGATGGTCCCTCGCCTTTGGCCCATGGAGATACCCATCAGAAGGCCTCTTCCGTGTACAAGGCCACGTTGACGACAGGGGGAAGGCTGGTCGCCCAGCAGAGGTTCCCCCTGAGGAGGTCCCGCTCCTTGCCCACCTCCCTGCTCAGCCCAGCTTGTGTGGTCTCCACCATCAAGATCCAGATTCAACCCGGGGGCTTGAAACGGTGTACCCCTCCTACCTTTTCATACCGCTACACACCCGAGGAGGAGTACGAGGAGGAGGAGGAGGAGGCGGCAGGGTCTGTCATGGACGGAGGGGATATGAAGTGGGAGACGACATCCTCAGCCTCCATGGTAAACTCCCCTCCTAATGCCAGGCCTCAGCAGATGGACGAGCACCTTGGCAGGATGCCGTCCCACCTGCCCCGAATGTCCCCCCACCTGAGGGGCTCCTCCTGCTCCCTGCACAGCATACCGCCCGATTGGCCTCAGCGGCCCCAGGTCGATCACTCACAGCTCTGGAGCGCCTGCAGCGTGCCCAACCTCCACCGAACCTGCAGCCCCTACGGCTGGTCCCACGGCTGTTATACTGCCCCCAGTGTTGTCTCCTGCAGCAACCTCTACAGAGGCGATGACCTCCATGGAAGTCAGAGCGGCATCCCTCACTACAGGTCCCACAGTTCCCTACATAGTGATTACCACAGAGCCCCCTATGGCTTGCCTCACAGTGTTCCTTATGACCATTTCAACTCACCCGGCTCCGCCCACTGCTGCCATCCCTTCCCTGGTGGCCAAATGGCCGCACCCCCCATGCCAAGCCACACCCCCTCCAGCACCGAGATGCAGCTGCGACGGGTTCTGCATGACATCAGGAGCACGGTGCGGAACCTGGACCAGGTATGAACCTGACACTACATCAGTATTCGCTGGTGTTCCTGCACCTGGATTTGTTTATTAGCTGACCTCAAAAGCCAAGATGCAGATCTGACATGCTGATTCTTCTAGGAAGTCATCCATTAATAGATTTGTCATTTGAAATTTCTTACTGCCACAATTTTTTGTAAGCAAATGGTTCTTCATGTCCTACTTGAACATGAAGAAGCAGTGACATGATCAGATGATTCCACCCAGGCCATATCATTGTCCTGTGCCCCCCCCCTGCCCGAGGGAAGCTATGGTCACTTGCAGTTTCTGTATGTCTGTATGCTCTGTTTTAAGTCCCCATCTACCACCGCAAGCCCTGAGGGTTTAGAGTCCTTATGTAAGCCCATCTGTTGATAGCTGTGCCTGTTTAATCTGTGCTATCTCTGTGCAGTGCTCGTCGCTGTCCCGCAACAGCATGCCCTCTCCCGGCACCCAGATGTCCGCTCCCCTGCTCTGTGAGGTGGGTTCCTTCGCCTGATTCGCTTAGGGAAGCTTTATGATGGGGTGTGGTCATCTTGATCGTGGGCCGGAGCTCTGAATTTGTCACCTGCCCCATTCCCATTGCCTCCGCAGAACACCCTCCAAGAAATGCAGGGAATCCGCAGGAGCCTTAACACCTACCGTGCTCAGATGATGAACCTTGAACTCGCCCTGGTGCGACAGCAATGCTCCGTCTACCAGGACTTGAGCGAGGAAGAGAGGTGGGTCTGGCTCTTTCTGTTATCTGTCCCCTTTTCCTGAAAGGGTTATGACATTAAGCTTCACACAGCATTTTATTCCACGTGACAAATCCAGACTGTTTTCAAGGATTGGTTTAGGGGAAGTATGTGGCTCAGCGGGTTAGGCTGATGTGCCTGTGATCAGAAGGTCGCTGGTTCAAAACCCTCAAGCAGCAGAATGAGTTCTATGTTGGCCCATTGAGTAAGGCTTTTAACCCCAATTGCTCTGTTGTCTACCATAGCTCCTATAGCTCAACAAGCGAAGTAGGGTTAGGTGACCCTGATCCTGAAGTACCGGTATCCGGCTGGTTTTCTGTCCTCCCTGATCAGTTACTATCAGGTAGCCTGATATCAGGTGTGGTTCATCAGAGACCAGATAGGAATGAAATCCTGCTACCGCCATTCCAGGATCAGGGTTGCCTAACCCTGAAGTAAATCATAGTGCTAGCAACACATAGGTTGTGGGTTCAAATCCCATAGTATAATGTAGGTTTTAGTGTTTAGACAGCATGGGAAGCTTGTTGCCTCTGAGCGTATGACTGAGTCGGCGATATACGGGAAGCCCCGCTTACCTTGTCAAACCAAATCCCACTGGATTGGTTGATCCAAGTTCTGGTTTCCCCCTCGCAACCTGAAAAACACAACTGGCAGCACCCAGCCACCGCAATACCAGACACGCCTCCTCCTGTACAGTCTGGAATGTAACACAGGGATCCCATGCAAATGTGTGATTTGAGTGGTGGCAGACACTGCCGGTGAATGTCCTCTGTGTTTTGCGTTTCATTCTTCATGTCTCCCTCAGATTTGTGCCTCACATTGCGGACAACTCTATCCTTGCTTTCAGGCAGGAGGAAATACAGCTGCAGCAGCTGCGCAGCGCAGTCCGTCAGGAGATGCAGGAGCTAGAGCTGCAGCTGGAGGATCGTCTGCTCTCCCTGGAAGAGCAGCTGCGTTGCTCTGACATCATGGGCCTCTACCGCCACCCAATGGTCAGTTTCTGCAACTGCACACACAAATTAAATGAAGCATGCCAGTTGGTGCATAAAGAATGGTTGTTTTAGATTTTCCCTGTAAATCCAGCAAACTGAATCTCCAGCATTTTGGGGTGTGTAGATGTTTGAATTGCTATTGAAAAAACCTTGAAGCCTGATAAATTGAGCTGATTTGTTCCCTGGGGTGCAGTGCTTGTGCTTGTGCCTTGAATGCCGTCATCTAGTGTGTGTCAGTGGATTAGGCCCCTGTGCCTGTGATCGGAAGGTTGCCAACTCAATGCCCGCCCTCGGCAGAATGGTCGCATTCTGTCGGCCCCTTGAGCAAGGCCCTTAACCCCCCTGAAATTCTTCAGGGGCGGCGAATGAATGGCTGACCCTGGGCAAGGACCCCAAACAATTGTATGTTTTATTTTCCAAAGGATAAAATATGCGAAAAGAAACGAAGCACCTGTACTCCTATTTGTACGATTAGCAAATAAAGCCTCGTTTCAGTTTAGTTATGTTTTCGTTTCCATTTCGTTGCATTTCAGGGTCACAGGATGGACATCTTGTCGAGCATCTCCTCCCAGACAGTAACCGGAGTGGTGAGTGTAAGGAACACAGGCCACTTCAGGAATCCATCCAGTACTTCCTGCTTACATTAGGCCCTCCGTATCCGCAGGGGTCAGAGGTCACAAGGGAGCAGCTCGGCTACGGGGGCCGACACGGTGTCACCGGCTCCAACGCCTCCAGCCGCTCCACCAGCCCGTGCCAATCTGCCCCATCTGGTGGCCCCGCCTGGGATCACCGTTCCCAGTCTCCTGGGTCTTCCAGCCCACCCAGGGAGAGGGTTTACCGGGCTTCGGTCTGCCTCACACCCGCCCCCCCTCCCCGGCCAGGCGTGACCCCCTCCTTGGATGCCAAGCAGCCAGATCAAGCCGACGCCGGGCCGACGCGGGCCTCTGCTGGGGAAGGAGGTGGAGGGGAAGCTGCAAACAGCCCCCAGCTGCAACAGCTCCTGCAGCAGGTGAGGGGGGGGTGATGGGTCTGCAGTGGATGTAACTCTCTCTGGCCATAAATCTTTTGCTGGATGGTGTCCCAAAGGCCTAAGACGATATACAATTTTCCATGCTCATTCTCAATGTGCCCCCTCCCCCCCCAGGTCAGAGAAAGCATAGCCGAGGAAGTCCGACAGCAGATTCTGACTGAGCTGCTGGCTGCGGTTTCGCCGAGGAGGTAGCCCCTGGCAACAAGGGAGCTACTATTGTAAGCAATCTTAATTTGCATGGTTTGCGTGTCTGTGAGAGAGAGAGAGAGAGAGTGAGAGAGAGAGAGCTAATCATTCCTATGCTTGCTTTCTCCTTGTCATGGTGTCATGCATTTTGGGACCACTGCCGTGCAGGAGCTGCACTGTCTGTCTGTAGAGGCAGAGGGTACAGCGTGGGGGGGGGTGTTTACATACCTGAGAACACCAGGCCCTCTTCTCCCTTCAGCTTTACACAGAACTGAGTGTTTTTCAGGGTTTTTTCCTGGGATTTATTATTGTGGGGGAACATGAGAGGGGCTGTAATTTATACAGAGGGGGCGGCCTTGTCATTAGCCAATGATATGCTTTGAATCAGTGAGTGTCCTGTGCACTCTGGGGGCCAATCAGCTTTTCAGCTGGAACCAGAGGCCCCACCGCCGTAATACATCCCTGGTGCTTTGGTCTGTGGTCGAATACCCCCAGCGTTGTTGAAGTGCCGCTAAAAATGTACTGCGGATCAGCTTGCCCTGCTTCTGGGCTTGACGGAGACTCCCGTGTTTCCCCCTGCAGGTGAAGATGAGAAATGCCCCAGAAGAGCGGATCGCTCAGAACACTGGTAGAGAAACACTGAGAGCGTCTGGCCAACCCACACGGTTCGGGTGGCTGCATCTACGTTTCCAAGGAGACACTAATGCTACTGTGTGCTCAGCTACTTAAAAGGGCCCCGATCCAGTGCTGACCCCACTTTCTGTAATACAGGCGTTCAGGCAGATGTGCCGTAAAGCAAGTGCTGTGATGTAGGTTGAGATGTAGGTTGGTTCAAGAGCTTCGACCATGTGACCAGGTCACCATAATCGCACCTTTTCTCACCTCACAAACACATCTGCTGTTGTCCGGGTTCTGTCCTTGCCGCCCGCCTGCAAACTTTACGGTCTCGTAAAACCACGTTAAATCACACACCTTTCACCTGAAGTATGTGCATCAGCAGTAATATCGCTAAATGTTTGTATAATAAATGTACGTGGGATTGAGATATGATTGCAGTCAGATAATGCAGGTACTGAACTTTGTTGATCTGTGTTTGGAGTGAGGAGGAGGATCTTCTGTAGCTCATCTTCCTGGTAACGGGCAGCCTGTATTTGCCTAATGGGTTAGTTCTCCGTAATACGTGCTTTGTATGTGTATGTGTGCGTTTTTGTGTTTTGTGGGGACGCCATCATTCGAGGGTTAGGGTCACCTGCTCTCTGCATGTAAAAAATAAAAAACACATTTCCACTGATTTTCTACTTTCAAATTCCAATACTAATGACTTTATGAATTAAATGTCAGTGCGGGTAACGTTCACGAGAATGTTTGTTTACCTTTGCTCTTGGGATGCTCAAGGGAAGATGTCTAAAGCAGAACATTAATAAAGATTTATTTATTTTGAATACATAGAAGTACTTTTGTGGTTCATTTGCGTTCACTCCTTGCGGGACTCGAAGGGCGTATTTGAAGATGCGCGTGTAAAAGGTCAAAGCCCCGCAGATCCGTCACGGTAAGGTAATATTGCTCTGATTTCACACCACAGCCTATTTTAACACTGTTCAATCTAGCACTTCATTGCCATGGAAACGCTCTTTTACAGGAGTCTGTGGGCGAGTCAGAAGCCGGTTCCCTTTCTGCTCTGCATGCGTCGGCTTTTACTTCTGCCGTTTTTAGTAAGTTTGCTTTTAGTTAGATTAAAAAAAGATTCTTTCCAGGATCTCAATAAAGTCTTCTATGTTTGTTTGAAATATTGCTAGTATTTTGATTACTTTGCACAGTGACCTGAGTCAGGTGGATTATATGGGGTATTATTCAGTGTTTTTATATATAAATTGCATAAAGTGTATAAATTGTTCCATTTCACCCTGTGCAGTAGCTGTTGACCACTATTATCTGTCATGAAGTCATTAGGTAATTTTTTAAACTTGAATATATATATATTTTTTAAGTTCAGGTGAGATTTATTTTTAGTTCAGGTGTGTGTGTGTGAGTTCACACATCTGTTCAGCAGCTTTTGTGTGCTTACAAATAAATTTGTATATATTTACATGTGTTCCCGGTGATGTACTGTACTTGATAAGCAGTTATGAAGGATTATATATTTGTATTTCATCCTCCCCCCAACTACTGATCCTGTTCAGGGTTCCCAGGAAGCTTAGGGAAAAAAGCAGTCGACACCCTGAATAGGTTGTTGGTCCATTACAGGGCACACATTTACAGACACAAGTACTCGTGCACACAATAACACACAATGGCTGTGTTAGAGATGGCAATTTGCCTAACCGTGAGAGGAAGCCCTAACAGCACAGAACATGGAAACTCCACACACACTGGGGGCAGGAGTCAAGCCCTCATCATTGGAGGTGTGAGATGAGTGTTGGCTCTTATCCATTTGCTTCCCTGTTTATATGACCGCATCAACTAATCAATCTGCCTGTCTTTGGTCAGGTGACAGGAAACCCGGACGATGTCATAGTCGGTCCTGCCATGAGACCTGAATAATTGCTTCAGGGGTGGTATATACACTTTTAATCTTTTTTAAAAACACTCTACAGGTGGGTTTGTCAGCTTTCAGAGTTCTGACTTGTGGTAGGTTGGGAAGGGGCGGTCTTAAAATAAGCCTCAAGTGAATTAAATAAATAAATTGAATTGGCCTTATCTTGCCTAACATGTCTGGGCATACCTTGCCTGGTGAATTTATTATTTTTTTTTTAAATAATTAATTTTTAATTTTTAAAAAAAAGATTTTCCTGATGCAGTACACAAATTTATGTTGCTTTTATGCATTTTAAGCTTACAAACGGGTCGGTGTCGATCCCAACACCAGAGCTGCTATAGTGTTGACCAGAGCATTTATAATTTAGTGGGTTTTTTTTTTATTTTATCTAAATAGAGGTTCCTGACAAAGTCAAAAAGCCTTGATGCAATAAACAAATTTATGTGGTGCTTTTATGCATTTAAAACTTACAAATGCCTAACACCATAGGAAGGTTAAACTGGTGTACCTTAAATCCGAAATAATTCAGTAACCCTGCTTCGTAGAACAAGCCACTGGTCAGCCTATGGCATACGCAAACTTAGTGGCTGCTTCGGGCCCGGTGGCCACCAGGGGGCGCCCCACGTCTGATCAGCCTGTGGAGTGTGTGAGTATTATGGCGAGGGGCCCCAAAAAGAGGTTGAACTGACAATTAAATTGGATTCACTGTGGCCAGGCTAGATGGTATAGCAATGCTTAGCAGAGCCTTTCTGCAGGAACCTCAGGTCCCCACTGTGGCGTAAGAGCTGCTTCATCTCAGCACTCTGTCTAAATGCACTTAGCTTAAGACAACGAAAGCCGGCGGAAATGGCCTTCTCTGACACTTCAGCAGCTCAGCCCCCCAACCCCACCCCCGATGGACTGTAATTACATTACGAGCTTTTATAAGATGATAGCAAGAACTGACGCTTGCTTTGGGCAGAACAGGCCCCGTG
Organism: Paramormyrops kingsleyae; assembly: GCF_048594095.1. Taxonomy (NCBI): domain Eukaryota; kingdom Metazoa; phylum Chordata; class Actinopteri; order Osteoglossiformes; family Mormyridae; genus Paramormyrops; species Paramormyrops kingsleyae. The sequence continues at coordinate 13,925,762 of NC_132812.1, forward strand.
TGTTACCGAAAGGGGAAAATATGAGCATTTCCTGCTGCAAGATAACTTTGTAAAGGACGACAAGCCATAAATTCCTTTTTTATTACCGTTGCCAATAATAGTCCCTCCTGTCCCTGGGAATTAACTCGCAGTAATGATTTTTATTTTTAATGAGGTTTACAGTAGTAAATCGACATCAGAAAGAGCCTTAAGACCCAATGCAGCTCACCCCTGTAATCACAAAAATAGAAACCCAGAAAGATAACTCAGATATTGCTCGTAGTTTCCAGCTTATATCTTAACAGTGTGCGGAGATACAGGCATCGTGCCGGAAGAATCCACACCTATTGTTTTATGGCGCTTACAGCAAGTTCATGCCTGTGGTGGCAGGTGGGGTGGGGGGGGGGGCAGGCATCTCAGAGAGCCACAACACACAAAACAACACGGCAAGCTTTCCCAGGGCGTCATCAATAATGCAGGCCGTATCGACAGCCCCCACTGGGAGCTTGTGTTGCACTTTTCCAGCAGGCTGCTAATCAAACCTGGAGCGGAGGTTCATTGCCACTCTGGGAACCGGGAGCCCATGGTCGACTTGCGGAACATTCCGGAGAGCGGCTGGGTGGGGGGGGGGGGCTACAGTGGGCCCGGCCTCATGTCGAGGCACGTCGGGGCAGGCTGCAGACGAGGGGGGTCGACCTCAGGACTCGTGGGGCGATTCCCCGGCGATGTTGCGCTTATGTTTCTTCATGCTGTTGTACCATCCACACAGCTCCCTCGCCCTCCCTCCCTTCCTGTCCTCTTTCTTCTCTCCTCTCCCTCTCTCTCTTCCTCTCTCTCTCTCTCTCTCTCTCGTTCTCTCTTTCCCTGTCTTTCTCTTTCCCACTGTCTTCCTGCTCGGACCATGGAACCCAACAGTCCCAAGAAGATCCAGTTTGCGGTTCCGCCTCTACAGAACCACCTAGACCCACAAGCTGCAGAACATGTAAGTAAAAGGCTCCTAATTGCTCCCCCCGCCACCTCCTATAAATGGGGGCTTAATGAGGATGTTGAGGCCTGTAGAGTTTCTCCACTTTCGAAAGCATGATCAAATATCTTTCTTTTTTTTTTGCTGTTGAAGAAAACTCTTTTCTCCTGGGGTTATTTTTGCGAGACACGTTTTATGTGAGATGTCACACTGGGGAATTGAGCGCAAGGAATTCATAGCAGATGCAGAGCCTGGGTAAATATTATTAGCTACTTCTTGGTGTTTTGCCTCTAATTACCCATGTTTGAGCCCTGCTTGCTCACCTCTGCTGTCACCTTTTTTTACGACATTCACCTCGGCGTAGAAGCGCATGTCGGGTTTATAAGTTGCGCTACAACTTAGCTGCAGACTAATTAACAAAAAAACTGAAATTGCGTTTGAAGTAAGAACTGTTTGAAGGCTGACTGTCCGTGACTGAGTCGTTAGTGGAAGAGCACTTAGATGATGCTCTGGGTTTCAATGAGGAACACTCTCTGGTCTCCCAGTCAGCACCCTCAGCGTTGGGATTGGTACTACATGTACATTTTGCTTACGCTCCCCGCTGATTACGGCACATCTTCGGAAATGAGGTAATGGGCTCTGGCGCACACCCACTCCTGAGTCCTAAGTGGTCATTGATCCGAGTTAAAAACATAAATTGTCCTGGAGTCCGGATAGCTTACTGTTTCATTTCAGCGTACGGAAATAGATATAAAACTGATGCCCGAGTAGCCTGGGTTTAGACACGCAAGCCGCATCCATCGTAAGCAAGTCGTCTGGAGACCTGCATGTGTCGTTCCCCAGCCCATGTTTACCTCTCCTCCCCACAACAGATCAGGAGGAGAAGACCTACACCAGCCACTCTGGTCATATACAGCGACCCTTCAGCAGCAGGTGAGCCATATGGCGGGGGGGGGGGGGGTCAAGTCCATCCAGGGAGGGGGAGGGCCTGCGGGGAGCTGGTTTGTTTACACTGGAAGTATTTACCGCAGAACTTCTGCCGGTATGCTAACAGCCGGCCAGGGTCTGTGTGTGGGCGTGTCTGAGGCCTTCGCTGGGTTAAATATGCCATTTTCACCCACACAAACATTTTAATTTTAAGTCGAGATGCAAGCAGATTTTTCTTTCCCTTTATCCGTGTTCAGATTTCAAGTTAAGTCAAGACAGCTTTATTGTCGCAGCATCCATATACGGGTATACAGTAAATGTATTAAATAGTGTCCCCACAGGACCACAGGGCAACATACAGACAGTGAGTGACAAGGGGAGGGTTTCCACAGTATTTATAGTGGGGGGGGGGGGGGGTGGACACCCATATTACCTGATATGGCAAAATTGCATTTATTTATCTGGCAGGCACTTCTATCTGACGTTACAAATATTTTTGAGAAAGCAGAGGTGGATAGTCCCTGGAATTATTGGGCATTAAAGGCCTTCCTCAGTGGCCCAATAGCAAGATCACTATACCAGCCTTGGGATGTGAACCAGTGACCTTCCAATTACCTGCACAGCACCTTAACCTGCTGAGTCACAAGTCACCCCCAAAATATGGGGAAGCAAGTAAATATTACGCCCCAATTAAGATCTCAAACCTGAAGCAGTGTGTGCGTTAATGTTGTGACTTGGATTGAGTATATCAGTCTCCATTGCGGGAGCTAGGCTGCTGTATATGACCCACAATGCAGTGCGGCAGTGTCTGTGATCACAGTAAAGAGCTGGCGCAGTCACATCCTCGCCAGCTCCATTTTATTCATTAACAGATGGATTCGTGAAAAGCTGAGATTTAGACGCTTTCAGAACCCAGTGAAAAGGAGAGCTGTCATGGCGATGCATGAACCCAGCAGTGGGATCTCCTGCTGCATCAGAGCGCGCTCGGACATGGCCCCCGGCGTGTGAGCCCCTGTGTGAGGACGGCGGGGTGTGACTGCTGGCCATCGAGACGGCACTGTCACTTTAAGGAGAGGGGCAGAATCTGGGTCGTTTGGGCATGTTCAGACGGCTGGCTCCCAGGGGGGGAGAATTGGTGATGCTAATGGGAAGTAGTCCACTAGTGACACCCCCTTGGAGGGTTGGAAACTGGGCCACATGATGACCCCTCCAGTGCTCATAGGCTTTAAGGATGGGGGAGCAGAGTATGAGAGAGAGAGAGAGAGAGAGAGAGAGTGTGTGTATGTTTAGATTACAGTGTGGGGACCAAATATCCAACCAAACTTATTTTTACATTGTGGGGACCACTTTTCAGGTCCCCACAAAGATCTGTGAATGCAATCAAAAAACTAAAAATAACAAATGTCTTGAAGTCTTGTTTTGTTTGGTTACATATGGTTAAGGTTAAGGCTGGGTAGGACTTAAGGTCATCATGCTGGGATTAGAGTTTTCCCCATAGAAATGAATGGACAGTCCCCACAAAGATATAATTACAAACCTGTGTGCGTGTGCGTGTGTGGTCCAGGTATACCTTACCTTGTGGGGACCAAATGTCTCCACAACGTAATGAATACCTGTTTTTTTTTACCTTTTGGGGACCAGTTTCCTATATTTTATAAAAATCCATGACTGCAATGAAAAAACTAAAAATGCAAAAACACTTGTATTTTGTTAGGTTACTTATGATTATGGTTAGGGCTGGGTAGGGGTTAAGGTTGTCATAGTTAACATTAACATTTTCCCCATAGAAATGAATGAGCGGTCCCCAAAAAGATATGATTACACGACTGTGTGTGTGTGGTGGAGAGGACCTACATGTGATCTACACCCCCCATGGGGGAATAAGGTTACACATGACAGCATCCACACAATACACTGATCAGGCATTTTCCTTTCATATGAACATCAGAAGAGATTTGATACTGTGAGCTAATTGGCATTTGTTTTTCAATCTCCTCATTGCTTTTATGATATGTTTATAGATAAAATTGAAATGTTCAAGTTTTGAAGTTTGTAGTTAATTTTTCCATATTTTTTGTTCTTTACATAGTGTTTTAGGCCAATCTTTGATGGCTGTGGGGGAGATATCTTAATTGATCTGAGTTGCTCAGTTACAAATTTGAATATGGAGTCACCTAGTCTACTGAAGGCTTTTACGGACTCTGAGGCCGATAGCGATGGTCTGGGAGATAAACTGGCTCATGGTCTGGAAATGAATAGAAATGAAATAAGGTCATCCTGCATGAACTCTGGATGTAACAACTGTGGGACAAAAACACACACAGTCCCTGAGCAGAATCAGGTCCTGGCTGAGCGGAATCTGGGCCTGGCTGAGTGGAATCTGGGCCTGGCTGAGCGGAATCTGGGCCTGCCTCAGTGCTTTCAGACCAGTGTCTCCGCCTAAGTGTAACATCATGCTGGTGCGTCCCTGGATGGGCGGAGCTAATTGTGCACTCTCTCCATCTGTGATCTGCACTGGCCTAGCAGCCGTTCCCCTTGTGTCTGCAGGCGAGGTCCAACCCACCTCCTGCCCAGTGGCCCACATCTGCTCAAACCGCTACACTATGCACACAATCTGTTTAGCAGGACCCCCAGCAGCCCACTGCTGAGCCGAGGTCACATGGGTCTGGGGTACGTCTCTTGAGTGCGGCCTCCCTTGTTCGTGATCAGTGTCCGCCTGGTCTGGGGCATGTACAGGGGTGAGGCCACTGGGGATCCCCCTGACAGCTGATTGGCCCCCGAAATTGCTTCTCCCCTGTCACTCAAAAAATAATTAAAAAAATATCATTGGCTGATGATGAATTTGCCCCCTCTCTATGAATTATGCCCCTTCTCATGCCCCCCAACAGAATTATCCCTGTTCCTGGAGGTGGGTCGTCTTTCTCTGCTCCATATTGGCCCATTTGCTTCAAACACAAATCATCTGGACTGTAATTAGGAAGCCAGGAGAAGGCCAGCTCAGCACCATGCAGACCCTGCTGGGTTGTCCCTTATGTCTCAGGAAAACGTCCAGGTTCTCTATTTGAACTGATTAGATTCTGCTCTCCTATGTGGGTATAACTCACACTATCGACTACCAGCCTTTAGTTATATTGCATGAGGGCCTAATCATGCTGAGTGCTCTGCTTGTGCAAAGGTGTTTCCACTGTTTGGTGTTTACTTAAAAGGCATTTTCAGATACTGCCTTATCTCTCTTCCTTATACATGCACTATATAAATCTGTACCATGCTTTTTAGCCAGCTGTTCCACAATTAAGCAACAACGCCCCCTTGTGGTCTGTCAGCCTTGCTGTATGTGAAGAAGTACTTTGCGCTCTCCTTAGTATCTGCTTCTACAAAACTCAGTTAACCCCTACAGGTAAATATATAGTCTTTTCACTCCATATCATTCTTTGCCAAAGTGCTTCTAGTGCTATTGTGCTTTAGATGTACTTCATATCTCCTGAATACCTCACGGTATTTTTTACTGCTAAGTGCACATACACAGTTCCTGATCTCCAGAAACGACTCTGTCCGTGCGGCCACAAAGACGTATGCTATTAATATTTCATTCAGGACAATAAAATAGTAGATCCTTTCCTATGAAAAGGTTAACTGCCGTAGTTATGAAGGGAGCAAACCTGCAGGAGTATTACGACCAAATTGCGCCGTACGAGGAGAAACACGATTCAGTGCCGGCTCATGTTTCATAGGCCCGCCGCTACTTCTCGGTACTTCATGTCTGTCATTGGTAAAGTTAACATAAAGGAACAAATTTGGTGCCTTTTTTGCAGTCTGCCCACGTAACGTTTCACCACAGCAGAACCTTCGCTCCAGATTTCTCTCCATTGGAAGCATACGAAAGGTCCATTATGCGTTAAATTATCCAGGAGCGTCTGCACACCTGCAATCTCTCTGCAGACGGGAGGCTGGCTTCAGTCAAGGGAAGCTGACTGATTAGAGGGCCTTTGGGCTGCCACCTTTAATTCCCCCGAGAGCCTGAAATCGATTGGGGGAGGGGAGGGGAGGGGGGGGGGCATTCAGTAGTTTTGTTTGACATCCCGTTTGTGTCTATGTTTTTTTTTTTTTTTGGAGGAAATGATTAATTGCCTGCTGAGAGATCAGTTGCAAATAATACTGTGTTGATGAGGAGGAATGGTGAAGCTTTGCAAATCAGCCAAAAACTCAGGTAAGGTAGGGAGCAGTGACACGGAGCCTAGACAAACCAAATGGAGACTGCTGTTGGACCATAGGGTATACAGGGATTTTATTTTGACAGTCATGTTTCTTTTTTTTCCCTGTGTGCTGTGACCTTTGCTGTTGTAAGATTATATCAGCCTAATCTCTGATCCCCAGAAAGCTTACAGTGGTCATTTTGGTGGGAAGTCTTGGAGGGAATCCTCATTGAATGGGAGGAACAGTAACGCATAAATCTGCCTATAGACCTCACATCTGCTTTCTTCCAGAAGCTGACGACAAGCGGACGACGGGCAATCCAGGAGAGGTGGGTCACACGCTTGACCTGGATGATTGGTTTTACGCTGAGACGGGTTGGATTTGGACACCTCTATGCATTAGAGAGACACAGGCTCTAATCGGGTTTGCAGAAGAAATTGTGCGTCTTTCCTTTGAAGTGAACCATCCTAAACTGAGAAAAGTGCACATTTTTATGTCACGGATCCGGCCTATGAAAGGCAATCGCTCACTTTCCATTTTTCCAGACACCACTTAAACGTCCCGGTCGTGTCCTATCATTTCCTTGAGATGTTTTGTGTGGGGGCCAGGACTGATACGGTTATCATCGATTGCCTGGATGGATCCTGCACCTGAAATAGCGCCACGGTAACCGGATCGCCTTAATGTCGCCACTTTCCGTGTTCTGCGTTCCAGGCCCCGGGTGCAGAACCAGCCCCTCCGCAGGTGGATCTGAGGGATTATGCCCCGCCCACCATGAGAGGTACTGTTACACACCCTCACCCCAACCAGCTCCTCCACATGTTCTCTCTTCTGTTTCCCTGTTTACTTTGCCACCACTCAGCCATGAAAGAAAATAAATGCAAAAGAAAATGTGTTTATAAAAATCTGTGATTTAATTTTAAACAGGAATGAACTAAACACGGCGTGAGAAACAGCGCAAGCCGCACACAGTGAGAGTCGCATCTGCATTTAACCGATATAACAGTGAGAAACAGTCTAATGTTTGTGTGAATGACACTTTATGAATTTTAAGCGCCAACTCACACAAGAATTTACATTTAATTTGTTTGGCAGATGCTTTGATGTAGAGCTATGTATGTTTGTGAGAAAGCAGGGGTCAGACAGACCCTAGAGCAATTGCAGACCAAGGGCCTTGCTCGAGGGCCCAATGGTGAAATAACTTTGAATTGAATTGAATTGAATTTGAATTGGTGGCCTGCTGATCACAGGCACAGCGTCCTACCCCACCAAGCCACCCCCCACACAACCACATGAGCTTGACAAATTCAACCTGATTGTTGTCGCAAAATAAATACCGTTAGGATAGATGGGAAAAGAAGTTGGCAAACTGTGGACCCATCGTGTGTGTGGGTGGCTGACCATGAGAAGAGATGAGGACAGGAAGTGAGGCTGTGTGTGTGGTCTGGTTTCAAGCCCAAATCCAGCAGCTCGTGGTGGACGAGACTCCCGCCACACCAGAGACGAGTTAGCGGAGCGTAATCCAGGCAGCCATGGAAGTGAGATATATTAAGTGCACAAGGTGTGATGTGGATGCTATTGGTCCTTATCAAGTCATGTGACTCTATGGGGGAAAAAAGTTTTTTTTATTTTTGGCACGAAACGACATTTGCAATATTCTGACCATGGGCAGCAATACTATGCAGGGCTTGAGTGATTGTAGGGTGAAAGTAAATGCGGGAGATGTTCTCTCGCTGATGATGACATTTTTTTCTGCTGTAGGTATAATGGCTCCATTAGGGTAAAGAGAGGCCTGGGCTTTGGGGAGCTGCATGATTGGTGTTCGCAGCTGTGCTGTGGCAAGGAGCTCTGTGTGAGAGAGGGGCCATTAGTCATGTGACACACGGATCGCTCATCCGTTCAGAGTGGACTCTGCGGAGCACGCACACACGCAGACGGCGACCGCCACAGACTCGCACAGCCACACATAAATGGAGACGCTTAAACACACAGTCATTCACACGCTGGAGGGAATTGCATGCAGGCACTCAGGGAAAAAAAAAGAGACTAATTTGCACATTTTTTTTGCCATGTCCATTAGGTGTGATTGCAGCTTTGTGGTTTTACAAAGCCAGCCAGTCAGCTAACACCTGAGGAGCCGGAATATAATTGGAGGAATTAATTACTGACTTAGCAAGGGACCTGCGAGGGCATTTAGAGGCCTCCAGCATGACGCCTGCACACGGCGCAGAGAGGCTTCAGCAGCGTCTCGAAAACGTTAGGGGAGCATTTAGGGGTTGTTTCAGAAACTCATTGCTGACTCATGGAGGGTGGAACCGACATGAAATTTACACATCGCTTACCTCACTGGTGGGAAGGAGGGGTGCGTGGGGGGGGGCGGTGGAGATGCATTCCTCCATCCAGACAAGCAGTCTGACCACTAGCAAGGGCACTCAGCATCCCACCCCAGACTAGCTAACCTAAAGTGCCTCCACTCCATCCTATGTCATTACCCACAATGCCATTCACTTACAGATCAGGGGGTGGAACCATATCATTATAGTATTAGGCCGGGTCATGAACGGAATATCTCTCATGCTTGTCCCTATGGTTACAAACTGCCAATGCCATGGAGGAGGGGCAGTCAAACTCATTCAGATCTCTACTAAATAAAATGATACTGACACATTTTAAATATTCAGCTACTGTCTGAATGGCCTGTTCTTGTGTGCTGTATTTTTTTTCCTCTCGTTCTTATGTTCTTATAAGACACTCAAAGTAGAGGAAGTACTTAAATCCTTAGAAAAGGTAGATAATTAAATCGAGTGCTTCAGCTTGTGGATTTTATTGGAGCGGGCCTCTCCTGCTTTGTGGTGACACGTCTGCCCTTTTTCGGCTACGTGTAGAGCTGCAGCTGGTCATGGAGCAGCACCTTCAGAAGCAGGAAGACATGGAGGCAGGACCAAGTGTAGGCATGGAGCCCTCGAGTCCAGTCACGGAGCAGTATTGCCCCAGTATTGGTCAATGGACCAATTACAGCAACCCGCAGAACAATGGGAATGAGGGTTACACAAGTTCACTTCATAGTGCGGAGGAGAGCATGGAAAGCAGCTCCACTGCAGGTAAGTTCCATGTGCTGCTGTTATTCTTCACCATAAAGAATGGATCATCGATGAATTTACATTATGAGCTTGAAATTGCTGTTCATGAGAAATGTATTCCCTGCTATATACCTGTGTGGTATTCTCAGAGAAAGATTGATGAAGAAATATATGTAGTTTGAGATTCCTGATCCTCCAAAAAACAAACAGAACTGTAGATTTCTGAAATCTGACAAGTTAACATAAACCTAGAATGAATTCCTTCAGGATACGGGAACTGAAGTGCTTGCCAGGTGTCCGTTTAAACACGTAAGGGGAGGAAAAGCAGCCAGCAAAACAAGCCCGGTCACCTGACAGCCCTGTGAGAGAGCTGTGGCCACAGGGGGCAGCGGCACGGAACAGCCATCTGATGTCTGCAAGCCAAACCTCTTTATGTCACGAACAATTTGTCTCCATGGTATCTAGAGGGCGGTACCTTCTTCAGTGTTTTAATCCTTGACATTCGTTCTGAACACAGACCTTCCTGTCTCGCCATTGCAAGCATCAATATGATATAAATATTACTTCCTGAATGGCTGATTTCAAGCGATATTCTGGAGACTGGAGAGGCTGTCCCTCAGGATTATTTATACGATTGCTTTGCGTTGTGTTCTCTTCTTCTCTTTTTCTGGTTTGTATGATCTTATTGTGTATAATGTTCATCTTCATCATTGTATTTACGGTGCCTTACAGGAGATTCGTCAGCATCAGAGTTCCAGCAGGGAACCCTGTCCAGTCCATCGTCCATCTCTCGATAGCCAGACTACCCTGAGGAGCTTTCTTCTGGCCTACAGCTGTCCTTCACCCACCAAAATGCATCTCACACCACAAGCCGCCATCGCCACCTCCATTCTAACCCACAGTTCAGCAATAGTTTTCTCGCTATATACCGTGTTGGTATTTATTATATAAAATTAGATTTTTATCTATGGTTTGTTCTGACGGGAGATGGCATGGTGATTTTCATAATGATCTTTTTAGATAAAGAATACTTGTATCATTTCCAATGGTTTGTCTAAGTTTGGCCTTGTTAAAGCATTTAATCCACCTGTGTAATGTGTCAAAGTGAATAAACATTCATTTAAAAAAAAGTCCCAGTTCAGTGAATTGAACATTTCAATATATTCCACTTACCAGGCTGGAGATGCTGTCAGATTATTTATAACATACTGACAATGAATTCTATATACATGATTAATATACAGAAAATGGTATGCAGTGGAGGTTAATGGTGTCTGACTGGTATATAACAAAATTTCCCTTTAATGGATACTGGCATTACAGAGATGCCTAGATAGCAGACGACACTGGTTCATAATAGTAGATAATAAAAGGGGATAGATAACATTTCACTGCAGTATAGATGCCAATAGGAAGTGGGAAAGTATTGTTTAATGGCAATAGATCCCAAAAAGGAAGTGATCAGTACTGTTTAATGGTACTGGATACTAACAGAAAGTGAATAGTACTGTTTACAGGCAGTGGACACCCATGGGAAGTGGTCAGTAATGATTATTCTTACTAGATACCAATGGTAAGTGGATAGTACTCTTTTATGGCACTATATGCCAATGGGAAATGAGTAGTACAGCTTACAGGCAGTGGACACCCATGGGAAGTGGACAGTAATGTTTACTCTTACTAGATATCAATGGTAAGTGGATAGTACTCTTTTATGGCACTATATGCCAATGGGAAATGAGTAGTACAGCTTACAGGCAGTGGACACCCATGGGAAGTGGACAGTAATGATTATTCTTACTAGATACCAATGGTAAGTGGATAGTACTCTTTTATGGCACTATATGCCAATGGGAAATGAGTAGTACAGCTTACAGGCAGTGGACACCCATGGGAAGTGGACAGTAATGTTTACTCTTACTAGATATCAATGGGAAGTGAATAGCACTCTTTCATAGTACTATATGCCAATAGGAAGTGGACAGTATTGCTTACTGGCCATATATGCCAAAAGGGCAATGATGTTTAATGGAAGTAGATAGTACTATATCTAAGTTATTGGATACTACCGGAGAGTCAGAAATGAAATTGTGTGCCATTGGACCCCATCTTCACATCATCACTTCAGTATCTGACCCTGCCTGCTGTGTAGGTCAGTGAGTCAGCTCAGGGGACAGACTGAGTGCACAGGGGAGAAAGCAAGCATTAGCGGGTGTGCAGAGAGAGAGAGGGAGAGAGGGAGAGAGGGTGAGAGCACGCTCACCGCCAGTCCTACACTCTGCTCCGGGCATCAGAGTGCCGCAGCAGCCGGTGGGCGGGGGGGGGGGGGGGAGACGACGACGACGACTGTGTGCTGTGCCTTACACCCAGGCCTTCTTCACGAATGAAGACTTTTAAACCTTTCGGGAACAAAGTCTGAGCAGAAACAAAGTAGGTCGAGAGTATCTTCTCGCCCAACACTAATGAGGGCATGACAGAACAACTACGCCCCCCCCCGCAACAGGTGGAACACTGTGGGAAGGACCAGGAGGATCTGTGGGAGAAGGAGTGCCAGATTGCCACTGATTTCCCTGGTGTGTAAACAAAAAGACTCAGCAAATCTGTCTTCTCCCTATAGCTTTGGCAAATACAGCTTAACAGACAGAAATATTCATGACAGTCATACTTAGAAACGTTTTGCTAACACTCTGTCTTGGTTTAGTCACTGGTGGCTGGAAGTTTGACTGTCACTGTGTTTCTCCGGTCTTCTGACAAATGGTGGCTGCTTGGAAGCCACGCTCAGTTTATCATGAACCACGGGAGGGCTGTGTATAGGCTGCTTACAGGGCCGTGGTGGGCTTGCTGTCTGCTTGTGCGGCAGCAGACTTAATATGTCATCTTCTGCAGGCCTTTCGGAGGGCTGGTGTTGCTAATGTCATCTTGTGTCTTGCCCACGCTAAATGCTAAAGGGCTCTCTGGTGTGAGCGTAACAGCTACCTGCCGTGCTCAGGACATGCCGGCATTTGATTAACATCAAGCCTTTGTGACTAACAATGTGATATTACACAGCCTGTAAGCTCGGTATGTTAATGCTGTCATGAGCACTAAAGTACTAACATTACTCTGACAGCACAACTGTCGCACATTTCCACACACAAAGCTCAATGAATTTATATCCAGTTATACAGATAACTGATGAAACCTATGCAACTTTGATAGAGAGAAAAGAAACATTAAGCCTAATCCACAGGTAGGGCTCCAAGTTAAAAGGCAGGGATGCTCATCTTCAATTGAATATAAATATAAACAGAATATCTTTATATATACCTATAAATGAAGAAGAGAAAGGGGCTTCTGGACATTAAGGATGCGCTAAGTCCCCTGCTTTCCTTCCGTGGCTCTCTAAGAACGACTGGAGAATCTGACTGCAGAGTCCGGCTGCGCTTCTGCAGAGCTGCGCTGTAATCTGGAGGTTTCCTGGCATGTGCGGAGAAAGACACCAAGGTGTAGTGTGGCAAGGGGGAGCAGGAACCCCGTCTTTAATAAATAACAATACATTAAAGACTGAAAATAAAACCAATGTACAAAAACAGAAAAAATATCTGGGAAGCAAAGATGTGGCGGTGGGCATCAGGGGGCATCCGGGTTCTCCTGGCATGGCTCTGGGTTCTCCCCTGCGGAGAGATGTCACCTGTCGGTCACCATGACAACCAGGTTTAACCCTGATGAGATACGTTGCTCACTCAGGCCGTGGTACAGCGATGAGCAAACGCTCCTCCACACGCACACTCGTCACAAACCTCCGTCGCCGTTCCACGGCGGCTGCTCGGAGTCGGGCGCCTGCGCGTCCGAGCCGGTCTCCGGTGACCCAACATCGCCCTCTGCTGGCGGTGAAGGGGGCTCCTGCTCCAGGGAGCTCTGGGAGTTTGCATTGTTCAGTTCGTTTGCGTTGGACTCCGCCTCGCCGTCCATCTGCAGGCGGTTCTGTGACGACGCTGCATCTGTCCCGTCAGAGGCCTCGACCTTCTCGTCCCCTATTGGGCCTTTTCTGCCAGAGGACATCTCCCTCTCCTTATTGGCCAGCTCTGCTCACAAGGCAACATAACACAGGCATCAGCCTGGGATTTCCTACTGCTGAACAATGTAATGTTTACAAGAAGCAGATAAGCCATATATTCAGGCACATTCTGGACCCGGACTGCTATACTGGCACCTTGCACAGCCAGCTCCTTCCAGCACTCTTTGTTTTGCTGGATGACACTGGCCAGCGTGTGTCGCACATGCTTCAGGTCGATGCCAGCCAGGGAGTAGTCTATGGAAGCCCCTTGATCAGCAGATGAGCCCCGGTCGCTGTGCCTCTGCACGGACTCCACCACTGTGCCCATGCTCCCACCGCTCAGGCTGTAACCGGGAAGAGGACGTGTGAACCCCAGAGAATGCTGGGAACTCCGGCCGTGTACCTGCCTCTGGTGACACAGCAACTTGTTTCCGTGTTAATAAGTGTCCTGGTTACCTGTGATCATTATACGTGTAATTTCAGGTTGATTAGACTAGCCACTCAATACATGTGTGTGGACTCCAGAAGCCTTCCCAGTAAGCCCTCGGTGCAACAAACCTGGACCTCTGGTCTCCAGAGTCCGCTGTTCTTAAAGCTTCCTCTATAAGAGGAGTAATAATTTTCTCAGTCGAGTCGATCAGGACAGAGAAGGTTGGTTCAACGATGAAGTCAATGAACCCTAAAAAAAGGCATTCACAAATGATGACAAACACAAAACAAATATTACATAAACACAGTCACCAAGGCAGAATCCTAAAGACATTATTATCTGAAGGTCTTTAGGATTAAAACGCTCACTGGTTTTAATCTACCACAAGAGGGCACTCTGGTGTTTTCCCATCTCTCTAAGATCCGAATCTTAATTTGGCACCATGGAAACAGAGACAATGGTTAATAAAGAGCTTCACCTATCTGTGACTGTGCAATCATGGTGGCCTTGCGATCACACAGAGGGGAGAAGGGCAAGCCCAGTTCTGCCTCCTTATCACCCTGCAAGCAGACCAACAAACAGGATCAGGCAGATACCATGAAGTGTCTGGTGATTCAACCTATTAAGATTCAAAGAAGGGAAAAAAACACCTGATTTTGGCTGCATCATAGATGTCTGTATCCAAAGTGACTCGCACTCATAATTTTATACTTTACATATTTATGCAAATGTATGTTTAAATTGAAATTAAAGTACTTTCCAGAAAGGTAGACCAGAAAAAAAACATTCTGTAACATAAATGGACTATTGCTAGCTACCTGACCTCATGACTAGCTTTTGTTATGATCCTTGCGTGACATTTACTTATCTGATGCTTTTATCCAAAGCAACATACAGTAGAGAGAAGAGTTACTTTTTGTGTGTGTTCCTTGGAATTTGAACCCATAACCTTTACATTGTTAGTGCAATGCTCTACTTGAAGAGCATGACCTGCTGTCTTTTACCCCTGTCTACAAGTGGTTAGTCAGTCCACAGTTTCTCACAGTTTAGCAGCATGTCTTCCTGTTTAAAGTGACATTCCCGTGGTCCGGCAGGCCACAAGAGGGCACGTACCTGTCTGAAGAACTCCTCCATCAGGGCTTGGGTCCAGCGATAGTGCAGCTCCCAGGCCTTGGCCGGGTGGCTGATGTCGGCTGCATGCAGCATCAGAGATAGCGCTTTAGCCTTGTCTACTCTGTCAACCACAGACAACAGCACATCAGCCGGCACACGCACACACACGCAAGCGCAGTGTCACCAGCACCCGTGCCAGCGGGTGGGCACAGGCATATTGGGGTCACATGACACCCACTCACCCCTCGGGCTGCTGTAGGGCACTCCTCATGGTCTTGATCTGCTGGAAGTGGCAGGACATGTCCGTACTCATGACCATCTCGATGACCAGGGTCCGCAGCTCCCTGAGGGACACATACACAGATATCCCTAACTGCAATTCACAGATGTACGTTTGATATAAAGCCCAGTATTTCCAGGGGTCACCTGCTATATCGCTGCTGTATGGCCCTGCAGCCACTGCCGTAGACTAGCAGGGCCCTGAGGAAGACTGCTGAAGTCCACGCTTACCTCCAGTCATCTTTGCTCAGGTTCACCAAGATGTTCATCTCATCCTCCTGCATGAGCCGGTAGGCGGCGCTGACGTGGTGGTTCTCCAGGACGGAGCGGTCGTTGTAGAGAATGGCCACCTCGGATCTGCAAGCAACAAGCCGGACCTCAGTTACAGCTCTGAACCGGCAAACAGTGACATCCACGGATCGGTATCCAGAGGCTGTAAGTGGCACTGATTGATTTTTCTGATGTGCCTTTGAGACGCTTGTGAGATCTGCTCCCAGCCTTTGTATGTCTTCAAAGGGCTTTATATAGCTCCATCAGAGCAGCCACAACTGCCCCAGTTTACCTATTAATTATGATTATTATTATGATTATTATTAATTATATGCAGTGGGGTGTTATTACTGAAACAACCCATGTTAATTACCAACCCAAGGGTCCAACAAGCAGGTTCTTCCTGGAGCTTAAAGCACCATCCGCTCGTTTACAACTGAATTATCAAATGGAAGCTCTTCTATTTGCTTTTAACAGATGGAAAAGGTGTTGGGATGAAAAAAAAGACTAACAGAGGAGAGAGACGAAAAACCAGGACGCAAAGCTGTCATTTTCCATCTCAAATAACGCCGGGCTCTGATGCCGAAGTGTCTGTGGTACAGTTTAATCCTGAAGCGCAGCCTGAGGAATAATGAGCGTGTTAATTTGGCTATTTGTATTCCCCACAGCAACTGCCAATCCTTTTGACTGAATTTTCTAATATTATGCTCCTGCACCCAGTCAAACTCGAAACTACACAGGCAGTGTTTGAGAGACAATCACTGTGCGCCATTGTCTCCGAAACAGGTGCAGATTAATTGGATAGGTCTCCGTGTTGGGCCTCGCCTTACATACAGTAAATAAGAGACATACAATAACCAGCGAAAAAAGAGAGGCCAGTCATCCCCGATGACAACATGGGCTAGGAGGTTGGCGAGACTAGAGAGCGTGTAAATTACTGCCGTGTCGAAGCCGCTTCAGTGCCTGCGATTAACGTGCCTAGAACAAGCTAGAAGAGCCATGTGCGAGGCTTACACACGAACGCTAACGACAAATGGCAACAGGCTCACCTGGTCTGGATGTGAAAGTTATTGGTGGTCCCAGTGTGTTCAAAATCATGGATAGCAGCTGCAAAAACCATGGCTAATATTTCCAGTTCGGTGAGCCAGTGCTGAAAATGACAGGAAAAGGCAGGAAGTTCACTGCGTGCGTGACACTTTGGTTCAGTTTCACGCCATTTTTCACTTGTACCCACTTATGGACATTTTAGAAGGGTACAGCCTTTATAGATGATTACTACTATTTCCTAGTAGATGACACCTTGATGTTAACTGTCATCTCTCCTTGTTTTTATTGTAATTAAGTAAGATAAGCTGGATCTATATGTTTTTATACAGGATTTCTCGAAAATTCTGTAAAGAAAAGAAAAGCAGGCAGCAAGGCCCGACTCCAAGCCCGGTTCTGGTGGACTCACCATGAGGCCGGTGTGGAGCATCAGGTAGTGCGCTGTCTGGGTGACGTCAGCGGCGTGAGTCAGGTTGTGGTAAGGGTTCCTGTGTTTGCTGTAGCCCACCTCCAGGGCCTCCACGAAGGAGACGAGGGCAGAAACGGGAATCTGCATGGGCAGCGCAGAGACAACGGACTGTTAAACCCGTGAGCACCTGCAGCACTATTAGCCTGCCCAGGTTATTGTCAGCATGGCCAGCAGGGGGAGTAAGAGAGGCAGTTACAGTGAAACGGGGGGGGGGGACGAGTGTCTATGGAATTCACTCTGAAAGGTGGACCTAGGCACAGCTCTCTAAATTATAGTGCTCAACATCATGCACTTGTAAAATACGTCATAACAGCTCTGCAAACTGGACAGCCATCAAACTCTCGGCAGCATCTGTAAACAATCTGATTTTCTACGGTTACAGTAAAGAAAACAGGGAATGCACTACTTAATATAGAGCGCCTCCTTGTGATTGGAACTTGCTGTTAGGAGGCTGACCCTGAAGCGGTTGATCAGGTCATATCTGGTGAGGAGGTCGTAGACCAGGAACTTCAAAGCGTGTTCACTGCTGGCTTCATGGAGGGTGAAGACATCAAAGGACCACTTGTCTACATCCTGCAGGTGAAACATTCCATCTCCGTTCAGCGAGACATCAGTGCAGCACGGAGAACCAGAACTGATTCTGATTGTCAGTTAATGCCATGGCTTCAGATCTTTAATATAAATGCTATTGGCGACCAAGCGTTGATTACTGGTTACCTATATCTGACTATTTTTTGAAGGACTTGAACCATGACAATACCTTCAAAGCAGCAATCACCACAGGAGGA
Organism: Paramormyrops kingsleyae; assembly: GCF_048594095.1. Classification (NCBI taxonomy): domain Eukaryota; kingdom Metazoa; phylum Chordata; class Actinopteri; order Osteoglossiformes; family Mormyridae; genus Paramormyrops; species Paramormyrops kingsleyae. The sequence goes on from NC_132812.1 coordinate 13,943,335, forward strand.
TACGTTAAGCCAGCCATGTTAGACGTCCTTCTGTACATCCTGGAGACACAAACCACTTGGTTTAAAATGTTGGAACAACAAAATTACATCATACGAACTGAGGGACCATATTATGTGTTGTTATAATAATAAACATTTTTTTCATGTACTGCAGTACATGAGTATCATATTACCATAAAATATACATACAGTTTGCAACCATCTTCAATGTGCAGTTAAGATCTGTGCACATTAGAAATTAGAGATTAAGAAAATAAATGTGAAGAAAACATTAAACAGGACAGCCGATATTAGCTTTGCTATTTGCGGTTGAGACTGGGAGGACTGGGGAGGGACTGGGATTCCTCAGGAGGACTGGGAGTCCACACAAGCATCCAGGTTCGCAATCAGATCCTTTAGGCAAACTGACAAAGGGAGGGGCCTTTACCCTCCCAAAAACACCCAGAGGACTAGCACAGCTATGCAGGGCAAAGTTTGCTTTTGAATGGCTCCAAAGCAGAGAAGCGTTCAGAATAAGGGAGGGGGGAGCTGCTTTAGGCGCTCAACCAGGAATGGCAATGACTGTATCACGGGTTTTAAGAACGTCATCACAGCAAGGTGTGACACGCTACATATGCAGCCAAGTCCTTCCACCACTTTCCAGTATCTGACAAGGAGAGTTCATGTCCATCAGCAGAGTACGTGTGGGCTCCCACCCACCCAGCTTGGCGAAATTCTGCGTCTCCATTTACAGATGGGCTGACAATGACAACATTTCGACTTATGATACTTCAACTTTATGACGGTGCGTCAGTGAGGCACATTCAGCAGTCATTACAATTGGAATTTTGAAATCCGTTCCCGGGCTAGTGATATGCCGTGCCACATTTTCTACTGATGCCCGGTGACGGCAGCATCCGCTCAGTGACATTTCCGATCTCTGTAGCCATCGTGAGCATAAACATCTGATACAGTGTTTAACAATGTATAATGTTTTATTCTACTAAATGCCCCAGTGTGTCATATCATATCATATTCGATTTATAAGTTCATCGGAATGCAATCGCATCGTAAATCGAGGAGCAACTGTAATATACATTTTTATTTCTTATTTAGTATAACAAATTTAAAAACTGGATTTCTTTGTTTCCTGACAGCTTCAGAAATCTTCTATTAAATTATTTATTTTGTTGAGCAAAATCATATATCAAAATCCACTGCCTTCCATAGCTTTAGGGAACAAATTATCTTAAAATTACTGTATTCTTTAATCAGAGCCCTTTATGGAAAATAAATGTCAATTATAATTACTGTGATGTGACTATCTATCATAAGATGAAGTAGCCAACTGTAAAATCAGAAATGTGTGCTTTCTTGCATGGATTTTGTGTTGTTCTGATTCAAAATATATTCAGATTCCAGTCTTTATAGGCAACAGGTGACAATGCCTGGCTGCTGCAGTTGCTATGACAACAGGTTATTGGCTCCCTTTGTCTTAATAAGTACTAAATGAAAGGAAAGGATTTTGAGGAATACAATAGCATGACTTCAAGCAGCACAGTCAACCTCATGTTTGCAAAAAGGTGTATTTGTAGATTATTGATTATTTATTGAATATATAATTATTTAAGATAATGTATCTTCAGAAACATAAAAATATCTGGAAATCTAATTGATGAATATTTTCAATAGTGCAAATTAAAGGATTGTCCTCTGGTGAATTATGACACCATTTCCGTGCATTGCTTCATCCAATGAAATGCCTTGATGATGGATGACCGTACCTCTCCACAAAGATCCCTGCCTGCACAGCGTGGACGATGCTGCGGAACCGGGGCTTCTCCTCGGGTCTCCGACGGACAACGCCCATCTTCCTGGTGAAGGTGGAGGCCAGCCAATCGCGTACCTCCAGGGGCACCGAGTCGGCCTGGATGTCACTGAGCTCATCCTCTGAGTCCAGGAGCCTCCTGCAGGATATCAAATGCACCGTTAAATGCTCACACTCTCTCTGGATGTCACGGCACCCATGGAAATGGGTGGTGTACTTCCATACTCTGATACACAATCCAGTGGCTCCCTTTTGAATACTCCCCTCCAGTCATGAGTTTATGGCCCAGATTAGATCCCAATCTAATCTTAGGCCTGGTCCACATGTGCTGAAGTAAGTATAAGGCAAGACAACACCTTCATAAAACCCTGATGCTGCTACATTGCATTCAGTAATGAGAAATATTTACATGCCTCAGGTTAGAGAAAATCGCTTCCGCAAATTTTATAAGCTGGACAAACACCAGTCATTTAAAACTTGTAAACAAAATGAATCCTAAAACATTTCAGCACACAATTAAAACTTCTGCTACTACTACTACAAATTAACACATATATTAACACTAAATATAAAACCTTTCTGTGCACATACTGATGTTCTGAAACAAGCAGCGGATACTGGTAACTGCCACAAGGTGACGGGACGTCTTGCCGGGAAGTTCACACGTGTTTGAAAAGAAAACATAAACCCAAGTTATTTTCCGGCTGCAGAGGTAAGAAGATGCATGTGGCACGCCCAAGTCAGGGCTGACAGTGTCACTTGCAGCCCAGCACAGGCTAGCGGTGTAACTGTGAGGCAGACCATGCTGGTACAGCCTCAGAGGAGCACACTGCTAAAGGAGACTGCCAGTGCCCTGTCCTCAGGCTTCGGGGGCGCTGGCAAACATCAGCGTCATTAAAACTCCTTCCATCAGGCTGCTGAGAAACAGTCCCCGGGAGTCGCTGCTCGAGTAATTATCCGCGGTGCTAAATCATCGCTGTTCTGTCTCACAGCTAGCATCATCTAAATGGCCTTTCCTTTTCCATTTACAAAATAGCATTATCGTTATCTTTGCTAAATTAAATGCAATTAATTTGCAAGGTGAGAAAATAAGTACATAGTGTCACATGCAAATCATTAAATCAATTAAATCACATCAAACGCCATTAAATAAAAAAGACAATTCTGGACAAGTACAGCAGGAAGAAAGTGCAAGCTTATCTGAGAAACAGACTGCAGCAGCCACTTGTTGGGATTTTCCTGACTTATCATGTCAACTGGGCACTGAACTGTAAAACTCAACGACGGTATCTACTCTCTGCCTGCCACCGCTGTACCTATGGTGCAGTCGTGCAAGGGAGGGCTGCAATTTTGTGTGCTCTGTGAGTGCACAGACATCCTGGAATGAAGTGATGAAATAATCTGGGAAAAGAATAATAAAGGCACTGTGTGTAGTGGTTCCAGAAGCCAAGCAGGCCTTCAAGCCACATCACTGTAAAGACATGCATGTGTAAAAATACTGTACATTAGTCGTAATGCTTCACGCTTATGTAACTGTCAAAGCTTTGGGTTTTTGTTCTCTTCTTTTGAGCACCCACATAAGTACTGAGTCATGCCAACCTCATCTGGCCTAACCATTGTATGCTGAGAATCCAGATGAGTACCATGTAATGTCTCATTGATGTATATCCAGTTAAGTACAGTTACACTGACTGACCTGGTCTCACTAATGTACATCCAATTAAGTACAGAGTCATTCTGATCTCATAGATGATTATAGAGCCATCGCGATTACTCGATTAAACTCAATTACTCCATTATTAAAAAGCATCGACTGAATTTTTCCTACTCGATTACTAGGAAGTATGACAGTCCAAATAAAGAGCATAAGCATCATTTGTGTGGAAGCACTTCAAATTAAAAGTCAATGAAAATGCAGTCATCTGTCAGTATCGCAAAGCAAAACTAAAAAATATCCCCACAGCAGGACTGCAATGCAAATACATGTTAAAAGAAGACCATCATGCTTGTGAGACCCAGTAATGCGAGGTTAGCCATAGAGATGCACCATCTAGCTTCCTGGAGCAGCATGGCCTGTCTTTGTCATCACTATGATGTAAATTATTTTGCTTAATTTACTTTATACACTTCCTGTATATCAAAATAATTGCTGCTAAAATGAAGGCTAGCCCTGTCGCTTAGCCATCATCTTACATAATACAGTACATAACAACCATATAATATTAATTATTTTTGTGAACGCATTGTATGTTAGGGCTGACCGACACTGGGAAAAGTTCACATTGCAATATTTTTAAGTTTTTGAGATTATTTAGGAGTTGAAATGAACTATATAGCCCAACAGAACTTATTATCTAACGAAAGAGTCTGGCAAATAAGTTGGTGCATGGTGTCTTGCGTTGCGCCAGCAGGCATGAAGGAGAGCCGACAAATTACTTGCTTTTCTGTGGAATATAAAGTATTTCCATACAACGGAAGACTAAAAGTAATTCCGTGACCGTCCTTGTTCGCTTTCCCAATATTCACTAATTTTTGTTTAATTTCTCACAAAAGCGCCACAACATCTGAGTGAATCCAATAGCAAGAACTAGAAGAGCTGATGCAGAGCTCACGCAAAAGCTGCGGCAGTAAACTTTAGACATTTTTTTACGTATACTAGATAATGTTGAAAATGAACTATCATTAAAATTCCAAAGCTTACAAAGTTTGCTTTTCTGTGACTGAGTAAAAATGTTTTATTTTGTTTGAAAGCAGCAGAGTATTGCGATCCTTGCGACATAACAATTGAATGTGCATAAAATATGCCGATATTAACATCGCACATAGTGAAAACCTGTCAGGGCGGCACAGTGGAGTAGAGCGTAGTGCCGCCGCCGCCCATCGCTGCATTGTGCCGATAGTGTTTGCAGGTTCACCACGTGTGTGCGTGCTTTTTCGGTAGATCCTCTTGTTTCCTTCCACTGTCCAAAAACATGCAACTTAAGCTAATTAGAGTGTCTAAATTTCCCTTATGGATGACTGAGTGTACATTGATTGCATTGTATATTGATTATATTATAAATTATAAACGATTACTGAATCGTCGGATTAAATCGGTAGATTACTCAATTATTGGTATAATCAATAGTGACAGCCCTAGATGATAATCTAGTTAAGTACAGTTACAGTTGTGTTATGAGGAGAGGTTAGCTAAGCTAAATCTGTTTAGCCTCGAGCAAAGGACACTAAGGGGGGACATGATCCTGGTATATAAGATTCTAACAGGTCTGGATACTGTTCAGCCAAATGGTTATTTCAGTATTAGTTTAAATACTAGAACTCGTGGCCATAAATGGAAATTAGCGGGAGAACATTTTAAAATGAATTTGAGGAAGCACTTCTTTACACAGCGTGTAGTTAGAGTATGGAATAGTCTTCCTACTATAGTGTAGCGCAAGCTGAAATCCTGGGTTCCTTTAAATCAGAGCTAGACAAGATTTTAACTCTGAGCTATTAGTTAAGTTCTCCCCAAACGAGCTTGATGGGCCGAATGGCCTCCTCTCGTTTGTAAATTTCTTATGTTCTTATGTACTCTGACTCACTTGATCTCATAGATGTACATCCAGTTAAGGACAGAGTTACACTGACTCACCTAGTACATCCAGCTGAGTACAGAGTCATGCTGACTCCCCTGGTCTCATCGCTGTACGTCCAGTTAAGTACAATCATGCTAACTCACCTTTCTGGACGACAGATATCTAGTTAAGCACAGATTCACGCCGACTCACCTGGTCTCATCGATGTACACTGCTTCCAAAACAGAGGCTGCATACTCAATGTTCTTCTTCAGGTCCACCACGTTGACCTCCCCCCTCTCCAGCTGCTTCACCAGACACCTCAACCTGCAAGGACACACAGCAAAGAGGTGATCCTGCCCCTTGTGGTGGGTATGAAGATGGCTGCCCATTTCTGCCTTCTATGTGGGAAAAAAAAATGTCATGCACAATGCAGTATAAATAGAAAAATAACTAGCCCAACATGATAGCATAAGCAACTGTAACAGCCATACATTTCTGCAAAACACTGCAGTTCTGTAAAATTCCCTGCAACTCTGAATGGAAGAGTGTACTTTACATACAAACGTCTGGGACTGAAGATTAAATACAAAAACAAATACTCGCAAGATATTTAGGTCACAACAATCAGGTCAACGAATACAATGAATCCATCCTAATCCTACCAAAGTTTACATTTCTACTCATACATTACGCTCACTCAAAAAACCATCATCATTACAATATCACATTTAGAAGCAGCAGACACTAAGGGCACAATACCTATTTCAAAATTATTTAGGGGAGAAATCCACAAATGAAAGACAGTAGATTTAGCTTCCCGAATCGGAGGCAGCTGAGCAGGGACAGCTTGGGAATAGCAGCTTTGTAAGCATCTTGAACAGGTGGCTGATTTAAACCTCAGGAGATGGAGTTCACCCCGTCCAATTCACATACACCACCCACTCCATCCTCTCCTATTACACAGTGAATAAATGCTGTCGGGGAGATCTTAGCGACGGCGGCTGGGGTGAAAACCACCCTCACTGCTGGTGATCAGTAATCACGGGCACTCGACAGACACAAAGTCGCGCTTTGTAAGCACCTGGAGCAGGAATCCCGACCATTATTCCCTCCCTCTTTCTGCAGAACGAACACAGCCCTTTCTCCATGTCAGAGCCCCCAGTAACAGCTGGCAAATCTGAACCGTGGGGGGCACACCAGCCGACTGTAAACCAACTGAGCTCCTTCGAAGGTCCAAAACAACTTTTGAAACATTTGAGAAAGTTGCATTAAGATCAGACGTGAGGTGCCAGAGCACAGAGAGTGCTACCGGCTTGAGATTACAAGCTAACGAACGCTCCAAACGGCTTAGTGGTAACGGCCGGTAACATAGCAACGCACTTCCAAATATAAATGCCACAGCATGTCACACCGTGTGCTGTAACGTGTTGCTCGCTGATAGCACTTACGCCTAAACTCAAACTGTCGGCGGCAAGACGCGGGGTGGGGGGGGGGGGGGTGGTTGGACTCAGTATCTGCCATGAAGGAAGGAGGCAGAAAGCAAGTCATCAAATTCCCTTAGAGAAAAGAGAAGTAACAGGTCCGAGAATGTGGTGCGCCGGCACGAGCGTGCCCCACACTAACCTTACAGCTGATTGATGCTACTCTGCCAGGGGTCCCCCTCCCCGCACAACTCAGCTGGAAAAAGACGCCCAGACCAGACCCATCCGTTTTAACGCAAATGGATTTCGGCCGCAGCCGAATGAGAGGCTGGAAACGGGATGCCGGAGACGGGATGCCGGAGACGGGATGCCGGCACGGCCCACTGAGAAAGGATGGGCTTAGCGAGAGGACAGATGCTGACACCTTGGAGGATGCATCAAAAAAAGGGCAATGATGAAGATGACACTGGCCTGTCGGAGGGGCACAGATGGCAGTGCCTTGGAGAGGCCCCCTACCAGGAGGGGGGGGGGGTTGAGAGGTGGGCAGGGGGCTGCGGTATGTCATTCCTCCAGGTGGTGCATGACGCTCCATGACCCTTAACACGTTAAGACAGCAAAGGGTCTAGCGGGGGGGAGGAGAGGAGAGGCACCTGCTGTCCGAGCATCTGGGCCAGGAGTGCGCATGGGGGGGCGTTACGAGCACTGGGAGTGTGCATGAAGGGGGGGGGGGCGTTACGAGCACTGGGAGTGTGCATGATGGGGGGGGGGGGGCGTTACGAGCACTGGGAGTGTGCATGAGGGGGGGGGGGGGCGTTACGAGCACTGGGAGTGTGCATTTACGAGCACCGGGAGTGTGCATGGGGGGGGAGGGGGGGGTTATGAGCACCGGGAGTGTGCATGGGGGGGGGGGTGTTACGAGTACTGGGAGTGTGCATGAGGGGGGGGGGCGTTACGAGCACTGGGAGTGTGCATGAGGGGGGGTGGTGTTACGAGCACCGGGAGTGTGCATTACGAGCACCGGGAGTGTGCATGGGGGGGGGCGGTAATGAGCACCGGGAGTGTGCATGGGGGGGGGGGGGGTTACGAGCACCGGGAGTGTGCATGGGAGGGGGGTGTTACGAGCACCAGGAGTGTGCATGGTAGGGGGTTACGAGCACCGGGAGTGTGCATGGGGGGGGGGGGGGCGTTACGAGCACTGCGAGTGTGCATGGGGGGGGGGGGGTTTACGAGCACCGGGAGTGTGCATGGGGGGAGGGGGGGGGTTATGAGCACCGGGAGTGTGCATGGGGGGGGTGTTACGAGTACTGGGAGTGTGCATGGGGGGGGGGGTTATGAGCATCGGGAGTGAGCATGGGGGGGGGGGGGGTTATGAGCACCGGGAGTGTGCATGGGGGGGGGGGGGTTACGAGCACCGGGAGTGAGCATGGGGGGGGTTATGAGCACCGGGAGTGCATCCCCTCAGAGATGAAGGGCAACGGTTATGAAAATGGACCCTCGTTTTTTTTATCTGCCGCAGAATGCATCAGCGCCATAATTGTTCGGGATAGAAGGTCAGAAGCGCCGCCCGCGTTTTATAACAGTGACCTGCGCCGACCCGTGAGTGCCAGCTTTTATCGGCTGCTTGTCGAGATGGGAGTCACGGGGGAGGGAGAGTGGTAGAGTGAGCGGCCCGGTTCTGATAAGGACCCGGCTGGCTAGGGGAAACCTGTCCTGGCATCCGGTCTCTTCCCTGGACCAAACTGCACCCACATGCCGCCTCTTGCCCCACTTCGTCTCCCTCGGCCTTGGCCACAGCGCCCCCTACATTTCAGGGGTGATTGCCAACACACAACCTGGACTGTGGCAACCCTCCATCCTGTGCAAAGACTCTATGCCACACCCTCAGTACTGTGATGAAATATGCCAGTATTTCCTTTCAACCAGAAAGGGGGGCATTTTCTGGACCTTCATAAAGGAAGAAAATGTGGTGTCTAAAAACTGCTTTCCATTGTTTATTCTCTGCAGCAAAAATGATGATAAGAACTGGCAAACTGACTATATATTTAACATACAGTTCTAATTGAATTACTGCTGTATGTATTAAGGTTAATGCTTTGAAAACGCACCTGATTTCAGGGTCTGAATGTAGTTCTGCGGGCCATCTTCCCAAACAAAGCACATTGGCTTAAAGAACCGCTCCACACTCCTGCGTATATGTATGTGTGGGTGGGAGGCGGCTTGTGTTTAACATTTGCGGGGGCTTGTTAATGCAGCCAGGATCAGCTGCTCCCAAACACTGCCCGGTACACTGTGCAGGACCCCGACTGCACGGACAGCCTGAAGTAGTGTATCGCTGCTGCTATGCAACAGTCGCCCTTATGCCAATTTCAGTTTTCCCGTACAATTAAAGGAAAGATACAATTTGCGTGTTCTCCCTGTGTCAGGCAAAGTTTCTTCCAGCTACCCTGTTTTCCTCCTTCAGTCCAAACCACACAGTTGCAATAGCAGCTGGCATCTCTGAATGGCCCATAATCCGAGGGCGTGTGCGTGTGTGACTGTGTGCCCTGCCGTGGGCTGGCATCCCTTCCAGGGTGTCCCCTGCCCAGTGCTTCCAGATTCACCACGAGCCTCTGCTGGAATAGCAGTTATTGAAGATGGGCAGAAATATATATAAAAGCACATTTTTTCAACATCAGGCACCAAAAGGCAGAGAGACAGTAAAGACAGAAAAATGAGCCACACACAGACTAGATAGCAGAGAATAAGACCCTCTGTCAGGCTACCAGGACCTCAGACACATAAGAAGGTTCCTTTCCTCAAGTTCAAAGCCAGCCAATGTCCCCTATCATCTAACTGCACAGTAGATACAGTTTGAAGCACAACCATGTAGCAGCAACGCAGCCGGACAGACAGAGGGTATTTTTCCCATGAGTCCTTGGTTCCTTTCCCATCTTCAGACGGAGCACCAGCCAAGCGCCTTACTTGGTTCCCTGTGGTGCACAGCTAGGCATACTGGCCAACCCAGAAACTGCCAAGGGTTTCAGTCATCCCCACAGACTGACCCCAAAGTGGGCACCCGGAAGACTGCCGCTGCTGACCCGCTCGCAGCGTCCCACAGATGAAAGCATGGAATGCCCTTCATCTGGAAAGCCGCACGGACACATCCTTTTTTAGTATGGAAAACAACCGCCGGCTGCTTCTTTGGAAAGCAGCAGGAAAAAAAACTCCAATCAGTCAAACAAAAGTTCGGAACACATGCGGATCAAAGAAGTTTTCGCAAATAATTCTCCCAATATGGTGAGCAGGGGACATGATTAACATGTAATTACACAGGTTGGCTACCCGGAATTAACCGCTCCATGCAGGTTTTTCAAGTAAACTGCCGCATGTGATTCCAGCAGTTCACTGAGAGGGCGAGCGGAATCTGGGATGGACCGCGGCCCTAGCAGAGCTCATTAAAGCGGGAGATTTGCTTTTTAAATGAATCATCAATCTGGTGCTGTTTACATGCTCCATTCCACTCCACATCCGGGCAAGTCCTTAAACTGGGATGACAGGATGGCTATTTAGTCCCAGCATCCAGTCTTCTTGACCTGAGATGCTCAACGGTCAACAACAGCCCAGAACAGGATCAACACTCCACCCAGGACAACATCGTTCAAAAGCACACACCCCTCCCTCCTTCTAAACACATATTCACCACTCCATTACCCATCATTCATGTTGCATATGGCAGTATTTTCCCAATGTCGCCCTAATTCATATCCTTCAGCTCACGAACGATTAAGCACTGTCCCTAAAGGTTTGCTCCATACTTGTTCTAAACCTGCTCTTTCAACCTCACAAGCAGAACTTTAGAGCAGATCACTGATGCAGATCTAATGCTGTCCAGGCTCAAATATGCTGCATTTCACCTGGTTGATACTGTACAGCATGTTAGGACATTGTGAGGTTGAGATCAGCAGCGAACTCCTCACAATCGCCAAGAGACAGTCTGTGCCCTTTGGCCACGTTGACAGCCTGTGAGCTTCTCCTCTGAACGCTCTGTTGGATGATGCCATTGTGCACGTAGTGCGTTTTATCTTTCTAACCAGGGGAGGGCTGGAATGAGAGCATGAAGGTGATAACAACTGTCATTAATTCGCCTAAATCTCCTCCCGGCTCCGTCCCACAATCTTTCTGCAGCACACCTGTTAACCAGGACACAGGTGGACCTAAGACATGTAATGAACCATCACCATGACACCAGAGCGAAAGGAGCTCCACAGCTTAAACATGTACTTCATGAGAAGCTTCCTCAGGAAGTGTCTGTTCTGTTTATTCCCTCGATATTTATACATTTCACTTCTGTGTTGCTGGCGTCCATCTTGAATCTGTTCTCAGACTTGTGGTGCTTCCTAAAGGGATGTCTCACGACTGTGTGGGAGAAATCCTGGTGGGAATGTGTGATTAGGAGCGAGACACTCGTAAACACACGTCTCCGTTTAACCATTGTTGGTGGCTGGGGGTCGCTCCTAGATTTTCTCCCGTAGGATAGAATCGAACAATATGCTCAACACCAAATGTGAATTTTATGTTAGTACAAAAAGAAAAGACAAGAGAATTTCATCTGAAAAAGTGAAACCTTCTCACAGAAAATTGTCCAGTCAGTGTGGATGGAAACCATTAGATAAGAATCTCTGTAATCAGACCACATACTGTCTCTACCTTTCTTTCTAACCTCTATCAAGATTTTAAAAAGTTGCTCCTGGGATAAAATATGGGATATTTCAGACAGTACAGCCCTAGTAACTTTCTGCCATTCTTTAGCCAAATTGAAACTCTGTATGCTCATTCTTTCATGAGCCTGAACATTCTGGCACAGTAGACAGTCTAAATACGATAACAAAACATATTGTGGAATATAGCAAATCCAGAAATATAATTAAGGTATTCATCATCTGGTTTCCCAGAAAAATTAAAGTTTAAGTGCTCCAACCTGCTTTTTAAAATTTGGGCATTTGGGCGGACAGAAAGTCAGCATGAGAGGCAAGGCTGCAGTGCCGATGGTCACCAAATGAAAAGCGGATGGGCAGCTGTCTGAGGTAAACAAACTCATCACGGGGTTTGTCTCCCGACGACTTTACGCCTCTCTGCTGGGGCCGCCTTTTTACGGGGATGGCGGCCGCAAGCCAGCAGATCCATGTTTCCCCTCACAGCTGCGGCTTATTTCATAATGGCACGGAGAAGACGACCTATTGGGGGGAGAGGCGTGGGCGGGAGAGGGGGCCGCTGCGGGGGCTGTGACCGTGCGCCATATGGGGGTCACGGAGCACAGGTGCTGAAACTGCCGGAGGTGTGTGACGGTGCTGTCGCAACCAAGTCACCGTTTCACACAAGCCCATTTGTACTAAACGAAAATCCAAGACACCTCAACATAAGCCACACGACCCAAAGCCAAACAGCCCTAAGCTGGCATGGCACTTCGACTCATGCAAATAAAATTATCTGAAAGCTTAAGATAATTCTTTTATGATAATTCTGTTCTCACAAAGATTTTTATGTTTTGAAAGACCTTTATTTCTGATTGTACTCTGTAACACTAAACCTAATCATAAAGCTTAAAAACTCACGATGTCCTCCTGTTTACAGCATGCCACCTGCACACCGCCTCTTACTCTATCACCCATTTTATGACAGCCAGCCACGCCCATATGGCCAGATGCAGTTCCCATCAGCAGACGCTAAGACAGAGAAAATCTAAGACGCTTGTCACCAGCATGGTCCCTCTGCAGAACATTTGCTCAGTTCTGGCACTTAAGCCAACAACCTTGTGGCTCCAGCTTTGTGGTTCAAATGCTAACCACTGTTACCCTACCCCAGCAATATGCTCTAAAGGTTTAGATCTCAGCTAAATTGGAACAACTATACATTCTTAAACAGTGCATCGCTCTAAGATCTAATAAGGCGTGGCCACGAGATAATTAACACAATAACACATAGCCACGAGATTTCAGAATGCCTGGAAACACATGGATAAAAGTAAGTATAATTTTATAAAGAAATTATATATTTTTTAATTGATAACATAATTGTGAGAAGACACATGCTAACTTCCTAACGCCGTTATCGACAAGATCATTAGACCAGCGTACAACAACCTGGAAATTTAACTCGTTCCCACGCTTTAAGAAAGTGGCCACGCAATATATATTTTTTTCTCCTATGTCACCAGAGGGGCTCCATACATTTTAAAAGAAAATTAATATAATACAACATAAAGTGTATCATTGTGGGGCTTCTATAAATCTTCCAATTGTGACTTAATATCATGCAGATGGCCCATTGCATTATATGGGAGCCAGAGCCAATACCACAAAGCTCTTTTCACGGTAAGGGACTCCTTTATTTCTAGCAGAAGGCCCAGTTAGGGGCTGCCGGTACAGACATAAGGACACGGCCAAGCATCTCAGCAAACGAGTAACCGCGGCACATGCTGGCAGCCGGCTCAAAGCTGACTGCACGGAAGGACCGAGTAAGACAATCACACAGCTGCTCTTTGTTACACATTTGGGTCAGGCGAGTGTTTCTCGCGTGTCAGTTTCAGCACTGGGATAGGCGATGATAGCAGCCATCCAGACTTGCTCTATTTGTTTTTCACTAAAACAGGAATGCAAAGGTCCCCTCACTGGTCCTCCAACGACACGGTGGACCTTCTGCCATGCAGATGCAACTGTGTGGAGGCACTGAGGGCTCCTTTCAATCGGCAGGAGCTCAAGGTGGCTTCATGCTAACTAAGTATCATCTGGTAATTTGCAGAAAAGTATATATCCCCCTACAGTACATCATTGCTGTGATGTGAATAACCTTGCGAAACTACATCACCGGTGTTCTGGATTGTTGAATGTTATCACAGGCTGAGAGACAGCCCAGCCCAGGCCACTGTGGAGAGTCTAACTAGGGGGCGCCCTGATGCCTTGGCCTATCCCCCCCGAGCCTGTTCCAGGTCCCACACTAAACACTGGGCTTGTTTATCGCAAAGCCGTGATCCACTGCAGATGTCATCCTGTGCGTCCGCTGGGAATTTAAGTGCAGCCCTGGATGTCATGAAGCTATAAACAGAAGATAGACCTGGGTGCCATGCCAGAATCTGCTATTCCCATGCAAGTCTTCCCATCAGCCTCAGCCTGGGTGTGGACACCCTTCGAATCCTCCAGGACAGATCAAGCGACCCCCTCCCCCCCACACACACACACACACACACACATACTTGGACGCTGAAGTCCACTTTCCAGAAAAACACAAATGAAACACAACCCGGACGCCAGCTACAAATCCCACTAGTTAGTGGGAGAGAGAGAAAGAGAGAGAGAGAAGGAGTGCAACAGGAACTAGTGTTTTTGTGGAGAAAGAAACCACTCTCGGTTTGTCAACAAGTGTGGACCTCAGATACGGAGTGTAACGCAAGCAGCCCCTGGATATGCATGCAGCGGTACCTGCTGCACAGCTGGTCCCGGTTAAAAGTGCACTGTTTTACATGCGAGAGGGCTATTAGCAACCTGCTGGAGATAATGCGGCCGGGCGCTCAACCATAACACAATGTTCCGCGTATAACGGCCGCCGAGCCACAACAAATGAGGGCGTTTGTTGGAGTCTGGGCCGCTGCGGCCCCTTTGAGGCGTGCACTGGGTCAGACAGAGCACAGCAGGACGGCCGTGGAAGAATTCCTGCTAATTACAGTCATGGTTTGCAAAGGTGCATTTTAATTAAAGTGGAAGCCGACAGCGATGTACGCAGCCGTGGCGTCGGACTGCCGTGCCTCATGCTTCTAGCTAACACATGTGCTCCCAGAGTGAGTAGGAGGGAAAGAATAAGAATCAGCAGGTAGGAGTCAGAGTGCCCCCCCTCCCTTCCCGCTCCCCTCCACGGTACCTGAAGATGGGTCTGTGGAGAAATTTCCTCTTGAAAGTGACACTGTCGTCCATTGAGAGTCGGCGCTGCCGCCCGCTGGGGCCCCGGGCTGCCTGTCCCCGGCCGATTCTCACGTCAGAGAGTGCGGCGAGACTGACGGGAGCCTCCCTTTCTGACCGCTCAGCAAGGGAGGCCACGGGAACCACATCAGAGAGGGTGCGACGGCAGCCAAGTGGGGTGGGGGGTGGGGGTTCTCACCCTCTCCCTGTGTGGGACCCTCTGCTGAGAGCAAGCTCAAACCCGCACGCGTACTGAAGCCGTGCGAGCCCCACCCCCCGCTGGCCCCCTCCCCGGACGGGGAATACCGAGTGCCCTGGAGCATTCTTATCTCCAGCCTCAGCCTGGGGAGGACGTTCTAAGTTTCTCTGATGGCCCCGACCGCTTCCAGCAGGGCCACCTTTCCCCCTCCTCTCCTGTTCGGTGAGAAGATGAACTGGGCTGGTCACACGGTGCTGGCCCCGTGTCAGGAAGTGGGAATTATTTTCCAATCTGGCTCCCATTTACTCCCGGAGCTGGGAAGGCCCCTGCCGCCCTCATTGGGCCCTCGGGGGCCACACCGTGGCGGAGGGCCAATACACGTGGCAGTACCTCGTGTCGGACCGGTCAGTACCTATTAGAAAGGACAGACACCAGCCCTGGCTTCCCTGTTCCCCATTAAAAAAATTAGCGTGGAGCCCTAAAAACACACCCTCTCGTGTGTCTTATGTGAAACTAATATAAAATGTTACAGTGCCACGTGAGGCTGAGCAGATGGCAAAACACACTCGCAGTTCAGCTCATATACACAATGAACTGTTCCCTCTGCAAGGTCGTACATTTATTACACTAAATTCCACACAATCTAAAGACGATAACTTCCGACACAGAGAACAGTCATAGAAGCAGACTGAGGCTCTAAACTGCAACGGCCATAAACAAGTGAGCATAAGCAGATGTCAGATGGACTTTGCTGGCTTGCTTAGAGGGGTAATGCAATCAAAGCAGCTCACAGTTACATACTTCTACCTATTTTTGCAGCCTGGTATTAGATGCACTTCATGGAAGAAACCTTCACTAGAAGGACAACCAGCTGGTCATCCCTGGACAGGAACGGGCAATCTTTCAGTCACAACCAGGGCTATGGCATTTTATATGGCCCACTGATGGCCCGGAGAGCGGCGTGCCCAAAGTGCGTGACGAGCGGATGTGGTGGGTGTCATCCTTTCAGAGGAGGATGAATGCAAGGAGTCAGTCCATTGGGTGGGGGGATATGGGGGGAGGTACTTGTTGAGTGATCAGATGCAAAGGGCCCACAAAAGCAATACAGACCCAGTAAACCTTCCCTCTACATCTCCTCAGTTTGGGTCAAAAACTAAACAGTTTGCCCAGTTGTGTTCTCTCCACATCAAGGGATGGAAAGTATGCACTGGCGACTGCAACCTATTAACTTACGCAAGCTTCGAACATGAAAATCCGGAACAGGGGAGACTTTTGTGCTGGCTTTGAAAGCCGCTAGGGTCGGTTCACGCCTAACAAGGGACTGCGTTTTAACGCTCACTAATCAGCTAATTAGCAAACCGGGGGTGTCAAACAGGAGCGTAAGGAGACAACAGGGAGAGAACAGTAGTAACAACAGACACTAGCAGGCGTCAAAGAGACTCAGTTGGACCAGACTGGAGGCTGGGTGTTATTCTTGGTGGGAGGACGATACAGGCATTTAACGGTAAATAGGATTTAGATGTTCAAGGGTCGGTTTGTTCTCATGACCACAATCACTCCCACGACACAATAGAAACATGAGTAATACTGGGCAGACTTGTTTGGGATCAGATTAACCAGAGAAATATACAGGTAGGAGGAAGTATGTGGTTCAGCTAATTAGGATTCTGTGCCTGTGAGCAGAAGGTCACCGGTTTAAATCACAGGATCAGCTGGCTGATGCCACCCTTGGGCTCTTAACCAACTGCTCTAGGGGTGCTGCTCACCAACCAACCCCGAACCTGAACCCCAGTCTTCACTGTGTGTGTGTGTCTGAAAGGACAGCAAGATGGGATATGTGAAGATAAGCATTCAAATGTACATGTACTCATGCTTGCACAAATGGCAAATAAAGCATAATTTCATTTACAGCGAAGGAATGATCATTAATTAATTAATCTAGCAGTGGAGAAGCAGTCACCATCTTGAAGAAAAGCCACAACACGTCACCCGCTGTTCCCCTCCCAACCCCGCCCAACACAACCCCGCCCAACCCAACCCTGCCCAACACAACCCCGCCCAGCCCAACCCAACCCTGCCCAACCCAACCTGTCAGGATAGAGTGAGCATTCGCCCTCCGTCCTCTTACTGTTACCGCTGCCCGTCACTCTTTTTATCTAGAGATTTTCTTCTTCTTACTCAAATTTACACTAATAATACAGCACTTTACATAACCAGTGCCAAACCCTTGCGTATATATCATATATATGGCAAGGTGTTGCAGGCTTAGTTATTTACTCACAATTCAATGTAATACACACACATATAGTATATGCCATATTCATAGTTTTTATAAGTATTATCTTTATACTGTTATTGTACTTTATTCTGTCATTTATGTAAATATGTATGTATGAAAATTCTCTGCATGTTAGTTATTTATGTCATTAAGGAGGCAGCTACTACATTTCATTCTGTTGTGTAATCTGCAAAAAGCCTTGATCCCTGATAGTCACAAAAATGGGAACGGGCGGGCGGTGGGGGGCGGGGGGCGGTGGGGGGGTGAGAGCAGGATAGCGTGCTGGTGTAGCGGTGCTCAAGGGGCCTTCAGCACTGTCCTTCAGCACAGACACCGTTAGACCCGACTGCGGCTCGCCGCTGGGCCCGTGCCAGCCCTGTATTGGTATTGGCTGTGTCGCATGGATTCCGGGGTTATATTTGGATGCCATTATAATTGTTTTACCATGTATTTTTCCAGTGTTTTTGCAAAGCACCAGCATGCCCCTCCCCTAACTGCTGTTATCGCAAACACACACAAACCTCTCATTTAGGGCAACTCGAATCTGCAAACTTCGCCTCTGAATTCTGCCTTCGTGGTTCCATGCTTTATAAACAAACAACGGAGTTTGGAAAAAAGGGAACTCTGGGATGGTTTAGCTTCCCTGCAAGCCCCCTTTCTTTGTTATGAATGGATTTAGGGAGATGGATGGATGGATGGATTTAGGGAGATGGATTTAGTGGGATGTTGCTCCGTGCCCCGGGGTGGGGATCATCTGCAAGTATGGCCCACCGTGCCTTTCCACTTTGTTTATTATGGCCTGCACTTTTACCAAAACAACAGTTTCCATGACAAATCACGCTAATGGCACCGTGTCAGTGGTCGGGTGGCGTGTGCTGACGAAGCGGAGGAAATGAAGCCAGGATCGTAAACGGACCGGTGTTTGTCGGAAACTGGGCGGGGGGGGGATTAGCTGTTACAAGCCACTTGCCCCCTAACAAACCTGTGCCTCATCCAATCAGGCGGAGCTGCCGAAACCCGCTCTGGTAAGTCACACTATTATGGGATGGGGGGGCTGCTGAGAGACCCGCTGTCCGAAGCATACTTCAGGGTTCCAGGAGATGCAGGCACAGCATAAGGTCAGAAGCTAGAGGCAAAATTGTCCCTGTTGGACAGGAAATGATGAAATCCCTGTTTGTACAATATAGTATTTAACACACAGTTATAAAAAAAAAGAATATATGCTAGACGGATGTTTCTCAGCCAAATCCCCAGGAACCCACACGCAGTCCACATTTTTCATCCCTCCCAGCTCCCAGCACACTTGAACCAAACAAGCAAGAACAAACCAAACAATTCTGAACATCAAATATCTGGTACATGTTTGCTGGAAGCTAGAAGACAGCAAAAATGGACTGACTGGGTGCCCCTGAGGACTGGCCTGAGAGACCCTGTGCTGGATAGAAAGGCTATGGTGCTTCTCCCTCCATGTTTATTGTCATATGTACTGCACTGCGATGGGCTGGCTCTGCACCCAGGGTGTCCCCTGCCTTTTATCATGTGCTTCCTGGAATGGGCTCCAGATTCTCTCTGAGCTCTTCTGGATAAGCAGTTAGGACAAAATAGATATGAAGTCACTCTGTCAACAGAAACCTTTTCGTGTGACAGTAACCGATAACGCCAAAGACTTGGCTAAAAAAGTGTCCAGGCCCAAACTAATGTGGAAAAGTCCAGCCCAAAAATGGCCAGAGTGAAGCCCTTTGGTTGGAGCGGCGTTTGGCGCTGTGGCGACTGCCCGCTTTGCCGTGTCACACGCCAAATCAGTATCAGGTGGGTCCGTGGGCCGAGGACGCAAAGTGGGGGGGGGCCCAAATTAGCTTTCGACACGCTCACTATGCGGTGTAAGACGTTCACGAAGTGGGCTCTGTCGCCGAGCCGTGCAGGCCGATGCAGATGTTATGTTTCATGTCGAGATCCCTCCTGACGTATCCAAAGGTGCTGTTCTTCCTCTGGGTGACAGCGGCGGCAGGAAGCGCTGTGACGGCCACATTTAGCTCCTCCGTGTCAAGGCAATGTCACGGAAAACAGGAACAAGAAACTCCCCAGCCGACGGCGCATTTGACCGCCGATAATGACTGGGAGAGCTCGGGTGGGACGGCGGCGTTTCCTCCCCCCCTGCGTGATGCGTTTTTCCGTCTAGCGGTACAGTATATCGCTGTGAGCCTTATGCTCATGTGCGATGGCGTAAGGAGCTCACATGTCGGCCAGCGACAGAGAAACAAATGCATGACAAGAGAAGCACATCCCTGAACTGCAGCCAAGCGCACAGATCATGTTGCGCTTGCTTTAGTGGCGCGAGGAAATTTCACCCCCCCCCCTCCCCGAGACTGTCTCTGTCCAGTCACTAGTACACGCCCTACCATAACTCTGCTGGTGAGGCAGCAGCAGTAAATACAAAGATCAATGGCACCCTCGAATGACTAGTATAAATCTATATCAGCTGAACAGCCACGCTCCCACTTTCCAAATATTAAATCTACCTCTGTAAGTTTATCAATTGCCTCATTCTGTGATTGTTTTTATGGATAACAAAGAAAATCTAAACCGAAAGTAAATACTTTTTTTTTTTTTTAATACATTTGATTGTTCTCCAGATTCATTTAATGGACTGTCTAAGGAAATTACAGTTTGGAGAGTGGAACTCATTAATTGGACTGTGGCACTTTCATTTTCCACCAAGGTAACTTGAGGAATTTTGGCCGTTTTGTTTAGCAGCTTAATCTGATGAAAAAACAGGGGCCTCACATACCACCACAAAGCGTATAGTGAAGCAGTGAAAATGAAATGAACCATTTAAGAGTGCTGGCAAGCAAAATGCCATTACAGCTTTAAAGATAATTAATTACAGTTCATCACAGAAAATGCAATCCATTTCACTAAAGCTGTCAACATTGTGGACTGCTCTAATGAAACACCGGCAACAGTAAGATTGCATGCAGGAGTCAAAAACAACAGAATACTGTTCTAACATTACATTCGAGACTTGCGTCAGACAGCTAAATGAGGTCCTAATTGTGTACATGTACCCCGGGTCCTTGGAAGCCCCATCCAGCAGGGCAGGCACTCTGAGCCCCACCTGTGTGCCGCCTCCGCGGTACAGCACTTAGAAGCTGGCGTCTGCTCTGCCGCTGGCTGCCACATTTCATCGGCTACCCTCACGGCGGGAGCAACAACTGCTTATCCGCATGCAAGGAAAAGTGCAGCAGGTGAAAGAAACTGGCAGACGAAAACATTACTATGAGGCTCTGTGGAAACAAACCAGGCCATGATTCTGGACCTCACTCTCATCTAATAGTCACTTAACACGCTATCAACACGTGACTCTGCCCACCCAACTTACCTTTTTCAGATTGACTCTATTTGGACACCATGTACTTAGGGACAGGACAAGTGCACCTTACACAACAGCACAAGGACAACAAACCAAATGTTTACGGGTCTGCATCTCAGTCGTTCGGGCGTAAATGGTTATGAGAGCCTTTGATTCTTTGCAAGTCAACCCATTATTCAAATGTTCGCCGCACGTTAGGGCAATTATATTTTTCTACAGCCACATTTAAAAAATGTGCTTAATTGCTTAAGTCTTTACAAGAAAAATTACCGCTGGTTAGAATGAATTCCCCATACACAAAAGCCCTTATCTCAACCAGCTGCCAGTTCACGGTGCAAGCCTGTATAAAGGGGTCAGGGACAGGGCGCCTGTCTTTACGGCAGTGAAGGACGTGAACACAGCAGCTAGACAAGGGCTAATTTATACACAGCTCCATTTGAACCAGAATGTCAGAAGTCAGCTGAAAGTGACTGGCTGCTGACTACGAGACCCGCATACTCGTGTCTAATTCACAGGAACGTCAAACACCCGGTACCATGAGTGACATGCTACAAGGTTCTAGAAAAAGTCAAGAAATGCTATTCATAGACTGTTTTCATTTATTTCTCAATGTGTTGCAGCATACAGAGTTGCGTGCTTGAAGTAATCTAAGGCTATGTAGCTCTAACTGCAAATGGGACAAATGTTTCTTGAAACGTATTGTGGGCGAGATCACGTGCACTGTCAATCACTGTCTGCTTTAACCCAATAGGAAGGATGAGGCAACCAATCACAACAGGGTTCAAACAGCCAATGATCAACAACACACGATAATCCCTCCCACAGTGGGCTTGGAAACCTGATTTTTTTGAGTGCTAACTGTAACAACAGACCTCACAAAACTATAATCCTTCCCAAGCTCAGTTCCTCAAGTAGAAATCTCTCCTTATTCTTCGAATTCTCTCCTTACTCACCTGCCCTGTAATACCCTTGTTAAAATTAATGTGGAAAATTTCACCATATTTTATTCCTAGTCCTAAAAATTAACCTACAGTATATTATACACCCCATAATATATAATACAGACAGGTAACATTTGGCTTAATCCTTAAAAGGTGTCTGATTCACAAATCATCACTTCACCCTGAAGGCACTTTAAAGCTGCCCCATCAGTGACCCCCCCCTTGAGAAGCCCCAGACGACACGTCTGCAGGCGCCTGTTACTCATCACTGGACGCCCCTGATGTAAGAGGCACGGTGACTGACGAAGTCCATATCGTCCACCAGGAAGGCATGTGCGCAAGTGGGGCACCAGTTGTTGTGGTCGTGCGGGAGACCGGCGTGCCCTGCATCGATGCACTCTCCACCCCAGTGACCCACGGGTCACATGGTCCCAAGCACAGGAGCTACAGCCAATCGAAGAGCTGGCACCTCTCTGACTGCTGGGAATTGGAATTCATCAGGTGTCTGACAGGTCTGCAAAAGTAGCTAAGATGGCAGCCAGGAAAGATATCAGCCTGGCTGGCAGACACCTGGCTGGGGGGTGGGGGGAAGGGCAAAGCCAGCCGCTTTCTGCTTCTGGGAAACTCCCGGTCCCCGACTGGTGGACAGCATACCTCAAGCATGGTCGGCAGTTTGAGCCGAGCATCAATTTTTTTTAGCAGCTTTTATATATAAAAAAACAACATACTTTTATGCAAAAGCAAGATCATATAATGCCTGGAACAACTGGGGTTTAAGGCCCTTACTCTAGGGTCCAACAGTGTAACCACTGTACCTGATCCTGAGATTTGAACCGGTGACCTTCCAATCACAGTTACAGCACCCTAACCCACAAAACCACATCACCCCCCACAGAATGTGCTCTTACTGGCTAAATAAGATCTGATCAATAGATTGATAAGGAATTATTCTTCCTTTAGAGAACTTATTCAGGACTGTAAAAAATATGAAGAACAATACCAGCATCAGTATCCTTTAAAAATCATCCACGTTCATGAGAGATCTGACACATAAACAGTGATCAGGAAGAGATTAATTCAGTTCATTTTTCCTGCTGGCCAGCTCAGCACACTTATGAGAGTGACTTCCCCTCGAATCCGACATTTTATGAGGGGATTACGAGACCACTGACTATACTGAGCACAGGGCATGGTGAGAGCCGGCTACAACAGGGGCCTTAGGCGTACAGTTCAGCTAAAGGAAACCTGATGTCAGTCTGGATGAAAAGAATCTTCCCAGCAGAACTGAGAAACAAAAGCGAGCAGCATAAAAAATACACAAAACTAAACAGTACATTCAAATTCACAACTTGATGAACTCCACCTTGTACAAAACGTATTAACCACCACTGACCAAACAACCAACCATCAAGTCACCCTCCACCTTCTTTAAAATGACTTATCCCCTTCACAGTCACTGTGAGGTAAGAGAGCATTGCAAGAAGCAGACGGGCCAGGGCAGGGCACACACTCACATACTGCCGGCAATTTAGAGACTCCAATTCACTTAACTGCATCAATTTTTGACTGCGGGAGGGAACTGGAGTACTTAGAGAAGCCCTGCATGACTCAGGGGGAGCATGCAAACTCCACACAAGAGGCAAGATTCAAACCCACAAGCCTGAAGGTGTGAGACCAGCATCTCACCCACTAGTAACTAGTAATTGAGTGAAACATAGACAATATCAAGAGCCCATAAATACACGAATTTACCAAAGATTATGTAAGTAACGTCTAACATATTTTCACAGAAAATACAGCACAACTGTTATGGGAGAATATGACTTTAATGGAGTTTAAAGAATGGAGAGAAAAGTAGAGATGACAGCAACTCATTAGTTAAGTAACATGTATCTGGAATATAAGTCTGTTTTAAACTTCTCTGCAATCCAAACAAATGGCTCTATACTTTCTGTACAACAAGTTCCCACAGCAAACTTAGAAAACAAAAAAAAAAACTGTTTTCTAAACCTGTGCTGGGAAATGAACAATTAAGCTGATTTTGTTTTGCGGGAAATCATGTATTTTGATCTCCGGCGTCGACAGCGTGGACACGAGCAGCTGCACTGCGCTGTGCTGGGTTCGGTTTAGCGGTAAATGGGGGCCCCTAGTGGAAATGATACATCCTTATTACATTTCCCGAGGCATTATGAGTGCCCCCTCTGAAATATTACCAATATCAGGAATAATGTGATTTTAATAATGATCATAATAAAGAATGTAATTCGATTGAAAATTACACCCCATCTGCGGTAAACTTAGGGCCATCACACAGACGCTCATCCAATGAACAATAGGCTTCATTAGAATAGCGCCCATCTGATACACCTCAGAATTCGGCTGCATGACTTCAAAATGGGATAATGAAAGGAAGGCTGTCATTAACAGCAGACTGCCACTGACAGGGCTGACCAGCTCATCCACCCTCCATGCCCCAGGAACACATTAGTCCAGTTACAGTTCCTGCTTTACTGTAGGTTTCAAGTACCGTCAGCCAGTGAATATTGTCACTCAAGCCCGGATTTAGTTTATGAAGCTGCTAACCGGCAGTCGATCCTTTAGTGGGTCTGACCTAAAAATGCACATTGGTGATATGATGCCGCAGAACACGCCTCTGGTTAGAATTATCATGGTCTATCCTAGACCATACAGGCCTTGACCATTAGAAACGTGAATGAGGGAATTTCTATTACCATGTATTTTACTTGTCTATTTTCAGTCATTTATTTTTCCTTCACTGAGACCTGGACCCAGGACAGGCTGTCTGGAGATGAATGGGTAGATTTTTTTCTGGCAAAAAATATAGGCTGAGTGGAAAAGTGAGGAATATTTATTCATTCATCAATTGAATACAGGATGACGGAGAGCCTGGAGCTGATCCCCTAACACCCTGAATGGAATTCCAGCCCACTAGACAGAAGGATTGATGGATGAATGGATGGATGGATGCATGGATGGATTGATGGAAGGATGGGTGGATTGAAGGAGAAGTAATAGCTAGACTTAAGTTTGGCAGTTAACCCATTACTGGATAAGCAATTATGGACAGATGTATGATTAGATGAATAGAGAATATCTTTAAAAGAATCAAAAGTGATGAGTGAATGACCACATTCAGATATGTGCAAAAAATCAACCAGCCCAGCAAAATATGCGGCCACAGAGTAATATATATGCATAATCATAAACGTTCTGCCTCAGTGTGCATCCCACGCAACACGCACGAGTCCCTGCTCCAATGTGTGAAAACTGTTTGACTGTTTGATTAGTCAAGGCCAGACATCATTTCCTGTTAGTTCTGAAGACACCAGGGCTGGGGCCGAGGGGGGGTTGCTATTTACTGTAACAGGAGGTCTCCCCCAGTACACTTCATGTGACACAAAACACACTTTTTGAACCCTGCAGGTCACACGGAGCACCGCTCAGTACCCCACGGCTGTTAGGAGCATTATCCTGAGACAGCGGACGCGGCATCAGCAGTCGACTGCTGAGGGCCCCCCTGACCAGGCCGAGAGACGCGGCTTCATGCGGGAGAGGAATGTTTAATGCAGAGTGTCATTACGAGCCCTACAAGGCTCTTGAAACAGTGGCGAGGCTCCCATTAATGGCGGGGGCATCACTGCAAAAACACCTCTGACTCTTACTGCAGAAATGCAGGTCTCTTGCAGGGCAAATTGCCAGCATCGTTGGGTGCGGATGGTTGTGGTGTACATGGAGCACTTCACTGCACTCCTACACAGATTTCTGTACCAGGTTGATCCGTCAAAACAGCTGGGCATCCATATTGTTGGGGGGAAAGAGGACGCTTCTGGAAAAAACAGGTGGTACACCTGTACCAGGGGAGACAGAAAGTGCTGAGCTGACTTACCTAGACTGACTACATCCTCAGAGAGTGAGTCTGTCACTTTACTTGCAATAACCCCACTCAACTGAGTCTCCCAGGCAACACGGGCGACATAATCACACAAACATCTATCATTAAAACACGAGTTCAGCCAAGATGTCACGTTTTAGTCACTCGAAGGAGATGAACAACAGGCTTGCGGAAGCTGGTGAGCATTTTAACATTAAAGTGAAACTAAGTAATGAGCTCTGAATACAGTTGTTTACATTAAATCATTTCAAAAAAGACCCACAGCCTTTTTCACAGGAGCTGCAGTGTTATATTTCCAAAAAGCTGAAATCACTATAGTTGAGAGTATCAGCAGATGACAGTGGTTTGTGTTTTTTACCATTTATAAAGCTTAACACTTGATGTTATCCTGCCTAGATTAACTGCATGAATAACTTGTATCGCAGTCCATTTGTATTTCAAAACATGATATAAAACAGACCGATATTCAAGATTGCTAGCCTGATTATGTCGACAATAACCAGGTGTCGATATTTGTCCTTTGAAAAGCCACTGGATGACTTAGGTTTATCTTTTTAATCATCCCCTCCTTTTATTTTTTTTTTACATCGCTCTCAATAAAATCTAGACAAGCATAATTAACAGACCGGTGGCTTACCTTTGCGAAGCATTTTTGTATTTCTGCCTGAAAAAGAGAACGGGTTTTCATTAGATGGACGTCACTGGTCACATCTTGTCACATCGCTTTGTTGAAAAAAAAAACAAAACAAAAAAAACATGGTGCACTGGTACTGGTGCTATGACAGGCAGCAGTGAAAATCCGAGAAAGACTGACATATGCCCAGAAAAAGCAGATGGGGCAACTCAGATGACAATCGCACTCATTGAGACCATGTCAGAGCAATGAATAATTAATTAGCATGATTCCATTACACTGACCGTAGGTAGCTTGCGTTAAAATTTTAAAATAAATTCTATTGGAAAGGCAGAAAAACATCAAGCCCTGAGCTTCAGTTCAATTCCTGGCCTGTGATAACCAGTGGACGCTGTCCCGATCCTTTTAGAATCAAAGCGAACGGGTGAGAGCCAGCTGGAGCACTACCGTGAGGCTTCTGTCTGGCCTGGCTTTCTCAGCTTTAGCTTCACCTGCAGCTCGGTGCAGGAGCAGCGACATCATGTCCAGGACCTCACCGGCCCTGACAACCAGCTGACCCAGTGCCGTAAACAAAATATAAGCGCGTGCCCAAATTTTTAGTCAAGTCAAAGCATCTGTATCTGCACTAGGGGAAAATTGCTGAAAGTCCCCAGGAAAAGATGGATCTGCCAGCGCTGGAATTGTTGGCGAAAATCTCTTCAGTGTCTTGAGGTGAATGAGAAAAAGGTCAGCCTGAGCCATGGAGCAGTAAGAAAAACAAACGAAGCCTGCACTTTGAGTGATGTTCCACACTTAGCATGAAACTGAAGGTGTCTGAGAAATGCTGTCACCAGTCCATACACTATATCTCGCTGATATTACTTCAACGCTGCATGGAAAAAAAAGATTCTCAGAACATCTGCTTCTTGGCTTGTCCTGGTCCTTGACTCATCGTGGACCAGAGGCTCCTGTGATAGCACAGGCCGGGACTGCGCTGGCATGATGAACAGGGCCCTCCTCACCGTGCTGCTCCATGGCAACGGTCGCTTGGCACCCCCTCACTTGGTGGCCGGGTTGATGCTCGGGAGGGGATAGCTTGGAATGACTACCCCCCCTACTTAACCTTGAAATCTGAACAAAAACACAGCCACCCCCCGAAGGATGGTTGCAGGAATGGCTCACTTGTGCGCAGGAAAGTGACAGAATTCTGTGCGCTTGGTCGTGAAATGTGCCATGCCATCAGATTGCCCCCCGCCGGCTCTGTAGGCGTGTGCAACTATTGTCAGCTGGGTCATTGTTCAATATCCAGATATAATTAGTTAATGAATAAGCCTGTGCTTATATATGGCGCAGACTCCGCTAACAGCAACAAAACAGGGGAGCGACAAAACTCTACGTTCCAGCAGCAGAGAAACAATCCCCAAATGCACTATTTGATGATCCCTAACTCTTACCCCCGACAGGGACACACACCCGCACGCACGCACGCACACACACACACACAGGTTTGTAATTGTATCTTTGTGGAGACTCTCCATTCATTTGTATGGGGAAAACTCTAAACACGTGACGACCTTAACCCCTACCCAGCCCTAACCTTAACCAAACGAAATAAGTAAAAATGCCGGAAGTCTCTTTTTTGATTGCATTCACAAATCTTTGTGGGGACCTGAAAAACGGTCCAAAGAATATCAAAATAACAGGTTTTTATCACATAGTGGGGTACTTCTGGTCGCCACGATGTAATATAAACCTAATACACACACACACACACACCTGTATCCCCACTGTGAGAGCCCTGCTATTGTTTTGTTACTGAGGAGATGATTACGCTACAGCTTCTGTCACCATACCAACAAAAGTACAATGATGAACCCCCCCCCCAGTGATGTTTACAGCGCATGTTGGCAGTGCCAGCAGAGAAGTAGATTCGCATTCTGTAACACTGGGCTGGATCAAACTGGAATTCCTTTCATCGTTTGATTCCTCTGACTCAGACTCAGAGAGGTACTGGTGGGATGCTTTCACCGTAAACTAACAGGTGGCCAGCACTTGTGAAAGAAAAAAAAATGAAGAGTGTGGGTGTATCCAGGAAGAAAATGATTGCAGGGCTGACTGGAGGGTCGTGCCTTCCGGGTCCAGACAAGGCTTTTTGTATTCAGAAAACTGAAACCAGCATAAGTACAGCTAGAGTATGACACTAAGTATGATCAGCCCTTCTAACTCAATGCTTCGTTCAGGGCTTAAGGTACTGAATACCCTGTAAACACACAGACCGAGAGACCCATGCTGGAATGTAGCAAGCTTGTGGATGCGATCAGTCAACAGACTGTGAAATGTCAGCCCTCATTCATCTAATTCCAAACCAAACTAGAAATAAACTCTCTGTCCTTAGTCAACTTCAGTAAGTTTGCCCTGTCACTAGTAACACTGGTGCATTAAATGTACACCTTTCCCCAACATTACAATACCAGAACCTGGTTCAAATGCTGACATGCTGATGCTACATCTACGGGACATCCCGGTCAAACAGGAGGTAGAAGGAGTACTCACATTCCTCTCAAGCGCATCCACATTTTCTCTGTCTGTTCAGTTTTCGGGTACTTTAACGAGTCGCTCTCCAGACCATCTGTGTCACCGGCGAGAGATTCCATGGTTACTGTCCTACGGCGCAGTGACGATGACTATCAGAAGACGGCATCCGCGATCGGGCTGCGTGGCTGCGTGCTCAGCGCATCGTGACGGGTCGGGGCGTTCCGTGTGTCTCCCGGCTGCGGCGATCTGCGCGCATCCGCGTGTCGCGGCGGAGAGACGCTCTCCAGCAGGCACGGCAGCTCACAAAGGGGCTGGCTGCTTTTCTGCTGTCAGGTGGTCAAATCTCTCGCTGTCTCTCTCTCGCTCGCTCTCCGTCTCTCTCTCTCTCTCTCTCACTCCCACTCTCTCTCTCTCGCTCGCTCGCTCTCCGTGCCGCTAGTAGGAGTACTCAGTATGCACAAAAATCTGCAACACTCCAGTTGTGTCTGCGTGATCGTCCCCTGACCACATGCGCAGGTAGTTTTAATAGCGCCGTGTAGGTGGGCACAGAGCACCCGTCCCCCACAGGCAAAAAAAAAAAAAAAAAACACCCACAATCACACACCCACGCGGCACTCTCGTGCGCACTCCTATGCACTTTCAGAGTTCACAGGCGGTCAGAGGTGCTTCCGGCCCATGGAATGTGGCTGAAGGCTGGCATGGGAAGTCAGTTAGCAGGACAATCACCAGCCAATGTGTAGTGAGGCAGGAGGCATCAGAAGGGAAAAGGGGATTCATTTCAACACTTCAGGTCCAAAGGTGACACGGGAAAGTGAAACTAGGGAGGCTGTGAAGGTCTCACATGCTCAGAGGTGGTCAAGTCTGGCAGACATGCCCATTAACTTCGTCCTGGGGGGGGGGCATGCTAGTCCTAAGGCCTGTCTCAGACAGAACATGCATGGGCAACTTAGGCACACATCAGACAGTGCCATGACATCTTCGCGGAGAAGACCTGGAGTCCTAATAGCTCATGGTGCAGCTGGGAGAGAGGACCATCACTCCTAATCCCAGGTGTCTGCCAAATTCAGCACAGATAATAAAGACTGCATGACTGTGGCTGGAAGAGGGTTGATGGGTAAGCCAGCATTAAGAGTACTGCTAAAAAAAAAGGAAAGCACCTCGTTTTCTTTAAATGTCTTGCATAAAGACCAAATGGCTTCAGGAGAAAGCACGTATTTGTCAGCTAAAACATGCATTTACCAGACCCGGTGAAACCGCACAGGGCCACAGCAAGCAGGAAATACAGTCATTTTGTCATGTTGCTCTGTGTCCCCAGACGATTCTTGCACTAACTAAACTCTAATTTTTCCTGTTGGCCTGTCTTCTGTCAAATTACAACTAGTTACGGGGCCGCGACATAATCATTAGGGAATTAAGGAGCCTCTATGAGGAAGTAGATTTCCTCCATCGAATTACCGCGGTAAACCGCTCGTTTTCCGGCCCCGACTCTCCTCACCGTCTTCAAACATGGCGTTCCTGTGGCATTTCAGGCTCATGTGATACTAATACACAAAATGATGCCTTTTCCGAGAGCACTTGCCAAACCTATTTAGCGGCAGTCTGTTATTAGCAGCAACAGCGACAACAACAATGGCTGAAAGACACGTAAAATGATACCATCAAGTTTTCAAATTATAGCCCCTTACAGTGCCGGGTCCTATTCTTTCCACTTCCCTTCGGGGAGGCACTGTTGAGATGCGTGAGACTCGGGCAGCGCCGTGGTGCTGTTCTGTCAGGATAAATGCGAAATTCAGACCTTGTCTGTAAATAAAGTCATCGTTTTCTTTTCTTCAACAGCGGTTATTGATAAGGGATGTCGCCATGGCGACGCGCCATTCCCTGTCACGCGAATGGATGTGGCGCGAGCGGCGTCCGCGTGCTGCCTCCGGAAAAGGCAGACCATCGTCCGAGTCCAAGTAACAGCGGGTGCGATCGCGCCTGCAGGCGCTTAAACTTAAACGCTTGACAATATTGCATTGTTAGGTTATGTAATTTTATTGCGTTCATAGTGAGCACGGACTGTAAAAAACCAGTGCACTTTCTGTTCTCGGCATAGCTGTAAGCAGTCGGGGCGTCAGACTTATCTGCCGCAGCTTTTTTTTCAGATGAAGAGCATTGTCTGTATTTTTGAGCATTGCATCGGGAAAAGAGTGTGTGTGAGCGAGTGTCTACAGATCAGTGTGACTGGGGGCCATTGTGACAGCGTGAGACTCCATGAGTGTTTCAAGTTGTTGGCTATGCCTGTGTGTGCCAGTCTGCGTGTGTGAGTATGAGACTGTACCTGTTTGTGAGTGCCTCAGTGTCTGGACAAGATAAGATAAATAAGTAAAAAATCAGTGTTAGTCTGTGTAACTGATGTGAAAGAGGCTCATAAAATTATAAACAGCCTTTGTTTTCCTTATTTTTACAATTCTGCTATTTTCAAAGGCCACCCAGCATCAGAACCAACTGGCATGACAAGAAAACACGGATTGTTTTCATCCTGAAAGAGGTGAACCTATATTGAAGAATGATGTGGAACGTTGGGTTAGCAAACTTTACTGCATCCTAGACGTCACAGAGTTCACAGAGAAATCTCTGACTCAGAGATGTTGCATGTAAGCAAACAGAGTTACACAGCAAAATAAGAAAACACCATCCACAGACCAAGGTGACATGGCCTGTTGTTCATGCCTCTAAACAGTCTCGTTTTTACCACTGTTGTACGCCACTAATGTAAGGTCATGCACACTAACACCAAATATGAGAAGCAAAATATTGAATATGAACTTGAAATGAACACAAGGCAAGGCATTGATGAAATGCATTTCATTTTTCGTCTTGTTGGGGATTTTGAAGCTATCTTATATCCACCAGTCCAGTGAGAAAACCGTGACTCATTATACTAAGCTGCTATCTCCCACCTGTCAGTCCATGACCTACGTAAAGCCAGTACTATATTCTTATGCTCAGTACAAAAAACCTGTATTCGTTGTAAATTATTCAGCATTCATTATTAAATACATAATTAGCAAACACAATCATATTATATGTATGTTTGTAGGCAGAACAATAATATACATAGTCTGGGAATTACTACACCTTAAAAACATTGTTAACACTCATCTCCTGCTATCACAGAGAAAACAGGCACGATCCCTTTGTGTTCCTGTAGCATTTACACTGAACTCCAGATCTCTGACTGTGATGATTAAACCAAAGGCCAAATATATTTCAAACAAAACATTATAAGTGTTTGTGTTCAGGTGTTCAGGTTACAATAACAAATTAATAACAATAATAGATATTTAATTATAAATGTGTAATAATAAATGGCATCACTATAGCGCACCATTCGAAACATGCTTTGTTTTTTTTGTTTTTTTTTTTTGTTTTTTGTTTTTTTTTCCCAAAATCCCTGATGGTGAAATATATTGAAATATCAAATGATCCTTTAATGGAGTAATTTAATCAGCTGCACAATGTCACACTGGCCGGCAACACCACCCTGGCTTTGCAACAAAGACGTTCAGATAGAATAGCTGAATGGCTAATCACTGACTCCCACATTCAACCCTGACACAAGATGGGTGCCATTACCATTTCAATGGTGTGATTTTCCTGCAAGGCTAAATGTGATAGCCCTTTATGAAAGATTATTGCCTCCCAAAACCCTCATTCGTTTTAGATATTGTCTAGAGACGACTATATTTTAGTTATTGACAAAATGCTTTTCGTTTTGTGTGAGATAGCATCAGGTCACATTTCTGGTGTGTTTGAATTCAGTGGAAACAGTAAATGGCACAGAACTCAGCCACAAAAAGGTGTAGGTGTTCTTCATTCTCCATTTTCCAGAGGTGTTCATGAAAAATCTCGGCTGAGTCTTTCTCAACTTAAAAGAAAATACGTTGTGAAACAGAACCAAAAGGGATTTGAAGCCTATCAATTAAAATGTCACAGACTACTGCATTTCATTGCAGAAGGAGCCAGGCAAAGGTTTTAATTACCTGTCTGCAGCAATTATTAGAGATAATTTAATTTGTTCAAAATCAAGCCCTTTCGAATTGTGCTCAGTGTAATGATTCAAAGGCAGCTTAAAGGATACTTTGACTTCAGCCTTGAAGTGTTCCAAGTGCCTTTGCTTTTCACTATGGTCTTTGAATGCACCTCTGAACAGAAAAGGGTTCTAATTCACAGTTCATTCTTTAAGAGATGAAAACCCTGAGGAGGTTTATCCTCCTGAAAGCATTCCCTTGGTTTCAAAGGGAACAGAAAATGTTCTTCCAACACCGACCGGATACAACAATCCAGAATGAAAGAGGTTAAAACGAAAGTGCGATGATCTCCTGCTGCACGTCCCTGGAGATGCTCAACAGACACAACGCAGCTGTTTTCCGGCCTTCCGTACGCTGAATATTTCATCTTAATTAATTGGCTACTGAATCAGAGCATGCAACACAAGGCCGTTAACATTCTGAGCGTTACGGCCAGCAAATGGGAAGGCCTTGTTCTCCTTATCATGCGTGCTGGCCTTCACCTCTGCTCTTCCGTGATGGCAGGAGGGGCGGCAGTAATAAACTCCTCATTTGTATTCGGGCTCCTGAATGCAATCCCAGGTCCTTGCTGCCATCAACCTACCAGCATTCGACTTGGAGGGCGGTGCTGATTAAAAGAAAATTAAAGAACAAGCTGAACAATATTTATTTACCTACTTGACTTTTTCATATGCAGAGCATGTTTGACATTATTAGAAAAAACATTTATGCGTCCAGCCAAGTCAAATCAGAGTTAATATTAACACCTTCATACCAGCCACACAACACGTTTCCCCTCACAAACCGTAAAACCCAAAACCAGTGTCCTGCTTCCTTAAGCTGAGTTAGCAGGGATGACTGCTTGCTCTATGACCTTCATGGATGTATGATGAGCAAAACTGAGGTGAGCACAGCTGAATCATTCTGAGATTACTCTACTGCCGTGTTGGGTTGCTCAACAGCAAAGAGTCTTTTTTAAGATACAGAAATGTATTTTTTTTCTTCACTTTCCTGTGTATATATGAGTGCCATTGGTGGCAAGGAGAAACAAACTCTCTATGTGTGTGAAGACACTTGGCCAATGAACCTGATTCTGATTCTGAGATGTAGATTGAGGGAACAGCTTTGGAAGAGTCTTTGCAACAATCATAGAACGAGCCAAATCAGGCTGACCATATTTAAATAATAGAGCTTTATATTGAAACCTGACCTTATCCAAAGCAATAACTTTGGAATCAAGTTTCAGCTGCCGCTGGCACATGAGAGGCAGAGAGGTCGTATGTCCGAACATGGATACGGGAAGTAGCACTCTGGCGACTCCACCCTTGGATGAGAGGGAAGTCCCTCCCTCCCACATGGCATGAACGCAGGCAGGACTGACGGCGGAATGGATCACTACAACTTGAGCACCCAAATGGAGGATAGGAAACAGCCATTGACGTACGTTAAAGAAAGCCCCGAAAGGTCAGGCATTGCGAGTCCTCTGCATTAATCACATAAACATTTCCGTGTGACGACGGAGCTGACATTAAGGCCCGACATGCAATGCAGGCTTTCTGATTCTCCACGGAAAAGCAGTGCAAGAAGCTCCATGATCACAATCGTAGTCAAAACTCTGGTAGCAAACATCCATCCACCTCCACCCCTGAGCATAGATGAAACAGAAAAACAATGCAGGTCGAACGGGCAACCAAGAGAGTGTAATGTTAAAGGGCAGGTTTTTGTTTTTGATTGGACAGAACAAACCAGACAACAAACAATCAAGCAATCCGCTTCTCCTCAGCTGTTTGCATATTGGTTTAGGACCCCATCAAGAGCTTGGCAGACTGGAAATTGGAAATCCTCTGCAAGACAGAAAAGGTACTCCCTCCGTTTTGAGTCTTATCGATTGTGCCCCAGTGGGACTGCCCCCAGGTAAATGGCCACATAACCACATCTGACAGCCGGACCTAGATGGATTTTCCAGGCGAGACCTCACCGGGTCCATTCTAGACGAAAGAGGTTTGTCACAAAACAGATCATTGAAAGCCCCATCAAGGGCAGATCTAGGGGAGGATAACCTGTAGGTTTTTAGCAGAAAAATAATCCCCACTTTTCAAATATAGCTTTGAAAAGATCACAGGATTCCCTCCCCCCAAGTTGTTTGACTGTGCATCTGTGTGGGCCTTGCATGAAAAGGTGTCTTTGACATTTGCTTCTAAGCAAGCTTTAACTAGGGACCACTTCAATACCACAGGACATTAGTCACTTTCACAGGATTTAAATCACGAATCTAAAAGCCAGGCAGTTTCGCATATTCTTTCCTCAGCCTTCGTTAGCACTGACCTGCTTTTGACCTTGGTAGCGTGATACACCCCCAGCTGTGACGGAATTCTCCCCAGGAAATCAGACTGGCTTACTCCCGCAAAGGTGCACCCTTTTCACACAGTACCGTGCAAAGACGCCCGCTTCGAGAACAACAATGGCTATAGCTACGCAATTTCGTGCTAATAGAAAATGACCTGGTTTAGGAGTACTGATTGAACTGGTTTTCACAATCCAGGCTACAGGCCACTCTGTAGCTGGGGGGATCATAAGACACCTGCTGAATGCCCCTCAGGTGGATACCAGCCGGTGGAGACTCCTAGACATTCACAGGAACGTCAAAACGTTTCTGAAGGTACATGTTGAATATCTGACGCTTTCCATTTTCGGTAGCTAAATACAGGGGAAATCTGTTATAGTGTGCTTCTTTCCTATGTGTCTGTGATTTATTCTTCGTGTTACCCAATCATAGGAAAGGGGGCGGGGAGGGGGGGGGCAATGGGGATTCATCGCGGTATTGTACTGACAGACGCAGAGCGTGCAATGTGCGATTAGCATCTTAATCAGCTGAGGGACCATGCACCATAACCGACGGAGACGGGATCCCCACAGCAGGTGATGCGAGTTACACCTTACTTTACATCTGATTGGATCGAGGCCAACACTAATAAAAAGTGCGTTAATGGGGGATGAAGTGGTGTGAGGGAATGATATAAACCACAGGAATGCCGTTCATGGGTACATGCATGACCAAACTGGGGGCTGCATCGTAAGTACCACTTAAACTGGGAGCATTTTGTATTTTCCTTCAGCTTGTTATGAGAAGGAAGGATCAAAATAAACAGATTGAAAATGAAACCGGATAAAACTTTTCAGGGTGTTCAATGACAGTTTTTCATCCATCCATCCATTCATCCATCCATCCGCTTATCCTGGTCTGGGTTGCAGGGGGTCCTGGGCAGGATGTTACACCATCACGGTGACATATATTCACACGTGGAAATATGAGTTCAAATTAAAATATTCGTCTTTGTGAAACATGGTA
This sequence comes from Paramormyrops kingsleyae, assembly GCF_048594095.1. Taxonomy (NCBI): domain Eukaryota; kingdom Metazoa; phylum Chordata; class Actinopteri; order Osteoglossiformes; family Mormyridae; genus Paramormyrops; species Paramormyrops kingsleyae. The sequence goes on from NC_132812.1 coordinate 13,979,298, forward strand.
GAGGTTTTTGCCTTTAACTGCATGTCATAAACAGCAAAGATATGCAGTCACGTTTTGACTTGAGCACAAAGGCACCCAGTACTGGGTCCTACCAACTGTACTGCAGTTTTTTAGCCTTGTTTTGAAAGGAACTGTGCTGATTCATCTTCCACCTGAGAAAAGGCCCAGTCTGACTCAATAATTGCACCTTTTGGAAAAGCGAGGGAAAAATCCAGAGAAATCCACAGACTCGCAAATCTGAACCATAATCGTTTATGTCAACAGCATCCTTGCCCCCCCGCCATGACTTTTGGAAACATTTCTCTGGTCATGCGCTGGCTGTCCGTTTGCTGCTTCCCTGCAAATTACAGGGACTGTCCTCTGCATCTCAAGCGAGCAGTCGAGTGGAGTGGGATGTTGCTATGGCTACCTGTCAAATTTCATTTCAAATGATGCCGATAGATCCAAGCATGTATCCGTTGCGGCTGACAAATGGCCGCCATTACAGGTATATGTATGATGAGGCAATGCCTTTAAAGAGGTTCCCTTTCTCCAAAATCCAGTCATGGACATCCTCTCCCTCAACCACACTGCTCCATATTGACTAACTCTCGTTAAACAGAGGTTAATGTGTTTTTATAGACCATCTTTGTTTATACGACTTCCATGAGTTCTCACATGGAATTCGATACTACTCAGACCACACGCCTGCATTGTACTCGGCGCACCTCGAAAACGGTATATAATTAAGTGACAGGAGGGTTTCTCGAATGGTGAGAGAGTTCAGTAGCTCAGCACTGCATAGAAAATGTTTAAAAGAGCTTCATGTGGCTTGACAGAGCTTTTATTTTATTGGTTTTGTGGTGTTTATTGTGGATTTGCTTGCCCTCGTCCAAAGCTACTCAATTTGCCCACATCGCACATACTAAATGTGATGGCAGCTGTCCGCAGCTGTGTCACAGCGACTAGCCAAATGTTATATGCGGTCACAATCACTGGACCCTAATGCACTTTTGGGCACAAAAGGAAAGCTGACTAGAAGTTTTAAATTTAGCTAGCAGCAGACGTGATGCCAAACCACTTGCCAGAGATGATTGAATTGATTGGAACGTACAACTGAAGCAGGATCGCTTAACAAACAGCTCTATAAACACACATGTACAATGTGTTTAAACATACTGGAAGATGGCTAGCATGGACAATAATGATGTAAGCTGTTTGTGGCCATCGTGGGGAAGCTGAGATTGGATCACAGTAGGAAGGCCTACCAGGCATCCTCACCTGATCTTGGGATCCTTCATGTTGTCCTTCTCCGTCTGATTCCGGCCTCGTATCGCTCCCATGCTCATCTGCCTCTGGTGTGTTTTCACCATCGACAGCCAGGGGGCGTGCTGCTTGGCGGAGGGGCATGAGGATGACGGGGGGTCACCTGCACACAAGAGATGGGCGGAGTCACCACGTACCAACGCTGCGCACCATGTGATTGCATCGGGTGTGTGTCTGTCCATTAGTCCATGTACCTTCGATAACTGATTACCAAGGTGCACAGGGAGCCTGGAGTCTATCCAGACTAAGGGCCCCTGGGACGGGAGGCCAGTCCATCACACGGCACACACAGACACATTGAGCAAATTATAGATATCAACTGAACAGCAAATTTCCAAAACTGAAGATGAGACTGACAATTCCCTAAAGTCAGTCATCCCCATTATACACCATATGGCTAAATGTATTGGGACACACTTCTTAATCATTGAATTCAGGTGTTTAATTCAGACTCATTGTCACATGTGTATAAAATCAATCATGCCATGCAGTCAGGTTTACAAACATTTGTGAAAGAATGGGTTGTCCTCAAGAGCTCAGTGAATCCAAGCATGGTACTGCCATAGGATGCCACCTTTGCAATAAGTCAGTTTGTGAAATTTCTTCCCTGCTAGATATTCCACAGTCATGGTGGTGTTATGGCAAAGTGGAAGCATTTAGGAACAATAGAAACTCAGCCATGACATGGCAGACCACGTCACCAAGTGAAGTGCCAAGCGTTTGATATAGTGGTGTGAAGCACACTGGCACTGGACTCTGGAGCAGTGGAAACATGTTCTGTGGAGTGAAGAATCCTGCTTCTTTGTCTGGCAGTCTGATGGATGAGTCTGAGTTTGATAGTTTCCAGGAGAATGTTACCTGCCTGACTGCACTGTGCCACCTGTAAAGTTTGGTGGAGGGGGGGTAATGGTATGGGGTTGTTTTTCAGGGGTTGGGCCAGGCTCCTTATTTCCAGTGAAGGGAACTCTTAATGCTTCAGCATACCAAGACATTTTGGACAATTCTATGCTTCCAACTTTATGGGAACAGTATGGGGAAGGCCCTTTTCTGTTCCAACATTACTGTGCCCCAGTGCACAAAGCAAAGTTCATAATAACATGGTTGGAGAGGTTTGGTGTGGAAGAACTTGACTGGGCTGCATAGAGCCCTGACCTCAACCCCATCAAACATGAACTAGAATGGAAATTGGGAGCCAGGCCTCAACATCAGTGCCTGACCTCACAAATGCTCTTCTGAATGGGCAAAAATTCCCACAGACACACTCCAGAATCTTGTGGAAAGCCTTCCCAGAAGAGTGGCAGCTGTTATAGCTGCAAAGGGGGGACCAGCTCCATTATGATGCCTATGGATTTAGAATGGGATGCCATAAAAGTTCCTGTAGGTGTAATAGCCAGGTGTCGCAATACTTTTGTCCACAGAATTTTTCTCAAAACACATCCTGTGGGACTGAGTGAGCTTTGGAAATTTGCTCTTCAATTTCTCTAACCACACACTCTTTGGACCGTAACAGGAACCCAGAGTTCCTACAGAAACTCCCTTAAGGTCCCTCACCTCCCAAGCACTAGGAACTATGAGCACTGAAAAAGTTAAAATAGCTGCCAATACGCTAATTCTGTTTCTATTCACTTATTTTTAAGCTACATTTATAACCAGCCACCCTGCACCCTAAAGCACCCCCTGAAGTGGAACCATATCAGAGTTTTGCCTTGGCTGAATGCAGCCCTGCATGGCACTAGATCTGGAAAAAAAAAAAGAAATTCTCCAGAACATGTAAAAATCTTGTTTTTTTTTTTTTTTTACAAATGTACCTCAGCAGGCAATTAATTAATTTCTGGAGCAGATGTTTAAAAATACTGCCATTAATGGCTTCCTTTTTTGGACTCCTTCCTGTAATTCAGTTGAAATATGGCAGTCTGATGAAGCTCACAGAATTAGAATGCATTATTGTAGCAGCCTATAATTCTGGAATTTTGGTCATTTCCTGCCAATGATGTTGAAATGTGGAATTAAATAGCTCCTCATAGCTATCTTGTCTCTGGGAGTCATGCATCTGTAATATAAGATGAGGTGGCATGGAGGTGCAGCAGTGAGCACTGTTGCCGCACACAAGGGACAAGGGTTTGAATCTGTACCGGGGCTCCCTGGGTGTGGAGTTTGCATGTCCCCCCATGTTCTTGTGAGCCTTGTACCCATAGGCTCTGGCCCCCTCCTGACCCTGAATGGGACAAGTGGTTTCAGCGAATGAGTGGATGGATAGTCTGAGGTAGCGGATCTGGAAGAGACCTCAGCGCAAGTAACAAAAATCAGTAGAAAGGCATTGACCTCATCAGGGCCATCAAATTACAGTTTGTGTTCAGTCAAGATGTTTCTGTTTGATGAGACCATCTTATCAAGGCTTGTGTATAGCATGGATGCCATATTGGTTCACTGGGCAGCACTGTAGCATCACAACTAGAACCCATGCTGAACCCTGACGCTGTCAAAAAATCTGCAGTGGAGATTCCCACATGTGGGGGATTCACAGCAGTCAGCATGAAAGCACCTGAGAGACCAATGAGAGAAAGACACCCTTTCACCTAACCACATGTTCTTGACGATCATGGTACCTCCCATGCCAGGTACATTAAGAATATGTGGTTAGGTGAAAGCGTGTCTTCATCTCATAGGTGTCTAAGGTGTATATCTGTATTGCCTGTGATGACAAGGGGCATCCTGTTCAAGGAATCATTTCCTGTTCTTTTTGTGATATACTCCAGGCAATCCTCTACTGGACAATGCATGATTTAATATAATACACATTTACTCATTCATCTGACAGAAGAGAGAAAGGTTACAATTTATGTGTGCACACTGGGCTTTAAACCCACAACCTTTGCATTGTACATAGCCCAATGCCCTACAGGAGGAGGAGGAGGTAAGGAGTGCATGCTGATACAATGCATTGCTGTACCCACCATATGACGACCCATCTCAGGGATGAGAACCCGAGTGCAGCCGTGCGGCGGGTGATACTTCAGCACCACGCTAGTTTGAATGGAATGGAACAGGGTGAAGTTTTTTCCAGGGGCTGGAGTGCCAATCCTGCCACCAACCCCCAAATTCTCCCTGAAAGTTGGAGGACCTGCTTGCAGGGCTGGATGTAGGTTAACGTCACACCCAGGACAAGGTAATTGCAGGTTAAGGGCCCTGCTCAAGGACCCAATGGAGCAGAATCACTCTGCTGCCACCATAGATCCCAAGCCCCCTAACGATTTCCGGCACAGATCCCTTGTCTCAGAGCCACCACTCTGCCCACAGGGGCTACAGCTGCTAATATATATAAAAAAACATCTTCAGTCAGCTGCTCATTGTTTCCTACAGAACCAGGATCACCAACAAACTGTAAGTGTCCAGTCAGTTCTGACACTGTGTTTAGATTTACATAAATGTTAGTTAATATGTCTAAATATATACGATCGGTTTTCTCCCTTTGAAGGACTGACCACAATGCCACGGTTAAAAAACGGAAAAGAGAATCAGTCACGCACGGCGCTGCCCCCGCGACCACAAAGACCTCTCCTGTCTTCTCATAGATTCGCAATTTTATACTTCAGTAAGCATGCTGATGAATACAGTTCGGCAGGTCGCCCGGGCGATCTCGTACGCGGGCGAAGGGACAGACCAGCAGCGTGATCTTGTGACTGTGTCGCCAGGCACAGCCAATCACACGTCTTGGGTCGTAACGGGGATGACATAGTCATGAGCGTAAAAGCCCTAATGCAGGCTGTCAGTCACCCCCCTCTCCATTACAAGGTGAACAAGCTTTCATTAGTTAAAAGTATAATCCCCCCCGCCACATTGGAAATGGAAAGTGGAGGAGTGGATCAGGGGATCTGGAGCTTAGTCCCACCCTGAGAGGATGGGGCGGGGGCTGCGGGTGGGAGCAGATGTGCCGACACTCGCCTCTATTATAATTCTACTTCCCGTCTCCTGTGCCTGGCTGCAGCATTCCGGCAGAGGTCAGGGAGATGAAATCACTCCCTCAAGGTCTGAAGGCACCATGGACAGTCGCTGAGAGCCCCATGCCCTCAGGAAATAAAGACTGGGAGCTGAAACAGAGCCACACGCACCGGCGTGGAGCCGCGCGCGTTGGCCAACCGGACACTTCGCCAAAGCGGACTGCGAGCCGTTCCCATGGCGATTTCTGAAAGAAAAACCACAGAGAACACAGTGGACATTCGAGTAGCTGCTTGATTTTTCCATTTGTCATTCTGACATTTTGAATCAAAGACGTTTAGCCTCCTTTTAACATCCCACAAATACTGACACAAGGCTATTTTCGTTTTTGACACCGCACCTCTTTATAAAATGCGGTGGATGCGGACTCGGGCAGTGTGACTATCCAGTGGTTATCTGGATGACAGCTGCATATGGCACATTTGGGGCTGTAAGTAATGGCTTTGCTCCCAGCTAATGTGAGCGGTAATCTCCAAAGAGCTGCAAATGTCTGTGGGAGCCAAATAACCTCATATATGCACTAACCTCTGTCCACCCACAGTAAGGAACACAGCAGTGACTCACAGTTACACACTACAGACTGGAAATGAGGAAACGTAAACGCCAGTCTTCACTAGTACCGGCCGTTTGCTCCCCTCCTGTCCTCTCCCTCCCTCCCTCTCTCTCTGTCCTTCTTTCGCTCTGAAATACCCATATGTACCTCAGCAAGACTTCATCTGTTACCTCATGACACCCCGGACGTTCGCGCATACCCCCCCCCCCTCCCCCCCAATCCCTAACACCGAGCAGGCATGCAGTTGGTCACTCGAAGTGATAAAGCCGCAATAAAGAGGAATATCACGCCTGCCAAACACCACGTCAGCAGCCCGGAAAACAGCCTGGACACGAATTCCATACTGAGCTCTCTGAGACCCAATGAGATACATGCTTGCTTGCCTCCCTTCAGACTTAAACAACATACAATGATAAAAAGGACAATAGTAAATAACAGAATAGTAAACAATTACATAAAATATATGTACAATATGCAAGCAATATATAATATGCATATAATATATATGTACAATAAACAAGCAAAGTACAATGGCCATACCATACACAATAACATGCTAATAGGACAAAAGGTGCTGAGGTTTAAAGTAGCAATGATTAATAAACAGAGGGAACAAGTGTATCGTCTTTGATCGAATGATGGAGCAGCACGGCATGCGCGGGGCGCAAGGCTGGGCGAGCCGAGGCGCGTCATTCGTAGGGAATTGGATTTGATCGCGGCCGAAGCACGCCTTGCGAGAACGCGCTCGTCTACATTCCTCCCGTTGCTATGGAGAAATAAAAGGACGGCCACCCGCCGCGCGGCCCTTTGATGGACAGGAGACGTGAGGAAATGAATGCAGGAGGAGTCATTAGGGGCGCCTTAAGGCAAAGTTAACGTGGTCCTTACGGCGAGCGATAAAAAGGCGCCTGCATCGTGACACGGCCCCAGCGCGCGGTATGTAAATAGCGTGCGATGTCAAGGTGAAGTCAAGGAAACAGCAGGGAAAATGGAGCATAAACATTATTAAAAGCTCTGACGAGCGCTGGCTGATGGTGTGCTATGAAACGGCGCCGTTTGACACGAAGCAAAGAAATGTTAATGCGCATACCGCAGAAAGGACGTTGTTATAGTAACACCCCGACGCTGCCTCTGAACGCCGGCCTCTCTGCCTGCCCATTAACTTAGCTCTGACCGTGCCTCGCCTCAGCCGCTGTAAATCCCAACACACAGGGCCAGATGAACCAGAGGAGAGCAGAAGGCGCTTTCCGACTCCGCGATCGATACATCACCCAGAGCGCTCCTGGGGAGGAGAGGGAGTGAGAGGGTGCCGTGTGCCTCGTACCGGTCCTCAGGGTGCTGGAGGCAATTAACAGGGAGCCGTCTGCAGCTCTGAACAGAAAGATCTCCACTGGGTACCCAAAGCTCATCCATCCATCCATCCATCCATCATCCATCCATCCATCCATCCATCCATTTTCAATCCAATTTATTTTTATATAGTGCCTTTCACAAGATTTGCCCCAAGGCACTTGACAAGACTGTGACCATCAATTATTACATTCATATAACATGTTGCTTGAAAAAGGGAAGAAAGGAAGAGAAATTTCTGAAGGCAATGGAGGAGAGGAACCAAAGAAATAGTCAACTATTAAGCATCTGACATCATTTGAAGACTTTCTGTACCTGTACATCTTGCTATGTACCGTTAAAGCTGGATAAAGTCTTCAGACTTACGATCAGGGAAAGAACCATACAGCACTGCTTTCACATAACTCACAAACATCCTAGAAAAACCTTTTATTTGGCTTTTAAAGAAGTCAATATAATTTCCCTGTCCTACAGCAATATGCTTCTGCAGATTCTCAGTTGCTACGTTATATACAACTATTTACAGAGCTATCTAATGGGACAGAGAAGGTGAGAGGATTACCCTCCTGGGCACCTTTGGCAATATTCTTAACAGATCGACAGATCAAATCATGCAATATGCCAAAATGCTGAACACAAAGCCACATGTCCCCCCAAGATATAAATGAAGCGGAAAGGTTGCTGAATTAATGGAACTTAACTACACTCAAAGATAACTATTGACTCTGTAGTGTGCCATCCAAACATAACAATAAAACTGTACAAATGAGAGTCCAACGGCAGAAACATACACCTGTGTACAGGACACCATACTGGCTCAAACAGAGGTCCCCCTCGGTATCTTTTGCCAATCGCGAGCATTATCCATCAATCATCTCGCAATCCAGTTGCCGACATGCTGCAATCGACTAATCGACGAGTTGGGCAGCTCTGGTTTACAGAATTAAATGCTCCTGATTTCATTTTTATATTTGGGTGTGAGCTGGCAACTGGGGTGACCATGTAAGCATCCCCTGGCCACCCCTTTGGTCTACCCATGGTGTCCAGCAGCGGACCACACCCAGATAGCAAAATTCTTTTGGGCCAGATCTGGCCCACACTATTCATTTTCCTTTGGCCCAGATACCGCAAAGAATGACGGCCCTGTGACGGCCCAGACCTGGATTTTCTGATTTGGGCCATAACAGGCCCAGTGACGGCCCAGACATGGTTCTTCCTGATTTGGGCCATAACAGGCCCAGTGACGGCCCAGACATGGTTCTTCCTGATTTGGGCCATAACAGGCCCAGTGACGGCCCAGACATGGTTCTTCCTGATTTGGGCCATAACAGGCCCAGTGACGGCCCAGACATGGATTTTCTGATTTGGGCCATAACAGGCCCAGTGATGGCCCAGACATGGTTCTACCTGATTTGGGCTACAACAGGCCCAGTGACGGCCCAACATGGATTTTCTGATTTGGGCCATAACAGGCCCAGTGATGGCCCAGACATGGTTCTACCTGATTTGGGCCATAACAGGCCCAGTGACATCATAAAGCACAATGGATACACAATTGATATCAATAAAGTTTATTTTTACTTTTACTATAAACAACATATAAATGCTTTTCAACAAACCACTGATTGATATTTAATTACACTTTACTTTGTAACATCAACAGACAGATGAGGCGTTTAAAGCACTTCACAACATACAAAATATCTAAGAACATGGCCCTGTAAAACTGGTTAATAAAATGTGAAATTTGGGTGGTCAAAAACACACACAAAAAAATCCAAATACAAAACAAGTAAATACATCACAAACAATGGAATTAAGTGTCATTTGCCCTTTTTGCATGTTCCTTCATTCCTCCATCCCTGTCAGGTGCCAACTGAAGCCATCTTTGAATGTTTTTCTCTGCCTCCTGGTCCGTTGCACTCCTAGTTAAGGAATTTTGCAGCCACAACACACAACACAAAACTATTAATGCCACCTGCTTCTAAGGCATAGAACATAAATCATACCATCAAGATCAAGACAGCACCCAACATTTATAGTATAAAACAATTCCAAAACACATACAGTAGTACACAAATAAGGAGATATGAATCATTATGTCCATGACAGAATATCATGAACAAGTAAACAATATTTAAACAGGGTTGTTAATTTCACCATTTAATTCACAACACGTCAAAGTTGTATGCATATATGTATGCAATCTGAAATGTAATATCTGTTCTGATCTGACATAAAAAACACTCATTGCTGAACTGTAACTGTCCAGAAGGCTGCTATATCCAATACTGCACAGAATATATGATTGTTCCATATGAATTTCATCCCTGTTTTTTTTTACTGTGACTTTAATATGACACACAACTTTACCAACTTATGATCATGCATAACTGATAAATCTGTCGATTGATCAATTAGACGCATATATATATATATATATATATATATATATATATATATATATAAAGGATATATTTCCATCACTAGGAATTAAATGTACAAAGTCGTACATTGGAACTTGCGGTGCTCATTTTTAACCAAACAAGTTTCAGATATCACCAGCAACAAAGGAGCAGTGGACTGAAGTGACATGTCCCCCATGAAAAGAAAAAAATAGAAGGTGCAGGTTTGGATTAGCTGTGGCGCGAGCTTTATCACTTCTCAGACAGAGAAATGTTGTTTGGCGTGGGAGATTGTTGTGTTAAATGCGTGTGTCCCACACACAATACGTGAGACTTGAGAGCTCTGCAGATGTAATCTAACGTTAAACATCTGATTTAAACTCGAGAGCCCTGTATTTAATATTATGTCAAGGCGTGTGACTTGTTTGAACCGACTTTTTAAAATGAACGATCATTCCCAACATACCGTTCCGACAGAATCTTAAGCTAAAATCTCTGACTAAAAAGGTTAAATGGAACTTTAAAAGTAACTGAAATATTTCACTTACCACAATTCGCTCGTTATTATTCAAACTGAATCAGCCATCTAAAGTCGATCGACGCCGTCAACAGCCTCAAAGTCCGGTGAAGTTGCAGTGACGTCTAAAGGACATTGATTGGTCTAAACTGAAACGTTAACGCCCACTTATTTCAGGATTGGTTGTTCAGCGTAGATGATCAAATACCGAACGGTCAATAGAAAAGCCCTATACACAAAGTATTCCAAACGGGTTTATATTTTTAAAAGACAAGATTTTAGAGAAGATAAATTAATGTTTTCATTTGTTTTTACTTTTCCTTTTTTAAGTAAACATGTCAGATGAAAAATAATGATTGACGATATACCGTAGTTAACAAAAAATATCAAATAAGTTTTAATGGTTTTCCAATGTTAAACAAAAAAATTATCATATCAGTGGGACTGTACTATTTCAGCAGCTGGAGCTTGGAGTCTTTTTGTATGTCAGCCATTGGCTCTTTATTGTGTTTCTCGTGCTCTTCAGTACAGGTTTTATCCCAAACAGACAGTGCTTAATATATAGTTGAGAGCAGACCCTTCAGCCATAATTTTACGCCAGATGAGGGTCAGGTATGGGACCCAGAATGACATCTTGCAGACCCAGGTGACATCTTGCAGATTTACATATACAACATAGTGAAATGTGAACCTGGTACTCTCATATAGGCCATAGACCAGGGGTCACCAACCTTTTTGAAACTGGGAGCTACTTCACGGGTACTGAGCCATACGAAGGGCTACCAGTTTGATACACTCTCCTTAAATCATGTATAATAAACATGTTTTAAATGCTTTCTTTTAGATATTGCCATTTTCAAATCTATATAAATGCAAACATAATTAAAGAAAAATAGTAACAGGATAAAATTAAATTTCAGACACTGCTCAATGGTGAGTTGTGCTACTGTATTTTTAAAACAGGTCCGCGGGTGACTCATGTGGTCCTTGGGGGCACCATGTTGGTGACCCCTCCTATATAGACTGTAGTCAGAATGATCTTCCATGTTAAGACTAGTTCTGGTTGGAATTTTTTTGGGAATATTTATCTGACATCAGGCCAGAATTTTACGGCAGGTGAGGGCTAGGTACGGCACAAAGCATGTTACCAATGCTGAAATGGATGACTGTCAGCCAAAGTCGTCCGACACGAAAAATGCCGACTGTCAGCCAGAATCCCTTACCATGCTCAGAACCGTTCTGGCCCACACGGAAAATGCCGACAGTCAGCCAGAATCGCTCGCCGTGCTTAGAACGGTTCTGGCCCACACAAAAAGTGCCGACTGTTAGCCAGAATCGCTCGCCATGCTTAGAACGGTTCTGGCCCACACGGAAAATGGCGACAGTCAGCCAGAATCGCTCGCCGTGCCCAGAACGGTTCTGGCCCAGATGAAAAATGCCGACTGTCAGCCAGAATCGCTCACCGCGCGTAACTGGGAACAGTGCCATCATTGCCAGACCTGGCCCATATCTGGTTGACATACCACTTGCTATACCAGAACTCAGTGTGCAGCGCCGGCTTGACGCCAGATCTGGGCCAGACCTGTCTTCTATGTGCCTGGGCCACATAGACCAAACCACAATCGGGCCACATCTGGCATGCCATAATGTAAACAGTGCCATCATTGCCAGACCTGGCCCATATCTGGTTGACATACCACTTGCTATACCAGAACTCAGTGTGCAGCGCCGGCTTGACGCCAGATCTGGGCCAGACCTGTCTTCTATGTGCCTGGGCCACATAGACCAAACCACAATCGGGCCACATCTGGCATGCCATAATGTAAACAGTGCCATCATTGCCAGACCTGGCCCATATCTGGTTGACATACCACTTGCTATACCAGAACTCAGTGTGCAGCGCCGGCTTGACGCCAGATCTGGGCCAGACCTGTCTTCTATGTGCCTGGGCCACATAGACCAAACCACAATCGGGCCACATCTGGCATGCCATAATGTAAACAGTGCCATCATTGCCAGACCTGGCCCATATCTGGTTGACATACCACTTGCCATGCCAGAACTCAGCCAGCAATGCCGGCTTGACGCCAGATCTGGGCCAGACCTGTCTGCTATGTGGGCATATGCCCTCTACTGGCAGGGAGGACTCACAAGAGCTCCTGCCCGCCCACCTGTTCACATTCGGACGACCGCGGCTAAGCGGGACTCAGTGAGGGAGGGGGGAGGTACTCCTCACTCTCTAACGCTCCTTCTACACGCACGCACACACACTCTGTGGGACAGCCCCGCTGCCCCCAGAAGCACCTTCAGTGGGAATGACATATGCTGCAAGATTCCTCCCTCCCCCACCCCACTCAGCCGTTTTGTCCTCACGCTGCCACGGAAACAGGAGGCTCATACGCTCAAGTCAACAAGGTGATCCACATTCCACTCACCAGATGGAGACTTGCTACAGATGCTTCCGCAATCCAGTACTGTATTTTTCCTTTTTTGTCCACTGACTGAGGTTTTCCTAGCATGCCCCACACCTTTTCCTCCAAAACACTCTGAGATTTCCCTCACGGCCAAAAGGCTACCCTGAAGTCTGAAGAAGAGCTTCCTGATGGCTAGAAGCACATCTCTGGCTGTGTTCTACCTGCAAGGGCCAGGGAGATTAGTGGAAGGACACTGAAGGTCGTAGAAGGTCTTAATGAAGACAGAACCTCCATCAACTCTATCAATGACACCCCCCTCTTGCACCCCAGCGATGAACAAACACACTATTTACACAAATCTTAATCAGGCCACAACAGCATTGAAATTATCAACACTGGGAGCTGCATACTTTCTAATGGTCCTTGTCTTGTTTTCAGCCTCTGGTGAGAATCTCTAGGTGGTTAATTAAACTGCACTTAATCACAGACCTTTCACCAAATCCATCTCCTCCTCATTTAAGTGCAACCTGCAAATATTATGTTCCCTGGCTTATGAGGCCCTTGGAGATACTGTTAACCTCCCAGGTGAAACGGCTGATATTTACCCGTCTCTCCCCAGAGTTCCCTTACAGCGACCCTGCGCACAAGCTAAGCTGAATATTCCCTTTATGACCCTCTATCATAGGATAGCGATAAAGGATAAAAGCTTCTTATTCGCAATGTGTTGTCATTTCCCAAACACGTCTCAAAAACCCAAAATCTACACAAAATGACTTCTGAAAACCAAACGCAGTTGGATTCTTGGAGCTTTGCCAGAGAGAGTTGGAATAATGACCAATCATGCGATCAGGGGCAGCCTGTTTGTGTGACGTTTTTCCTCGACGTTGACGGAAATTCAGATGTAACCGTCATCTGACATCCTTCTCGCTCTTCATGCAGAAATTTTTAATTAGCCAATTAGCATTTCTCTTCAACATCAATATTTAATATTTTTACTATGTAGCTCCATAGCATTGGATGGAACAAAGCGGCTTCATTTATCAGAGTATATTCTTCTTGAATCGTTGCCACGGTGAGAAGGTTATCCCTTCCTGACAGAAGCACGAGACACAGTGAATAGTCATACCTGGCATTGCAGGTCACCATTGCCAAAATAGAACTGGAAAGAGGAATGATGGAAGCCCTTAGCAGGCTAGCCAGTGGTAAACACGGGCGACAATGAAGTAGGAAAAACTCGCTGTTATGCATGCAACTTTATCGTAATCCTCATCAATTAATAATTAAAGGCTGCAATCCCGTCGCTGTTCAACCTTTGCTTTGACGCACAAGAATTTGAATGACGTGAAAAATGTGGACGTATTAAATGACAAAATAATAGTTTTAAGTCATACTGTTGATGAGATAGTATTATTACGACTTGTTTGTAAGTCTGACGAGAATGTAGCATTCAACAATGACTGACTGACACAGATCCTGCAGTCTCCGTCCTATAATAGCTGGTGGTTGTCTGTCTAGACACTGGATGCTGCGTCTCAAATGATACATTATCCCCCAGCGAATTAATTCACTCAACTTTGTTTCCTTGGCCTCAAAAAATGAAGAAGGCTGTCCGGAAGAAAATTGCTCTTCCATTTGTCAAGTTGGTCAAATCTCTCATAACCAACGAATAAATTCACAAATAAAGTCACCTGTGTGGACATCCTCCTATATTAATATTAATGACGGGAAGCAAGCTGTAAAATTACTTTACTGGAATCATTCCTGTGACATAGAGCACAACAAAATGCTGTGTGAACCCAAGTATAACTTTGAACTCAGAAGTTGCAGTTATGTGATTTATAATTTGAAAAATCATTCAACAATAATAAAAGTTGACAAGCTACCAACCAACTTGTAAGTATGAAATATTATAATTTTTTTTTTACATTTCTGTATGGAAACAGCCATAGAGATAATGTGGTACCTTAGAACATTAACTTAATTCGTTCCAGAAGGCTGGTCGAGTCGCGATTTCATCAAGGTCTAAGTCGAATTTTCCTATAAAAAATAATGTAAATGAATTTAATCCGTTCCAGACCACCAAATGATTGCCTAATTAAACTTACCTACCTACTTAACTAATGATAGAAAACATTACCAATCAATATAAAAAGAAGACGCATTAAAAACACACACATACAAAAGCAATAAACATGAAATGAATGACAAATCATGAGCATTTTACCTGTACTGAGGTGAGCTGATGGCATACTGAAAGTGGCAGGTGGAGCGGAGGAGGGATGGAGGGATTATCGTTTGGAAGGGGAGACGCCTCTCTAGCCTTACAAAATTTAGCAGTTCTGCTTTGTTTTGTCGTTTTCCAAATTTTCGGTCAAGTTGCGCCTAGATTTTTCTCAACCGACCTGTTCGGAGGTCCGAATTAAACGTGACTCGACCCATACAAGTATTAGCAGGAATGGTCGAGTTCCACGATTTCGGGTGACGTACAAAAGGAAAAAAAAATCGAAAGACCCATTCAAAGTCCAAGTTGGTCGAGTTAAGAGGCGTTTGAGGTCCAAGGTTCTACTGTATTTGTTATTGCTACTAATAGCTATCATACCATGGACATTTCATGCTGTTCCACCTCTATTTGTAATTCTGTGGTTCTTGTGCAGAAACTTTGTGATTCACATCAATGCTATACATCAAAGAAATATTATAACCTTGCTTTGGTAGGAAGAAGATAATGTCAATGCTGAAGGGAGGCTTTAGAGAAAAACCACAACAAACAGTAGACCCTCAAAACAATCAACACCATCATCAAAAACCATCCATCTATTTTCTGTACCCCCCCCTTGTCCTATGTAGCTAGGCAAACAAATGGTAAATGGACTGCATTTATATAGCACTTTTCTACTCCTACGAGTACTCAAAGCGCTTTACAATACCTGCCTCACATTCACCCATCCACACTCACATTCACACACCGGTGGTGGAGGCTGCCATGCAAGGTGCCAACCAGCTCACCGGGAGCAATTTGGGGTTCAGTGTCTTGCTCAAGGACACTTTGATGGGGTCAGGAGGAACCAGGGCTTAAACCTGCAACCGTCCGGTTGCCGAACGATAGCACTACCTCCCGCGCCACCATCTTCCCCAACAAACAAGGCAGGAAATAACCCAGGATGGGCCGCGAACCCATCACAGAGCTACTCAGACGTGCAAAATTTGGTAACTCAGATTTACCTTAGCATATTTTTCGACTGTGGGAGGAAGCCAGAGGAGACCGCTCGATGACTAGAAAGCCTGGTCTCCTGAGGTGTAAAGAAACAGTACTAACCAGTGTCACCATCCCATCCCCGTCATCATAAACACTTTTTAGATAGGCAGTTCAGAAGCAGTATTATTTGTTGTATGCCGGTTAAAAATGTTGTCTCCTAGCAATTCGTCAGACCCACTTATTAAAAAACACAAACACGCAAGAAGATTTTCGTAGCACAGATTAGGTTTGCTTGATACCTATGATCTACAGACTTCCTTAGGCTTGAAAAATAATTATTGTTTCATCCCTTTTTCGCCTTTCATACTCGCAAAGTGTATCAAAGGTAATGTAAGTCTTGAATTAATTATCAGCCACATTAAGAAATGATTTCTTGCCTCCCCCTGCACAGAAATAGCTGCCTAATTGAAAAGATAATTGATTCTTTGTTCAATCATGGGCCCCATCGTTCAATGACACTCCTTTACAGCACATGCTAAACACCAGCCCCAGAATTAGAACTATTCAGCAATTTGTCACAAAATTAATTATTTTATTCCCTACAACAGCAAAAAGGGACAAGAGAGGTGGGGTATCATTCAGCTTGCCCGGGGGAGCTTGGTCTTCACTCACAGAGAAAACAGAAATGTTCTGGGTCACTGACCACGATCGGGGTGCCCAGCGTTCTTACAGCATACCACAGAAGAGTATTTCCAAGTCCAGTCCTTGAGGACCTACAGACAGTCCACGTTCTTGCTCCCTCCCAGCTCCCTACTGGGACCGGATTGGGAAACACTGCCATAGAAATAGGGAGATGTTTCATTTTGTTAGCGTGCAGGTTAAATGATCACTTTTTGATGACACTGTATTAATGTTGGTGTTAGAGACACGCCTTTTGAAAATTTACCGTTGGGGGGTCTTCTAAAAGACAAACAGAACAAACAACACCAGTTCTTAAATCAGTACTGAATTTGTTAACAGTACTTTAAATATTGTAAACTGAAAATAAGACATTAAACATTC
This sequence comes from Paramormyrops kingsleyae, assembly GCF_048594095.1. NCBI lineage: Eukaryota > Metazoa > Chordata > Actinopteri > Osteoglossiformes > Mormyridae > Paramormyrops > Paramormyrops kingsleyae. The sequence continues at coordinate 13,996,096 of NC_132812.1, forward strand.
TTCAGTACCCCCAAATTACGTAATAGTGAAACATCAATCTGTTATGAAACTATAGTGAATTTCATGAACTATTCATAACTTTTAGAAGTGAAATGAAACTCTGCAGTGAAAAGAAACTTTTTTACTTACTACATGCATAAGGGAAATCAGTGGACATGAGCAAACATTTTTTAACGACTCATCTTAAATCTAAAATTCGGAAAAAAAAAATCGAAGCTCATGTGGCGTCCCTGGGCAAGATTCACCATTCATGCCCCCCTCCCCTAACTGTGCCAACCAGCTTCACCCTGTACTGTGGGGGTTGGGGGGTTGCTAAGTCGGCACCCCCTGAGAATGCTGCAAATCAGCGATTCTGGACTGTCTGGCCGGGAACTGGGAGGGAGCAAAAACGTGGAGCATCTGGGAGTCATCAGGCTGAGAAACGACTCCGTAAATGAAGCTGCCCTGGGTTTACGTTACTCATGCTAGGATTCACAACTGGGGACAATGGCTGTAAATAAATAACGAAAACAGTCAGGTTTAAGCAGGGGACTAAATTAAGCCTCCCTTTCCTTCACTTGACCACTCATAAATGGCCTAATGACATTCGACTTGGCTCAGACCCAGGCTGTCCTTGCCCCCACTCTACTTACGTGGTTTATTACCAGAGAGGGCATCAAATGTTCATTTTAATCCAGCGCAGCCTCCAAATTTAATCCCGCATGCACATGGATGCCTACTCTGCCCTCAGTGCGTAAATGAAGTGCGAGCAGGAGGAACAAAAAGAGTTACGGCCGGTTTCATCATTTTATCGTAAAATGACCCCAGTGTGACCAGCTCTGATTAAAGACCAGCACAGATGTTACTTTAACACGCTACTTCCATTCCAGGTGGTTCAACTACCCACGATTCACCTGAGACAAGCAGTCGGTCGCTATGGAATTCCTTATGGAATTCAAAAAGGTAAATGTTAGTTTATTAGAGATCAAATATAGCCACATATATTACAGAACAGAAAAACAAAACAAACAAATAACCGCGTGTTCTTTGCAAAATCTGCGATGATAATTAGGCTTCTATGTTTGAAACCAAGGTGTGGTTTAAGTGCAGAGACCCTATTATGTATTTTTAATGGATGTCACATTTACTGGTCCCTGCAACCTTCTACTGGATGGATGAATGGATATTTACAATCTGAAGTGGTGATGGTACAAACTGAAATACTCGTCGTGAGTAATGGGGTAATTGTATGTCGCTCAACAGTGAATTCATAGCTGATCAAGATGTATTAAAAACAGAAACATGAACTTGTTTTGCTAGAAGCAGAAAAACAAATTTGCTTTGCTTGCCTTTTTTTTAATATATAGAGAAATACATCCTATCTTAGGCGTATTAATTTCAGGAAGGTGGGCAAAGAACCCAGGGGTGGGGGAGGGGAGCTTGGTCTTTATTACGGTAATACAGTAGCCTAACAGATTTACATTTTAAAATGCTGACAAAAAAACGTGTACCCCAGTATAGCGTCTGCAGGGTCCCCACAATGACACCACAGATATGCTAATTAGTGCATCTAGCGACACTTAGCGACTTTTCGAAATGGCTTTTGCTACTTTCCATTGAAAGTACATGGCAACACCAGCCCCAGAATTAGCTTGGGCGCCGCCGGCATTAAATTTCATAATTATTCGTTTGGACCCCCCCTCGCCACAACTAACATAAAATATTAGTTTTATGCCAGTGTGCCCCCCCCCCCCCCCACATTCAAAATGCTTCCGACGCCCCTGGCAACACTGCTCCTGTCAATTGGCAGGAGACCCGGAATTTTCGGGAGAGGTGAGATGTCTCTATGTAACATAACTTATAACATTGCTTTATTAATAATTTAAAAACTACAAAATACATTGAGCCATTTTTGAGCAATATAAAACATCATGCAATTTCAAAAACGTAAATTTTTATATATTTCTTTGACAATAATACATGATAAGACCATCAAATTAAGGCCAAAAGCTTAATTCTGCCAGAAGGGCTTACGTCATTCCACTATTAACATCATCGATATCAGGTTACCGCTAAATCAGTAGGCCCCGGCTGTTGCTGAAGGTGGACACCTTCATTACGCTCACAACTGATCGGCGCTTTGGCCTGTCTTAAACACACACACACACACACACACACACACACTGGAGCATGTCTAGGATATGAGTCTAAAATAATGATTCAGTTTAGTAACGCTTGTTAACTGTGGATAATAATCTGCGAGCTCACATCGAGTAGCTCATGCATTGCTCATTCCAGATAAACGAAAAGCATGTAATTTGTATGGTGAAAGAGAGCCCTCTACTGGTCGAGCTGTAACACCTTATTATTTAAGCAGTAAATTAAGTGCTTCTATTACAGGTGAGGGAGATAAAGTGCCGTTTTAAATATAACCTATTTTATGTGTATGCTAAAATAAACTTTGTTAATATAAACTTTCAAAGACAACTTTCAAAAACTTCTACCCCACATTTCAGTAACAAAGCACAGCATCTTAAAATAACCCGATCTGGACCAGTTAACTACTGTCATTCGAATCTATGTACTGAAAGAGCCAGCTAGGTAAGAATGAACCATCCATTATTGTAACTTTACACATAGCCCTTCTTATATGCCTGTCTACAGCTGAGAGGGACTACTCAGGATGTTATGGAACATGGCTCTTTAGACCACGCCTACTGAAATACCGCTTTCAAAATTAGAGCAGAAACCTGCGTCATTAGACAAAAACATACTCAAATAGGGAATTGGGCAAACAACGTCTGGGCAAGGTGTCAGACGACACGGATCAGTATCATTTCCTCAGTAGCCTAACAAAATTCTACTACTGCCTGCTTATTGCTTGGTAATACCAGGCTCCCTCCCACATCCCGGAAATAATCTACAGCAGGGATCCCTTTTCAAACACAGAAGACATGTGACTTGATTCTTTCCAAACATTTATCTGATTCAAATAAACACGGGATAAGAGATTCAACAATCCAGCATGATTGCTATAAACAGACATTCAAAGTCCCACATCTATATAAGGTGTTACAGCATACTGTACGATCAACTATCCAGAAATGAAATTTTTCTGATATGGTCATGAGATCGATAGTTGTGAAAAAGTAAATGTTATGTTATTTTATGCAACGGCAGGCCTATGTTATAGCATCATAAGGTTCATTTCGTTTATTGCTGGAAAGACCTGTTGTTAACATAGGCCTACTATGAGCATTTATGGATATATCTGGGGTTTTTTTTGCCATTGTGATTATGCACACTCATAAGCTATAAACGGTGGTTTGGTATTCATTTGCTATCTTTATGGGTTTTTACGGAGATTTTCTGCTGTGACTTAGGCAGCAGCCACAGGCTTCGTCGTGCGTCACAATGAGAACAATTGTCTGCTTGGAAGTCATTTCATATGAGCGTGAAACTAGCCATAAAAAGCCATCGCGGGTCGTGAAAGACTTAATGACAGTCTGTAAACTATAGAGTGCATTAATGTCGCAATTACCAAACTGAAAAGAAACAACTGCAACACAGAAGCCAAGAAGATAAAGTTTCAAAGTAAAGCTGAATATCGTTTAAGAATTATTTATTTAAAAATAGGCCTTTGCCAACAGACAACCGATTTACATTTATTGTATGGTAGGATTTGCTGATCATTTACAAAAGTTACTCAATAACATTTAGTCCTACATGAGAATGTGTGCACACACAACAGCATTTAAACAGATTTATGATTTTTTTAAATCCTGAAGATATTTTTATTTGAGGTGGTTACCCTGGAAAAATACTGCTCAAATCGACCTCCTGGGAGGGCCTGTTTGTTCAATGCCCAACAGCTCTTCAGTCTGATTGTGAAATGAAGAGGCTAAAATGATTCCACTTAATTATGGCTCATTTGGCTATAACACAAATCTTTAATTGCTTTCCCTGCAGCCATCCAAAAACGAAAAACTGGCAACAGCAACAAAACCAGAACAACAAATAATGCAAAAGGGGATAGATTAAGGGTCATTCTGCAAAGCAAAACCCACAGCCCACTGCCAGAAGAGGATGTGTAATGAATTCCATGGCTTTGTTCTGCCTACTTCAACCAGTGTGCTCAGCGTGCTTGAAAAATATCAAGACCTAATCATTATAATGCATGCTGTGCAAATCACGAGTATTTCACCACAATAATGATATTTAAATAATGTCGAAAGGGGTTGCCATGACAAAGACTTCTATAAAAATACCACGCTCATGTCTTCACATAGCCAGCCTTACTATAAGCCAAACGCTTACGTCATGCCCGTCATGTCCGCGAAACCCTCGTGTTTCCTCCCTAACGTGGCCCTGATGAGCCACGCCTGTTGATTGTTATCCCTTGCCAGTCCTTGTATTTAAGTACCTGTTTGTCTCGTCAGCCGCAGTCCGGTCATTTCCGTCGCCCCTTCCTGTCTGCCCGTGGCCGTACTCGCCTCCTCGTTTTGACCCCTCGTGTTCTCTTTTGTTAGCCTGCTCCCGTTCACTTCAATAAACCCCATTTCGTTGGCAAACGCCTGCCTTCGAGTCCTTCGTCTCGCATCTCGTGACACAGACTTTAGTGAAATGCATGACAATATTAATTATCTGGTGCATATTGTGATATGGAGCAGAAAATTTGCACCTGCGTGCACCTCCGTAGAAGCGTGCTGTCATTCGGAATGCAATAGAGTTGATTCGTAATTACCAGTACGTAGTATATAATTTGTCATTGCAATACAGTTAAGGAGAGCCGTCTGTCCATAAATACAACGCTTTAGCTTTCACTAATAACATCCCAATCCATGGGAGGATCGTCCCCAAGAAAACAGAGGACTGATGCTTAAGGGATTACCCACTTCACTTCACTTCACTGATCATTAGTGTTGTAGTCAAGACCGCCTAAACCGAGACCAAGACATTGCCGAGACCGGAGGGTATCAAGACCAAGACACTGCCGAGACTTGAGGGTACCAAGACCAAGACCAAGTCCAAGACCAAGACACACTAAGGCGAGACCAAGACCAAGACTGGTCGAGACCAAGACCAAGACCAAGACCGAAAACAGACTAGGGCTAGAATGGACATCACATTACTCAGATCAACTGTAGAGAAAAAAGGCATTGCTGTAAAGTGTCATTACTCGTTAAATCAAATTCATGTTATCTTTTCAATTATATTGTCCATATGTCCATATGTCTCTCATTTAAAATCTCCCAGATTTGTCATAGTTACGAGGCCTGATGGAAAATAATATTCTCAGCAATCCTCTCCTATAACCATTTTATCAGACCTCGTCAAGGGAAAGAGATGGGATGTACCAGAAAGATGTTCATATTAAGTCTCTTATACCAGGGAGAGAGGCCTCGGGTAAGCTATGAATACGGCTATGTAATGATCCTCTGCTTTGAATTGAAGAGAATGCTATTAGTGCTGGGCGATAAAACGATCTCGATTTTTTTATCGATAAAAAATAAGGACGATCACGTTGATACACACAGACTATAAAACTCGATCAACCAAATTTTCTCCGTTTTAGAGAATGCGCTGAGACAGACAACTCGATGGCTTATCGAGCAGAGGTTTACTGAACGCCAGCACAACAGCCAATCACCGACGACGTTGTCATTTTGCCCATCCTCCCTTAAAGAAGCAATGGGTTCGACTTGGGCTTAGGTCTGTCTGCAGCTGACGCAACATGGAGCGCGACCTGCTGGCGGCTGCAGGGGTGGAGTATAAACTGACTGCAGCCAAGTCGGACAACTTCTACTCCTTGTAGTCTGTGAGACCTGACTGCAATGGCAGCACTTCCAGAAGTGTGTAGATAAATCTATACAAATATCACCTGCATGCCTTCTTCACAGATTGGACGATTAAACAAATAAAGCAGCACAACATTACAGTAACTAACAATAAATAAACCACTAACTTACTTGTACTGTTAGAGCATTTATGTAATTTATTTAAACTTTATTTTACCAGGTAAATGAACTGAAACCAGTTCTCACTGCTTTATGTGCTTTTCGGGAGAAATAGCAGATAAAGCAATGGAACTTCCTGGGATACAAGCGTCATGCGTGTGACTAAAATCTTCAGCCAATAAGGGCAAAGTTGTGTCGTCATGGAGGCGGTTCCAGTTTGTGCTGCACGGTCTGTCTCAAGTCGTCTTGCTCTCGCGAGGATTTTGTACCATGTGACATGGTGACTCATGGTGACGTTTTGGAACATTTCTTTGCCGACTTCGATATCATGCGATGTGTATGAAGTGTGTGGACTGTGCACTGGCAGTGTCCATTGAGAAAATGTATACAATGTAACGTTTTTAAAGTAGATGCATCTGACTGGTTGCATTTGAATTGAGGCACGTAATGAATAATAATACTGTTCTGTGAGGATGTGCTGTTTTCTCTTTTTTTCCTCATCCCATCGAGACCGCTATGTCCGAGACCAAGACAAGACCGAGACCTAATAGGGTCGAGACCAAGACAAGACCGAGACCAAATAGAGTCGAGACTAAGACAAGACCGAGACTACAGCACTACTGATCATGTACTGGAAATTCTAGCACCACAAGAAGAAGAACACCAGTAATTTTACCAATAGAAAGCCTGCAATACTGCAAGCTGGAAAACTATCTGATCACGTTACATTTAGGACTTATACTTCTGTATTTGTACCATCCTCACAACTTTTGTGAAGAACACTGTTATATAGCAACTTCCACAACCCAAATCAAATTCGCGCGGTTGATAAACTCCAAGACTTAAACTTTTTTAAATATAACCCAAGTCCGTCGACCCCCAGTACAATAATAAACTGAAAAAAGCACTACGTGCTTTGGACCCTAATTGATCTGCTCTTCAACACTGGAGTTGTGGTTTACATGTAATGTTCTTCTTTGCACAGCCACCGAGTCTTTTTTATGACCGATTTACCCTTTTCATCTGATGATTCAGAGCTACCATAATTACGAAAATACCCTAGGCCACCTAATGCGAGTCACAGAGTTACGTAAATGGCATTATTTGCGTTGATTAATGAAACTTATTGAACAAACCCAGAAGCTTTTCGACTCCATCAAGAAAAGGCGTAGTTATTCAGGATACGACGTCCAGGTAACATTTGTCAAGGATGGAAAGAATTTAATTTAAGGTACACTGCACTATATCCTAATTTAAAAAAAAAATCGACAAAACACCGTCATTTATGATCTATTACAGGATTGCGAATAAATTACATGTGGCATGTTCAGTAATGTCACAGCATATTCATTCCTTTAATGGAACAATGAAGTTGCAGTGGAGTTTCAGGACGTTATAAATGGATCATAAGCGGATCAAATATGCCCTAATTCATATCACATTGATATGCTATTTCTTCGTAAAATATAAAATAATACTGATAGTGTTCAAATGAATGATTGACAGCCAGTGGTTTATTATGTGCCTACCCAGAATCTCTGCAAATAACGCAGTGATAAGCATGGAATTGTCTCACCACTTGCCTTCTCCGCTGACGCCAGGTACCGTTTGAAGCTCCCTGCCGACCTGGTAAAGAGCACTATTAATGACCGCAGCCCGGCTTTCCTTGGCGTCTAGCTCAGTTGTATTCGCAGACTCCACTTCTTTGACCGAAACCGTCGCTGTTCTCCGTCTGCTGAGCGTGGAGGAGAGGGTACCCATTCAGAAAACGGTGACACAAGCGCACGAGAGTCACAGCTTTGTGCGAAGACACAGAAAACAACCAAGGTGAAAACATAGTCTTCTACCTCTCTTAAATTATGGGATGAATACGTATGTATCCACCCGTCCGATGACACTGGTATCTGCATCTGAGACGGCGATTCTCACTTCAGTCCCAAAACACTGTTGTCACCGTCCGATAACTTGCAAGTAAATATGCAACTCCGATGCTTCCCCTAGATTATGCGACACTTATTTCAGAATCGGGCTCGTTTAATGCTGTAATTAGCATTTCATTCACGGGACATTTTTAGCTTTCCGTGACAAACCCAGGAAGGTCATACGTATTCTAGACATTAATTTTACTTTTCACACGCCTGAGCACAGGAGGTTTTACAAAATATGAAACACTGGTCAACTTATTTGGATAAGCTGCATTGGCCTACTATTAAATTGTCTTCCTTCAGACCGATTTCAAAGCAATTTAGCGTTAGTTTCCGCCTGAGGGACTTGTGTTCATTCGCACAACAAATGAAACAATAAATTAGCACTAAATTAAAATGCAGAAAAGCAATGCTTAGAGAGAAAGACTACAAATAACTGACTTTATCCCTGGGGAATCCAGACCACCTTATCCATATCAGACCACCATTACTGATGAAGACTTTTACAGTATGGCCATTTTGGGTTAAATGTAGGGTTCATTCTGCAGGGATAATTCTGAGATCATATACCATTTGGCACACAATTGCAGTAAGAAACTACATAATAGTCCAATCACAGCATTAATTTAAAATGCCAGCCAATGCAGTATTAAGACAAATTGAGAAAATTCTAAGTGCGCTTGCAGTGAGCACCTAACAAATGTTTGGCGCCCTCTATAGGATATTAATGTTAAAACATGACATCAGGGTAGGTTCAATAAACTGCCTGTTTGACCAAGATTTTTTCCCTCAATATTTAGGTCTTTGGGTGTTATTAACAAATATTAAAGTATCAACGATTATCGCATTCCCTACGAAGACACACTCTTAATGTGCAGTGCTGCTTTAGAGGTAGTTTTCCTGCACCGGTTAGCTATGGATTACATTACTGTGAACACTTAAAAAATAAAAAAAGTTTTAAAAGTATAGCAACATTAAATTGGCAACCTTAGCTGACTGAAAAGAAGTGGGAAAAAGTAACACTGTAATGATTGCACAAATATTAATGGGAGCAGTAAAAATGCACTGTGGGCCTATAGAAAAGCAAGGGCATTGTGGAAACCAAATTTGGGGATAGGCATCATTTCAAAACCACACACGAGACATAAAAATACACATACACAGATATTAGAGTTGTTAAAACTTTATGTAATTATAATATATTCAGCAAATTACAACCACTGCTGGCAGTATTACATTTAGCTAGATGACCAGCTAGTAAACGTCAGCCAGAAAATAGTTTGCTAGTTGTGTTCAAAAAACATGACATGGAGATGAAAAAGGCTGTGTTGTGTCGGTGTTTGTGGCTAGCTAACAAATACTTAAGAACACTGTAATTTCTACAGGCAAAACTATGAGCTGAGTCGGTCCGCCTTCTATCTTGCTGTCTAACGTTAGCTAGCTAACATTAATGTAAATTCATAACGCAGCTTCACAGTATGTGCTAGCACATTGATTACATAGCTACCAAAGCAGACATGTGTGTGAAATATTATGACAGTTCTAGGCTAACGTAGTAATGTCTGTGGGACAACCAGACAGAAACAATTCAGCTGCATGAACGTCGCGATGTGACAACTCGTTAATGATGCGTAGAGTTTTCAGTAGAAAATGGGAATGATGAGGGATGGGGAGGGGGATTAAGAGATGCGATCTGACGGAGGAAGCTCAATCATTAGCCAGACTACCCTGATTGCAAGTTTACTGTAAGTTTAACACCATGTAATTCACAGTCAAAATAGGCACGTTATAGGTTGACTGAATAATTAATTTATACATTTTTACAAAATATTGGGTAGGCACGTGCCTGCCTAAACTGATTGGCACAATGCCACTACAAAATACAATGCAACAAAAATAATACAATACAATACCATGAGAGCACTGTCCTACTGGTGTGTACTGTTGTGCTTTTATGTCTATACAAACCATTTTAAATTCAGTAACCTTTGCTGGATTTACAGTTTGACACAGTGACCTTTATGTACAAATCACGACCAATATTTATGTCAAAGTGAAAAGGAAACAAAAATGAAAATGGACAAAACATATTAATAAAATTTGGTTAAATCTGAGTTTTAAATCTCAGCAACAACCCCTAAGAAGTATGACAAACTGCTTAACAGGGGACAGAAGAGGTTAATTAGCTTCTATGTGTTTGACTGTAAGGTGTGACTGATTCAAACTATAGGCAGCCTCCCTTACAAGGCAGTGCAGACTCAACGGCGAGTGGGGATCTATCTGAAGTCTGAAACAAAACTACGGAAATGCACAGATCAGGTGATGGCTATAAAAGGATCTCGAGGGCTTTTGCGATCCCTTGGAACACTGTCAAATTCATCATTAATAAACATGGCACCATCAAGACCTTGCCCTAGATCAGCTCATCTCACTAAAGGCGGTTGATCAGAGTAGTCACCAATAAGCACTGTGAAGATAATGCCGGTTCTTTTTGAAAGAATTTTGTAACATTAACAAATTTATCAACATAAATTGCCAACACGTGCCAACATGGAAGAACTCCATTCAAAGTCTAACTGTTGCACAAAGTATACAAAACAGTTTTATATTTGGCTAATTCTGTGTGCCTTTAAGACAATTACTTTAAGAAATGCTGCCATTGAAAAAATTGAAGCAGAAACCCCTGTGCCTGACTTTCCATCTTTTATCAATTTTTTTTTTCATCCTTTCTCATAGCTCCTCACAAGAAGAGAAAAAAAACACTTTATTATCTGGGAACGGACATTTTAAACTAGTCTATACCTGCAATAAAGGAGACCATCTTTGCTTCACCTGTCTTTTATATAAACTGAATACAATCTATAAATTGAATAAAAGGAAAACATGTTTTGAGACATAAATTTAAACTCAGTGCATCATCAAAATCTAAAAAAGTGACAATAGAAAAAAAGCAGTAGTCATAATGTTTCCTTTTTAAAATGTTTCCAATTTCCAGCGGCACAGCCAGCAGCCACACCCCCTCACGGCCTGTAGTCTTTCAGCTGCTCATAGAAACCCGGGTTCGGACGAATGGCAGGTCTGGCTGCTTTCACCAGGGCCAAAGCAGCATTGAACGCCAGTCCCTCTCTGGACATCAGGTACCCGATTACTATGGCAGCAGAGCGGGACACTCCCGCATTGCAGTGGACAAGCACCACTCCTCCCTGCGGCCAAGAAAACACAAGGCAATGATTATAAAGGCTAAAATACAAACCAAAGGGCACACACACCTATTCATTACAGCCACTTTTTACAAATTTATTTAGAGAAAACAACATTTACATCTCATGTGAAACAATCAGAAAGGCGATATCATTCCTCGAATGAGACTGTCAGCGCTGATTTTACAACAGCCTATAAAACTTGATTACGAATCACAATAAATGGTCCTATTGTTCATTTTTCCATTTTGTGGAGCTATGCAGTAAAGCAGCAGGGCTGCTGACCCCAGTGCCAGGCAAAGTCATTCACTTGTATCAATATACTGCAAAATGTCTTCATTTAGCCTTTACCACAGAGCTTATGATATACTGTTTCTGTGCTGTTTTTTAACAGAACATCATACAGGACAGGAATGGAAACAACAAGATCTTTATGATCTTCATTGGGCCCAGGGAGAAGTTCTTGTCAAGTCAAAGTCAAGTTTAAAAAAAAAAAAAAGAACTTTACGGTCATCTCCACTATCCACCATCTCCACTGTATGTAAGTATACAGAGAGACGGAACGACGTGGCTCCAGTTTAACGGAGTACACAGAACAAAAGGCGCACAGAATTTACATACATAAATACAAAAAATACATTATAAAAATTTTAACTCTAAACCTAAACCTAAGTAGACAAGATAAAACCATATTAAAAGAAATATCGTGCATGTAGCTGCGAGGTACACAGAGCACAAACGCACAAGTAATGTAAAACACACAAAGTGCAGTGACAGTACACATACTGCAAACAAATAAACACAGTGTTAATTAAAAAGTTCACAGTACACAAAACATCCTGAAAAACGGAATAGCAAGGAAATATGTATAAATAAAAAAATGAATAAATTAACAAATGGTATATGTGAAATGGACACAAATGAAAAACAATTGTTACAAAGTGCGGAAGGGTTTCTTTACAGGGATGTAATTCAAAATAAATATATAACTACGGACATAACAGAAAGGGGAACTAATACATGGGCACACAAGGCATGCACTTTACCTCTGCTTTAACTTGGTCAATAAACTGAGAGGTCTCGTGGAAATATGAAGTGATGTCAGTTTCTGGCAGGTCCAATATATTTAATGTTTTATATACAAACAGATCAGGGGAAATGTTTTCAACACCATATCCGACATTTAAAATGTGTGAAACCTGAAATGGGAAGAAAATCATCAAACAAGAAAAAAAACATTAATTATATAAATATTAAATAAATCTAGTTACTGCATCAGAAATATGTAGTTTACTTAACTCACCTTCAATTCTTTCAAAGTGTCTAAATCATGTGCAACATCCTGCGAAGCTACAGAAACACAGGATATGCATAGATTATATGACATCAACAACCATTCTTTCAACTTTTGTTTTATTTAATAATAGTTCAAAACTAACTTGTTAAGAAGACTAACTGCTGTTGAAATGCAGTTATTCCTCATGGGAGCTTGTAAAATGTTAAAAATCTTTGTTGTACTTAAACTATCATTTTTACTTGAGTGCTGCAAAACATCTAATCTTATTTATTCATTCATTCTTCTAACTCACCAAGGAGCAGGTAAGGCTTGATGACTCCAACTTGAAGATCCAAACTATTATCCTCAATGTAACCATACGCTCCATCTGGCTGCCCGCCATCTTCAACAACACACAAATTAGAACCCTGCCACGTTTCGATTAGTCTCTTTCCACCTAATGTTGTCACCTGGGTGCACTGTTTTTTCAGGGCGGTCTTAGAAAATGTTTTAATTTCATTTGCAAGGGACTGCATTGCGTATGTATGGATGTTTAACAACGAAAGAAAGGAGAGGCGGCCCAAAAAAATCCTAATAGCCAATTATTGATTATTACAATATTGGTAAATAAACCAGCATATATTTTTATTGCTATCTAATGAAAATATTGCCACCTAGTGGTTTGGAATACAACATATGGATTAGGACATTTGGAATGCAAAAACAGCTAAACTATCTGGTAAACTGTTTTTGCTGTTTAGTAATTTTATTTTCTTGTATTTGAATAATGGAAAGTCTTTGTAAAAACGATCAGAAAACAACGCTAGTTACGCCAAGTAATACATTTTGTCGTGTGTACACCGACCAGCTGCCACTGACAGCTGGGCCGAACGTGACGCAATTAACAACCGTGTAACGCGGAAACGTCTAAAATGCACATGCGCAGTAGGTAAATAATCAGACGCGACAAGTCAGTACAACAATCTCGGGTTTACGTTACGTTGAAAGTCTAGTTCATGCAACATAAAGGACCGCATTACTACAGAAAACGAAACAATCAATTCTCAAAAAAAATCCTTAGTCTTCATGCCGTAGTGTGTCAGTACAACGCAACGCCACCTCACGCCCCAAAATATGACTCATTACCACAGCGAACCACAAAGGCGGAAATGGCGGCAGCACGCGTCACGTGACAAGCCACGTGACGCGCGGGTGTCGCAGGAAACAGCCTCGTTCTGAGGATGAGGGCAACACCTATAGAAAACAGGGAGACGGCCGGAGGGTGGTCCGCTCTTCACTCGCCTGTTTACCCGTAATATGGGTGAATTCTAACACTAAAAACGCCCGGGCTATCTTATTTTCACCATAAACACTACACAAAAGGGTAATTCTACCGTTTTCTCCATTTCGTGACGCGAACGTGAAAGGCGGCATGTCGAAGGGTGTGCTGCAGCCGAGCCAGCAGAAGCTGGCGGAGAAACTGACCATCTTAAACGATAGAGGAATCGGGATGCTGACTCGCATCTATAACATCAAGAAGGTAAGGTATGAGAGCGGCGCAGACCGCTTTTTCGAAACCAAAGGACTGTCTTAAATTCGATGTTTTGCCGTATGTTTGCTTTGCGTTTAGCAGCAATAGCAGTGAAACATGACTGCGGCGTATATGAATGGACAGGAATGCAGTCGAGGCCCTAGAAGGCATGTTGTTGCATCGGGCAGTGACACCAGCTAATCATCACGCTTTCTGGGATGTATTTTAATGCAGTACTTAACATGTGTTGCATGATTTCTTCTTTTACTGACCTTTATTCGCGGTGAATGCCCTATTAGCTACGCGTATGACAGTGGGCTTCGTCGATGCAGCTGCAGTGATAGTAAATGAAACAGTCGTGTTTATTTGGGTGCCATAGTTCTTCGTATCATTTATCCAAATTCCTTTAAAATTATCCACAAAAATGAAGTAACTACAATGAAAGAAATGTAATATTAATTCGCTTAACTCGGGACATGAGTTTTTATTTCTGCTTTGGACACATTTAGGGGGTCTGCATAAAGAAATAGCTATAGCACAACTCAATGATTGGTGCCGTGGTGATTTAAAACGTATCTGTTTAATTTAGCACTACATTTGATATTATGGTATGATTGATTGGGACAAATTGATACTGTTTAGTTGGTGGGGGAATATGTTATATATTAATTGCAGTCGGACAGTGACTAACCGTCTTTGTCATTCTCATGTGCAGATGTCAAGAGTAGATTAAAGAAAAAAATCTTTCGGGAAGGTTCTCTATTAAAGGTGCTATGTTACGAAATCAGTCATAGGAACAAAATTGAGGCATTAATGGCATTATCCAAAGAAATGAGACTGAGAGCGTTTTCTAAGATTTACAAAATACTTTTTGTATTATTATTATTTGTAATTAATTCAGTTGGAGCTGTCCGTGCTCTTGGGTACTGAAATGTAGAGTTAAGCGGAGAGGACAGATGGTGTAGGAAATGGATGCCTTACATAAAAATAAGATGTTATATTTCCAGGAAATCTTTTTATGGCATGGCAAAGTTGTGTGCATAAAGAAGCTGAACAGTGTGAGAGAGCTACTTGTGATTAAATTTGGCACTTACCCTTTCCTTTTGGCATTGTGAATAATAGTGTTGTGCAGTCATAAACAAAGTATTTTGGGCCGCCATGTTGCTTGACACAGAGCAGCAGTAGTTCGGATAATCCTCAATCACCATTTGCTAAAGTAAGTGTCAAGTTCCAGAAGAAATTTGTTAACCAAGAAGATTTGGCCTCCAAGGACCCTTGTCACAAAGACGTTCTGTTTGTGCTTTTGTTCTCATTTTTTTTCTGTTTTCATTTAGTCTAAATCTGTTGAATGGTTTTGGGTTGTCTGCATTACGCTCTGTCACTGTGATTTTAAAAACATTGCAGTGATTGTGCCATCATATTATTTGGCAGTGGATGTATATTATAACCAAAAGCATTTTTACTCAGATGTCATAACATGGGTAGGAGGATGGCGTAGTGATCATGTAAGGACTTGGATTTGAATCATGGTGGCTGTCAGTCCAAAGATGAGTCATGCTGTTGTACCTTTTGAGAAGAAAAGTTTCTCTGATTTTATCTAGTGAAATTCCTAACTGTAAAAATGTAAGTCCCTTTGGGTATTGACTGTTTGAAATGAATATCAGTTTGTTCCTTGAATTTGCGGAACTGAGATGGCAGTGCTGGCTGTTGTCAGCTACAGCCAGGATATAGGTCTCGGGCAAACAAATATTTCCTAAGGCTGCTGGTAAGGGATGCATTCATAGTGTTTTGTAATTTCCACTCAGGAACATCGGGCCTCACTTTTGATGTTTTAGGATTATTTATACAGATGCTTTTGCCCAAAGCAACATACAGATGAAGATCAGATTAGCATGGTTAGCCAGTCCCAGGAGCATGTGGGGTCAAAGTCCTTGCTCAAAGGGTTAACAGTGACACCTTTTTTGCCTGGGGACTTGAATTGACACCCTTTAGATCATGGGTGTAGGTGGTCACACTGCCCCGCTCTTGTGGTCATCCTGGCTGGGGTTGTTATCATTTAGGGGAAACATTGAAGACTTATGAGCAGTTTTATCCATTATATTACAGAAATACCTGTTTGTTTTCGTACACCATATCCATAATAGCCCACTTGTGCATGCTTTGTGGCTCATTTGATGATGTCTCTGTTCTGTTCCATTTTTAAAAATTTGAGTGTCTTGTGGATGTTCTATCAAGTGGAATGTGTAAACTTGTGTTTAAATGATTGGCAGACCCTGTTGCTAGGCAACTGGCAGGCACAGACCCAAACACCAACATAGATACTCTCAAAATCTGGGTTTATTAAGCTGCGTTAAGGGCTATGAATAAATAAAATGAACGAGATCTATGCATAAACTCTTATGCTCACTTCAGTAATAATAGTAAGAAAGTATGTAACAGTTACATTTAGGGCTGCACAATTCGGAAAAAAATGTGAATCACGATTTTTTTGCTTAGAATTGAGATCACGATTTTCTGTAACAATTTTTTTTCCCTCAAATTAAAATGTTTACTGCACTCATTAAACTGCAAAAGGAAACAAAATATGACTCTGGGAAACATATGATCGATCAAGGACCAACATATCAACTTCTGACAACAGAATGGAAATGCTCAGTTGACCATTCAGTTAGGGTAACCATAACAGCCATGTCAATAGTTCCAGTACCAAACGTGCCAGTGGGGTACTTTTTTGGCAATTCGGGACTTTGGGGTGGGAGTTGAAATGCTTTCTTTTTCGATTGGTTATACAAATAGCCTGCATCTGAAATGCAATACAGTGGTACCTCAGTTGTCGAACTCATTAGAACTCGAATTTCTTAAGTCGAACCAACCAGTTCGAAAAAAAATTACCTAGAACTCGATCTGAATCTCAGAAGTCAAACCGTGAACGCCGACCTAAAGATAACTTGTACGCATGGGGAAACAAGGGGTAACGCTTCAGTCTCAGCCTCGCATTCACTGTGATAGCATCGTGCATGTTTACACTAGCTGAATACATATATTTAGACAGTAAAAATACATTTAGACCATGATAGACAGTATTTATTATTATATAATAAAATACATTTAAAAATAAAGATTTCTTATTCATTATTTTAATATTAATAATAAACCATTATCCATCCATCCATCCATTTTCCAACCCACTTATCATATTGGGTCGCGGGGGGTCCGGAGCCTATCCCGGAAGCAATGGGCACGAGGCAGGGAACAACCCTGGACAGGGGGCCAGCCCATCACAGGGCACACTCACACACCATTCACTCACACAAGCACACCTACAGGCAATTGAGGAACTCCAATTAGCCTCAGCATGTCTTTGGACTGTGGGGGGAAACCAGAGTACCCAATACATTTTTTTGGGGGGAAAATTCGATCAGAACTCTAACTCTTTAGGATTTGGTCCGGAGTTCTGGACGGATTCATTTCTAGTTCTGAGGTACCACTGTACTACTGCCATCTTGAAAACGGTTGCAAACTCCGAAAACGACAATAATGAAGTAAAAAAATAAATAAATAATAATAATAATGGGTGTGTGGATAAATGAAGTGACCCAAGCATTAATTATGATCTGATTGGAAGAACCAGAGATCAAGACAGCATAAAAAATATATAGTATAATATACTAGGACAGCACAGTATTGGAAAATTTCTAAGTATTGAAATGTGATTTTGTTGTAATAAATATTGGGGTATTTATAAAACCAAAAAAGGAGCTCAACATAAATTCCTCACAAAACCATCTAGGAATGATTTAAACAAGCAAGGATGAAAATTATTATCATTCTCGGAGAACGCATGCAGCACTCATGCAAAAGCATCGGAGGTAAACTTTAAACTGATATTTATACATATACTTAATCTTGAAAAGATATAATAATTAAAATAGTGAAAATTGAAAGTCATCTGCAGTGAAATGTGGAGCAAAATATATATTTGCTGAAATGTAATTGAAACATTAGCTTCACAGTCAAAATAATTCATATAAGCAAGCAAATCATCTTACTAGATCTGGTGGTGTGGTAATTAAGTATTTAGCCTCTTCAATATTTATCATTTGGTGTCCAGGTAACAGGGACTCAAATTTCATTTTAGAACAGTGCAGAGCCATAGAGTATAAGAATACCTTTGGATACTTTTGGAGCTGACTTGGCAGCAACTCTTGGATAATTATTTAAAGCACAAGATGCACTTCAGAATATTTGTTCTTTGCAGAGAATTTTACAAAACAGATGTCTATTAGATATCCTGCATTCAGATGGCATTGTTTTATTAAATTTTAATTTTAATGTCATTGTTCTCGAGAGTCATATTTTGTGAAATCAAACGGCCACTTTTGTTTTTGTGTTGATGTCAGAATAGTGTGAGAGTGATCTTTTCTAGTCTTTGAGTTTTGACACTTTGTAAAACTGCAGTTAATTCCTTTATTTAAAATCTTCATGAGGGATGAATTGACTTGAGGAAAGGGTGATGCTTTTTTTCAGCTGGAAAAAAAGACCCCAGAAACTTCCTGTCAAGTCTTTGGAGAAGGCTCAGTGGAGAGATGCAGGATGTTCTTTCTTATCTCATGTGTAAGGATAAGGGGTAATTGGTCAGGGAGGATCAGAGCAACCCAGTTCTGGTTGGATTCATCCGCACTTGTAGTAAATTTTAAGCTCAGATGGGAAGATGAAGCGTTTAGTTCTGGCCTAAAGGCAGTCTGTTCTATACTGTCCTTCCTGGCCTTTGGGACCAGAGGGTTTGTGGTTCAGCTTCTCTGAGCTCTGCTTAAAGCCCACCAGAAGGCCCATCCATTCCTCCAGTGTGCGTCTGAGAGGAAATGGGACCGGCAGCTTTGTCCCCGATAGGGTGGCATCCATCAGAGTGACCCTATCAGCCGCATATCCTTCCCGCTCTGTGGCCTTCCTGTCGCACCGCGGCGCAGTAAAAGTCAATCACAGCACTAACAGGTTTCAGAACCAGCAGCCATGTTCACGCCGGATTTTGGTTCAGGCTGCTACTTGGGGAAAGTTACGCTTATTCTGTCGAATAAGCCTACAAGGTCATCCGTAATTTTACATGTATAGCACAGATAGCATATAATTTTTTAGTTACTCCATCCAATCTGGAACAATGAACATAAAATGTAATGTAGACTTTCTTGAGGATAAGTGATTGTATGTTAGGAATTATATGCATGGTATGCCACTGCTACAGTTTAGCCAGGGGTAGGGGAAATCATATTGTAGTCCTGTTGTAGTCCTTTGTTCTATGATGTGCTTAAGCTGGTATTGTTCTAAAAATTTATTGTATTGACACATAAACTGTTAAATCCAAGTGATTTCATACAGTTGTCAGCTGTAAGACCACCGTGTGTAGAATTGATTTATGAGTAGGGTTGTGGTTTGTTGTTGGCGAGTCGTAAATGCTTTAATGGAATTTTAAAAGCCCTGTAGTGATTTTAAGAACGCTTCATGCTTGTAATGTGTTCTTCAACTGGTACCCTATAAGAACTTGCCCCCCCTTTAAGATAAACTCCAAGAAAACGTAGGGGGTCTTGTGGCAGTGACCTGAACTGGAACATAAAAACTTCTGTGCCTATTCTGTATCATATTTTTAATTTACATGCTTGTTTGGTTGGTTGGTCGTTTGTTGGCACTGTGGATTTCATAAAGCTTTGTCTTATTTCTGATGCCTTAGGTTTAAGGTAGAATTGATGTACGCATGTTTTTGACTGTTTTTCTTTTCTGTTAATTGTTATTTTTAAAACTTTCTCTTTTTAGGTTTATAAACAAATGCACCAGCCTTGATTGAAGCGACTGTATTGAGTTCCTTTACCTTACTTGCATGCTGCCGTTGTTGTCGTTGTAGTTGTTTGTTGTTGCTGTTGATCCTGTTCTCCTTACTAATTGCACACCCTTTGACCCTCTTGAATGTAGACTTTTATGCAAAAAAAAATATCTAAATTTCACCCTGTCCCTCGAGGTCAGCGTGTGTGTGTCTGCGTGCGTGCGTGTGTGTGCGTGCATGTGCATTAGCTGTTGGAACAAAACTAGGCAGCATAAATATAAATCAACATGACACCTGATACATGGCTTCCATCTGCAGAGAAATGTGGAGGAAATATATATTTGTTCAAATGCAAAAAAAGAACAGCGGCTGTAGCATTAGTTTCCCAAGCTAACTGTCTTTAAACTGGTACTGCATGATAGACATTGGCAACCTGTGTTCATGTGTAATTTTCTCTCTTTCTGTTGCAATGCCTCCCCCAGCAAGGACAAGTTTGGAAGGTTTGCACAGTTTTCACCTTCCCTAAACCTCAATCCTCCCTCTCCCTGCCCCCCACCCCTGCCTGCCCGCCCGCTCTCTGACCAGCATCATGCTCCATGGCCTCCCTGTGTGTAATCCACAACACTGTCGCAAGAGCTTAGACACCGGGCCGTCCAAAAAGAGTCTCAAAGTATAAAATAGTGGGGGCGGCTCCCTTACTGTCGTCATATCTCTCAATAGATGGAGACTTATTTATTTTTGCTATGAGTTTATTATTGTTGTATTGGCTTCTTTGTTTCCCCTGTATGTTTGTGTTGTTAAAACCATACTGAGCTTCCCTTGAACGTTCAGGATTGAGTTTGCGTTATATTTGTTTAAATAAATGAGATAACGTGACATCTGATTGTGTTACTGGCACATTTCCTCTTTTTTTAGTATTGATAATTTTCTGTGTTTTAAGGCTGGTTTCTTAGCATCTTTGTTGAGAGTTGAGAGGAGAATAGAGAATTCAGAGAATTTCAGACCCCCTAGTCATTTATTTGAATATTTAGAGTTCTAAAAACCGACAACAATGAAGTTCTGATAGATTTCTAGTGCATGCTTAGCCAAAAACACGTGAAAGAAAATGACGATGACCCAGGGGATCGTGAAGAAGTAATATATAACCTGCCTGACCATTTGACGGGTTGTTCGGCAGGGTGAGGCATGCTGGCCCTATGATGGCGCTCATTTGCACACGGGCCTCCTTAATGTGAGGATTGGGCTGGGCCAGCTGGGCATCAAGGCAGAGTATTTGTCATTTTCCATGATTTGTTTTTTTATTTATTTTTTTAATTTTAAGAATATTTTTCCACCCACAGCAATATGATGAAAATAACACAGTAGGTCTTGAAACCCTCTTGTTTTAATTCTGAACTTTTATTATTATTATTATTATTATTATTAGTAGTAGTAGTAGTAGTAGTAGTAGTAGTAGTATTACTATTATTAATCCCTGTTCCTTTATCGCTCTGCTTTGAGTATTTCAGGATTAATTATTGTATGTGCATGCACAACATCATGTCAGTCACCTGACCACAATGCTGTGCCTCAAACGCATATCTGCTTACTATTTCCAGCTCCTCTGTCAGACATCCACCACTCCAAAGAAATCCATCCTAAAAGACACAACTAAAAAATAGCCAAAACCAACCACTTTTTCTTCCTGTAGGAGTGAGTGTGTTTTCATGCCTTGCTGAGTGGCACTAACTGGAACCTTCCCATGCAGCACCTGAGGAGCTGTCTATCTGACTGTCTCTTTCCTCGACTCTTTCCCTGACTCTCTGACTCTCTTTCCCTGACTCTCTGACTCCCTGGCTCTTGGCTTTCTCTTTGACTCTCCCTGACTCTCATTGCATTTTCCAGCTGTGACAAACTCCCCACACTGTCTGCTCATCACGTCACCTGTTCACCAAAAACAAACAGACAGCTCTGTGTTTGCTCTCTGCCAATATACTGTCCATCATGCAGCTTTTTTGCACACCATGCCTTGTTGGCTGTAGCATTTTTAGCCTGTCTGTGTTCTGTCTGTGCCTTTCTCTCCCAGGCGTGTGGGGACCCCAAAGCTAAACCCTCCTACCTGATCGACAAAAACCTGGAGTCGGCTGTGAAGTTTATCGTCCGGAAATTCCCAGCCGTGGAAACACGCAACAACAACGTAAGTGACATCTCTTCCAATTTTGTGCATAATAATAAATCTGAGTATGGGTTATATAAAGATGAACATTTAATTGCCAGTCCTTGTTTTAGCAGTCAGCCTAAATGTATTCATTTATAAGCATGTGCTATGAAGAATAATACATAATAATGCTTACTGTTATTATTGCGGAGCCTTGAAATGGAATGTGTAGTAAGACTAGCACCTTCTGGAGTAGTAGTGAAAGCCCCAATGTGAGGTGGACAGAGTTGTTTTTCTGGAGTGTGTGTGCTTGTGAGACTCTCACAGATCACGGTGACTAATGGTGGCCTGCCCTGGCACACTCTGCTGGGCCAAACACACCCTGTGCTGTTCACGCCTGCTCCCTCCTTCCAGGGGCCGCGTCAGGCCCTCTGCCCCGCAGAGCGACGAGAACACCAGCCAATCAGATAGCTACGGCCCCTCAGGCCTTTTATTTCCCTCCGATATGCGTGGCACGGCAAGCCAGGAGGGTCAAAAAAGCTAAATGCGTATAATTACAGATAACATTCATCTTTCCTAACAGGCACAAAGCGATTTGTTCTGCATTTTGGGTACTTGGGGATGCAGAATAATAATCTGTATGAAATCTATGTAAATACAATGCTTTAAACATATGAAAACAAAATATCTAAATGTTAAGACGTCTTTCATTTTAAGTGTCGTTTCATCTGGTGCAGGTTCATTCTAGCCTTCAGTGTTTCTTTGATAAACCAGTGAATTCTGGAGATTTTACTTTTTGTTTAGTAAAGGGAGCAGTTACAGGTATGTAGACATTGTGTGGTCCCCGCGTTTAAAGCGTGTACCTTTGGAATGTGGGCGGGCCTTTGCTGCGTGGGCGGCCCCAATACATTCCTGCTGACTGCAGCCACCTGTCACAACACCTTGCCTTTTATGACACTATGCACCTAAAAGCAGTGTCCGTGTAAATCCGTATGCCCTCTGTCGGCGGGACAGTGCAACGGTATTGCAAACAGGAAACAGATGGGAAAATCGGAGTTTTTATCCAAAGTATTTTACAAACGGAACATTCATTTAGAGTTGTCATTAATAATCTTTTTAATTTAATGTCATGCATCCTCATGATTCCACTGTGCTGTAATTGTCAAGTGTATTTTGGTCTGTCAGCAGTTCTGGTCGCCTCCCTTGTCTCTTGAAATGTTTTTGTTGAAATGCTTAAAAATTTAATTTCTTTTTTTCCTAACATTCCCTTTTTGGTTCTTGTGTTTGTAGTAGAGGTGCTGTTTGGAATGACATTGTTCTGCATCATGTTTAACTGTCTTTCTTATTTTGTTATTTTTTTTTTAATTTGTTTTTGTGTTTGTTTTTTCCCCCAATCTGTTTTATTTTGCATGCTTATCTTGGCTTTTTCTGGAATATTCTTTTTGGTAAGTTTGGGCTCCCCAGAGTGCCAGTTTGCTTTAAGTGCCAATCCTTGTTTCTGTAGTAGTTATCTTTTTTTATTTTTCTCACATAAGCTGTTTTGTAACTCATTCTCAAGGACCATGCAGAGGAATCTAAGAATTACAAAGCAGAAAAGACACAGCTTGGTACTTAAATATTTCACGGATAAAGAAAATTACGTAATCAAAAATAGGTCATGGCCTTTTTTTTTTCCATAAAAATTTTAACTTACATGAAATATACATGAAGTTTTGGATGTGATCTGTTTAGATTGTGATGTCTTTCTTAGATCCCTCAGTCCTGTGTTGCTTGATTACACATTTGGTTATTATGCCATCATACTGAGCATCTCATCTCAACATTACTGCTAATTCAAGGAACACCGCTATGTACAGCAGTACCTTTCAGTGAAAAATAGCATGTGCAAGGAATTCAGACTTCAAGGTTCTGGCTAATCAGACATTTCTGTCCACCATCTCTGCCGAATGTTGTGATTTTTACAAAATTGAAAGAATGTTTAGAGGGATTTTAAATGTAACCCTCTTTTTGTTAAAAGTAATTCCAAGCTTGCTATTTTTCTTTGAATAGAATGAAAATAGATTTTCAATAGCTATCACACAGATTTTTAGAAACTTAACAATGTTACATCAGAACCATTTCTTAAATTAACCACTCAAGCCATCCTGACTATAAGCTGAATAACACCAGACGGAAATGAAATTTCTAAAAACAAAATATCCATCATACTAATAAATTCCTCTAATTAGTGACCTATTAACTTTTTCAAGTGTTCTGATTTAACTTAAGAGCTTTGTTACAGCTTGGTTTTTTATCAGAATGTTTAATTTATTGCAGAACAATTTTAAATAAAATTTTGGCTTTGTGTTTGAATCTGAGATTTTCCTAACCATACTATATCAACTAACTGTCTTCCAGAGCAAATATGCACTGACTTGAATGTAATAAATCTTTAGATGTATTTGCATAACAGCTTTTTAGAAGTTTTTTTTTTTGACAAAGTTCAAAAAGGATGTTACTGACTTTTAATCTGTGTTGCAGTACATACCATAATAGGTCGTGTTCATGACTCATCACTTCAGGGTTGTGGGTTTGAAACACATGAAATTTAAGTGTATTGGTGACTCTAAATTATAGCCTGTAGCGTTTGCTGTCATAGAGCAACAGTCTGTTACAGCTGAATCATCTGCTCTTGTCAAAGATGCACATCTGTTGCAAGTCAGGGTAATGCCCTGAGGTATCTATATTTGTCATTGCAAAACATTTCCAAATCAAAAGGCTGGTTCTCATCAGCTTAACTTCCAGCAGTGCACATTTGTTCTGGTGTAGATTGTAGAATAATGCAAGAAATTGTCAAAGTATTATCAAAAGTGTGTCTGTCAAAAGTGGAAGCAGGGTTCCCATGTTTATCAGATATCTCCCTCGTTTTAGGTGTTTTGGTTTGTAAAACGTCTTTTATTTGAGGCTCAAGCACTTTTACTTTAGTGGGGCTGTGCAGACAGTGAGGGATTTTCGTTTTATGTGCTCCAGGGTTGAAGGATGATACCCATCCCGGCATATAATGGTCATTGTGGGAAAATCCGTGACAGACCCTCCCTTGAACCGATTAAACTGTACTAGCTATCAGCACAGGCACGGAGGTGCATACATGCCATGTTTTATGAAGATGGCTTTTAAGAGTCGACAAATAATGCAAAGTATATAAAACGGGCTCTCCGTGCTTTGTGAATGTTTATGGGTTTCTCTGGAAATGGGTCACACGGACCCCCCTAATGGGCATTGTCCCCTGGCTCATACGGCTATCAGAGATGGGGAGGTGTCAGCCATTTTGGCACGGGGAGAAGACCCCAACATGTACAGACCAAGTGGCCCGGTCTAACCTAACTGTACTCTGCACCAGGATAGTTGCATAGGATAATCAGGGTTTGGGAACAACGAATTCAGTCTGTGGGAGTGTGTAGAAAGACATAGAATGAAAAGCTTATGGTGAACCCTTGCTGAAGACTTTGACATGAGTTGCCATGGTTGTGAGCTCCTGATGCTCCGCCTGTCTAACCGCTGCCACTTTCTTTCCACAGCAACAGCTTGCTCAGCTACAAAAAGAAAAGTCAGAGATCCTTAAGAATCTTGCTTTGTATTACTTCACTTTTGTCGATGTAATGGAGTTTAAGGTAAGACATCCATCCTCCACTGCACATACGGTGTACTGTATATTGAATTACAATTCAAAGAGTCAACATTGGGGTGTGTTCTTGCTGCTACTCTGTTCAGTGTTTGCATGGCTTAGGCATTGGGCAGAGTCATGAGGTCCAGCGACTGTGGCGCATCTGTTGGTTAAGAAAGATTCATCGATCTTGACTTTGGTGCTGTGATCTTCACAGAATCAATGGAGGCTCTGATCAGGGCTCTCGAGAGACTGAGCGAGGAGTCTGAGTGTGTGGGCTTGTGAGTGTCCTGGATGAAAACCAAGATCCAGGCCTTTAATGACTTCTTGGGCACAGCCATCAGCAGTGTGTCTGTCTGCAGAGAGAATGTCAATGTCGAGGCGTTGAGAGGTTCACTTACCTCGGCAGTGACATGCATGTCTCTGGTGACTCTTCCTATGAAGTCAGTAGACTGATTGGGAGAGCATGGGGGGGGTCATGAGGTCTCTAGAGAGGGGTGTGTGGTGCTCTAGTTGTATTTTCATTCTCTTAAAAAGATAAGTCTTTAGAGTCCTGGTGCTCCCTGTTTTGCTGTATAGCTGAGAGACACGGATGCTATCTAGTGACCTGAGATGAAGATTGTATTCCTTTGGTAGAATCCTTGGGTACCGCTGGTTTGACTTTGTGTTGAACAAGCGATTGCTCAGGGTGTCCTGAAGGAGGCGCGTTACCTGTACTGTGAGGGGGGGTCAGTTACGGCACTATGGCCATGTGGGGAGGTTCCCTGGGGCTGATCCGGCTCGCAGGATCCTCATTGCTGAGGACCCAAGTCGCTGGGCCGGGCCAAGGGGACGCCCACGTAACACCTGGCTGCGGCAGACAGATGGACACTTCCTGAGGGTGGGACTCAAACACCTGTCGACCTGACCTGACCTGACCTGTGTGAAAGATCCAGAGTGATACCAGTGGTCTCTGAAAAGCTATCTGCTGGGGGCTGAAATTTGTATCCGTACAGTTTTTCTATCAAGTTTCATTGCAAATTCCACCCAAAAACCAAATGTTTGCCTTGCCATCTTCAGATCAACTATTATAGTACATGCAGCCTTAGCTTTGTTTTATTAATGCTTTGTAGACATTTGTTTCAGTCTTTTTTTGGAAATCTGCTGGGTAAATTTTATGCATTTCAATAGTAAGGTTTTCCTGACTGAAATCTTTAAAACAAACTACTATATTCTCTGTCTATACCCCCATAGCCACGTTTTAGTCTCCAAAATTCAGTTGAATTTGAATTTCAGGTGCTATAGTAAAATAAACTGTGTCAAATACTCGGTCTTCTCTTTGTGAAGAGAAACATGGATGTACAATTTATTATAAAAATAAGCCATATATATACATATATATAAACCAATAAATCATGGATTGCTAGTGCAAGGGAACTGGGTGAGGTTCTTGAGTTTTGCTGACATTGCTGTCGGATGCGGTAACCAACCCCCCCGCATCATCATGCTGACCTGATCTCCGCTGCTTCCTCCAGGACCATGTCTGCGAACTGCTGAACACTATTGATGCCTGCCAAGTCTTCTTCGACATAGTAAGTCCTCCGCAGCCTCTCTGATGGTGCCTTTCCCAGCATGCTGTGTGCCGAGGCTGACACCCCTACCCACCCCGTGTCCACCTTCTGCAGACTGTGAACTTTGACCTTACAAAGAACTACCTTGACCTCGTGGTGACGTACACTACACTGATGATACTGCTGTCGCGCATCGAGGAACGCAAAGCCATTATCGGGCTCTATAACTACGCGCACGAGATGACCCACGGCGCCAGGTTAAAATTTATATTTGTAAAAGTTGATTTGTTCATATAAACAAACTTTAAATATTTATGATCACCGGTTATTGCTTGTTCTGTGTTTATATGTTTGAAATGTATTATCACCTGTCAGTGGAGGGCTTTTTTGTGGCTGATCTTTTCTCTGCCAAACTCATCCTCATGTTTACCCGTTTACATTATTCTTAATTGTTCTAATTAGCGACCGGGAGTACCCCAGACTCGGAAACATGATTGTAGACTATGAGAATCCTCTGAAGAAGATGACAGAAGAGTTTGTCCCCCACGGAAAGGTGACCCCCCCCAGCCTGCAGTCGTTTGATGCGAGTTCCTGTGATGAGATGGCTTCTAACGCGACTCCCCCCCCCCCCCCCCCACAGTCCCTGTCGGATGCCCTCATCTCCCTGCAGATGGTGTACCCCCGGCGGAACCTGTCCGCCGACCAGTGGAGGAACGCCCAGCTGCTCAGCTTGATCAGCGCCCCCAGCACCATGCTGAACCCAGCCCAGTCGGACACGGTGAGGCCCCGCCCCCTCCCCGCAGCACCCCAGCCATGCCCTGGCCCGAGTCGGCCACGGTAAACCCCTTTGTCTCTTTGTTTCAGATGCCCTGTGAATACCTGTCCCTGGACGCCATGGAGAAGTGGATTGTGTGTAAGTTCTGATTGGAGGATGTTTCTTTCCTGTCGAAGACCTAAAACCAGATCCTTCACCAGCTGGGGGACAGATTGACCTTCTTTGAAAGCAGAACAATCATTTGTCTTTCCTGTTTCCCTGCACTGCTCATCTCTCTCTCTCTCTCTCTCTCTCCCTCCTCCCTCTGTAGTCGGGTTCATCCTCTGCCACAGTGTTCTGAACAGCGACCCGGCTGCTCTGAGCCTCTGGAAGCTCTCCCTTCAGAGCAGCTCCTGCCTCTGCCTCTTCCGGGACGAGGTCTTCCACATCCACAAGGCAGCGGAGGACCTGTTTGTCAACATCCGAGGGTACGCGGCAGACCGGCAGCAGAACAGACTCTGCTGCACGCATTTCTCTTTTATCCAGATGCACAGCAGTGATGCAGCATGTCTTTATGCACCAGGCAGCCAAACCTGCTCGTTACATGTTGAATGTTTTGTTCCCCTTCAGCTATAACAAACGTATAAATGACATTCGAGAGTGCAAGGAAGCAGCGCTGTCACACGCGTGAGTACGCATGCAGGCACACGCCACCTCCCTCCGAGCGCGTCGCTTTTCTAGCAAGTTCCCCTGTTTAACACTCTCTGCTTCCTCCCACCACAGGGGCTCTTTGCACAGAGAAAGACGCAAGTTCCTCCGCTCCGCCCTCAAGGAGCTGGCCACCGTGCTCGCCGACCAGCCGGGCCTGCTCGGCCCAAAGGTACCGACCCAGTCCATCACCTGTGAGCTCAGAAATCCCCTCTGTCTGACCTCTGGGTGGAAATGGCAGGTGGGCGGGTCTGTCCCTGCCCCCGCGCCAAACCCCATTGGTTGAGACGTCCGCTCTTCCATCCCCCATTGGCTGAGACGTCCGCTCTTCACACAGGCACTGTTTGTGTTCATGGCCCTGTCCTTCGCACGGGACGAGATCATCTGGCTGCTCCGGCACGCCGACAACATCCAGAAGAAGAGCACAGACGACTTTATCGACAAGTAAGGGCAACCTTGGTGCTGGGGGGGGGGGGGTGTTGTAGGAGTCACACGGCGTCTTGACAGCCAATGGGAATGTCTGGGCATGCAGTGGAATGAGTGTCCCGGTCAGCACTGGCAGCCTCCTGTCCCCCCAGGCACGTCGCGGAGCTCATCTTCTACATGGAGGAACTGAGAGCCCATGTGCGGAAGTACGGCCCCGTCATGCAGCGCTACTACGTGCAGTACCTGTCCGGCTTTGACGCCGTGGTGCTCAACGAGCTTGTGCAGGTGAGCCTGGGGCTGCAGTCCTCACCCCGCGCTTCCCCCGGGGTGTTTTTTTGATCCCATTTAAAACTAGAGGCTTCCTAAGGGCCAGGAGTGAGTGAGGGGGTGTTTCTCTATTCTGGATACATTCAAGTCTGGAGTTTCACCACTAGAGGGAAGCCAAGAGTTTCCTCAGTTGCTGGCTGCGTGGGTTACAGCCAGGCGAAGCTGCAGCTGGCTGCGCAGGATGGTCTCCTTCCAGGCTGGATGTCACCACAGAAATGCGTTATTCCACCCTCACCGCTCTTGTTTCAGAACCTCTCCGTGTGCCCCGAGGATGAGTCCATCATCATGTCCTCCTTTGTGAACACCATGACGTCCCTCAGCGTCAAACAAGGTGATCAGCCCTCCCTCAGCACGCTGATCCGCTCACTTAGCGGTCATGTGACCGGGGTCATTCCAGGATAGCTGGGAAATTCCCCTATTCAGGGACTGAAAGGATTCAGAAGCTTTTATTGTCATTTGTACAAGTGCAATGAAATGCTTGCTTGCATGCTTCCCTGCAGACCTAAACAACATATAACGATGAAGAACAATACATGGCATGTAGCAGAACAGTGAACAATTACATACAATATACATATAATATATACATATTATATATGCAGTCTACACGCATTGTACTGTAGTGTATATATACAGCATACAAGCAATATACACAATGTACAAGCAATATACACAATGTACAAGCAATATACACAATGTGTAAGCAATATACACAATGTGTAAGCAATATACACAATGTGTAAGCAATATACACAATGTATAAGCAATATACACAATGTGTAAGCAATATACACAATGTATAAGCAATATACAATGACACATAAGTAGGATAACAAGGTGGCGATGTTGGTCTGTGATGATGAGATCTGGGGGGAAGTTTTGGGGCGAGTGGTTGCCCCCCCACCCTGAGTGATGGTCTCTCCCTCTCTGGCTCACAGTGGAAGACGGGGACGTGTTTGACTTCAGGGGCATGAGGCTGGACTGGTTCAGGCTGCAGGTAAGGCGGGGGGAGCACAGAGCCGCCGGGCCGCGTGGGTGGCGGGTTCCAGCCTCGTTTCCTTGACGTTGTCGCTAAGCAACAGTTCCAGCAGGATCCTGTTGTCTTATGTGGAATATATGCCAGTGAAGCGGAGCCCTGTTTTCTGCGTGCATGTACCATTTCAGGCCAGGCCTGGGGGGCGATTTCCTGTACTAGGAATATGAATTATTGTTGGAGAGGATAGACTGTGGGATAGGTTCCCCTCACTGAAATTATTTTGAAATCAGTGACAATAAATAATCTTCTCTGAAGCTCTGGCTGTTTAAGAATGGCATGTGCCTTTCATCCCAGGCCAGCTGAATCAGAACCCAGCCCGTCGAATGGGGTATTATTTTCAAGCGTGGTTTGGTACTTATGGGCCTTGTCCCTGTCAGCGCCTGCTGTGGTCACCAGGGCCCGGAGGACCCCATGACCCGATGCGAGCTGTCGGACTTGGGCCGCCCCACTGGGGGGATGTCTTCTGTTTGATCCGCCGGGGGTCATCCCGGAGCCTTCTCACTCTGAGCTTTCCAAGAAGCTTCCATGTGCAAAGGAGGGGCCGGACGGGAGGGCTCCCGCCACACGGCCGAATAACTGTTTTCTCAAATCTGAGTTTCCAAGCCCCCAGACCCCCCCTTTTCCTCCACCCACATCCCTCAGCCCTCTAGAGGGTTGTAAAAACAGGGCCGGGCAGATAAGAGAGAGACACCCCGCGACCCCCACCCTCTGCCTGTGTGTCCCTGGACATCGCTCCACGTTTAGCTCTGTAAGGACGCGGGGTGATTACCCAGCTGGCACTTGACTGTCCGACACGGCCATGCCAGGAAAGACCCATGCGGCAGATAGCTCAGGGTGGCAGCCCTGGTTAACGTTATCTTAACCCGTAACCCGTGCCAGTCAGTCAGGGCTGTTGACTTATCCAGAAACGCCTCAGCAATAGCAGAAATAATGAATGCCTGTTTTCTGCATTCCCACACCGGGTTTCGCATAATAGAGAGATTCTTTAGAAAGTTGGCAGGTAACACTGAGGCTTTAGTCTGCAAAGGAGTGTTTAAGGCCTGACCTTTAGCAGCCTGCTCAGTTTCTGTGACAGCGCCCCCTAGCGAAAGGATCAGAATTTGCTCGCTTACTAAGTCACTGTTTCTGACTATGATGCCAACCACGGCATGTACAATAAGGTTAGGGAAAATATTTTTTTCCCCCTAGTCATCTACTGTTGTTTTGATGCTTAATGGTATTTTTAGCACTAGGCGGAGCTTCTAGAGGCCAGTTTGTGGCATGCTTTTGGGTTTAGCACCTGTTAAAGGTCTGTTTATGGCCCCTGGCACAGTCATGGGACAGGACAATCTTTTAGCTGGTAGCAGTGATAGGTGGCAATCGTCACATGCATGCAGTGGGTGCCTCATGCCCCGCCAGTAATCCGCGTGGCCCGTCGTGGTCCCAGACGGCGGAGTGAGGGTGCAGCAGGCGCTCGCAGTGTCGTTCCATGAAGTGAAACGGGAGAGAAGGGGTCCTGCCTGCCGTCTCCATCTGACGCACAGAAGCCTGTGTTTTGCTTGGCTGTTTCCAGCACCCGCGGTATCAGATTAATGTGAACATTTCCCAGAAATCTCCTTTAGATGCTAATGATTTGGTGAAGCAAGAAACCAGGGCTTGTCCTCCCCTGGGGTCAGATTTCAAATTGGTCTGATTTATTCTGGTGCCCCCCTCTCCTCCCCCCAAGCCACAAAAGACAGGGGTGTAGCATAAGAATGCACATCTAGAGCATGGAACTCCAATGGCTGCCACCTGTTTGAAGAGCCGATGTCCTAACAAAGCGCATCTTCCTTCCCCTGGTAGGCCTACACAAGCGTGTCCAAGGCCTCGCTGGGACTCGCCGATCACAAGGAGCTGGGCAAGATGATGAACACTATCATTTTTCACACAAAGATGGTGGACTCCCTCGTGGAAATGCTTGTGGAGACATCCGACCTCTCCATATTCTGGTAGGGGCTCTCCCTCCGTCGTCCCGGTAACCGGTAAGCCCCACACGGAGGCTGGCGGGGCGCCCTTCATGTGTGGCCTTTTCCTTAAGTCCCCCCTGCTCTGCAGCTCTCTGGATATTATCAAGTTATGGTTTGGCTTCTCCTGAGGCTTTTGAAGTTAACTGCCCCAGTTTCTGAAGGAAATGGATATTTTTATTTGAAAATACCTGCAATATCAGAGGCTCACGGTGCCTCAGATCTTGGCGACTGACCGGCCCTCTCTCCCTCTCTGTCTGGGCAGCTTCTACAGCCGAGCGTTTGAGAAGATGTTCCAGCAGTGCCTGGAGCTGCCCTCCCAGTCCCGTTACTCCATTTCCTTCCCCCTGCTGTGCACACACTTCATGAGCTGCACCCACGAGCTGTGTCCGGAGGAGGTGAGGGGGTGGCCCTAGGGGGCGGGGCATGGTGATCACATGGTTTCACTGACCAATGGCAGAACTCATTGTGAAATCACTAAGGATCTGTGTGTTTAATTTTGCCAGTCCGATGGGGGTGGACCAAGCTTGGTCTTACAAGCCCCTGTTTTGATGTGGTGTCACGTGGGGTGATTTGAGGCACCCGGAAACTTAATTGCAGCATTCCGACACGCTGTATCTGGAATGGGGGGGGGGACAGGTATGGTAAGATGGGTGACAGAGCAGAGCGAGACTGGGATAGCCGTAAGGGACCGCTTACGGCAGAGAACCAACCACCCGACGTGAAAACGAAAAGGCTGATTTATAGACCGCAGAACTGACCCAAACATTGGGTCTGCAGGGACGAGAAATCCCTCTGTACAATGGATTGCTGTTCCCGGGCCTGAAGCGAGCCCGTCGTGGTCACTGAGTGTGTGTTCCGGGAAAAACCTCCAACATCCATTTAGTCTCGTAAACAGCCCGTGTTTACGCTCCCAAACGGGTAATGAACAGAACGAACAAGTAGCACAATGAAGTGTTCCATTGTGGGCCAGGCAAAGGAGAGCTTCTTACAAAAACCCTATCTGATAGCACTTAGTGGAATAAAAGAGATTTATAGAGCTGCAGAAGGCTTGGATTTCCCTTATTTAAACATGAAACTCCCTCTCTCAGCATGTTCCTGAAATCTGCCTCTTCCTATG
This sequence comes from Paramormyrops kingsleyae, assembly GCF_048594095.1. Lineage (NCBI taxonomy): Eukaryota > Metazoa > Chordata > Actinopteri > Osteoglossiformes > Mormyridae > Paramormyrops > Paramormyrops kingsleyae. Next base: position 14,029,459 of record NC_132812.1, read on the forward strand.
TCCACTGCATTCAGCTTTAGACAGCTGCAAACTTTATTTACGTTGGAAAAGGACTAAAAGTTTCCAGAAATATTTCCACCCCAAACAGAAAAAAAAAAGAATTCTCCGAGAGCGGCTTATAGTAAGAGTAGGACCCGGTGCTTTTGCGGCAGAGCCCGGCCGGATGTTCGGAGCACACTGCAGCGTTTCCTGACACCGACATTACATCTCGCTTACTGTGGGGTCACAGCGTCCTCTGGATAAATAAATATCTTTTGGGGTTTATTCTGAGGCATCATGTTTTTTAATATTTTCCAGAAGTTTAATAGAAACACAGCCGTGATTAAAACAATCTTAAATTGTGTTCATATTTTTGTGTCCGTCTTCTTTGGAATATTGTGTGTTTTTTATAATATATATAAAAACAGAGGAATGTCAGTGGAAATAAAACCCTTGTCATTAAAGCAAAGGGGGGGGCAGTGTTTAGCATTGTGGCCCCTAGGTCGCTGACTCATATCGGCAGCTAATAGCCCCACCCCCCCAGTGAAATCCTGGCCCATTCTGTCCCTCTCTTTACCCCCAGCTGCACCACATCAGGGGAGTTCAGTATTTAGCACTGTGCCAAAGCCTGCCCCCCCCTGACCTGATTACTGACTCACTGGCTCCCCCTGTCTCCCCTCAGCGGCACCACATCGGCGACCGCAGCCTATCCCTATGTAACATGTTCCTGGATGAGATGGCGAAACAGGCACGCAACCTCATCACGGACATCTGCACAGAGCAGTGCACTCTGAGTGACCAGGTGAGGGATCATCGCCATGGAAACTTGGGGGGGGGGGGGGGGAGAGATGGTTAGGATAAGAACTTCAGTGGGATTAGGGCTTTTTTTAGGATATAAAGAGAAAGTTTGAGAGGCTGTTGTTGGCAACTGGCTTTATGTGATTGCTCACCTGTAGTAATAAAACCGCGCAGTGTCGTATACTCGGGTCAGTTTGTCACTCTTGTTCTGGCTGCTTTACAGGATTTAAATTTTATTTCATATGTATATTTTTTTCTACTTCGCAGCTCCTGCCAAAACATTGTGCCAAAACCATCAGTCAGGCAGTGAACAAGAAGTCGAAAAAGCAGACGGGGAAGAAGGGCGAGCCGGAGAGGGAGAAGCCGGGCGTGGAGAGCATGCGGAAAAACAGGCTGCTGGTCACCAAGTAAGCGCCCCCCCACCAGCAGCCGGGGTCGGCTCAGGTTAGCGTAGCGGGGTCAAGCTGGGGAGCGGGCCCGAGCGGTCCAGCCCACATCCCCAGTACCACACGGGGACGGTCCGACCCCACCCCACGGGACGGCACGCCAAAGGCAGAGCCATCTGCGGCTAACGTGCTTCCACCTCACAGGAAATGAGCTTTGAATGCCTCTCCACAGCCTGGACAAGCTGCACACGGCGCTGTCGGAGCTCTGCTTCTCTATCAACTACGTGCCCAACATGGTGGTTTGGGAGCACACCTTCACCCCCCGCGAGTACCTGACCTCGCACCTGGAGATCCGCTTCACCAAGTGAGTTCCCACACTGAGAAGAATAAAACCTGAGAACTCAGCTTCTGTTTATTATACACTGATTTTAGATTTCTGCTTATTTTTTAGTTTAAAATTTGTTTAAAAACTAATAAATAATTGCACATTTAGCAGAGTTTAGCTGAAATTAGTTGCTTGCTTGTTTTTCCTTATGGCCTGTTTACTATCTGTATATGAGCCTGTTAGTTTTCTTTCCATGTTGTACTTACATAGCTGGGGGGCTGTCACTCAAATGGTTAAAGCTCTGTAAACTTAATCGTTCTCCTCCTGACAGTTCGAATCACACGATAACCTTGGTTTGTAGTTTCTGCCTGTGGTCCGGTGGAGTAAACAGGCCTGGTTCTGAGAGGTATTTTCCGAAGCGGGGCTTCAGGCATTGACCAGGGCTCCTTAGCTCCTTCATTGCCTGTCCCTGCCCCCCACGCCCCCGGGCTGGGAATCCTGCCCGCTGCCCTTACTCACATTAGTGTGCCCCGTTGGTAGCCTTCACAGCCCGTGCCCCTCACTGGCCTGTCCCTGGGGATCGGGGGTGGATTTGTGGGAGGGCTCAGTGAGGCGTTTTGACGTTGCTGCATCTTCCCGTACTGAACCGACCAAAGAAGGCAAAGGTCGCATGATTTGCTGTGTAGATGTACAAAGAACACGATTGTGGGTACGCTTGATAGTAACGTGAGTGATGCTCTCAGCCGTGAAGGTAACCAGCGCCCCCTGTCTGTGAAGCTCTGAGCGGTACAGGGGCGGTGCCACAGTGGCACTGACCCCAGCAGAAACCTGATTGGCCCTCTCTCCTGTCACTCAGCGATTCAACAAGTATCATTGGCTAATAATAATGTTGTCCTCTCATGCCTCCTACCTTAAAAACTCTAGAATCACCCTTGTGTCTCGTGCAGAGAGCCATTCCACTTTCTCTTCACCCCACCCCCTCACAGGTCAATTGTTGGAATGACCATGTACAACCAGACCACACAGGAGATTGCCAAGCCCTCGGAGCTGCTGACCAGCGTGCGCGCCTACATGACTGTGCTGCAGTCCATCGAGAACTACGTGCAGATCGACATCACGAGGGTCTTCAACAACGTGCTGCTGCAGCAGACGCAGCACCTGGACAGCCATGGCGAGCCCACCATCACCAGCCTCTACACCAACTGGTGCGTGGCCTCAGCCATGGCGCGCCGGGGAGCGGGCAGCCCGGCCGCGCCCAAGCCTGATACATACCTCTGCCCACAGGTACCTGGAAACGCTGCTGCGCCAAGTCAGCAATGGGCACATCGCCTATTTCCCGGCGATGAAGGCCTTTGTTAACTTACCCACCGAGAACGAGTTGACTTTCAATGCTGAAGAGTACTCCGACATCTCCGGTGAGGACGCTCAATCCATGCGGGTGTTCGGAGGCTGTGGTCTCCCGGCACCCGCGCTCCACCTGAAGCTCTCCTCTTCCATCCCTCCGCAGAGATGCGCTCGCTGTCCGAGCTCCTGGGACCCTACGGGATGAAGTTCCTTAGTGAGAGTCTCATGTGGCACATCTCCTCCCAGGTGGCTGAGCTGAAGGTGAGATGTTGACTAACTGATTGGCGCCTAGAGTGCCCACTCTATCGCGCACCGATTCAAAACATCGCTGGCCAATTTAAACACTGTATGAATAATGGTTCCTCTTATGCACACCTTAACAAATTCTAGAATCGCTTTTGAGTGAGGACCTCAAAGCCCGAAGGGGGCGCCACAAGCAGTTTATCCCATATGTTGGCACTGTCCTTGTTGTTCTCTGTAGCTTTAAGACCTAAGGTGTTGGCAGAAATGCAGCTTTGTCATGGAAACCTCTTTGGAACCAAAATGGTGTTTGTTCATTTTTTTTTTTTTTTTAAACAAGGTGTTCCCCAGAGCCAGTCCGGGTCGGGTTACTAGTGCCAGAACACCAAGTCCGTTTTCTTCACACATTGATCCACTTGGAAGCCCTGTAAATGAGGCTTTAGAGAGAAGCTTGCAGTTTATAAGATATGATCTTAATTGTGGTACTTTTTCAGCAGTTGAGCCGAAATGCAGCGACTAATTAAATTATCTGGCCAGTGAGGCTGTTGATGACGCACCAGAAATTACAGGATAAATGAGTGAAAAATGCCACATAGTCACACACACAGAGGGTAGAAAATTAATTGTTTTTCTCTGTGATATGTAAACTGCACAAGTTAAATATCTGCATCAGTAACAGGAAGTGATAATTTCTGTTTGACAACGACCTCTGTATTAAAATGCAGGGGTTGTCAGCACAGATGTGCATCTGCGTGTGAGGGAGGGAAACTTTGGCAAATACTTACAGTATCTCATCTGAAAACAATTTGGTGAAGCAGGGGGGTGAAATTATATCTGACTGAAAATGTGAATTTGGTTGAAAGATCATCAGGAGGCTGAAATTTAACTGTAGGAGTGCAGCGTTCAAGGCTTGAATTCAAGGGGTAGGGTTTCTGCCCAATGGCTGGTGCCATTTTTGAGCCATGACTATAGTCACTGGCCAGTCACAATGCATGCTGGGTAGAGCAGCAGGTTTCCTGTATTTGGAGATGTTCTGTAGCCTGGTTCTGGGTCTGGCGTGGCGCTCATGAGGCTCCGTCTCTCCCCCACAGAAACTGGTAGTGGAGAATGTGGAGGTGCTGACCCAGATGAGGACCAGCTTTGACAAACCGGACCAGATGGCAGCGCTCTTCAAGAAGCTCACCTGTGAGCCCCACGTGGTGACCTTCCCTGTTTGGGCTGCATCTGCATGGAGGAGCCGTTTAAAATATCCCCTGTTTACGTCCACTTTTTAATCAAGCATAGCCGGCAAGAGCCTTTCATTATCTTAAACAAACGGGCCATATTTGGTTTTCTACTGCAGCTCGTTCCAAAAGATTCCAAGGTTTCAGAAGATGTTCCTGTAGGCTTTTTCAGGTTTCCACGTTTCCCTTTGGAGGACAACCAGTAGGTCATGGTCCAGTTGCTGTGAATCTCATTGCATTTTTCTCCCCCTTTGGTCCTTTAGCAGTCGACAGCGTGCTGAAGAGGATGACCATCATCGGCGTCATCCTGTCATTCCGATCCCTGGCTCAGGAGGCACTCAGAGATGTGAGCTTATTTCCCCTTTAACCATCGTGCTATTTTCTGTAAATATTCATCTGTTTTTTAGCCCTGGGTGGGATGCTGTAGGCTGTGATGAAGGTACCTTTAAGGGTGTTTTTGGTCGTCTCCCCCTTCACACTCTCAGGTGCTGTCCTGTCACATTCCCTTCCTTGTGAGCTCCGTAGAGGATTTCAAAGACCACATTCCCAGAGAAACTGATATGAAAGTAAGACCAGCCGGGCAGCCCTGATTCGCTCACTCTGATTGGCATCTAATTATCCATTTGGAAGAGTTGAGCCGTCCTGTACACTGATTGGCTGGTTCTGCGTGGCTCCCTCCAGGTGGCGATGAACGTGTACGAGCTGTCCTCTGCTGCGGGCCTGCCCTGCGAGATCGACCCAGCATTGGTCGTGGCACTGTCCTCGCAAAAGGCCGGTGAGGCAACCGCAACCAGCATGTGTCACGTGTGACATCATTGCACAGCATGCCCCCCAGGGAAGATCCCAGCGCGGCACGATGGAAAGGGCTGCAGCTTTTTGCAAAATAGCTCAATGGGAACACCTTGTTCTGTGAAATCCCCCCCGCCATATTTCTAATTGCCGTACGAGATTGTATAAAAAGCAAATATAAGTTGCCGGGCCTGGGTGCCAAGGCTGGAAATTGCGCGTGCTTTTTCCATGTTGAATTCCAGGCTAGTGGATCCAGGTGTTACGTGGCAAGACTGGGGTGTGGGGGGCTGGTTTAAACCAGGGAGGGGGGTTAGATGATCATCTTGGCTCTCAGCTGCCCCCATCGCTGCAGCCTTCACTTCCTGTGGGAATGAGGGGGACATGCAGATGGAATTCCAGTTTCTGCACCTTCAGTGAAAGTGTGTGTCTGTGCGTGCCAAATGTCCCCCACAATGTAATAAAAACCTGATATTTTTACATTGTGGGGATCATTTTTCAGGTCCCCACAAGATCTGTGTATGCAATCAAAAAACTAAAAATGCTGAAATACTTGTGTTTTGTTTGGTTACAGTTAGGGCTGGGAAAGGGTTAAGGGTGTCATGTTTGGATTAGAGTTTTTCCCGATGAAATTAATGGAGAGTCCCCACAAAGATATAATTACAAACCTGAGAGAGTGGGGGGGGGCTCCACAGTATAGCAGTATATCCTGAGAATCAGTCCCTCTTTTTGCAATCTCCATTTGGGGCACATTCTCTCTGCCATTTCTGCGGCGATCTGGTTTGTAGTAGCACCAATCTGGCGGAAGGTCTGCCGAATGTACCCAAAATGCTGTGCAGCTGCTGGGCGCCGAGCAGGGGGGTTCTGCAACGACGGCCCCGCAGATGCATATGCACACGGCAACAAAGTCCCCTGGGAGAGCAGCATGCGGCATGTAGGACCCTGAGGGTTATGTGGTTGCAGCCCTACCGCTACTCCGTCAGGCTCGCGGAGCCTTTGGGGCTCTGCGGCCCGCTTTCTGGCACAGGTGGACATTTTTGTTATGCCTCCCCCCCCCATCACCGCTCAACATAAGCCCCCAGTGTTTAGTATCAAAATAGACGCTGTTATTAAACCCCCGGTGACCCAAGCTCGCCTTATTTGAATCGTTCCCAAATGTCGTCCTGTTAATGCGAATTGCAGTTAATTAGCGCCGTTTACCTTGGCTCTCCTGACGGGCCGGCTGGGCAGGCACTCCGGATCGTCTGAGTGTCCCGTCTCGCCCCTGCCTTGCAGAGAACATCAGCCCTGAGGAAGAGTACAAGATCGCCTGCCTGTTGATGGTCTTCGTGGCCGTCTCCCTGCCAACACTGGCGAGCAACGTCATGTCGCAGTACAGTCCCGCCATTGAAGGTAACCAGAGTCGCTTTCGTCCTGTCAAAACAACATGTAGCCAGCTCAAGCTAATGCGCTAAGGCTCTAGGGACAGGATAACGTAGAATATAAATATATATGCAATGTGCTGTGTGTATATAGTGGGTGGTTGTTAGTTATGTTAAGCATGTAGGCGTGATTTTGCGTGTGCGGCCCATCCGGGATGCACTGACCACGTTCTTCCTTTAAGGACACTGCAACAACATTCATTGTCTGGCCAAGGCAATAAACCAGATAGCTGCAGCCCTGTTCACCATTCACAAGGGCAGCATTGAGGACCGGCTGAAAGAATTCCTGGCCGTAAGTGCATTTTCCGCCTAGACGCGGGCTTACTCGGTTGTTCATTTATACAATTCACAGAAGAACAGTCATCACTGAGTTTTATTTATTTTTCAAATAATAATGTTTTTATTCTTCAGAGTTTTAGTATTCATTAAGTCTTTTATTTATTACAGTTCTGGGGGGGATGATTTATTTATGTGATTTGTAATTATTTTTTTTATTTTCTTGACTGAGATTGATTAACTTTAATTCTCTAAGTCCTCTTAGTTAGTCATTCTTTGTATCTGAAATCTGTTTTCCTGGACGACAGATCTTTCCTGTTTCAGTGGAGCCATGTGTATCCTATTTTCAGTGCAATTATTTTAACAGTGGCCAGAAATTCCCCCTGTTTACAAAGTCTACTTTGAAACATTACTGCATGCGTGTTGAAATGTGACGTTGTTTCTGATGGAATTGAACAAGTGCAAGTTGTTCCTGCCTTGTAATTTTGCTTGTAAATACAGCATATTCTTATAAGCTTATTTCCCGGTGGATCTTTTAGTCCTTTAACAGATACAGAGAGTAAAGAGCAGCCTTTGCGATTCTTTCCCCCCCCTTAAATGACCGTTTATTTCACAACTGCCGTGACATAACCCTCTTTGTGTGCCACAGCTTGCCTCTTCCAGCCTGCTGAAGATCGGCCAGGAAACGGATAAAGTAACGACGCGGAACCGGGAATCGGTCTACCTGCTACTGGACATGGTGAGTGTTTTCGCATTAAGAGCCACAGAGAAACAAGAAGACTCCAAAGGACGATCTAACATAGTGGGATATTTTACTTTTCCTCTCATACAAAAGCGAAATGTAATACTTCTGTAACCCAGAAAGGCAATGTGTCTTGGCAAAAAATAACCTATTATTATAATGTGTTCTGAATTGACTGTTATAATCCAACCAGGGAAATTACCTCGCAGCATCATAACTGTCACTTCTGAGGCCAAAGTACACACTGAAATTTTGAAGAATGAGAAACTGCAGGTGGAACGCTGTATTCCTGCACAAATCCGCTTGAGAGACTTACTGGCAGACCATGGTTGTGAACTAAGGGGCAGTGTGTGCTTCTGTGGGTTAGGACTCTGCCAGTCATCAGTAGGTCGTCGGTTCAAATCCCACGGACAACAGAGTGATTTCGCCTTTGGGCCATTGAGCAAGAGCCTTAACCACCACTGCTCCAAGGATTAGCTGACCATGCTTTCATACGTGTTTGTCACTTTGGATAAAACCTTTTGCTAAGTAAATAAAAATAAAATGAATGAGAAACCCCTGACAGTGAGATAGTGTTGTTCACATTGCTTGATAACTGGGCATCAGGTTTCATTAAATTACCTCCTTTTCTTTACTTAAGAGTAAAGTGGTATGTGGATTATGCAATGATGTCGCTATGGTACTCTATCCACAAATAATTCCCAGATTTTAGTTTTCCGTGCGTGGTGTGGCGTAACAGGGAAGTTACCGCAGTGCTGGCTTAAAATTCTGTTACACTGAATCATCAAGTTTGTGAAGCGCACACTAGAGCAGAGACACACATGTCGCTGCTGCTGGGGTGCTGGACGGGGTACAGCTTGGGAAGATGGCAGTCACTGACGGCTGTGTCCCTCCTCTTCCCAGATCGTGCAGGAATCGCCGTTCCTCACCATGGACTTGCTGGAGTCCTGCTTCCCCTATGTGTTGCTGAGAAACGCCTACCATGCTGTGTACAAGCAGAGTGTCAGCTCATCAGCGTAAAGAGGGGGTGGGGGGGTCTTCCTGGAAAGATCTGCAATCTTGCTGGAGTGAAAAGTACAAAAACTTTGTGATATCAACTCTATTTTTTCCTTGTTTTTTCCCCTCTCCTCCATGAAATTGTCTTAATGACCTTTTTTCCCCCCCTTATAACTGTCATAGTAACACACAAGCTTGGTTTATGAAAACTAGTGATACTATTACTTTTAATTTTTGAGAAGCTTATGTTTCAGATGTCAAAGATTTAAATAGAAACACTTATAAGGAGAAGGTGTGATATTTTAAGTATCTTCAATAATGCAGAACACTCATTTATTGACAAACGCTTGTTTATTGACAAATGCTTTCGATTCGCTGTGGTTCTTTTTAGATGGCTGTTCTAGATTTCATCTGTGTGGGTTACAATGTGCATTATTATTATTTTTCTGTGGACTTGCATTTTTACACTATTCTTTTGAAATGTATTTTGACACTACATCTCCCATTTGGTTTGAAACTGAACAGAGCTGTCGGTAACTACATAATGGAAACAACAGATGGTGTTGTTTGTACAAAGCATAGTATAATTTTTTAACTAACTTTCATGATGCTGCGTGGGGCCGGACACGCCAATGTATCCATCTGTATGGTATGATAAACATTCTTGCATATTTATTGAATGTTTATAAACTGTTCTCCTTAACCACTTTTTATATGTTTTAAAATTTTGGAAATTACAGTGTATCTTCCATAACATAAATAAACATTAGGTTATAATCATCCAGATATCTTTTTTGATAGGTCTCATGTGAGTGTTCTTGTTTGTTGCTGTGTCCATCTGGGATACAACACACTGCAAGCCCTCGATTCTGGTCCCGGAGTCATTTTTCCCGCATTGATCCTGTGAAATTGCCTGTAATGACATCATCTTAAGGTCCTATGATCAAACATCTTTTCTCTTTGGTGATTTTGCAGGGCCTGCAATGCAATGCAGATCCTAATTAATATGATGAGTATAAATATTCAACATCAGATTTCCAGCTTAAAATTCAGCTTTGAGGGATTGGTTAATAGGTGTAAAAACCGGAAATTTTGTCCTTCATACGTTTAGTTTGCCTGAAGTACATATACTCGCAGCATACTCGTTGTTATCTCAGGTGCTAATGTGGAAATTCATTATGAACCCCGGGAATGAATTCTTAGGGAAGATCACTGCCCCTTGAGCAGAAAAGTAATTTGGTCATTCGGTCCTTGTCACTTCATCTCCTACTCTAATATCAGCACCGCTTCCTTTGTCCCTCACTCGGCAGTTATCAAAATGCACCCTGTGGATGCCACTTAACTCGGTGTTTATCTCTGCTCAGTGACAATTCGAGTACCCAGCCTTTCACTGAGTTCACACACTCCTAAAGGTTATTGTGTCAAGACTAATTGGATGCTTTTGTGACTGTTGTTATCTGTGCTGGCATTGTCCTTATTTCTGAAAGTCCGGGGGCTCTAGTTTAAACAGAATTTGCATTAAACTTGAACATTATTAGGCTGCACTTTAACTCGGTATTAAAAAAAAAAAATCCAACGTGGATTGTTACAATTAAATGTTACATACAAATGCAGTGGGAGGAAAGATGCAAACTAGTTTCACCCAGTAGTCGACATGAGCTTTTAAGGCAAACGGGCGATGGAGGTGGGGGGGGGGACGGGCGATGGAGGTGGGGGGGGGGGGGGGAGGGTCGGACTTGGTGGAGGAGATTTGCAAGCTGAAAAGGAACCTCTCCGGAGAAGTGAATTCATTGAGCAAGAAGCAGCGCTACCCCCGCATACATGCAGAATAATGAAGCGGTATGGACTTAAGGAATAAGGGGCTTAGGAGAGCAGTACCAGACAACGCCAACTACTACTCTGCAGATCTTTGCCTTTACCAGATGCCTTCAATGCGATTTTTAATTACAGAATCTGAGGGGTGAAACGCAGCTCGTTTCCAGTGATGCATTAGGCAAGTGTAAATATGTTTAGATAAGTAATTTTGGAAAGTTGTTTTTTTTTTAATATAAAGACTTTCGTTTTTTTATCGGACATTCTGGGGATCAGTTCACACTTATTCCTGCAAAACTTCTTTAACCGAGACGACAAGTTAATTTTCTGCTTTTTTTGTACTTTAAGATGTTCTCGTACCAAATGTATATTAGTTTCCTGGTTCTCTTGTGCCTTGTTGGGATACCCCGAGCCGCGGCGGCGCCGTGCGAGCCCGTCCGGATTCCGATGTGCAAGTCGATGCCTTGGAACATGACCAAGATGCCCAACCACCTCCACCACAGCACCCAGGCAAACGCGATGCTGGCCATCGAGCAGTTCGAGGGACTGCTTGGGACCAGGTGTAGTCCGGTCCTACTGTTTTATCTCTGCGCCATGTACGGTCCCATCTGCACCCCTGAGTTCCAGCAGGAGCCCATAAAGCCGTGCAAGTCGGTGTGCGAGCGGGCCAAGTCCGGCTGTGAGCCGGTCATGAAGCAGTACAACCACACATGGCCAGAGAGCCTGGCGTGCGACGAACTGCCCGTCTACGATCGCGGGGTCTGCATCGCTCCGGAGGCGATAGTGCAAGTGCAGGAAGCGCCAGGTAACGATTTTATTGTTTTTTATGTTCGGTAATTCCCAGCCAAAATTAGTACAACTACTACTAATAATAATGATAATAAATGTGTTATTTATCGCCTTTTATGACTCGCCCGTTTCAGTGTTTCCCTGTGTTATTTAAAATATGAATGCATGCACATGAATTATTCTAATAAACTAAGAATAAAAAATATATATAAAAATTAGTAGAATACGAAAATACTCGTAGTTACTTTTTTGTAGGTTAAGTAGACTTTTGAAGGCGCTATGTACTTATGGAACTTGCTCCCAGCCCTTTTAGAAATTTAAAATACATAAAGGTATATAGCTATGTAAAAGTCAGTGGGAACTCCAATGGATTTTCAGAATGGCAGCTGAAAACATTGTAATATTGAATTTGCTGGTTTTTCCGTTATGCATCAAAATAAATCACTGCAACAGAAATGTACACGATGCATCGTAATTAGTTTAAATGTGAATTTTATAATGACAGTTTGAGATAAAGAGCGAAAACGGACAGCCGTGCTAAAAATTGATACTTCCTGACAAGTCTTACGCTTGTTCTTCACAATGTTGGCGATCTGCAGGTAGTATTGAACTGTTCTGTTTTTATTCCTAATAATCTTCTGCTCTGTCTGCCGTAGATCGATGCAAATGCAGGGGAGTAAAACTAAGTTACAAGACATACACGAAGAACAATTATAATTATGGTGAGTTTTTCGTTCAAGACCAGTGACGAAGAAAAGACAGGCAGTAAGAATAACAGTAGTTAAGGAAAATAAATGTACAAATTCCTGGTCGGGAGGCATCCTGTGCAATTTTAAGTGACGCATTTAGCATGGGATAGTTAAGTGCTTGACCAAAAAAGAAAAACATCCATCATCTTCACATAAGCTACGTTATTGCAAGTTCACTTCTTGTGCTCTTTTTTTCACCCAGTAATTCGAGCAAAAGTCAAGGAAATACGAAGTCGGAATCACGATCTCAGCGCTATCGTGGAGGTCAAAGATATTCTGAAGTCATCCCTCGTCAACATCCCCCGCGACACGGTGACGCTGTACTACAACTCAGGATGCCCGTGTCCCCCTCTCACCCCCAGCGAGGAGTACATGATCATGGGCTACGAGAGCGAGGAGCAGTCCAGGTATGGCTGGCCGCAGGCTTCGGGGGCGGGCATGGTCTTTGTGGGGTAAGACTGTTCAAATCCCTTAATCAACAGATTGATGTGACGTCTTAATTGTATGTCGCTTTGGATTAAAGCCTTTGCAAAGTAAATAAATGTAAGTACTATTGAGTCATGGGTGTAGTTAGAGATGAATGGATAAGGGGCCTGAGTCTTTACTGGGGGGTGATGGCAAACTTATATGTAGTATAAAAAGCTATTCATGATTTAAGCCAATAAACACACATTTATTTGGTGGGGGGTGGGTTAAAAAGCATTATGCTTAAGCCCCCCTAAAATAGGTCTAACGATGCCCTGTAGTGAGTGATGTTAGCCTTAAGGAGGGAGTGTGTCTGTATTGATGCTCTTACGTTCACTGTTTTGTTGTTGTTGTGTAGGTTATTGCTTATCGAAGGTTCGATTGCTCAGAAGTGGAAGGATCGAATTGGGCGGAGAGTGAAGGTATTCCATCATGTGTGGCCAATGTGTTAGATTTCACCAGCCAGCTAATTAGCGCAATAGCCAATTTACTGTGGCAGTCAAACCATATACTGTATGGTTTAATTATCGCTGCACATCTTGACTTGAGAATGGAATTCCCCACCGCACTACGAAGAGTCTTAGAAGTATATGCCTGTCCGTTAGCCTTTACTATATAACTGGATGATTTAGTTGATTAAATGAGGTCTGTTTTTCACTTGGGGGGTCATTAAAAGCTGATTAGGAAAGCATTGAAGTCTCACCACTTTAGAACAACCAAGCCAGAAGAACCCGCTGGATATTAAAGTTCAGTGCAGAAATGTAATTATCTTTTCCCACAAACCAATGAGCATGTGTAGCACTTCATAAAACAACATCCTCTGAGTCTGCGACACAAACAGATTGACTGTGATTGCTTTTTTTTTTTTTCGTGTTTGTGGCCAGCGTCCACGGAGGCCAGAGCAATATAACATTTTAACTTGTTAACTTGGCACAAAGAACAGACTGGATGTGCATGACAGGCGAGGAGAAACAGACTCACTTCAGAGAAACAGGCATCACTCTTTGGGGAGTCTTTAAGAGTCATGGGGCTCTCGGGATATGAGTGGAGTGCTTGTTATATTGTTCCTCTTCTAAATTCATAAACATTGGGGCACTTCAGTAGTTTTATAAATGCAATTTTGACACCAAACATGATAAGAGAAGCACAGAATAGAGGCTACATTTAGCCAAACTTGACACGCAGGGAGTGTAATGTTGGGAAAGACACAGCAGTGTTTCAGGGCTTTGAGAACAGGCAGCTTCTTAACGCTGTGCTGTGTTGTGCTGTGTTTTCCCAGGTTTGGGATCGCACGAATGGCATGAGGGGGAGTCGTCGCTGACGTCGCCCCCTGGGGGCCGAACAGACGTCAGTCCAAAGATGACACGTTTGAAACATCAACTTAAGAATTTGCACTATTGCACACTCTTGTTTCTTGTTAAATCGTTGCCACATTAATTGAACTTTAGTTGAATGTAGATAATTTTTTTTCTTTTGTCATTCCTACTCTGCATTTCATTACTTTGCCGTCACATGAAGGTAGTGTTAACCCAAAAGGCACTGTGTACAGTTTGAGAGTGGAGCCGGATGTGGGATTTAGTATAAAAGTTATAAAAGTGAGGCTTTCACGAGATGGGGGGGGGGGCATGACACTGGGGATTTCACAAAGAGGGAGGCTGGACACCTCCTCTGTGTTGGACCACCGGCTGCTCTGGACATTTCCGTGATATCAGAGCGGTTCCCAGACGTTCCTAAGGCACTCAGATGAGAAACAGGCATGCCATAAACAGTTTGGGGGGGGGGGGGGGAGTGAAGGGACAGTGGCGCAGCACAGGGGCAATTCTAGGATTTTTAAAGTGGAGAGCATAAAAGAGGCCAGCCTTATCATTAGCCTTTTTTGAATCAGTGAGTGTTTTGAATCGGTGAGTGAAAGGGGAGGGGGCCAATCAGCTTTAAGCTGGAGGCGAGGCCCCACCCTGTAGTGGGCGGAGCTTCTCAGAAAGAGGCCGGTGGTCCTCACTGAGAGATGTTCACTTTAACATCACTCTTGTTACTTTCAAGCGTACCCATGAGTACTTTCTTCAAGGTCTACGTGGGAAATTATACAAGCTTTGCCACCTTTGGACGGTTCAGTCCAGTTTTTCTTTCACTTCCGTTTGTATCTGCTCTGCCTCCTTTGTTATACTCAGCTTTAACTGTGAAGCATCACTCCATCGCCGCCTGTCGTTTGATTTTATATTATGCAGCACATATTGGGGGAGGGGGGGGGGTCTTCTGGTGAAGAGCCAAAACCAGTGAGCCGAGAAAGACCTCAGCACTTGTCAAACAAATGACAGCAATGTGTAATTCTCCCTACTTCTATATTACAGCGATTGATATGCCGTTTATAATTGAAACGCACTACTTCACAAGTGTTTACGAGGACGATGGTTCCCAGTAGCGTGGTGAGAGAGGCCCGTGACTTGGCATCGAGTTGCAGGCGGTTCCTCTACACATGTGATCCGGACCAAGGCACCTAACCAGAACCGCTTCAGTGTACTCCAGCTCTATAAATGGGTTAACCGCTGTAAACCATGTAAGTTGCTGTGGATAAAACGATTTATATAATGAATGATGCATCAATAAAATGACTTTATATAGTGCAAATGTACCCAGTATTGTGAAGTCGATGACAAACCCTGACTATTCTCAAGAGGAAAGCAGAATTTTAAGCAGTGCTCATTGTTAGTAAGTGTGATAGGTGAGTTTCAGGTAAAATGAGAATTAACACCTTGGAAATGAGTGAAGACAGCATCACAAATTAGCTTTGGTCTAACTCTCAAAACTGTGTACCTGTAGGACACTTTTCTGAATGCATCTGGTAAGTTGTTTAGAGATATCAGGCAAGTTCAGTGGGGTGGAACTCTTTGACGGTCTTGGAACTCTTTCACAGACAACCAGAACCATTGGAGTCACCAAACTCCACGCCACAAAGTAAAGGAGGGGTCAGAGACCCCTGTAGAGCAGCATTTTCCAATCCAGTCCTCAGGGACCCACAGCCGGTCCACGTTTTTGCTCCTTCCCAGCTCCCTGCCAGAAAGTTCACATTTAGACCTGGACTGTCTGTGGGTCCCTGGGGACTGGGTTAGGAAACCCTGCCCGATAGAGTCTGTACTCACTTAGGATAAACACTAGATCTGTCATTTTTAGCCCAATAACAGTATCTTTCTTCAGAGGTACTAGTCCTGTAGTTTCTGTTGGTGGCTACAGACAACATCTTTCTGAATGAGATAAGGCACAATCCATATAATTAATTCTTTATACTCAGCTATAGAGATGCAGGAGTTAGACATGATCATTTCTTATCAAAATGTCCGAAGATACTCACATTAAGCACCTTACTTAGAACCTGTATGTTTTGTTTAAATCAGATCCGAGTGTTCAAAGACAAATCTTAATGAGAAATGCCAGTCAAAATGTTACGTCTCACTTCTTTCGGTCGGAGAGAGAGATCCCACACTGCATTTTCCTTACATCTAGGTCCTTGTGTGGCTTTTTTCCAGTGAGCCCCACACATGGGCTTCATTAAAGATGACGACAGATTAATAAATAGTAATACAAAATGAACAGTTAAAAAAACACACCATACACTCTTGGAACTATTAAAATGTAAAACCTCACTGTGAACAGCAATGCTACAAATGGGTTATTTATATAT
Source organism: Paramormyrops kingsleyae (assembly GCF_048594095.1). Taxonomy (NCBI): domain Eukaryota; kingdom Metazoa; phylum Chordata; class Actinopteri; order Osteoglossiformes; family Mormyridae; genus Paramormyrops; species Paramormyrops kingsleyae. Next base: position 14,045,466 of record NC_132812.1, read on the forward strand.
TAATAAAACAGAAAGTGGTGTTGAAACATAACTAGTCACATCTGCTCCGCTTATTAGAATGATTCCTCTTTGATTTGCGTTCAGCTTTTGAACTTGAGTATTGTCACGTCATAAAAATCACAGCCTCCCTAAATCAAATGGCCCCGCTTTCCATCTATAGATCCAAATCGAGCCCCTTTATAGAGACCCGTGTCACATGACCACATGGAGGGCAACAGCCTAGCAGATGACACGTGGTAATTTATGTGGTGGGGGCTGAACCCAGTCACCCTGTGCAGGGTGTTTATGGGAAAATTAACATAGTATGGGTTATTTACGGCAGCTGAAGCGGGGGTCTCAGCATCGCGGTCCCTCTGCCGGTGCCTAAGGGCGACTCGTGGTGTTTCACCGGCTTGGAGAATAAGATCCGCTCCTTGTGGGGGGGCTGGGGGGTTGGGGGCTGCCCCCCGAACCTCACATTTCAACTTATGCACCATGTGGGAACCATCAAATGCCACACTGAAGATGTAAATCTGGTTTCCTCTCCTCTTCTGGTGTGAATGTAAGAAAGGGCCTTTATTTTACTCAATCGGCTCTGGGAAACAATACATCCATCCATCTATCATCCATACAGCCTTTACAATATAGGGCCATGGTGATTATCTGTACACTCAGACACTTAAAACGACCTATAATCCCACTTAAATAAAGTTAGGCCAGTGGCAGGGCTTAGTTACACCTTAAATATTAATAGATGGCCATCAATTTTTATAAAACGAGCTATAAATAATGGAGAAGGAGTGTGGCTTAATATGAGGTATGAAATATGACGACCCAGCCTTTGCCGGGATGTCCTTCTGGAGATATAAGGCGTAATTAAAAAGGTGTAAAACCATTTTGTGCTCTTATAAGCAGTCACCGGATCCAGCAGAGACGGATGAATTACGCGCTCCCCAGACTCACGGATGACAAATGGACTCCGGTGACCCCCCCCCCCCCTCCCTGATTTCATGAGGTGAGCCAAACAGGGAGGACTGGGTCTTGAAGAGCTGCCGTTTACAGCACCATCACCGCTCAGAAGGCGTCTGCCAGGGTAATGGCAGGCATATTTCACAGCGCCAATGCGAAGACGAGGGAACACCGTCCCCTTGGGTGTCGTCTGCTTTGCCCTCTACTCTGACTCCAGTGGGCTTTTCCAGAATGGGGGCGTGATCCGAAACAGCTGCTCGAAGCTGCTGGGGAAACTATATGATGTGCTGTAAATCTCATCCACACAGTGCGACTCAATCAGTCAGCGTGGCCTTCTATCGGAGCGCAGAGCATCCCGGCTGCACTCTGACTGGGCAGTGCCAGTGCAAACGTAAACTGCCAACTGAAAACAAGGGCCTCCATCAACTTCCTGATTACCTCCTCTGGGTGCGGAATAGCAATCAGACAAGAAACTATAGTCCTCATAATCAAATTATGGAACAAATGAGACTCAAAAAACCAAGAACGTAATTCTCAAGTAATAAAACTCACGCCATTCAATCATGCCTAGTCTAATTTGTGCTATTGCAGTTGCGAACGCTCCATGAACTTCTTTGTAACCCTTCGCCCAGCAGAGATTGGTTTAATTTCATTGTGCTTTAATTTGGACATCTTGGCATCAACGCCGAGGCTCTTGGGTTCAACTCCTTAGTACTTAGGTAACCTGCTATTTAAGCAGCTCTAAGTAAACGTAGAAATATTCCAAGAAATACTAATTATGTTTTGCACGCAATGGGCTATTTATATTAAGGATAAAGCCAAAAAGTCACTGAAAATGAAGGAAACATGGAGAGGTTTTGTAACATGGAGTGGTTTCAAAGTGCGGATAAGCATCATTAGTACCATAGCCTAGAATTTACTTGTTAAAGAAATGTGTTAATAAACAGCCCTAATGCAGTTACAACTGACTTATACTTAATGAGGTGGCTAAAGTAACTAGGCAACCAATATATTAGAACATAACTTTTACTTTGCAATAATATTATATATATACATATATATACGGTACAGTACATAAATGTTTTGCTTGTATGATAGTGTAATATAGCTATGAGGAGGTAAATAGATTGGCTGTGAACTAAAATTGACTCATGTTTTCGAACAGAACCTTAGGTTTCTTGTAACATTTCCTATAATTCCTTTTTAATAAAACTTACCAATGGTTTCTGCAATTTTGTGAAAAAACATCAACATATATAATGAACTTGAAGACAGTGCTTATTTTGCCATTTAGAGATAAAAAAAAAAACTGCTTTTAAATGCTTGAAAAGCTTTTAAATTATCCTTGACAGTTCTGACATTGACAGAAATCACCCCTCCCCCCCCGGCCCCCCTGCTCTATTCTGAATACGTGGGTTGACTTTCTTTATGCAGGATGTGATGTCAAGCACCATTATCCTGCCGATAACGAGAGATAAATCCTCCTGTGGGTGTGTGTATGCATGTCCTGGTCTGGCACTGCATTGTATTAAGGCTGCCCCCCCCCCCCCAGTCTGACACGACTGGGAATTCACCCCCAGTTAACAATGAACATATTGCAGGAGTTGAACTGAAATTCAAAATTTGCACTACAGAGCGAAAGGCCAACGGGGGGGTGGGGGGTGGGGGGATGACATGCTGGAGCAAATTCTGACGATTTTACCAATCAAGCTTCAAAGAGAGTCCCTGCACCCACCCTTAAGAGACAAATCCCTTCCAGCCGTACTTACAGAAGTGGCCCCCAGTTACTAACAGTACCCTCCATGGGCTCCTCCCAGCTTAAACGTGGCCGCAGATGTGCACTGTGCTCGGAGTCCGTTCGCTTTCTCCCCCGTCGGCATTAAAACAGCTGTGGGGGCTGCCCTAATGCCCCCCCTCCCACTCCACAGAAGAACAACAAGGCCCTTTGATGCGGTGAAAGGCTGCCCAAGGCCTGTGTGGACCATTCATTTTGGCCGCGTCAATAGGGGTCAGGCCACGGATACGCCGCTGGGTTTATATAACTGGGGTGTGATTAGCATGCTGAGAAGGCTTCTGTGGTCGGGGAGATGGGAGGGGGGGAAAAAATAGAATAATGCATGTATGTTGTGTGTATGTGTAGGTATAGCAGTTCAATGGATGACCAGATGATCTCATAGCTCCTCAGAGAGACTTCTCTAAGGGATGCTGTGCGGCTTGGCAAATTCACTTCAAATCCTGTCCTCGGCAGAACAGTCACATCTCTGTTGGGCCTTCCATTCCCGGGAAAGAAATTCTCTGGATGATCAGATACTGTAGGAGTGCCAGATAAACAGCTGATTATCTGCTCGGGCCCCAAACTTTGCTTTTGTGTGTGTGTCTGACTGGAAAGCATGATGGAAAATGTGAAAACTAACCCAATCCAATATACTTGTCCTCAAAGTTGTATAAATGACAAATAAAGCTTAATTTCATTTGTCTCTTGCTTTAAGTCCAAAACTTGTTCAGGAAATATCCTTCAGTGGTGGGGGAAGGGTGGCTGATGGTCCAGCCCCAGGTTGTCAGGTTTGCATTTGCCAATATGTGCCGCCTTTTGGTACGATCCTGATTCTACTCCTATTGGCAGCAGGGCCTGCGTCCGCTGTCGCAATCACACCATAAGCAGCGCTGAGCTCCAAGCAGGTCACCTGACCCTCGGTGACGCTTCGGCGGTGCCTGGGGGACAGCGAGGGGCCGAGCAGATTTCGGAGGAACGAAAATCCTCAGCTGAGGTCTGGAGTTAGAAATCAGTGTCCTGAGTGGGGGGGCCATCAGAAGCCAGATTTACGTGATAAACAGGAAAATCGACAATCCAATGACATCTTATCCTTGCAGAAGCTCCTTTCGGAAGTTTACCGAAGGCCAGACGTTTGTCTGGCTGTGTACTTCATGGATTTTTCAAAGTCCCACACACCTCATGCATTATTTAACTGGATTAAATAGCTTAATCACAGAGGGAACATTGTCATCAGCAAAGATGCATCTTCACTCCGGATTGGTCTGTTTAGATATCTGTGTGCAATTCTCTTAAGGTCAGTCTCTTGAACACCTGTTCTCTTTACATCACAGTGAAAGTACAATAACTAATCAAATAAAAAATATTCAGGCAACAAAAGACTTAAAGCTTAAGGTATCATTAAACAGAACAGTATACAAACAGAGGGTGACTCATAATCTGGTTTTCTCTGAGTAAATTTCCTTCCACTTAATGCAAAAAAAACCTTTTTTCCCTGTTGCTATTGAAGGGACATAAACAGCCAGAGTGAAAATGAAATATTAAAAGCAATCGGTGCGCTTTTCCGTGACTGCCGAGAGAATTATAAAACTTTACATGCGAGATAAATCACTGAAGGTATTATTCATTGCTCTTTTAAATGCTGTCCGCTTTTATAGTATATTGTGTGTTTTCCCTGAACCCCAGTGTTCCCCTAATAAAACCGCAGTGCGCTTACAAGGTGTTACACCGCTGACGCCAGACCGTGAGACACTCTGCCAACTGAGTCCGCTGCCAGGGGTCCGAGCAGGGATTTTCCATTTTGGAGAAGAAGAAAATAAATACAGAACGAATGTTCGGAGTCACACTGCCGTCACCAGAACAGAAAGTCAAAAGTGCAGGCCTCCATCCTGCAAAGGCATGGCCGGATTGTGCACCAGCATTTTATATAGACTGCAATATCTCAGCGGCCTGCTCATGGACTTTGATGTTTCCATACAAGGAAAGGCTCTCCCGTGGCAGGTAACAGTTTGCGTTTCTGTGGAGAGGGGGCTTCTCCGGGGGCGAGAGGCAAGAAGCAGCACGACAGGGCATCGGAAAGAGGATAAGACGGGAAATAGGCGGATGAAAGGAGATGTTCAGGGGGCAGAAACAGAAGGTGTTGTCGTGTCACACAGGACGCCTTGTCCTGTGGTGTATTATCTAGAGCAGATCCTGGTTTGATAATCAGAGAAAGCGCAATGCTTACTCTTTGCTGCCCCCTACTGGAAGAGCTGGGGTATTTTCACCTCCATTGCAGTGTTCAGTAAAACATCCATAGACAGACCTGCATGTTTCACTTACCTACCATCATGCCTGAAGTTACTGAGCTTTTAACACATCACCAGTTTAACAAGTGTTCCAATCTTAAATCTGTATTCTCAAGCAGTTATATTAGAAGACTAGTAATCCCAAATTCATAGTTCAAATGTTTTACTAAAATCTATACAACATTGAATAGAATTTAATGCAGCTTAAATAGCTACATAGTTTTAAGCACAAGGTCACAAAATACTGATTAGACTATGCAAAGTAGGCAAGCTATACTGTCACAAGCACTGAAAATACATATTGCTTTAATGCAGGGTTCCTCAGTCACGGTCCTGAAGGGTCAGTCTGCAGATTTCCCTGCTCAAACACACCTGCTAAACCTGGCATGAGGAGCTGGGGAGCCGAATCAAGTGTTTGAGAGGAAAATCTGAAAATTGTGTTGCAGATTGGCCTTCCAGGACCGCAATTAGGGACCCAAGCCAAGGTAACTTATGCTAACATTCATATGAATCTGTCATTCTAAAATGTAAATGCCTGTTGTAAATTAGTTATCTTCATCCACATTCACATCATTTTCTTATGACAAGACGAGAAGACCTCTTTTTAGAAACAGGGTCTGCAACACCCTAGAGCAGAATGTCATTTAACAAAGTATTTTACGTTCAGGATTAAAGTGGAGAGATTACAAATTCTGGACCCAGCGCAATTATGGGGCTCCAGTCAATGAAGGAAAAAAAAAACATGAGTCTGTTTAAGAAGAAAACAGAATTACAGTGATTTTTGCATGAATACAGGATTATCCTCTAAGGGAGCAGCTATTACCTTTCTTAAAAGCGTTAAGTCCATAGTCACAAAAATTGAATTAAATTTCCCAAATTAAAATGAAAATGGAACATATTAACCTTCCCTATGGCCCCTGTAGAGATTATGTTTCAGGGCAAAGCATACAGTTACCAAGTTTTTCCTCTTTATGTTCTGAAAACGTGTTTTAATTATTGAATATTAATGTAATTTTGCATATGTTACCATATCTAAGATTTCTGTGACTTTTTTTAGTGGTAATATTCAGTACTGTTGTCCAATACTGCCCCCTGCAGGTAAGACCCAGCCACACCTGTACTACAGCTTACAGTCTCCAGTCAATTATCACACACCCTGAGGCCTACATCTGAATCAGTTACCTGGCATGAAAGAGAATCGCTAGGAATTGGGTAGCATTGGGCTTCACCTTACAGTGCAGAACTGCACAGAGTCATGTTACAGGTTCAGGACTCAGAGGGACCGACTGGAGCAGCCTCAGGCGAAAAGCATTTCAGAAATACAGAGAAATTAGCCAGCTGCACCAACAGGGTAAAAACAGTTACTGGCTTCAGGAAAACTCTTCTCTAACCAAATTAATATAAATTGAATTTCATGTTATTTTTAAGAAACACATCGAATTCACAAACAAAATAATTGTATACATCTGTGAATAACATAAATCTGTCAAACCATCCTGTCTTTTTTATTGCGCCATTTTAATTATGATCCATCTAGCTACTATTTCCATTGTAAACTGAGTAAAACTCACTGACAGAATACAGATACATGGAATATAATGAAAACACTGAGTAAGCATTTTTAAGGTAAGAAATTTATTTGCTGGCTGGTTAAAAGAAAAACAAAGATTTGAAACGTAACTAACACGAATTCTCCAAAATAAACATTTGAAATGCAACTAACATAAATTCTCCAAAACGAACACTGAACGCATAACAGAATTCAGGGATTGCTTTGTTTATCTCACTGAGACAGTGACAGAAAGGGTTCAGTTTGGAGGAGGACAAAAAAAAAACTACAGAGGACCCAGTCCGAAAGAAAAAAAAAAAACATACAATACCTATCGTTACTAATGGCCCAATCAAGCATGATCGAGCAAAGTAAAAGGTTACATTAATTACATCGGTGACTTAAAGGTGCATTTGGACAACATTTCTATGGCTCAGCCAATCGAAGCAGAGCCTCATTAATCACAGGTCACAATATGGAGAAAGTGTCTGTAGGAGACTATGGTCTATTACATTATGCCTGCTTAGGAACAACTTTATCAACTATCTCCTTAAGAGAAGCCGACTGATACATTCACATGAAGTGCCGTCCATCGTCTGTATTCCCCACAGAAACTGACTCCAAGTAAAACACAAGAGCTCAGTTGACCCCAATCTATGTCCACCTGGCGTGTTTCCCAAAAACATCATCGCCCCCAGCGGCATGGGCGGCACAGAAGCCTGGGAAAGCTTCAGACTCCTGCCATCCAGCCCCCTGCCCGCTAAAGTTCATCCTGCAGGGAGGAAAGACAACTCGTGCAACCAAGTTGAGACTTAAACCGGAATCATATTAATTGTGAATCCGTTAACCCAGCCGAAACTAAAATAAGTGACGAGGATAATTCTCAGGGAGAGTGGGGGGGGGGGGGGGGGGAAGAGTATACAAATAACCCGGGGGGGATTTGTAAAACTCGTTAAAGCTCCCCCCCCAGAGGAATCCAAGAGCAGAAACCACATTTAATTAAGCTTGTGGACTTCCAGACCTGTGTTGAGTTTAGAAAATTCCCCCATCCCCCACTAACAAGGTGAGATTAAAAGCGGCGGTAATTGCTGGGCCCAGCTAAGAGGCTTACCTTGACTTTGGAGAACTTGCTCTGCGAGTCTGCAGATAGCTGCTGCAGCCGCCGTCGCAGAACTCTGGTGATCCCATTTGCATCTCTGCTGTTAATATCCTCTCCACCCTGGTCCTGTAGGGTGGGGGGGGGGGGGGGGCAGACGCAGGCCCCAGGGATTACGAGCAGCAAAGCGCCAAGCGTGAAAGTCCAAGCCTTCCGCGAGTGGCCAGGGGAGATGTTCGGCCGGCGTTTCTTACCACGGCCGACCCCGAGTAGGGGTAAAAGCGGATGGTAGGGTAAGCCTTGATGCCTGCTCTCTCGCAGACCTGGGCATGGGCCTGGCAGTCCAGCCTTCCCGCCCTGATACTGCCCTTCATCACCTGGGCAGAGACCATAGAAGGGAGCGATTTTCCAAATGACAAATGGCTTTACTCTCATAGAGGACGATGCTGTTATCCAAAGCAACATACATTATTTTTTTTGAAAAGGTACGGTCAAGGGTTAAGAGCCTTGTTCAAGGATCCAATGGTGAAGTCACTCTGCCAACCCTGAGATTCAAACCCAAGACCTTCCGATCACAGCATCAAAACCCACTGACACATGCTACCCTCCCATTAAAAACAGCGCATGTTAGGAGAGGTATCGCAGGACAGGCTCTTACATGGGCAAGGAGCTCGAACTCGGGGGCAAACTCCTGGCAAGGAACACACCAGGGGGTATAGAAGTCAAGCACCCAGTGCTGCTTCCCGCCGTAGACCCGCCTTCGGAGGTCTTTGGGAGTCAGGTCCTGTGACACTCTTGGAAGGGACCTGAGGACAGCCAGCGTGACATTAATCATTTAATCATCGCATAAAGTTTGTCCTGATTTAAAGATTTCATTAGGCCACTCATAAATGATTAACGAAACCTTAGTCTTAATTAAATTCTGGTGGCAGCGAGCAGTGACAGACTACAGCCAACAGACTTTGTTTTCTTTTTTTTTTTTTTTTTCTTTTAAATATGAAGCTATAACGAGGTCCCACTCACCCAAAGACCCACGATCTCAGTGACTGCGAGTCTTTGTTCCAGCCAGTGTAACTCCTGTTCGAGACCCAAGTGATGACCAAACACCCAGCAGCCTCAGAACAAACATGCATTTCTTCAGATCATTTCATGGAGAAATAATTCATTTAAATCCATCCCAATAGTCTATATGACGTTGCTACTGACTGGTGCTGGTCCCAGCGGCTGGCGTTCTGTGGGAAGAGGCGGATCTCAGGGTAGCCCAGGATGTCCTCATGCCGGCAGAAGGACCGATGCTTGTTGCAGTCCACGGTGCCCACCTTAACTATCCCGTCAACCATCTGGAAGCACACACATAAGATATGAATGATGGGAAACAAGTCTGTAAATTGAGAACTTGTCACATGTATATTTATTAACTGAGCAAAAGCACAGCTGAGAAAGCAGGCAGAGTCAGTCCCTGGAGCCCTGGGGATTAAGGGGCTCACTCAGGGGCCCAATGGTGCAACCACTCTGCTGACCCTGGGACTTAAGTCAGCAACCTTCCGATTACCGGCACGGCATCCGAACCCGCTGAGCCATACAGCACCTCCCAGAAGTGGAAGGAATGTAACGTGACGTAAATAATCCTGGAAAGAAATTAGACCAGACCGAGGAGCAGGAGAGAGTGTGATATGTGAAGGTGGGGGTGGGGGGAGATAAGTGAAAGGTCTAGACTACAAAGGTGTATTTATTTGGGGGGGGGGGGGGTGATGATTGGATGGACAGACAGACAGATAGACAGGACAGATTACATGTATACACACATACATACTTCATTAATCCCAAAGGATATTGCAGGTCTGAAGCTGGCAGAACACAGCAGTGAACAAATAAAACTAACCACCAGCGGGGAGCAGCCCGCTCACCCAGCCCCCCCCACTCCCCCCCCCCCCCGGCGCTCGTACCTGCGCCAGCTTCCTCCACTCAGGAAGCAACGCCAGGCAGTGCTGGCACCACGGCATGAAGAAGGCCACCAACCACGTCTCATCAGGCCCCCCCTGCTTCACCAGCTTCTGGAAGGAGTCTGGCGTCAGGGTGACCACTGCGGGGCTGGCCAGGTGCTGAGTTTGGGGGGGGGGAGGGGGGCAGGATAGCACAGTGTGAGACAGACAACTGCGGCGGCCCCATGCAAAACCCAGGATGCACGCGAACCCGAGCACCTCACCTCCAAAAACTCCATGACGCCCTCTGCCGTGTGGTAGCCCTCGAACTCTGAGATGCTGGACTGGTTGAACACCATCATCGTGGGGAAGGTGTGGATGTCATACTGAGAAGTGCGATGCGGGGGGGGGGGGGGGGGGGTGTGACATAGCCAATGGCAATGACCCGTTTAATTTGTTACTCCAAACCTGTCTCCATAATTCTGTCAGGACCGTAAAGCAGGCCCTAAATTAACTGCACCATGCATATGAGTTAGATAGAGAGAAATCATGCTAATGGACTCCAACTGACGGAGATAGCGATGGCTCTATGCTGAACACGCATTCCAGAATGTTCCCTGTAATTTACGACACAGTTTCCCCTGTCAGGCCCCGGAGAGCTTCCTCTTGGTTCCTCTGCCTAACCCCGCTGCTGTTTGTGCTTCATTACACCGGGATTGACAGGGACGGCGGGAACATCCTGCACTGCTTAGCATCACAGCCCACTAGACAAAATCACAAGCGACAGGCGGATGGGGAAGCGGCTAAACTATCGAGACAAACAATATAGTCGCCAAACGCTTCTGCTCGAGTGTCGGACCACTAAGATGGACCGCCTTGATTAAAGCGGACATGTTTATAAGCCATTATAGGGACATAAACTTCTAGTCGACATTTGCCAGATGCTACACGTGCAAAGCGGACTCAGATTATTCTGTTTGATTCCTACCCCATTGGGCTCACCTGCTTGCAGAGCTCCTCGTGGGCAGCACAGTCCAGAGTGCCAAACTTCACCTGTCCGAAGAGCTGGACAGACGCCTTCCTCAGCTCTGGGAGTCGAGCAAGGCATGGCAGGCACCACTGAAAAGGGATGGCGCCCGGTGAGCCAGGAACTGCGTCAGGAAATCCAGGCAGCTCATCGAGAGTTTACAATCCGGTCCTTGGGGACCCACAACATTTTTGCTCCGTCCCAGTTCCCGTAAAAACGTGGACTGTCTGGCAGGGAGCTCGGAGGGAGCAAAAACACCGACCGGGGGTCCCTGTGGACTGGATTGGGAAACGCTAAGCTAGCAGATGCTTTTGTCCAAAGTGACGTACCAGTGAAACAAATAGCACTTTACAAACATACGTGCTGTCGAGAAGTCAGCTATATGTAAATATAGCTAGGGTGAACTTCAAGGGGATGCTACACATAATCTTGCAAACAAAGCAAGAACCTAATAAGACTATTTAATGAGCAGGATGTACAACATTAAAAACATTTAGGGAACACAGAGTGGTAGTTAGGAGAAGAGATATTCCTGATGAACGTCCTGATGCGTCTTGAGGGGTTTCTTGAAGGCAGAGAGGGAATATGATGACTTCTAATGACCAGGAACCAAGTGAGGAACTCAAGATGCTCCATGTAGGCAGTCGAGACCTGGTGATGATCAGGCAACACCTCCTTATGGCTGATGAAGACTGTAATACTCACAGGCGCAAAGAAGTACACCAACCAAGGCTCCTTCTCACGACCAGGGAAGTTTCCGGGTCGCCAGGTGGTCACATGAGAGCTGGCGCTGTCCTTGGCGAAGGATGCAACTTTGTACAGGAGGTCGCCCCCTGAACAGGTGACGAGGAACACCGTCACGGATCTAACCGACAAATCCGGGCGGAGCAACAGACCCATCATAAGGACCCCGCTGACCGTGATGGATCTCGAACTTGTCGATGCCGAGCCCCTTGAAGACGGCAATGCTTGGCTTCTGGATGTGTAAGGAGCTGCAGAGGTCGGCCTCCCTCACGCAGTTGACTTTCCCCACCTGAGCGGGATCGCAGATGGTACATTAGACATTTAGGGGGTCCTGGTCCTCTGCTCATAATACCTCAAATCTCAAATTCAGTTTATTGTGGACCAGATGCAAATAACTGGAAAAAAAATACTCAAAATCTTATTTTCTAGGTATAGGCTTCATCCAAAGAAATGCGCACAGCATACGATTTACACTTGCGGTGCTTTTTATATGAGCATTATTAAAGTTTTTTAGGTTTTATTTATCTAGTAGCTATCCAAGAGATATCCAAGCAACATACATTTTGCAAAGGCAGGGTCAGACAGTCCCTGAAGCAACTGGGTGTTAAGGGCTTTGCTCAAGGACTCAACGGCGAAATCTGCGACTTTCTCAACACAGGTACATCATCGTAACCTGCTGAGCCACACACTACCCCCAGTGTGTATTGAAGTAGTTGATATTTTATCTAAAAGCAGAATTATACCGATCGCTCTCAAGTCATAATACAACCCACTTTTAAGTTACGGTTCTGAGTTATTTCGTTGTTTATCCCAAGGACCAGAGATGCCATTAAAAAGAAAAAAAAACCCCGCGTCCCTTATCGCAAGTGGAAAATCTACCCTCCCACTTCACCTCACCGCCCACTTGAAGGCCTACCACTCAGCTCTGGTTATTAAGGGCCGCTGGCTGGGCTTGTGAGCTGAAGTTACTGCTCCTACCTGCATGTGGTAATCTCTCAGAAGCACCCTCAGCTTTTTGTACTCATGGAATGGAAGCTCTTCCAGACCGAACAAGAAACTGACCACCCAGCGATGGTGCGCCACTTTACCCTAATGGAAAAAAAGAAAGAAAGACTCCTTCAGCAGCAACATCTTGACAATCCTGAAACATCCCACTGAGGTGTGCAAAGTTACCGAGAACGTTTCCACCGTGAGAGTCTCTAGGTCTGGCAGCTGATGCATCACCTCGGTGTAAATCTCCTTCACGTCCAGACTGCGCAGAAACTATAAGGGAAAGCGATTTGTCCCAGTATTCACGACAAAGCCCAGAGTTACATAACTTAATAGTCACAGTGCATATGCGTCTGTTGGGAATGACCCCAGGAATCCTCAAGGATCCAAGACTGAGACTCAGATGCCAACGAGTCCTGACCGAAGCCCTCAAAGGAAATGGCCTTCTACTCTTTCGGGAGAAAGACAGAGAGGGGGGCGTGACTTTTACCAGCACGCTGTCCCTCTGTTTCATGGTGCTGCTGGGGGGGAAGTAGGCTGTGGAGCTGAAGGCCACATCAAAGTTTTCACAAAGGTCAGCGTGCTTGATGCAGTCCATCCAGCCAACGTTCACCAGCCCCTCCTGAGGAAACACTGGACAGGTGGAACCAAACTCCAAAAACCTCTCACAGCAAGACCTGTGACAAGTCTCACTGCGTTCATAACACAAACATTTATGGCTGACTGCTTAAAAAAACAATCAGGCACCCATTTCTGTGTGAACATGGTGGACGTCAACTATACTTTGTTGCTTACCAGCATCCCGGCTAGTTTCTGCCTTGTTGTTGATGAGAGACAGTCTGTAAAAAATAAAAAATAAAAACACACACACAACAGCTAATTTCTATTTATTCAAGAGGTACTTTTGAAAATTCAGATGTTTCCATGTACCTGGGTTCCTTTAAATCACAGCTAGATAAGATTTTAACAACTCTCAGCTATTAGTTAAGTTCTCCCCAAACGAGCTTGATGGGCCGAATGGCCCCCTCTCATTTGTAAATTTCTTATGTTCTTATGTTTCTTGTCATTACTTTCTTTTTACTTAAAGATGTGCTCTGTTTGTGTAATAAATGTTTTTCAAATATTAAATTTGTTAGAATCCTTCTCAATCTGAGTTATCCAACCTTACCACCAGTCTCCGCACAGAAGGTAATGAGCCATCCGATGCCAGAAGCGAATGCAACTTCGATCTCATTGAAGACATTTCCTAAAGACACCCCGACTCAGTGCTTAGGTGGTAGAACAACTACAAAGCTTAAATAAATCTTTAAGAAGATCCATTCCATGACATATTTACCATGCCACAGCTCTGTCACTTTGCTGTTCACAAAACGCATTGCAAACTTGACCAAGCTCTCCTCCAATCTGTTTCCAAAGTACCTCTCTGCCTTCTGCTGAAGGATGACACAGTCATTCTAATGCCGGACCACATGGCAGCTCACGTGAGTGTTCACACTTACTGTTCCTTCTTTGAAAACAAGGAGTGTCGGATAACTGCTGACGCCGTTGCTGCGGCACAGGACTTCGTTGTCTTCGCAGTTCACAACCCCAATCCTCACCAGCCCGTCCATCTCCTTGGCAAACTCTCGCCACTGACAACAAGGAAACAGAGTCATTGAACAGACACTGGATACCACTCAGTTCGTGCCCAGTTAGCTGTACTAAACGTCAACACTGCTGGTATCTGTCTCTTGACGTACACGGGACAACGCTGCCGTAGATCTGGCGTCACTCAAAGACTTTTTCCTGCCCTTCCAGATCTTGGTGCCTTGCATCCCGACCCAACCTGATCGGTTTTAACGATCTAGCCTAAACTTGTGCTAAATCCCCAAGTTAGCCGCATTGTCATGCAGTCATCCTGTTGACTTTTTATACGTTTCATATTCTTTATAAATGTCTCACTAGTGTTTCCAAGGAATACCGATGAAATCGGCATAACTGGGACCCCAACTGTCACCAAGCTGACTCTGCTTTAACCATTTTCCGAGCTGGATTAATATTTTGTACGCTAAAATTATTACTGTAAATGTTTATTTAATATTAGCTGGTCAACTGGTTTACATTGACTGATAAGACTTGGATGCAGATATTACTCAGGAGCTGGGATAAATAAACGAGATAAAACTTCAGTGTGTGCCTTTATCTTACTGTGGGTGCCAAGTCGTGGCAGTGAGGACAGCGGGGGAGGTAGAAATTCACAAACCACAGCTCTCCAGAGTTCACTGCGGCATCTGTAGAGAGAACAATTCTGATTCTTAACGGCAGAAACATACCTGCTTTCTATGCTAGAATTTCACTAATGGATTCAGATCAGCCCGCAATTGACAAGGCGTTTTCAAAATGGAACGAGGTTGAATTTCTCAGCATTTTCCTCTGGGGGTGTCCAAACAAAAGCTTCCTGAAATAAGTGACCCCTCAGGTGCCATGGTAACAAGCTGTACTGCAGATTACTGGAGATTTCAGAACCTCAGTATTGGGGGGGGGGGGGGGGGGGGGGGAAATCACTTACCAAATTCTCTGCTGTCTAAAGTAATTATCTCAAGGTCGTCATCGTAGATGCCTTTTGGAACAAAATGTGTTACAATTAGTACATATAAAGTCAGGCAAATAAATCATTACTTTAATACTTTTAAATTAAAATGACACACACATGATCTTGTATCTTTTTGTTTTAAGAAATATGAATATACTTTTGCCCCATCTTTTTCCTTTTGATGGCTTATATTTCCGATTCAGTTGTGAGAATTTCTTTTAGGACATCTCCAAGGCACATTACATTATATTACATACCAAAGTCATTCCTGTAAAAATCATATGTTTCATATCCACTGCTGTGGTTGCTGTCTTCCAGTCCCTTCTCTCCAAATCTTTCATAGTTCATCCTCAGATCGTCATCCTTTAATACCTCATACACCTGACTAGCCTTATGGAATCGGTCATGGGCATCTTGGTCGTTCTGGGAGGGAGTGAAAGTGCATTAGACGGAGTATATTGTATATAGACTTGAAATGCAATGGTGACGTACTCACTGGGTTTTTATCAGGGTGCATGGTCAGAGCGAGCTTCTTAAAAGCCCGTCTAATGTCTCTGGTGGATGCCTCTCTGGAAACTCCGAGGAATGCATAATAATTCTCAGCTGCGGAGATGAAAGCTGCCAGAAACGTTATGACCAATAAGGCCAGCCACGGTTTACAGCGAGACATTCCGGTCACTTGATCCTTCGTGGCGCCTTGGAGCAGCCTCATCATAAGAAATCACTGTAAGGTCCTCCACGGGAAATAGAAATATATTATCCGCATTTCGTATATAAGAACCGCGTCGGAGACCCTACCGTAGGAAAACACAAGTAAAGCAAGCGCTCATACATAAGTGGATGTTACATTAATTGTCATCAGCATGTAAATACAAATATAAGCCTACAGATGGTAACATTTTATTTGGTTAATAATGATAGAGATCTTCGGACTGGGAGCATACAATAACACTGAGGCAATTGTTAATTTGGAAATTGTCGGCAAACGCGATATCAACTAAAATTGCTACAATCTTACCGGAAATCCAACTATGTAAAACTATTCTGGTTATGCACAGGTTGTATGGAGAAAAGTAGCAGGCAACCATTCCTTTGTTCCACGTACCTAAACGCCTTTCAGAATGTACCGAAAGTGATGCGAAACTAAAACCCGCTGTAAACAATTATTAAATCATGAAGCTGGCCTTCAGATTTACAAATTAAATTTCATATTTCCATAACCAGCTCTCTAAACGACGCAGATAGTTCGAAGCAGTAGTAATGAAACCGCTCGTTAGCCTGGAGAAACGTAGGGACGCCGTCACGTTCTTCTCAGCCAATCACTAAAGCCAGTCACTGTGAAAGAGTGGCTATCTAAACCCTTTAGAAATTGTGATAATAATATAATATAATATAATTAATATAATATGAGTGGATTCAATTCGATGACCCATGTATTAATTTACCCACGTATTCCATAGCTTTAGCTTGCAAAAGAAGTAACTAAGGAATTAGATATGAAGTAGATATTATTGTAGATGTCAACAGTATAAAGACTTTCTGTTTGGTTCATATTAGGAAAGTTTGTGTTCATGCTAAAATAAGACTGATGTAACACATGCACGCGGCGCGCAGAACCGGTTCATGAGCCCCTGCATCCGCTGGGTGACGTCATTTCCTGAAATCCTCCGCGCCGTTGCCGGACACGCTATTTCCGCCACTTTTTGAAAAGCCAACTCTGCGCTCATTTATATACACTTTTTTTTTTGCTGGTTTTCGACAGCGTTCACAGGAGGGTTCTGGATACGTTTATCAGTAACAGAGGCCGGTGGAAATGGAGTTTCAAGGTCAGTCTTTTCATCTTGTACACAGCTGTGAATAAAACAGAGTGCTGACTTGCAGGCTAGTCGGCTGGAAAAAAAAAGGCACAGCAGTCGTTAATTAGATGCCTTTTAGATAACTTTAGCGGAGAATAAAGTTGGAGAAAAATATATAATCTTGCTCTTAAAATGGGTCACAATGTTTGCGTGATGCATTTTGAATACACAGTGCCGTGGTTGTTAGCTGCACGCCGGTCTCGGCGGCGAGATCGACCCGGCGCTTCTGTAGTGCGGCTTTAAAAGGCGTCGGCGCGTTCTGCGCCGCTTTCAGGGCGCGCGCGCATATCGGCGGACCCACGCGCCCCGCTTCCCGGGATGCTTTCACGCCTTTGCGCGGCCCTCGGGACTCGCTCAGCAGTACTGTCCGTGTCGGGGAAAAAATTTGCACTACGAGGTTGTTTACTTTCTTTGTCCTGGTACCCGGTACAGAACCGATGACGCTCGGCTCCCCCACTTCTCCCAAACCTGGGCCCGGCGCCCAGTTCCTGCCTGGGTTTCTGATGGGAGACCTGCCAGCTCCTGTCACTCCCCAGCCTCGGACGTTTGGTGGAGCAGGGGGCGGGATGGACGTGCGCTCTCCTCTCTTGGCAGGTAAGGTTGATGGTGTAATGTTCTAGATACGCTGTAGTTCTGCGTGTCTGTAAGCAAGCAGTATACTGCATTGTAAATTCTATTTGCCTGTCTTTGGCTTCAAAATATGACCATTTTTTTTAGATGCTTAGATACATTTTTTTAAATCATTGTGGTGGAACGCTTGTTTCCATTGTGATTATTAATCTCTGGCCCAGTACTGCAGTAATAGTGCCCAGCTAGCACTATTGAATAGTGACTGGTCGGTGTTCTGTATTGAGAAACTGCTCAACCATTCAATTAATTTGCTGTTACGCATATGTTAGGTAAAAGATTTTTCTGTTTCAGTTGTCGTGAAGTCCTTCGGCCTCCTGTTTGTAACAGAAAGGGCCTTGGAAAAGCTTCTGGGCCTAATTAGCTGCACTTTAGGCCCAACACCTGAAGTGCATTTGGATGTTTCCCTCTAGCATGAATTTGCTGCCTCTTGACTATTGCCGGATTGAGAACTATGATATTCTTTGTAATCGTCTTCAAATGCGAATATTAGCCGTATCTTATGAACAGGAACTTGTGTTGCTCTGGTGAGGATTGTCCCAGTGAGTAACATGAACACACATGTCCAAACAGCTGTTTAGAGCTGCACAATATCACAGCAATCATAAGGCACATGCT
Source organism: Paramormyrops kingsleyae (assembly GCF_048594095.1). Classification (NCBI taxonomy): domain Eukaryota; kingdom Metazoa; phylum Chordata; class Actinopteri; order Osteoglossiformes; family Mormyridae; genus Paramormyrops; species Paramormyrops kingsleyae. The sequence continues at coordinate 14,063,474 of NC_132812.1, forward strand.
CAATATTCACCAGGGCTTCAGATGACGGGCGTAAACATCTCTCCGGACGCCGGCTTTTCACTACTGTGCGGACATTTACTTATTTACTTTTGGGCATCACAATACGCCTCTCATTAATGTTTTAGGTGCACTACTAATCTGCTTACCAAGTTGTGGCCATTGGTAAACGTCTATATAGTAGCGAAAATCTGGGGTCTGCGTAAATGTGTAAAGCCTTGGTGATTATTGTGCATGCGCCGTAAAATGACAACTACACTGCGATGTGGTACCGCGCAGCCCTATTCGCCTACGTGTTGCTGGTTGACTTTGGAGGTTTCCTGTACCTCAGGGTTTTAATGCTGGGCATGTTAGCCAAGTCTGTCTCCGCAGTGTGGCCCACAAGGACCAGGGCTCCCACTGGAGGTGTTTGTCAGACCTCAAGGTCTCATTGGCGCAGTTTTGAGAACCTATATATGATAAAATGTCCTAACTCTGTTATGCATTAAGGAATTTGGGTTAGTGAGAGCACCTCCTTTGTTTTCTTGACAGTGGGGTCACCCCCGCAGCCGGTGGTCCCCACACCTAAGGATAAGAGTGGGGCTCCACCTGTGAGAAGCATCTACGATGACCTGGCTGGGCCTGGGGTTGGGTTGTCCCCGCTGAGCTCCCGTAAGCAGGTAAGCGCATGCCTGTGCTGTGCCTCAGCCTGGTGTTCACCAGATGGAATGCTTCCATGTACATGTCCGATTCTCTCCCCCAGCCCTTCACCGTGATGCAGACACCACTGTCCGGTTTGATGGCCAACACACCAGGGACATGTGAGTCAGTGTGTGTATGTGTATATAAGTGCATGTACGTGCGTGTGCGCGTACACATATACACACACAAACGTATAGTTCATTTTCTAATAAACACCTTACCTCTCCGGCATACATATTTGCTTTATTAATCTCTCCGCTAGCTTCTAGTGTGTTTAGTCCTGCAAGCTTAGTGCAGCAGAGGAAATCGACACTGTCGCCAGCACAAGCTGATCCGTTTTACACGCAAGGGGAAGCCCTCTCCTCCGAGGACCAGCTGGACGAAACGTGGGTCACGGTTTTTGGGTAAGTTTGTGCCCGTCTCTTTTAAACACCTGAATGAAGCATTTGCTCCGTGTTTTGCATAAGCAGTGTGAGCCATTTGACTTTGTCTTATTCCCCCCATAGCTTTCCACCCGCGTCCGCTTCCTACATCCTCCTACAGTTTGCACAGTACGGCAATATATTAAAGCATGTGGTAAGAACTTATATTGCAAGAGGCTAGAAGATGAACGTGTTAATATTCCTTTTAAATCTGTGAGACATTAGCCCTGCACGTTAGCTTGGTCCTGATGGTTAATATTTCTTACCCAAAACAGATGTCCAACACCGGCAACTGGATGCACATTCAGTATCAGTCCAAGCTGCAGGCTAGAAAGGCACTTAGTAAGGATGGGAAAGTCTTCGGCGAGGCGATCATGATCGGGGTCAAGCCCTGTATAGACAAGGTACGCTGAGATCACGTCCCACAGCCTGCTGCGGGGTTCCTGCACGCTGATGAAACCTTCCGAAAGGACAAGGCCTATTTTTTTACACTATTAAAAGTTTAATTTTATCTTGGGGGCGGATGGCAGGATTAGTGGAGTAGATCTTCTTTCTTTATTGGGCTTTTCGCTGAGTACTCGGAGAAGTAAAACGCTGGATAGGGTTTGTCTCGCTGGGATTCTTACATTTTTAATACTGGCCCCATCCTCCCTCTCTCTCTCCCTCCCTCCCTCCCTCTGCACAGAATGTGATGGAGAGCTCAGAGAAAGCCTCCTCTTCCTCCAGCTCTGTGTTCACCCCCCCGGTGAAGGCGGCTGGCACTCCCAGCATGCCTGTCTCCACACCTCGTCCTGCCATGAGGCCCCTCAGTGCAGCTTACAAGGCATCCAGCAGTGACTACCAGGTAAATGTGTGGCTTGTGGGAAGACTTGTGAAAAACAGGCAGCAGCACTGCCTTGTGCACAAGGGTGCTCGTTGCCACCTTGACTACGGGTAATATGTCTACACAGGTGCTACTTGCATCTAAGAAACTGCTGGTTTTGGGAGGTGGGCAGTAACTTGCATGAATGTCAGCCTTTGTCTAGCATGTCTAGCTAATAATAACCTGCTAAGTTGGTAATAAGCCTGTTTTTCTTTAACAGGTGATTTCGGACAAGCAGACACCCAAGAAAGACGACAGTTTCGTCACCAAAGCCATGGAGTACGTGTTTGGCTGGTGAAGCTGTTCGCCTCCTCGCTGCTCCGGAAAGAGGACGATGGAACTCGGTGACTAGTAACGCCCGCGGATCACGTGACAAGCTAGCTCAGTCCTGGCGGTCTCCGATGTCTGTCACCTAAGCCTGTCATAGACGCACCCTGTAAATTATATGCACTTTATGATTGTCAGGAATATACATACTCTACTGGATGTGGGTAATTAATCCATTTTATGGTTTGAAATTTAGGGTGCTTAAAGGACTTGGGAGACACTATAATGCAGTGCAAACGTCGGCGAGCTGGCGGTCTCGTGCGACACTGAGTTCCTGCAAAGAATTATGTTTTTCTGCTAAACGGTGGTTCTGAAACTCAGGCTGGTGAGGATTATGTGCGTTATGACTTGAATGACTCGGAGAGATGAATTTTAAAAGCACTTTTACAGAGTGCGACTTTTAAACTTTTGCTTACACCTGTAACATTGCTATTGAAACTTTTTTTGTAACTTTTTCTTTGTGTGAGACCTTGTGTGATGATTTCTTACTCACCGTATCTTCCTGACATTGTTCAGTCCTTCCTAACAGATACAGTGAACTCTCTGTGTTATGTATGTAATAAATACAGTATTATTATTACAGTGTGGAGTTTACTGCTGCAATACAGAGTCTGACATTTGTTGTTATGCACTTATTGTTCCATAGGGCTGCTGGAGATGATTCTGAGTTTGAAAAACAAATAATGAAAATACTACAGAGCACTTGTATTGTGATGAGATTTGCATTACATATCCAGTGAATTATATCACTGAAAACTATTAGAAATGCTTTGAAGCAGTACATCCAGCCAAAAACGTTACGATGACTACGTACCCGTTTCAATAAAGCCGTCTCGCCGTTATGGAGACCAGATATTAAGGTGTTTCAGAGTCTGTTTAAACTAATGCACATCACAGCAGTTCCCACAATGAGTAAAGCTTGCCTGCCTTGTGATGTGTCAGTGAAAATTTGGTTTCTATTTCAGCAATTCCAGCATTTTGCTTTAGAAGCACCAGCTGTTCTGTACTCATGTAAGCGAAATGGCCCCCTGTTCGGCTGCCAAACAAACCGCTACGCATCCCTGCATGTAAATATTTGAGAGGAAGGTCAGTAAAGGCTTGTCCTGAGGCTTTCTGTTATATCCCCAGAGCTGACGCTCGACACGTCCAGCCCAGAAGGTCGCGCAGACCCGGTTACTTGAGACCAATAGTGCGTGTGACACTAGGTCACCACCTAGGTGATAAGCTGTCTGTGCCTGGCAGAGGGGTGTGGATGCAATACATCTTGATTAACTGTGATTTTTCTCAGAGGGTAATAGTTGACATAACCTTGATGCAAGTGATTGTGAACTTGTTTCATGCAGTATCTATGAAGGAACATCTTCTGTTGCCTGTGTGTGGACTGGGCTGATTGCTATAAGATCCTAATTATTATTTCATGTTTAACCTTTCGAACCAGTATTTCTGATGGAGTGGGGATTTTAAACAGGAAAAAAACTGTTTCGTGAGCTTTCGTTATTTATCTCTCTCTGTTTTTGCCTAATGGGTATATACTTGTGTACCTGGGTAGGCTTTGTCACGATGACCTGTATTAGCGACTCTGATTTAGTCTTAAAGTTGCCAGCAGAGGGCAGCATTCTATTTCATTATTCATAGGTTCGAACGGCGTGTTTGAATCCGCTTGAACTGCATTGTGCAAATGATCATCAATCATGCATACACTGCGGTGATTATGTTGCGAGAGGGTGGGCTCCTTTTTTTGGTAAGTGATTTAAAAAAAAAAAAAAAACAAGCCTACGGCAATGGGTCAAACACGTATACTTTTAACAAAACTCGGTAGGTTCAATTAAAAGCAGGGGTGAAAGAGGGTTTAAAAAGTAATGCAACAGATGAACAGGCAGCTGCTGCCATAACAGATTTGCCGTGTACCTTCCTGGACCCCCGCACGCTACTGGAGATTGCCTGTCATTTCTGTTTATTAATTATATTTTGGGTTAATTCTGCGCCCTTACCCCGGCGCTACGGAATGAAAGATAAACCCGCGTGGTTTCCAGGCGGAGGGCGGCGAGTCGAAGGCGAAGATAATTACTCATGAAGCAGGGGGTGAAAGAGCAGATTTAATCGTGGCGACAGACGCCGTTAGTGAAACAAGCAATTAGAGAAACCGAATCTACGATGCAGCAACCAGAGTTTACTATCCAGATGCACTTTAAGGAGGAAGAGAAACAGTCATATTGAATTTGAGTTGATTTCCAGACGCAAGCCTGTGCTTCCTTAAGCTATATATAGATTATAGATGTCAATTACTACCTGTGCATTTGGTGATCTGGAAAAATTGCATTTGACAAATCATCTTTTCTTCGCATTCGTTTTGACTTTTCCCCCTGTTATTGAATCAAGCTGTGCTATAATAATGGTCACCGTTGTATATTTCCCAGTGTGGCAGAAGCAGAAAGATGCAGGCATTGCCGTGCAGTCTTTAATTTCTTTCTGTTGTTTGAAAGACAGGCAATGATGAATTAAAAACAGAGGGAAGCATCTTAGGCCCAGGTGGAATACATCAACCGAGTGACATTTCCGAATTATTTCACATTTGCGATTGTGCTGAATGTGGGATTATAATATTGCCGGGGCTCTTGTTTTTCATTAAAACTTTGTCTTGCTCTAGGTCTGGAAATGAATGCGGCTCGAGTGAAAACGAGTCCAAACGGATGGAGGTGACAGGGCTCTCTCAGAATCAAATCTAAAAACGGTGTACCTTTCAGCTGTGGAAACCAGCCGGCGGCAGCGAGCTGCGGACTCATTGCCACGCGTGAGTCCTTCCAGCGCGTGGGCTTTCCAGCCTCTATTCTGCTGCTGATATCCCGATTGAGATTAATCTCAATATTTAGTAGGCTTACCGGGCTTAACGCGCTTAATGTGCCTCCGTTTTTCTCCGTTAATAAAATATCAAAGCCTTATTTTAATCATGTTGATTTCAGTTTTTAATTATCTGCAGGCAGCAGCAAAACACTCGCATACGTTTCTTTAATACGTCTCTTTCTCGTCCTTAACGTGAATGTGTGTGCCCGCGCAGTTAGGGACGCTAATTAGCCTACATGGTCTGTAGTGTGTGCAGACCCTACAATGGCCCGACACCTTATCCAGGGCGTTCCCCTGCCCTAAGCTGCCTTAGACAGGCTGTCGACCTCCTCCCTATAACCTTGTCCTGGATATGAAGCGGGAAGATGGATGGATAGGTATCCAGTCCTGAAGGCGCGTGCAGTACAGTGTGTGCCTCCCTGAGCCAGGATACTGCCGCTCTGCCCTGATTTAAAATAAGACCCTTTCTTGATTTCAAGAACAAGCCCCAAACTCCGCAGAGCATCAACCTGAGCCTTAACCTGCAGGTATTGTTTGCTGTGCTATTTTCATAAGCTTTTGAAGGAAAGCCTGAATCTCAGCTGGGTTTTCACTTATGACATGTATTTAAGTTACAGGCACAAATACTGCTGAGAAAAATAAACCTCAGTCCTCCACAATCACAATTTGCACACTTCGGTCAATTACAGAGCTGCTTCTGAACGTCTTGTGCCTGTTAGGAGAATGAAGAAATCGGATGACTATAAGAGGAAGTATGTACAGAATGCATAATGGATATATATGGAAATATGTATAGAAACGTATAGGGGTTGCTGTCGACCGTTTGACGTTATGTGCCGCATCCAGTGGAAGTAGACATGCAGAAGGGTGCAGTATCTGTTCGGCAAGAAGCCTGCACGGGTATAAACAGATGAAAGGCAGCAATTTATCAGGGAACTGGGTCGAGTCTTTTACAGAAACATGCCCATTTTATGCATCTATGTGGGGCTTCTGTTAATAGTTAATGGGCGGCGATCTCCGTATAATTGACGTCGGCTGAGCTCGGCGGGATGGATGAGGGCAACTTTAGGGAAATGCGGAAGGTTAATGTAAAACAGTCAGGATGCAGGGTTCCTTTGTTCATCTCGTAATCTAATACGCGAGGAGATCAGCCCGAATTAAGGAGCTTTGCGCCGCCGATGGGACGTCCGCAAATCCCGTTACGATCATTAATTCGTAGATTTGATTAAATCGAAAGATGCGGTAATGCGCAGCGACTGACCTGTTATTTAATCACCGCGGCCAGGGAGGAGCACGGACGGCCATGTCAACAAGCCCAAGTTGGAAATGCCAGTGCTCTGTAATGAGGGGAAAGTGCATTAAGTACAGGACGGGTAGCGGGGGCCGCGGGCGAAGCAGAAGGGAGGCGATTCGGGTGGAAAAGAACGGTGCCCCCCCCCTTTTCAGTGGACAATTGAATAAAGGCAGAGAATCGATAACAATATCTGCCGATTACAATCATCAAGGTTCACTTCTCTTTGGAGATTACACACCCAATTCCCCTAAGAGGCCGGTCTGATTCAGGGATCGATGGCGGAACAGGGGCGCGCGGGGTCCCCGAGTAGAAAAAGCAGATTCCGTCTCGCGCTTCTTCCTACTTTCTGATACGGTTTCTGTTCGCCGCGGCGACGCACAACCGGTTCGCGTTACCGGTGGAGTATAAAGTTATATATATATATATGCTGCTCCCCAAAAACATGGATGAGGTTGGATGAGCGATGGGGGTACAGGGACCCCTGGCGCTCATCGAGGATCTCTGTGCGCTTGACAACAGGGCAAGCTTTGGGGCAGAGATCTTATAGGTGATGGATGGATACTGACCTCTACAGTATGCCTTTGTCCTTATATAAATGTTTATACAGTGGTATCTCAGAATTCGAATTTAATCCGTTCAGAACTCCGGATCGAATCCTAAAAAGTTCGAATTCTGATCGAATTTTCCCCATAAGAAATAATGGAAAACCAATTAATTGGTTCCCGGCCCCCAAAAATTACACCTAAATATGTTTTTTTAGCATTTAAACACAAAATGAACGGTATAAAACAAGAAGAGCATATACTGTACTAAACACATCTAAGCACATTTATCAAAACAGTAATTTGTAAAGTAAGAAAATAAATGTATCCAAACAATGTGTCCTGCCCAGATCGTCCGCTCCTTCCGTGTGCCACGCCCCCTCGTTAACCCCGTGTGGAATCCCCGTTTGATCAGTTGTTTCTGGTTATTGTCATTAGTCCTTTGTATTTAGTCCGCGTTTCAGTTTGTTTCCCCCGTCCGGTCATTGTATTGTCCGTCTGCGTTTTGCCTGCCTTACCTGTAATTAAACCCCGTATTCCCCGATACCCTGATGTCTGCGCCTTTGTCTCCGTTCCGTCCCAGGTCGGCACAACAATATTATTATAATTAAACGTATTCATGGTTTATTATTAATATTAATAATCATTGTCTAAATGTATTTTTACTGTCTAAATATATGTATTGTTAGTGTAAATATGCACGGTGCTATCACAGCTAATGCGAGGCTGAGACTGAAGCTTTACCCTTTGTTTCCGCTGAGAGACGTGCCGCATGACTCATTTCCCCGCGCATACAAGTTATCTTAGGTCGGCGTTCACGGTTTGACTTCTGAGATTCAGATCCAGCTCAAGGTAATTTTTTAGTTGGTTCGACTTTTAAGAAATTTGAGTTCTAATGAATTCGAGAACTGAGGTACCACTGTATTTCCTACAGTTCCATTTAATTTTTGTATACTTTATTTATGGATGTAAGACAAACATGGTCATCTTTTTCCTTTATATATGATCCTGACCTATATGCTGACATATACTTTGCAGCCATGAGAGCTGCCTCTCTTCTGGGAAGGCTTTCCACAAGAGTTTGGAGTGGGATTTTTTTGCCCATTCATCAGAAGAACATTTATGAGGTCAGGCACTGATGTTGGATGTTAAGCCCTGGTTCGTTGTACCAAGATATATTTTGGGCAATTCTATGTTTCCAACTTTATGGGAACAGTTTGGGGAAGGCCCTTTTCTGTTCCAGCATGACTGTGCCCCAGTGCACAAAGCAAGGTCCATAAAGACATGGTTGGGTGAGTTTGGTGTGGAAGAACTTGACTGGCCCGCACAGAGCCCTGACCTCAAACCCATCAAACACCTCTGGGATAAACTGGAATTGAGATTGCGAGCCAGGCCAACATCTGTGCCTAACCTCACAAATGCTCTTTTGGATGAATGGGCAAAATTTCCCACAGATACTCTCCAAAATCTTGTGGAAAGCCTTCCCAGAAGAGAGGCAGCTGTTATAGCTGCCAAGGGGGGATCATAGTGAACTCCATAGTGATGGTTATGTATTTAGAATGGGATGTCATAAAAGTTCCTGTAGGTGTAATGGCCAGGTGTCCTTATAGTGTACGTCAGGGTATATGAATTTTTGCCAACCTAATTACAAAGATATAAGGATGGAAATTACATGGAATCTTTTATTGCTGTGAAAATATAAAAGTAAATTCATACATCAACTGAAGCATTTTCTATTCCCACTTATCTTATGCTGGGTGGCGGGGGGTCCAGAGCCTATTCCGGAAGCTACCGGTACAAGCCAGGAAAAAACCCAGGACGGGGCGCCAACCCATCACAAAGCACTCACACCATTCACACATACGCCAAATTCATACATATTGATATTTTTTTGCATTTGTTACATTCTTGCAAACTCATCAATCTCCCAACCAGCCCCAGCTACTGTCCCACCCCAATCTCAAATTCTGCCAGCCAGGTTCTTTTTCCCAATACTGTGAATGGGAGGGAGCCAAGTCATTTTTTTTATACCCAGGGACCAACTAATATCTTAAGAGCTGTAGTTGAAACTTATAGATATGGGGCTGCAGTGACATTCTTCCATCATTTAAGGGTTATATAGTGTTAGTATGGTATTATACTGTACATGAAGAGTATTAGGCAATGGCAGGTGTCAGTCATGTCAGCTTCTCTTTATCTGTCCTTTCATGACCTCTTCAGTGTCGCCCCCCAGAGCCCAGCACCAGCATCACATCCTCTGAGTCGGGAGGAATTGGCTCTGCATGGGTCCTAATGGAAATGTCGGCCGTCACACGGGCTTGCGAATGGGGTGGAAGCGGAAGCCGCGGCAGCGCAGGCCGCCGTTGGTGCTGCTACGTACATCCAGCTGAGCCGGTGGGGGCCGGATGGCAGCAGCTTCCACAGCACCCGGCGTCTCCAGGCGTCCCGCATCCCCATGCACGGCGCTCTCTTCCATCTGCTCCGCGGCGGCCGGCGACTTCCCTCCAGCACTGTCGGCGAGGTCACGGCGTTCCCTATTTACCGCCTTGTCACGTCACGTCGGTGACATTGGGGAGGGGGCGGGGGAGAAAGAGGTTCGGTTTGGTTTACGCACCCCCCCCCCCCCCCCCCCCCCCGTCGCCGGCATAGTTATTCAGAGTGAGGCAGACAGGGTGATCGCATGTCATGCAAAGCGCATAATGGCGGCTTCTCTGACAAGCGAAGACTGCCGTTCTCCTGTCAGCGATCCGGGTAAAGTGTGCACCGGAGAGAGGTACCGTTTCCCACCGGAGGAGACTGGTGACGTCTCCGTAGGCCGCGCGCAGGATGGAGACAGGGGAGAGAGTTTCAGGCCTGTATCATGGCGGAGCGCTGATATGATGTTATCTCTTCCCCTGTTTGATCACCTGAATGACAAGTGGCAGTGGCTCTAGGGAACTTGTTATCGCATCTCTGACCGAAGTACGTGTGCCTGCCAGAAGTCTATCTGCAGCACATCAGTCACATGTGCGCTCATCCTTGCTGCCTCTCGATAACAGCCTGCACCGGGAGCCTGTATCTTCAGCCTTAAAGGCCGACCGACGCATCCTCTTGATTAAAAACGAAGAGGGGAGAGACAAGGGGAATTTGCTCGGTAGAGACTGCCCCCCCCCCAACCCCGGCTGCCGCTACTCCAGATCCGCAAGTTGGTCATCTGAGCGCCGAGGTGACGCCTGACGCGGGGGACCCAGAATATGATGTTCTTGTCTCCCGTGGTCCAGCGTGGCACCTGGGCTTATTTGGGCATGGCCGCCTTTTTCCCAGTCCTCCCTAATGTGGATCCAGTTCCCCTGCAGTGAGTGAATGTTTTCGGGGTGAGAAATTGAAAGAAAGGACTGGGGGGGGGGGGGGGGGGGTACGTTTGCACATTTGTGATGAGTGACCCTATTAACCAGAGCAAACGAGATCCGTTTCTGTTCCCCTCGATTGTTTACTGTGCCTGAGCTTGTGATGCTAACTGCTCCCTCTCGTTAATGCTGTGATCCCATACGAAGGCACTTTGACTGTTCTGGGATCAGTGCGTGATGATTTCATAGCTCCCCTGCGCTGCATGGTGGCTCAGTAGGGGGCGCTGTGACCTGAAACCTCCAGGATTGTGGGTTTGATTTCCTTCCCCTGTTCTGTGTGCATGGAGAGCGCAGATTCTTTCAAGTACTCCATTGTCCTCCCCTAGTACAAAGACGCGTTGCCCATAGCGTGTAGGTGTGTGTATGTGTGTACGTGCCCCACTATTCGCTGGCCCCCTATCCAGGATGTTCTTTGCCTTGTGCCCTTTATTTCCTGGGATGGGCTCCAGGCTTCACCGCGTTCCTGTTGTGGAGAAGCAGTTATGGAAGATGGATGGATGGATGGATGAATAACCCTTTGTCTAGGACACTTATTAAACAGCAGGTTCAATTGCTTCATCTACCAGACATAAAAGTGCGTCCAGCTGAGCTTGGAGCAGGATCCTTATTAGTATTAGATATAGCAGTGGTTCCCAGCCCAGTTGTCAGGGAACCACAGATGATCCACTTTTTTGGAGGGAGGGAGACTGTTCGTGGGCCCCGATGACCGGACTGGGAAACACTGAAATATAGTATCAGCTAAAGGGGGGGGGGGGTTCTGGGCATAGCACCTCCCTGAATGATTCTCATGCTGTCTGCCTGCTACCATCTAATTCCAAGCCGGTATTCCAATATCATTGGAATGTATTGGTGACATCACACGTTGCATCTGCCCACTGCACAAGAGGGCCCCCAATAGCCATGCCCCCTTTGAAACTTGGAGGAAATTGGTAGATAGCAATAAATTAAACATTTGTCTACGGTGATCCTAATGTTTATGGAAAGAACATTTTTACGCTCCTTAAAATCCCGTGCCTGGCCACGGGAAAATGCACATTAATGGGAAATGGTCTCTCACATCCGGAAACCCGTGACCGTGACATTTACTGCAGCATTTTATGCGCTGACCTTCTTCTGCCGGCCTCGTCGCAATTAAAGCGTCACAACGCATGTGACACACATTGGTGACATGCGAGAGTTGCTTCCGCGATACCCTAATGGGAGCCTCATTCCGGCTGTCTCTCCATGAGCAGAGACAGAATTCCACCGCACCGCCACGCTGCCTCTCATTTCACGCACGGGTGGGTTTCAAACTGCAGGACCCGGTAGCAGGAATAAAGTAACATACGAGGAGATGCAAACAGGATCCGTCTACTTTGCGTTTCCTTCCTCACTTTGCAGTCTCCATGCAACCGACGCATAGATGTGAAGCCTCCGGTGGGCCGCAGAGCCTCAGCACACCACGTCCCAAACCTACACGGCGTGCCCTTTCTGTAAAGTGAGCGGCCGGGGGTAGAGTGATTGCCCGCTGCTGGTTGGGAATCGAGGGAAATAGGCACTAAACTCTCCCCACAGTGGGAACCAAAATCAGCCCTTAAACGGATTTGCAGCAACGTCGGGTAATAGCAGTCTGTGGAAAATCGAGCTGCCATTACAGAGGGGGGAAAAGAACCAGCTCTTTATAGTCCAGACTCTGCTACTCGTCCTCCCTGCGGAGGAGGGATAAAGGGAGGTGAAATCAATAAAGATCTTTGGGGGGAGGGAGGCGACATTGGATATTCCGCATAACTTACTCACCAAGACTCGGGATTTAACATAATTTGGCTTGGCCTCAGCTACAGAATCTGCCCACTCATCTGATACTTACGCGCTTGGTTTTCCGCTATCTCAGCGGGGGTCCATTTTTCTATATTTATTCCATTAGGTGTCGCAGGATTCGACAGCCAAGATCTGTGCCCCACCCCCCACCCCCCCGGTATAATTTGTCGCTTACTTTGTTAACATTCCCTGGCAGTGGATCCCGAAAATCCGTATTCCACCCTGAACACAATCTCATTAGCACTCATAGCAACAAAAACTGTAGTAGCAGGCAGTATGCCAATGAAAGTAACAAGCAATGTTCTCCATTAAACTGCAATCTGTTCATTCAAAATATTAGGGCGTGGAGATGTTCAATCGCCTCCGAGACGTTTCTGTTTGAATGGAGCTCTTTTTATAGCCTGGGAAGGGGAAGAGATGTATTATATTATGTATTATGGCTGTGAAATCGGATGAAATTCCAGGCACCACTGTTGTTTCTCTTTTTTCTTCCCACGATCAAAGAAATTGTTCTATCAAATGCCCGTGGCCTGCAAACACAGTGAGCTCTGTAAAGAAGTGTTTTTTCCCCCTTCCCTGGGAGAGGAAAGCCTTTAGCACTGAGATCGACACCCTCAGTACACTGAGCCAGGAAAAGAAGCAATATCTGAGGGTTCGGGCCGCTTTTCAGCAGCAGCGTTAATGAAAGGTCTTAGCAGTTTGTGTTACTTGCCAGTATTTAGCTACGCTCACCAGCTCTCTGAGATAGGAAGGCTACCAATCAGCTGGTCCGGAGAGGACGTGGTCGTTGGTTCCTGTTGCCCCTAACACCCATTCAGCCAATGGGAGTGCTTCTCTTCGGACCCTATGTTTTTAAAGACGCCGACTCGTTCCCAGTGTAGGGAGCTGTTTGTCCAACATTATTCATGTCAGAGCCTGCGGATAAACAGGTGTAGAGTCAATGGGTGGGGGAACAAGATGGTGCTCTCTGGGGTTTGAGCTGCAGGAGAGAGAAATGTGTTTTCTTAATTTTTTTGCCATCTACAACTGAAAAAATGCTTCCATGCTACCTCATGCCATAACCTCTTTTAGAATTATTAAATGAAGTGGCTGGCATCTTGATGACTGCTTGGTTGCTGTTCCCAGAGCAGATTTATTCTTTTTGTTTTTACTTTATGATTTCACAGGGTCATTTATGCATGTGGTGGAGAATGTGAATCAATAACACATATTACTGGTTTGCTCTTAATCTCGGGTGAGTTTTTTTTTTTTCTTCATTAGGCTGTTAAAATAAATTGCTGAGGTGCACCTCAGGCTTGCATTTCAACAGAGGGAAGTACGCCATGATAAATTTGATCATGAAACAGCATTGAACATTTCAGAAATGAAAAGCCGTTTTGAACCTTGTGATATATCACGTCTCTGTTTAATGTCACTCCTTTGTCTGAAGCAAATTCTCATTCATACCTGCGGTGTAGCATCTGGAAGCACAACTGCTCTCCAAATGGATCTAATTAAGCTACAGAACACACAGATCCTACAAAAGAATTCTGGGTAATGAAATTCCCGTATTAGGGCATTGTTGTTGTGACCAACTATTGGTTCCTCAAGACAATATTTTGAAATTCAGATCCAAGTTATTGAAAAGACTAATTTTAATAAATTGGTTTCATTTATCGCTATTTGAATCCTGCTCTGAATTTTTGGCTGTATCATTTCTAGAAAAAGATATTAGAAGACAAGGTATACAACTTAGGTTGTGCATATGTGGCTATTGTGCACATTTAAAATGAATGCTAATGTTCAAATTAGCGCTCATTGACGTTTGAAACAGTAACGTTTATCTCAGGCTATAAGAAAGTAATACAGAAAAAAACATCTTTGTTGGGGTCAGAGGAAAGAACATTCTATGAACACAGATTTTTATTCTTAGTGAAAAAAAAACTTTTTAATTGTGTTATTTTTGCATCGGGATACTGTCAAAAGGTTTCAAAGTATATTAATACTGTACTTTCACCATTACTGTTTAGTCAATTTCTTGATTTTTCTTAAGCTGCTGCACAAGCTAAATATCTGGGCTGAAAAAAGTAAATCGCTTAAATCCAGCATGAATCCATGTTGGATTTGGTCATTAAAGATGGCCTTGTTTGTTTCATTGAGTTCAGGTCATTAGCTTTCTTCATGAGTAAATGAAGCCTTTATTGTTTAATGTGAGCCTTTGGATGTTTTTCAGTACGCCATGGTCGGTTCTCTGCTATTATGGTATTGCTGTATTTGCTTAGTGCTTGCTGTAATCCCTAACAGCTTAACATGTCTTCTGCCTTTGACTCTTCCATACAGGTTTTTATCTAGACATATTTGCTTTTAACCTATTTGCTTTTTGGGTTTAACCAGTCCCACGATAATCCAGCAGTGCCCTCCATGCTTGTAAGCCAATAACTAATTCTTTTTTGTGTGTATGTATATGTCTGTGCATACGGTCAATTTTTAAACACCCAGCCACTAGGCTTGATTACTGAAGGATGTTTACTTTCCGAGCAGCAATTAGACTGGACCAGAGTGTCCTTCCACCGAGGCAGCAAACTGACCCAGTGGATGAGCTCCAGACGCGGTCGAAGGAGTCGCAGGTTCTGTCAGATACTGCAGAGCACAGCAGCCTTCATAAAGCCGCGTCCTTGGCCCCCGGCTGGCCACAGCCCCCTGAAAACCCCCTGACTCAGCACCCCGCTCTTCTGGCCTCACAGAGGCCTCTTAATCCCAAAGAGCAATTTTTTGGGGGGAGCGTGTAGCCAATTTAGATAGTTTCCCCCTCTCCAGGGCCAGGAAACTCTTGTGGAGTGTCCCTCCCCAGGTAGGAGGACACATTTGCCAAAATTACAGGCCAAACGTTCAGTCAAGGAGCAAAATTGCCAGGCTGTTGATTGCAGCCCATTGCTGCAAACGTGCCTCACAAACACCTGGAGAGTGTTGGACGACGCTCCCACCCTCCCAAAGTAAGGGGAGATTGAGGGAACTCACTTTTTTTCCCCCACATACACTCCTCTCCTGTTTGTCCTCTGCTTAGTGTGGCCATTACTGCAGAGTGATTGATGCTAGCCTTCACCAGAATAAGCTCTTTCCAAAGGCTCTGTGACAGGCTTAGGCCCATCAGTCTGTCAAGACAACTGCCCTCCTCTAGGATGGATTGGCGCTAATGCGTTTTGCATTTTGACAAGAATGTCCCCGGTGATAATGTTACGATGTGGGTGGAGACCCGAGCGAATCGCTGCTTCAGACTTGGCGTCGTACAGTAGCTATAGCCTACAAAGAGCGTAGGAAGGTACAGCTGAATCGGACAGGTTAAGCGGGTAGTCAAAGTCTCATTTAAATCGCAGTTACAACGCTAGCTAAACTTAAGTTGATTCAGATAGTTGGAAATTATACTGCGGTCATAAAAGGCGTGAAAGTGTTAAAAGTAGAAACGCGCGTCATAATTTTATATTGTTTTGTTTATATTTGCGTTGACGTAATGTCTACTGTTTTTAATTCAGATAGTGATCTTATATCCGTATGGTTTATTTATTTGCCTTCCTGCATGAAACGGGAAAACTGCTCTGACCTCCTTGTGTATTGTTTTCCAGTGCTTTGAAAATAGATCGTTAGTCATTGTAAATTCAAGTGCTGAGACTTAATGTTTTTAACTTACACTTCCCAGTTTACTTTACTAAAGCTCACAAAATGCTTAGCTGAATCTAAAAATTGTCTTGAATCTTTTTATTATACTTTTGATTTGAAATAGCAATGTTTTAAACATATTTCACATAACACTATCGGATGGCAGTTAAAATGACAGATCCAGTGTTTCTCCATACAGTACGTCAGTGGCGCATTACCTTTTCCGTGGGAATTGTTGCATACACCAGTAGTTAAGAGAAAGGCTGGTATTTGCAGAAAGTGAAAGATTAATTACCTCAAAATGACTGAGAAAACAGATATTCCTATTTTCTGCCAAGATTTGTATTCATTGTTTTGAAAAAGCGTTTTCAGCACTTCCATAATGTGTTCAAGCAATCATGTTTGATTTGCTTTGGTGGTTTCGAGTTGTACGTCACATTCTTTTAAAATAATGATTCAAGAAGCCCCCAAATCGGATGAAAGGAATTTCGGCAATAAATCAATGTAGCCTATAACTTAAATGTCATTTTGTGAGTTTGTCCACAAAATTATGGATTAATTATGGATTCATCGGAAAGTTAGTCTCACGTAACTCGATTAATTTTTTTTATCACTTGCAACCAACACGACACTGAACACTCATATTAGCATGTTGTCTATTGTAGCTGTTAAACTCTTGATGTCATAACATTATCGTGTTTATATTGGCACGATTTTCCAGACCGTCCCATTAGCGGATTTTACACTCGTTTCGAAATTAATTATGCGTGAACCCCAAAAGAGACATTAACAAGAACAACCAAGTCGTTATCTCTGAAGTTCTGGAAAAAAAAATGCATTTCGATGTATATAGTTTCTCAGTAAATCTCCCACGAGTTTAGTCCATTTAAATCTGTTATTAAAAACAGTATAATAATGTTTCCCCTCTAAAAGGACACGCACTTACACCATCGTGTACATGCATCATTACACTTAACGTGAGCAAAAATAATTTATAGGCCTAAGTAAAAGTGAAGGAAGATCGGTGAGTTTATACTCGCGTCGGCTCAAAATTGAGCGCAATACAGAAGCGCCTTGCGAGACTGGGGAAATTGAAATGAAACCAGACCTCTAGTAATTCAAAAGCCGATTGCTCTCATTTTTTCACAATGCCAACATGTTGACAAGCATTTCAAAAGCCATTCTGGGGGAAAAAGGGGAGAGGAATTGTGCCATTTCTCTTCTTTCTGCACTGCGGGGATCGGCCTTAATAGAATTTTGCTCTATATTTTCGCAGTATTTAAAGGCATTGGAAGTGACTGAATCAATTGTTTGTGTCTGTAGGGTATGTATTAGAGTACTTGTGATTGTATTATTTTGTTAATGGGTAGCTGGCAGAATGATCACTTAATTAACCTCATGTATTAGTGGGAAAACGAAAATGTCTGCTACATCAAATGGAAAAAAAGATGAAAAACTATGGATTTTTGCATTTTTGCACGACAGAATGGATGAAAGTTGTTTTCATAAGCACTTACTGTTACTTACAATTATGATTACTGTTTCATAACTCCAGCTAGGCTACTGCATTTTGCTATGAAATAACACCAGGTTGCAGAACTGATTTAATTTTTTTTTACTTTGGAGTAAAATGAGAGCAAAATGAGCTAAATTATTTAAAAGACCAAATGTTCTGTGAACGAGGCGCCATTATTTTTCATCTTGATGTGTAAACTTGCAGAAAAGCCATTTACGAATTACCAGCGATGAGTGATCTTATACTTAGATGATTTTACTGCGGAAGCACTGATTCAGAACTGGTCTAATACTATACTTGTTCTAGTTATTGCCTTTTATTTTGATTATTTATATATTTTTGCGTGTAGGATAATGCGCGACAGAAAAACCGGAGGCAAGCTGAATTTACACGGTCATTACCAGCAGCGCCGGCGTGCCAGGAGTTCATTAATATGAAGCAGGGCTTAGCTGACCGTTTTTATTCTTGATGATTTGCGTAGGAAAAGCAGCCGCTACACTGCAGCGACTTCAACAACGTCAATAACTCCAGCGCTATCATCTAGGGTCGCGAACCCTCCGTGTTGTTAAATCCATCATCAGAGATAACTGGCCAGGCGCGGAGGGGAAACGCCGCCTCTCCCTTGTAGGCCTTGACCCCCCCGAGGAGGAAAGGCTGGATCCTTAACACTGATACCCCGCTCTGACGGCTCTGCTTGGGAAGGCTTAATCTACATTAAGATCCACCGCTCAGCCTCGGGACACTGAATAATGAAATCGCAGCCCACTGGACCGTATGTGGGGATCTGATCTACTTGGACATTTTCACTGTCACCGACTCTGTTTCCCTTCACCTGCCGAAAGATGGAAAGCTTTTTTATTCCCCCTCCCCAGATGTGCAGAGGGATGTTTGTACGGATAGGCGCCACTGAACAGTGAAAGTGAAATGGAAACCCATTTGACCACATGTGAAGTTAAGGTGTTATCAGCGCCGACTGGCTGCCTCCGGGAGCGCGGCGTGCAGCCGCAGACGGCGCCGGGACTCGGGCGGCTGCCCTGCGTGTTCGGTAAATGGCATTTCTGCGGGCTCGCCCGCCGGGGAGCCGCTGTCAGATCCCGGCCCCGAGCGCGGTGTCCCTTATCTCGTCTTGCTCATTTGTGTTGCGACAAAGGTAGAGATCGTTCCCCGGCGGAATGATGAACGGCGAATAAATGCCGCCGTGGCCGGTTTTCCATCGCCGGAATAATTCTCCAGAATGGCGTCTGGTGCCCTTGCAGCGGAGCTGATGATGACACGGATTTATAGTTTAACTTCCCGACGGAATGTCTCTTTCCCTCTTATCTCCCGTGTGCCTCCCAGCTTCGCCGGTTGGTCTTAAGTTACCGTTAATGTCCCTGGTCTTTGCCTTTGTCCTTGAGATTTATAAACGCGCTGCCCTGTTTAACTTGGGAAGATGTAGCCGCCCCAGAGTCATGTTTATGCGGAGCATCGGCCTGTGAGACACTGCGCATTTGTACTATTGACTTATCAATAGTATATTTATTATGTTATTCGGATTGTATATA
This sequence comes from Paramormyrops kingsleyae, assembly GCF_048594095.1. Taxonomy (NCBI): domain Eukaryota; kingdom Metazoa; phylum Chordata; class Actinopteri; order Osteoglossiformes; family Mormyridae; genus Paramormyrops; species Paramormyrops kingsleyae. Next base: position 14,082,316 of record NC_132812.1, read on the forward strand.
ATACTAATAATTAATAATGTAATGATGTTGATGATATATATATAAAATTTCTTAATTTTCTAAACACTTTTTTCTGGTGAGGATTGCAATCATCTACACTTTTTTTTTTCTTGCAGACTGAAACCCATTAAATGTTCAGTTTTATTATTCACTATGAGATGCACAAAATAGATACTGCTTTTGAATACATTACCTATTTTCGGTAAGCAGAACCGATTTCAGCTACGCGATAAAAAAGTGTGGATAATCACATTGCGCGTCTTTCTTTTTTAATCCGTTTGCCTTGGATTTCCGAATTTTCCCTCTTCAAACACGTCCTGACAGCCAAAACGAGCAAATCATATCCTGCCTATGATTGGTGGGGTGGCGAATAGCAAGAGAAAGAGGGAAGCCAGGACCGAAGTAAAGCCACCCCATGGAATTGTGGGAGCTGCCTGGCCGTGTCACAAACTGCAATAGATCAGTGTAACGGCGCCATAGTGCTAATAATACGTCTGGACTCCAGTAGTGTCTTGAACTCCCAGCTCTGCCTCAATTAAGATGTACGACAATAGGGCCGATTTACAGCCTCATGTATCTCCGATGCTTCTGCTGTAGAGAAGACGTGCATGCGGCGCGCAGCAGCCCTTCCTCTGGTTATCTCTAGTGTTATAGGGATGAATGGTAGGTCTACCACCAATTTCCCTTTTGATTTGATCTGGTCCAGTACCAAAATTGGTATCACCAATACTGACAAAATGTGCTGAGGGTGGGTGTTGATGGTAAAACTTCCCAAACAGGGAGGGGGGGGGAGTGGACAGACAATACAATTTTGATCGTTTCCCTTGGTATCTGCTCCCCCCCTTATAGTCAGCCCTGCCTGTTAGTAGTTCATGTCATGCACCCTATTATAATACAAACATTTAAAGGACCAAGTAAAGACAATCAATATTTTAATGATAGAATCTATTCCCAAAATGAAACATTCAGATCGAAATAATCCATTTTACATTATTGATCTGCACGCCCTTCCTTTGCACACATCCCATCCATTTTTCACAACCGCTTAACCAGTGCAGAGTTATGACTGTCATCATTGCTTCTGTTTTGACCAGTCAGCAATTAATGGCCAATTAAAGCTGAAAGCTGATTGGCCCCTGGAGTGCCCCCTCCCCTCTCACTCACCGATTCAAAACATATGATTGGCTAATGATAAGGTTGGACCTACTAGTGCCGTCCACAAAACATGCTAGAATCGTCCCTGAATTAAGTAAATTAAAACCTTAGTGTTATTATGTAACCATCCGTCTTTCGATCATTTAATCTGATCAGGGTCTTTGCTTGGGTGGTGGGGTTGGGCTGGAATCTCAGGTATTACTGTACTTAGGGTACTTAAAACCACTTATACTTAAAACCTAAATGTGATTGTATTATTCTGTTTGTATGACAGTACATATACATATAAAAACATGGATATCTATGTTATAATGTGTGTGTCTCTGTGTGTATTACAGTTCAGTATTATAACTCAGTATTAAATTTACTCGTTACCCATTAGAGCATTTTCCCTTTCCCCAGACACAGCGCAGCCTAACTCTTTCCCCAACAGCTTGGCTGCATTTCAAACGTTTGCAAGATCTCTTAAAGGCTGTAGCGAAAATTAAAGTCCTCAATTATAGAACAGATGCAGTGAATATTGATTAAAAACATTTTCTTCCATCCAGGCATTTGCTTTTATAATGACATATTGCACTCAGAAGGATTATTTAAGCTATACATGGACATAATTCAAATACCTTTGCAGGTTATACGAAACAGTACAGTGCCGTTTATTACTTAGAACCCGACAGCTGTCCATAAAAAGGCAAACCCTCTGTGAGCCATTTCATTTGTTTATTCAGATTTTAAGGGGGTTCTGTTTTGAAATAACAACACTGGTTTTGCACTTTCATAGTCCCCAGGAAATGCATGCATATCAATCCGTATGCATGGCCTATGGACATATCTTACTTTCTTTTAATAGCAAATGTTCTGTAGACTTACCCCTGCAAAAAAAAATAACCTGCACGTTTTTTGTTATCAGTTGTATTTCTTCTAGGGTTTTGATGGTTTGTCTTTAGGGATGGTTGACTAAGTATTAACCCTGACCTGTGAGTCGTTTAGGATAATTGAGGTGGAGGGTTACCCCCATCAGTCTGTGTGTATGTGCCAGTTGGTGTGCACGGTCATGTGACTTTACGGATGTGCATCCTGGGCCCCATACAGCCGCCGTCCTACACAGCTGGAATCCGTACAAAAAGCCTGCGGTACATTTTTTAAAGCGACGGTGCTCTGGATTCCTGAGATACCGGGCCGGACCACTGACAGATTGTCCAGGACGGTGGGAGGTGCAGGAAGGCCCAGCCTCAGGACTCCACAATGAACAAGTGTGGAATGTGGAAGCCTTCCCACCCCCAGGGCTCTTGGGGGGAGTGGCTATCCTGGGACAGGTAGTATCATCAAGGAGTATGGCTGTTGGAGGAGGAGAGGGGTGAATGTTGCCTATTGGAAACGAGGGACAGGTCACTGGCATACGCAACTGGGAAGTATGGGAGGCCAGAAACAGTGTCAATAAATAGACGAATAATCCGAGTTTGTGTGTGAATGTGTGTGTGAGCGGGCGTGTGTCCATGTGTGTGCATGTGTCGTGTGTATATGTGTATATTTGTATATACGTGTGACCTAGTGTGGGTTACGTGTGTCTGTGAGTGTGTGAGTGGACATGTGTTTGTGTGTGGGTGTGTGTGTGTTTGAGTGAATGAGTGAGTTTGTGCGTTTGTCCTCACAATAATAAGAATATAGGAGCTGTGCATGTTTGTGTGTGTGCCCGTGTATGTGTGTGTGCGTGTGAGTGGGCGTGTGCCCGCGTGTGTTTGTGTGTGCCTGTGAGTGGGCGTGTGCCCGCGTGTGTGTGTGAGTGGGCGTGTGCCCGCGTGTGTTTGTGTGTGCCTGTGAGTGGACGTGTGCCCGCGTGTGTGTGTGAGTGGGCGTGTGCCCGCGTGTGTTTGTGTGGGTGTTCATGTGCGTTTCAGCAGTGTCAGTTCCATCTTTTCGGTTCACGTTTTCTGTCACTCGTTTTTCTCTTCCTCTTCCCCGTGACATATCAGCTTTGCATGATGGAACCACACCTATTCCTGGCTCATGGCCATCCTACTTACAACTCTTTAGAAAATGAAACGGCCCCGTTAAACAGCTTCCTGTAGCATGCGCTATAAACGGAGAATCTGCCATGAGATAATGTCAAGATTAACGCCGTGAAGTAGCAGGATGCTGCCTTCTGATTTGCCAACGATATACGGAAGGCTTTATAATAAGATTTAAAGAAACAGGTCTGAAATGAAAAAGTGAAAAACATTATGGAAGGATGAAGTGTCCGTCATAGCCTGGAGATTCTGATATACTACGAAGAATATGCATCCGATGTTATCACTAAAACTCCATTAATTCGTTTTATGGGTTAGAATTATAGAACATATCTACACCATTATTTACTCTCTGCACTGTAGAATAAGAATCTTAAAATAATTGGAACTTTGGAAGATGAAGAAAGATTTTTTGTAAAGATTACGATCAGAGGTACCAGTGGAGACTTGCAGTTTAAAGAAATGAGATCCAGGACAACGGGGACCAAATGTGATCCAAGAAAGGTGGTCGGGGGGCAAGCACAGGTCAGAAATGATCTAGAGTAACACAGACATCCTAATCCAAGTCACAATCTGTAAGCAGGGTCTGAAGACAGGGACTATTTTGAGAATCATCACTAATCAGTCCAAAGACTAAAGATGGTCCAGCGAGGGCCAAGCTTGGTAACTGTCAAAGTCATTGTCTAATTCATCAATTAAGACTTATTGTGGGATGTGCTGGTGTCTCTAGTATTCAGGTGAGGCAGGCTGTGGTCTGGTTGGATGTGGCTGCTGGGTGTGCTGATTGGAGGGAAGCATTACTTTATTCCATTCTCTATGCTTATATATTTTGCTTATATATTCTGTTTCAGGCTCTCTGTGACCCTCTACTGTTTAAGCAGTTGAAAGATCGATGAATGGATATATGGATGTAAATACAATATTATGAAGGTCCAGTAATTACTAGAAAAAACACAATCCCATAATAAACCACTGTTGGATACTGCAGACTTGCTATGACATATGAAAAAGCTGTTCTGCTTTGTAATGGTTAATGATTCATAAATGATACTCACGTCTCCATTTTATTATTTCCATTACCTTAGGAAAACTAAAAGATTTACAGTAATGGGGTCTGTTTGCCGTGGTAATATTTTATTGCGTTTTTTTTTTCTTTTTATTGCTCCTGTTCTTTATCCCTCTCTTTTTATTGCCCCTCTTTTCCCTCGCGGTACAAACGTCCGCCATTCTGGAACAACATCTCCACACTAGGAAAGGAACACCCAGAATAATCATTTATTTATACATAATAATCTGGGAACTGAGAGTGCGTGACTTGGACAGTCTCCGCCTGCCCCATGGTCCTTAGGATCCGGGTATTATCTGGTTTTTGCCGTGATTTTTACAAAATCAGTAATTTTATGCGAATATCACACTTGATAAAAGCAGTCAGCCATGATTTGTTACAATTTTTAACGGGATAGAGTCATTTGCTTTCATAGTGAGCACTCTGCATTTGTATCTGCCAGTAAGAAGGTGGTGGTGCGACCTGTCATGACATATCGGGAGGTTCTTAGGTTTGTGCATATGAAGCTAAGAGCTCAAGGTGACAGGTGGCGTGGCGGACGGCGGGCGGCGTGGCGGATGGCGGGTGGCATTGTGGACGGCGGGCGGCGCGGCGGACGGCGGGCGGCGCGGCAGACGGCGGGTGGCGTTGTGGACGGCGGGCGGCACGGCGGGCGGCGTGGCGGACGGCGGGTGGCGTTGTGGACGGCGGGCGGCGCGGCGGACGGCGGGTGACGTTGTGGACGGCGGGCGGCGTGGCGGACGGCGGGTGGCGTTGTGGACGGCGGGCGGCGTGGCGGGTGGCGTTGTGGACGGCGGGCGGCGCGGCGGACGGCGGGTGACGTTGTGGACGGCGGGCGGCGCGGCGGACGGCGGGTGGCGTTGTGGACGGCGGGCGGCGCGGCGGACGGCGGGTGGCGTTGTGGACGGCGGGCGGCGTGGCGGACGGCGGGCGGCGTTGTGGACGGCGGGTGGCGTGGTGACCTCACACACCCAGGGATGTGGGGCAGCTTCCTGGCTCGGCTCTGCCTGCATGTATGTGTACGTGTTTTTATTTATTTATTTTTTTACCATCCTCACTGGACTTGTGCGGGTTCCCTTCATGTGCTCCAGAGAAGCTCCTCCAGTCCAAAGACTCGTGGCTTGGTGTCAGTGTCTGTCAGTGTGCCATGTGAGGCACAGACACGCTATCCGGCGTGCGTCATGCTGTGCAAGTCCTGGACCGAGCTCACCGTGTTGCTGTGCTGGAAGCATGTGACTGATGGGTGGACATGAGATCACTGCATTTCTGCAGCTTTTTGCTTGTCAGCGCAATTCTGACAGCACTTGGGCTGTCACGAAGGGGCCATGTTGGTTTTAATTGGTTAGACCATCCTAGACATTTTATAGAAAATAAATATTTTAGCCATCGTGACCTTTGTTAGTTCCTGTAGTAAACAGTGTCAGATGCACTGTTGGGTATATACAATCATCTGTCAACTTATATCCTATTGAGTAACGTCTGACTGTACTTATGTCCCGTAACAGCCTTTATAAAATTTATCGAGAGGCATCCAAAGCAGACATAATAGATGTTAGTGGGCATATTTACCACGTGTGCATGCGGCAAGAAACAAAACAAACAGATTGCACTGCCGCTATAGAGATTTAGTTAAATATTGTAATGTTGTTATCTTACGAGATACGTCCTGATTGACTTATGTCCTCACTTTTGGGACGAAACCTGGAAGTAAGTTAGCAGATACTATTTGATTCTAACTGAACTGATTTTAAGTTTATTTAAAACCTATGGTGTGAAGGTTGCCTCATTCCTGTCTCCTAAAACAACAGCATTCAGATAAATACCTTTGTCTGCGCGCTCTTGGGGGTGGGGGGGGTGTATTTTTAGGATGGTGGTCAGTGGCTAAGCTTCACAGGCATGGACTTGCAAAATCTCAAAAGCAGAACAAATGTTGCTAGTTACGGCCTTTAAATACAGTGGATTCACAAATGTTTCCCATGGCGCCGTTGCTATTGCGTCGCCATGGCGACGTGGCGAGATGGGCAGAAGGGGTTTTGTGGGTTCCTGTGCGCGGAACACAATTTGTATCAAGATGCTTGACCAAGAAAAGTGCTCACTTTACCTGATATTTGCATCTAAAATGCATCATTTTGACTCATCCCTTATTTTAACGTTCCTAGTTAAAATTTGCCACTCTCGTTCACATTTAAGATTTACATTAATGCGAATCCTGTCAGTTTGTCGAAACTCTGTATGGAAGGCCTGCAGTTCATAGTTTGTATAATTTATCCACCCGGGACCTCCCACGCAGTGCATCGATCATCAGACGCCACCTCAGACCCGCCTCCCTGATGGTGGAATCGCAACGACGGGGATGTGGCTGAGGAATGATGTGCCTTTTGTTTTTACCTCTGTTCTCCTGGTGTGATTTAGAGGGGAGGTAGGAAAGCGAGGAAGCTGAATTAACCCCCCGACCCCCCGTATTATCCAGTGTCTCCAGAAATAATAAGAATCCCAGGGTTTATTGTGCGGTCTGACCTGACTTTTTCCGTTAGAGGCTCCTCGTCCCATTCTGGCTGACCCGTCTGATCCCTGTGCCGGGCCTCGGGATGAACGAAATGATGCCGATTGTCCCATCGCATTCCACTCAACGGGCTGCACCCCCTGTGGAATGTTTTCCCATGAAAATGAAAAAGTAATGAGATAATGGAAATTCATGGGTGGCACAGTGGCCCAGCAGGGGGCGCTGTGGCCTCTCTCCTCCATGGCTGGGGGTTTGATTCCTGCCTCCATCCTGTGTGTGTGGAGATGGCGTGTTCTCCTCATGTCACCATGGTTTCCTCAGAGCTTAAGTCTTAAGACATGCAGTGAGGCTAATTGGTTGCTCTAAGTTACTATTGGTTATGAATGTTAGTGCAGTTTTCCAACACGCTCCTTGGGGACCCCAGGCAGTCCACATTTTTGCTCCCTCTGAGCTTCCAGTGCACCTGAAGCTAACAATCATGAACAAACCAAATGATCCTGATCACCGAATGCCTCGTGTAGGTGTGCGGGGAACTGGGAGGGAGCAAAAATGTGGACTATCTGGGGGTCTCTGAGGACTGGGTTGAGAACCACTATGCTAGTGTATTTGCCCAGTGATGGACCCCCCTCCATGACCCTGACCAGGATAAGAGAATAAGATGGACATCAGTCTTCACCAAGGGCATAACTTTGGGGTGAGTATTGGGGAGGGGGTCTCCCCAATTTTGATTGGTTTTGATTATTTAGGGGGTTACAACCCCCTCTTCCCCCATAATTTACAGCCATGATCTTTACATTCCAATAGTTTTTTTCTTTTTCTTTTTTTTTGCAAAAATTATTACAAGTCTAACACAAGTGTAAGCAAGTTTTTTGGAAAATGTGACTGAGAAACTGGGCTGTAATTTTGCCTTTTTAATTAATTTGCTTGTTATTCTTTGCATGATAGTTTTACACATTAGCCTGCGATTTTAAAGCTTGTAATTTCTTCAGAAAAATGAGAGGTTCTGCAGAAACCAAAGGAAAGGCTTCATGAATACATCCAGGATGCTTTGCTTCCTGGCGTCCGGGATGAATATGTGTTGGCTGAATGTTGCGTTTGTTGTGAATTTCCGTCACTGTGGCTCCGAGTTCCCATTTCTCGCCCTAAGCTTCTTATTTTTCACATTCCGCAAACGGTGTTTGTGGTGGCTGTTTGTTGGATCCCAAGTGTTATAAATCTCAGAAATAAATCCTACCGGGGGGGGTGGGGGGGGGGGTGAAAAGGTAACGCCAGTTGGCAATGCGTGCGGCGGAAAAAAACACCTCTCCCCACATCCCAGAAAAAACACGACACATTTTTTTTCCCGTTTTCCTCGAACATGATTTATGGTGTAATCGAGGGGGTGGCGAGCCCCCACTGACTCCTTTGTTTCACCGGTCCTGCCCTCAGCCTCTCTCTGTTTCTGAGAGCGTGGCGGGGGTCACACTGTACCTCTTTCGTTTCAGGTCGAAGGGGCTTAGTGGCTGAAGCACCAATCATATCCTGCGGGTAAACAGCATCGGGCTTAAACAGAGATGGATCTTTTCAGTCTGCTCCCCTACGATATTTCGGCCTTTCTTCAGTGGGATATTTTTGGTTTTATGACGTGGGGATGTGGCGCTGGTCAGACTCCAGTGCAGAGTGTAAATAACCCCACAGCTTCTGGATTTGGCCGCTCCCCCCCCCCCCCCCCCCGATGGTTTACATAGTCTGGGTGCCTGTGATCCCCTCCATTATCCAAGCAGCAATGAGACTGCCCGCTTGAGCTGGTCCCGCCCCCATTTTAAAATGCATTGTGGGGCCATAAAACCCTGTCGCTGCATTGATCGAGTGACGCTAGGCATGGGGATGTGTCTAATTCCATTCCTGCCACGCATACCCCCCCAGGGGAATCGGCAGGCTTGTTTAAACTTTATAAGAGATCATTTAACAATTACCAGAGAGTGACACACACATATAGGAAGGACTCCCACCTGGTCTGGATGCTCAGGGTGTGATCTCTTAAAAAAATATGACAACAAGTCTTTAACAAGATTTAAGATTTCACAGTGTATATGATTTTAATTATGGGATGGCTGGAATGTCAGAGTAGATAAAAAGGTCAGTAAAAACATAAGCAGGTTCATCAGTATTTACAGCATCTTTTTCTCCTCAATTTGGAGGTGTGACCTTAGTCGTTTGAACAGACGGGATCCTTCACACCAATGAATGTGGCTCAGTTTGTGTTTAAAATCAATATTAACAGTTGGAATATAATCTTACTTTCACATTGATCAGATTTATGCCTCTGTCCCTTTTTTTATGGACAGAGACATTTTGAATGCAGTAAAACATATTTTATATACACAGTAAATGTTACAGCAAGTTGAAATTCTCATTAATCTCCTTTAAACCGTCGGCTGTTGACCTTTTCCTCGTGCAACAGCAATTACAAAGCCAAGCTGTTTCACTGTTTGCAACGAAAGGGAAATTAATACGTTAGCAAACCTCACGTGTGATTTAGTGAATAATATTTCTGCTCCCAGACTGTTATTTCTTCTTTCATGGAGATGTTAAAAAGACCTGGCAGCCATTAGATGCCTAAATGTTTAGGTGCCCTCGACGATGCCCGCTCACAAATGTTTTTTTTTTTTTGTAGGAGGCCCAAGGTGTTGACTTCAGCGCGATTCCTGAGATCCCTGAAATGGAGTCTCTTCGGAAACTGGTCCCTTGCTATTCTGGTACTGGACTTGGTGAGCAGGTACTCTTCCAAGGGGGAAGGAGTAATGCGTAACCTGGCCTCATTGCAGGATAGACGCCGCAGGATCAGTGGACTTTCCGGAACATGTGGCCAAGCCAGACAGCTGTGAAGTCCTGCTTATTCCGCACCTTGCAGAAAAATATAGGGAGGCCCGTCCCACACCGTTCCACGGGATGTGAATCATCCTGCAAATGACAGTGGCCACCCTGCGAGCGATGGTCAGGATGCTTCTAGAAGCAGAAACGGCCTGCATTCAGCTAAATGCCTAAGCCTAAAAAAGCAATGCTACACATGTAGCAGCTCTTGCCTTCACTGTTGGGTCTGAAGATTGAAGGCCATGCAAGTGGAAGGAGAAAATGAAAACACACACACAGACACACACACACACACACATCTGATCTGCCATGTCACTGGGGTGTGCTAGTGGATTTTAAAGATAGATAGATAATAAATGACAATAAACAGTAACAGTGCAAAAAATGCCAGAAAATACATTGCACAAAGTTCCATAATAACAAATCTAAAAGTAAATAGTATTGCAGAGTGTTTTACAATGAACGAATGAATGTCCTGTGAATGTGAAATGCATCCATTCCCACGGTTGGTCAGTTGGCCATTTTGGACTACGGACATTTTCTAAGCTGCAGCTGCTCTCGTTCCTAAGTCAGTGTCCTGCCACATTGCTGTCACATCCTAGTGAAAGTCCTCAAGGTTATTAAAAGTTTTTAAGATGCTGCTTGAAACCCAGAGAGCCACGTTTTGATCTCTCCTCTGTACCTGCTACAGATGACAGCTGTAAGACTCACTGACCTCCTCCTGGAGCTCCTCTATATATGCCACTGTGTGGAACTGCAACCCTGAAATGCACTTTAAATACAGGTCAGAGGCAATGCTGTTTGCAGCTACTTTTTCTATTTCCTCTATTTCATTTCTCTAAAACAAGTTCCAGCCAGATAAATGGTGTAACCAGGAAAATCCCACCCGGACGATGGTAGCAGACTTGCAAGATGAAAGTGAGGGCGTTGAAAAAATAAAGCCACTTGATAATGTCAATGGAAGGACGGTGATGGAGTCTTTTGGAAGGATCCCTCAATAAATCACAAGATCGTCAGGGCCAATAGGCAGCTTAGGGGAGGCCGCGGTGGATGAGTCCTTAACGAGGCGTGGACAGGGGCCGGCCAAGGAAGCCACTGTGGAGACAGCAGACTCCCCTAGCCGAGCATTACAAAGCCACGTTGATGGGGGCGGGGAGGGGGGGGGAATAACACAATCTAAAATGGCTTAGCAGTAAAGTGTTGGAGCAGAATTTGATTTAGACGCGGGGGGGCTTCTATAAGGGGATTGATTACCCGCTGCCCTGTGACTCAGGTTTTCACAGGGACGCTGGCACGCGAAGCAGTCAGATTGCGACCCCCCCCCCCCCCACCCCTCGTGCAGACTGCAGAGAGGTCACGACTCGCTCATGAGGCTCCCATCCCACCATTGAAGAGTGGCGGTAAAAATCCACCTCAAGCTATCTTATTATAGTGATAGTGATAGTTGAATGGGAATCTGGTTGCTCTCTGGGGGGGGGGGGGGGGGAAGGTTGCCAGTCTGATTCCTGTGTTCGGCAGAAAAGCCGCATCTCCATTGGACCCTTAAACAAGGTCCTTAACCCCGTTAAAAATATTCCAGGTGCGTTGGATGAATGGCTGACCCTACGCATGGACCCCAAGCTCCGCTCTCACCTAAATATATATTTAAGGAAAGCAAGCTGGGTTATAGGGGAGACATGGTGGTACAGAGGTTAGCACTGTTGCCTCGTACCTCTGGGACCTGGGATTGAGTCTCCACCAAGGTTCCATGTGTGTGGAGTTTGCATGTTCTCCCCATGTCATTCTGGGGTTTCCTCCAGGTTCTCTGATTTTCCCCCACAGTCCCAAAACATGCTGCAACTATTTGGAGTTATCCAATTTTGCCCATAGGTGTGGGAGTGAATGGTATGCCCTGTGATAGGTTGGCGCAAGGCAGGGAACAACCCTGGATGGGGCGCCAACCCATCACAGGGTACACTCACACCTACAGGCAATTTGGCAACTCCAATGAATCTCCTCATGATTTTGGACTGTGGGGGGAAACCGGAGAACCCAGAGGAAACCCCACAATGACACGGGGAGAACATGCAAACTCCTTAAAAATCCTAGAATTGCCCCTGTAAGCGCTATCCCAGACATTCCTCCTCCACACACAGTCCAGCACTCCCTACATTTGCCACGCTCAGTAACTTTGATGTCTCCAAGCTCCTGCTTACTAAAAAAACCTACCCCCTACCCCTTGGACCATATATATCCCCTCGCATCTCCTTCAAGCTACCTCTCCCACCCTTACTCCATACTTGCTCACACCATCAACACGTCACTCATGACATTCCCCCACTACATTTAATCAGGCTTGAGTAACTCCCCAGCTTAAAAAAACACCCCGATTTATCACAATTGGAAAACTACAGACCGGTCCTTCTCCTCTCATTTCTGTCTGAACCTCTTGATCGCGCTGTTCTCAATCAAGTTTCACTCTCTTTCACACAGAATAACTTTCTGGATCCTCATCAGTTCTGCTTCAAAGCAACAAACTCCACAGAGACCGTGCTCCAGGCTGTAGTGGAGGCCCTGTGATCTATAAGAGCTGCATCTCAGTCATCTGTTCTCATGCTGCTAACCCTGTCTGCCCCCAGATCTGTTTGTCCACCCTCTCTCAGCTTGGCATAACAGAGACTATTCTCAGATGGTTTGCCTGTTATCTATTAGGTAGATTTATCCAATTATCTTGGGGAACAGAGGTGTCTAAGTGGCATCATCTATCATCTTTTGTGCTTCAAGGTTCAGTTCTTGGTGCCTTCCTCTTCTCCGTGTACATAACCTCTGATCATACAGTCACTCCTACCATTATTACATGGATGACATGCAACTCTACCTGACTTTCTCCCCAGAGGACAACAGAGTCATAGCTTGAATTTCTGGATGCTCCGCTACCATGACAGTCTACAGTACATGTGGAATCGTCATCTCCACTGGAACCTCTTTGTATTCCTAGTCAACTTGATATCTCTGTACAGCTTGGATCATCGATGTTGTCTCCATTAATGTCTGTAAGGAACTTAGCGGTATTAATAGTAATGATATTTTTTGCGAACCCTATTGCAGCTCTTTCCTGAACTTGTACATGCACTTTCTATAACATAAGGAACATCAGACCTCATCTATCAGTATATGCAGCTCAGCTTGTCCAGACACTTGTCATGTCACACATAGATTACTGTAAGTCTTTACTGATAGGGCTGCTACCATGTGCTGTGAAACCACTGCAGATGATTCGAAATGGAGCAGCACGTCAGGTATTCCATCAGCTGACATGCTCTCACATCTCCTTGTCTCTCTTCATTGCCTCTCTATAAGTGCCCAAGTCATTGGTGTTTGCTTTCGGGGCCGTTAATGGAACGGCACCTACTTACATCATCGCTCCTCGGCACCCATGTTCCATCTTGCCCTCTACAGTCAGCCAGCCATCATTAGCTGGTGATCCCACATGATGACATTTCTCATTCTAGACACTTCTCATGTGTGGTTACTCATCTATATCCGGTCAGTGGGTGAAGCCTTAAAGAAACTTTAATGGAACCTTAACAAATGTCTCAAGACCTTTTTTTTCAGAATCAGCTCAGCTAACTCCTTCTACCACTGACCCTTACCTGATTTCTTTCTTGACTATTCTATTGTTATGATCTCGCTTGACAACACTGGAGGCCTCTTCTATTATGCACTTGTGTTATAGGAACCAGGCACTCATGTTTTGATTTTAGCTTTTCTAATGTTAGGTTCTATCAGTTTTTCGTTTAGCTCTTACACTGTGCTAACTTGCAAAGTGCTAATTGCACTTACTGCTGTCTCTGGAAGCTCAGGCGAGCAGCACTTCTACTCACGGTAAGCATGTTGAGTAAAACACATACGCGGATCAGATTCAAGGAAATGGAGTTTATTGGGGAAGCACTGGGAAGCACTAATCAAGGCCAACAGTCCACAGCCAAAACGGTGCAAAAATGACATCCAGACTGGCAAGCTAGAGTGGTGGTCGGTGGGTCTAGGAGGCAAAACCAGAATCAGACAGAGACCGGGCAGACAGGACAGAAATCACTAGGGATAATACTCCAATTCTCAGTAAACCAAGATGATCTTCAGTCTGGCAGAAGTGCCAGATGCACTGAAGTCGAGGGGCTAATTAGAGCAAAACTGGACACAGCTGGGAAGGGGTGTGGCCGTAAATAAGATCTACTGGTGAACTAAGGTGCAGGCAGAACGGGGCATCCCCAAGTGAGCGGGCCTTGCCAGTGGGGTTTCCCTGACAGGCCTGGTTGCTGTGATGTCAACGGGACTCCTCCGGGCTGGTCTGTGACAGTATCTAAATGAAATGATGCTTTATTTGTCATTTGTACAAGTATGAGTACAGGTAGATTGGAATGTGTTTTTTCACATATCCTTTCTTGCTATCCACAGAGTTGGGAGCGAAGCTTGAGGTCAGAGCGCAAGGTCAACCATTTACAGTACTCTGCATTCCTGAAGGTTAAGTTGCTCGGGGGCCTCACGGCAATGTGACAATTCTGCAGAGGATGAGATTCAAAATTTGGCAATTCCAGCCACAAGCACAAAGGCCTAACTCACTGAGTCACACGCTGCAGTTGGCTACCTCATAGCTATATGCTTATGATGCAATTATACATCACTTGCGCAAAAAAAGCTAAATAAATGAATGTAAATGTAAATACTGTATATGGTTAATGTCCATTGATAACAGCAAAACACTCTTGCTTCTATAGGGAATGTCTGTGACTTTACTTTGGACCCGAAATCATATCTGCTAGCGTCCTGATGCCGGTTCATGCTGCTACAGTCCCTCCCATGGGTCACGCGCTCATTGACAAGAGAGGATTTAATCCCCAAGATTCAGCATTACTTCTGTATCATCAAGGGATTATACAGTGTGATCGCTCAGCATTAATATTTAATGCATCCGCAGCAGCAAATGTGAAATACACAATCAATTTGGTTATGCTGTGTTTGTTTTTAAACAGCAAGTAATTCATTTGCTGTTTCAAATCCATCTCCCCCCTGAAAAGGTCATTGTAAACCCTGTCACTCTGTCTCACACCTTCCCCCTTTTTTTTTCAAATTGGATCGAGTTCTTACCGAAATGTCATTTCCACAAAAAACCCGTTACACTGACTGCTGTAGAAGTTGCCTTTCTCTCCTTAAGAGTGAGTGCTGGCCAGGAGCTATTCATTTGTTTACATGTTGCTGTACCTATTAAACCCAGGAGTGCGCTGTCTGAAAGCTTTGTACATTCCTGGTTAATTTTTGAGGCCGGAGACGGCATCTCAGTAAGGACGCAGACGCGAGTGATGTGGGCTTGATTGACAGCAAGGACCCTGATTAGAATTCTGATGCTGAGCAGCAATTGGCACGCAAATATAACACCTACATACACATTATTCGATCATCTTTTTTTTTTGTGTGTGTGAAAAAGGTAAGCAGCTTCGTGCCTGTATCCATAGATACAAGGGTTACTGTGGAGTATGCAGTGTCTGTTGCGGCAACTGGATAAAAAATGGAGAAGAATGTTTGCACTGCCAATGCAGTGCTATTGGCGTTTTCAGAACAAGGACCCAGCCACTGCTGTCTGAGGTTATACACACAAAAAGCAGAATGAGTTGGGAATCTGCAGGGTCATCTAATCTGAACATAATGATTCCATTCATATACAGGCGAAGGACTCTTCATATATGGTCCTACAATTATCTTGCATCCATATTGCTAAGCATCTAAAAGAAGCAACTCAACAAACCCTGCAACCTGCAGAAGTACCTATTTACAAAGAAAGCACAAAACTTAACTAGGGTACCTAAGGAATTGAGTATTGAACACATTAATAGGTAAACCCCTTCACAGTTATCCTGAATTGGCACTCAAAACATGGTGCTTCCCTTATGAAGGTCTCAAGGTTGGGCTGTCTGTGGTACTCCAGACAAGCCTCAAGGCAGTAAAACTTCTCTAGCTTTTCCCCCAAATGAAACACAAAGACGTGTATATACAGTATAAACTGTGTGGTATAGTAGTCTGCTTTGGCCAGTACCCCTGATTCCACATCCCCTTCTTGTTATTGTACTCTCTGTATGCCTCTCCAGGGCTCACAGAAACACTCTACTTCAGAAGTAGCCTGTATCTGCCTCATATCAAGGGTTTTATTTTGCCCCACATACAGGCACGTGTGCTGGCTACCCCATGGCCCTTCTGAACGCCGTCAGAGCAACTCTCACGAAAAGGCGTCTCGTTTAATAGAAAAACAGAAAATTCATCCGGGGCCACGGGGTACAGAGGAGGAGGCTCTCGTTTGGCTCACGCCAGCGGAGGGCGTGGTCTTGACATTGTGCAGATGCCTCCGATGTGGTCATTACTAGCCCGGTGACGGCATTTAATTCTGCGCCAATCAGAGGAAGAAATTAATTACAGTTGAGGAGATGATCTGGTAAGTCATGCATGCGCTGGCCATCTGCTGCGTTCGAGGCCTGTCCGATGCGACCGCTCCTGGCTTATGGTTGTTTGTGTTCTGCCACTATGTTCATCAACAACAGACACAGTCGTCACCCTCGTCTGCCCTCTGCGTTACCATAATATTAATTCCTTTCCCCAAACGCAAAATCAGCCTTTAGCTGCATCCTTTCTCCAAACGAGGAGCGGCATGTGATGTTACAGTGAGCTCGTTGTGACATATGGAATGAGGTGCGACCCTTTGAAATATCCTATGAATAATTCAACACTTTGGTTTTTTTTTTTTTTTGGTTTTTAATTAACAAGTTACAGTCAGTTCGGCTTCACATATGTTACCTTTTATGGGAAAAAAGGGAGATTTAATTGGCTGTAATTGGTGTATTGAACCAATGGCTGTATAGCAATAATGCTAATGTTGTCCTTTCCCTCCCTGGGTTCACTCATCTATGGATCTTTGCCCAATGACTCCTGGTAATGGCTGGGGAACCGGTAGGTGTCCTTTTGACTTGTAGGAGGGCTAATGAGCCCCGGAGTGCATTTTTAGAAAATGTTTAGGGGTAATGATAAGGAACAACAACACAAGAGAAACAGACACACTATAAAAGCATTTATATCTGAGGAGCACTGACCAATGAATGCAGATAGCTGGGATAGTTAGAGAGCCAAGCTAATTAAGTGAAGACTGCCTGGTTTTTGCAGCATTGGTAATCTGAGGAACATTCTGGAACATGATCAAAAAATCCCTTCCTGTCCATTTAAACTCCCTAAGAAGAGGTCTGGAACAGGCTGGACACATATTGTTGGCTTTGAGGTGTGTGTTCGAGGCATATTGCCTCACTACAGCCAAAGGTGCCAGTTTGTCCTGTATCTTGTTCTCTCATTCGAGGACGACCTATGGGGTTAATTCCACGCTCTTTCTGTTTATGGTTTCGACTGCGGAGGCTCGCGGTATCGGGTTGAACTCTGTGTTCCGGGATGTTCTACTGGAAGGATCCAAGTACGGATGAGTCGTTCTCTCCCAGCGGTGATTTTCATTTATTATTTGTGCTATTTGAGGTGGAAATTTGGAAGAAGCAGGGGCTGTTGATGAAATCACAGCGGCAGTAATGCTCCAGATGATATAATGAAGTCGTGCAAATAAATATTGAATAATAAGTTTAGGCTGCAAATTTTGTGCCAATTCAGCAGGACCAGGATGAAATGAATTGTTCTTGGCATTAGGACAAATGATGGGAATTCTTATTATGGGGGGCTTGTGTAGAAATTTTATGACCAATGACACAAGGAATCATCCTCATCCTCAACCCAAACCCAAAGCACAGAGGCTAGGCCTGAGGGTGCAGGTAAAGGGAAGTCTGTTAATAACCTGAAGATCCAGGATTGGCAATGCTGTTCAACCTTTGAGCCAGGTACTTAGCCTGAATTACTCCAGTGAAACACCCAGCTGGAGTGAAGAGGTTCTCTGGATAAATTGGTTGGCTAGGCAACTGTAAGTAAATCCCTCTACTTTGGTGTCTAACACAAAAAATAAAATGAGCAGCTGCAGTCCGAATGCCCACCACGGACCAAGCTGCCAAGGCCATACAAGGGCTAACTATTTCAAAATCCCCTTTTCCATCAGAAGGGCTTGGCCCAGTTTCTGGGCATGTCCCCCGTGTGAGAAATCGCCAGCCTGAGCAAACGCCCGTCCGCTCAGCATGCTAAACCTGCTCTCGGCTAAGGCGCGAGCAAACGCACTCGTAACAGGTGGTCACGGTTTTTCCGGATTCACGGTCCTCTTTGGTGACGGACGTCCGTGGCTCCAGAGGCCCAGAGAAGTTAGTTAAAAAGGCAGCGTACGGAGGGCAAGCTTTGAATAACCAGCCACCTGTGATCTCCTAATCGAAACTGACCTGTCCTGCCTTTCTCCAAGTCAGGGATCAATGGCTTTCAGCTACTAAAAAAGCTAATACAAACTAATCAATATCCATCTCATTTATTCAGGTGATTAGCGTCGGAGGGGATTTTATAGCTCTTGCCAATGCCAATTGCTACCTTTGAATCCTTCTGCCCACTGTCCGTAATACCCTGGGAACAAAGGCCAGCTCGACCATTTTCTGCTAGCTTCTTTTATTTCTGCTTTTTTAATTTCCGCGTTGTAAATATACAGGCATGGAGGCGCCAGGCCTGCTCGCTCCATAAACAAATTCATTATTCCGATTGATTTGTTTGCTTTAGGGCTCTCGGAGGGGCTAGCCCTGGCTTTTGTGCCCGCGGTCCTTTGTCAAGCTTCTCATTGTCCGCACTGTGAAGTTCCCGGGAAATATGGCTGTTCCCGTGTCGCTTGCCTCTGCCCAAGCAGTATTTTTCCCTGTGACCACTAATCGATCGGTCGCCAGCGGTTAAAAATCGCAGATGTCGAGTGGGGGAAGGGTCTGGCTGTAGATCGTCGTCAGCCGAATAATAATAATAATAATAATCGTGTGTGGTGGGCCTCACCCTCTGTTGGCGTAGGTGTGACCAAGCTGCAAATTGAGAGGGAGCCCAGATTTCAGGCTGCGATCCTTTTGTGCTGTAATTACATTAGCCAGTATTCCGAGAGTGGCTCTGGAAGGCTTACGGAATCCCAGCCAGGCTTAGTCAGCGGAATTCCGCCGAGACAGAGCCGCGTGGCTCATTTCTATATGAACCGCGGCTTGGAAAACTCGCCGCTACACTAACGGGGGTGACTGCATTGAGGCGTATAGCTTCTCCGGCCTTTTAAAGCATTAGCGCGGATGCATTAGACCTCGTTTGATAGAGACACTCGGGGTCTTGGCACCATTAGACTGGGCGCAGGATGGGTCGAGTAATCGGGGTTGCCAGCCCATTACAGATGGAGTCGCGAGGCAAGGCTTCATCCTTCATGTGACCTTGACCCCGTTGACTGTTTCTAGTCAATCATCAGTCATGAACCCTCTCGCCTATGTGTTAGAGAGCTGTGAGATGGATCATTCCCCAGCTGTTTAGACTGGCCTGGGCCAATCTGACGCAGAGAGGCAGCGGTCAGTGTATCGTCCGAGCTAATAAGACAGTTTGAGCACAGAGCACTGCAGTCTAATCGCCATGGACATCATCTCCATTTGGAGCTCTGGCTCTTGGAGACTCGTGGTCAGGAGAAAATGCTGATGAAAACAGATGGTGAGATGAAAGGAGGAGATAGTCACCTTCAGAGGAGCCTGATTCTTCTATCGCGCAGGCTAATGAAGACGGCAGAGGTGACGGTGGAGAAGCCGGCTAGCTGTACAATTATAATTAAAGCTTTGCTCTTTTTGGTACATTTATTCTTCCCTTAAGTTTGTGGCAGATGTTGGCGTGCCTTTATTTTATCGATCCACCAATCAGATTCTATTCTGCGTAACAGGGTACAGCACATTAGGGTGATGGCATGACTTTGTCGGCATGGTAGCCAGGCTTGTTTTGACGTGGTTATTAAAACAGCTTTTTAAGCCAAGGACATTTGAGAGAATATTGCCGAGAAGGTAGGCCATTTGTTTAGAGTGGCGGGCGTCACGGTAACGAGGCTGTGCTTGGGAAATTGTGTGTTTTGTTTTGTTTTTGCTTCTCATGGCTGTTTGCACACATCTGGGGCCGGCTACTGCCATGTGCTGCCAGCGTCGGGAAACAAAGTGGGCCAGCAAGAACCCCCTGGGGGCTCCGAAAATGAGATTCTCCATTTCAGTGGTTTTTATAGCCGCAATGCTCCTCCCGCTGCCGGGGGTAATGACGGGCAATCAGGGCGGTGTGCCGGGGGCCGTGAGTCAGGTTCAGCCAGCCACGCGGAAGGTCGCGACCCTGTCCGGGCTGGCTACACTTCCTGTGTAAACCCGAAGCTAACGCCCTTACCGTGTAGCGTTGTGGACAAATGTGCTTCATTTTTGTGTATAACCATAGTCCAACAATTACATGAGCACATTTTTTCCATTAAATTAGACTAAAAATAACCATGCTAACTAGCAATCAGTCCAATGCACCAGGTTAGCGTTCCTGGGGAGGGGGGCTCAAAATGGAAAAGTCTGTTTTGAAGACGTTTCCCGCTGCTGTCACCTTCAGGGGTGAGCGGTGGCATCGGAAGGAGTTTGACATTGTGGGGACCTAATTTGCCCAGTCTTATCGTGAAGATGCACTGTAAGAAAGATTTTAAAATAATAAACATTTCATCATTTAATATAAGATTGACACTGTTTAGGGTGCAGTTTCTCAACTAAACGTAACTTTAAAAATGTGATCCATATGATAAAATGATTTTGTGTGATATAGGACTACAATCTTAGGTATATGTTTTGTCCTTGCACTCAGAATTGGCCTCAGTAACACACGGATTCATAATGAAAAATAAGGATCACACTCTTCTTCGTCTTAATGGTTTCACAGGAGTTACAGTGGGATTTGGCAGGTGGGAGAACCTTAAGATCTTGTGTTGCAGTGCACCCGGGAAATTTGACTCACCTCAAAATAACTCCCAAATTGACTTGGGCTATGTCAACACTGCTATGTTTTTGTTTAAAATCAAAAACAATCTCTATCCACACAGCTAATTTCACATTATTTACGAAAGTATTTCCATACCACTGAAACTATTACCCTACATTTGACATGTGCGCATCAATACAGTGATCACTAGATTAGCTTCAGTTTGTGCAAATATGCAGCAGTCATCTGTGTAACATGCTATTTAGCTGTTTACAGGTCAGCAACAGGGGAAGCACCACTGAAAGCAGGTCCTCTGTATCTGCTCTGTTGGAATACTATTTACATCGGTGTAGGGTGACCAGGTGACCAGTCAGACAATGAGAGGGTGTAACTAGTGGGACCAAATCAGGGATGGGCCACGTGATGAGTATGGACCAATCAGAGCGCTTTTAGAGTCTGTGCCTTCAAAATTCTCTGTTTTTACTCATCCACATAGAGTTGTCAGAAGTATACGACGTGTCAAAGCGTTTACAAAAGTTTCTGTTTTTGGGGGCTGAAAACTCCGGGAGAGTGTGAATGAAATGCGAAATGGAGACTCATGTCTGTGTTTTAAAATGAAAACATAGCAGTGTGCACTTAGCCTCATACTAGCAGGGTGACCAGTGTTGGAGCTAAAATCACCCCCCTTGCCCGCTCTGACAGTCCACGCAGACGGAGCAGGGGAGGAGGGCCCCTATAGAGGATTCCTGATGGTCATCGCCAGCCATTGCACCCGTCACCCCCATGCGAGCTCCTCCTCTAAGCAGAACCTAATGTCATGCTAGCTAAGTTAGCCGAAGTGCTAGCCAGAGTGTAAAATACCCTACCTAGCAAGACAGATAGCCAAGCTGCACATAAAACAGCTTATTTGTTTGGTGGTATTTGTTCTGATATTTGATATTTGCTCTGTTGAGACGTCACATGTGAAATGACCTACCACTTCAGAAGAAATAGCAACTCGCTTTACATTCACTCCCTTTCTGTAGCAAGCTAGTACCGCGATCACAAGTTTATCTGCAGGCATGAATGCACTGAAGGGAAGGGATGAGAATGGAAAAAGGACGTGTGTTAAGTGTAGGGGCAGGGCTTTGAGGAGACATTATTTTCTGATTTGTTGAGTTTCTTGACAGCATAAGCTGGAAGGAACGCCAGGCTGCACCACACATAAAAAAATGACTTGCTTGACATTATTATGCATGGGACTGCCAGTCAGATTAATTTATGTATTTAACCTCTGCGGTTTCATTTGTATCATGACAGAAATGCGTTAAATAGCTAAATCTGACATTATGAATCGTGAACACAAAACCCAAAAATATCACAATGTGATTTTTTTGTAATACCTTTCGGCCCTAAATAGATATCTGTTCGTGTACTGAGGATGGGGGGGGGGGGGGGGGGGGGTCTTTCGATATTGAGGGGGATGTATTGCCTCGTCCTCCCCTGTTTCCCACATCTCTTGTACATGTCACTCAGTCTTGATTGCAGTCCAGGTGGGGGCCTCTGTTACTCCTCACTGTGCAAATGGCGGCCGGCCTTCAGTGGGGCGGGCGGGGGGTGGCAGTAATTTTTCCTTCGCTTTCAGCTCGGCGCCACAGCTGCCAGGAAACCAAGTCGCCGAGTCTGAGTCGGTAAGCAGTCAAATCCACTCCCACCCCCCATTGCGTAAAATCCAGATCAATAGCGGGCCACTTTTTGTTAACGACACTGAGGTAATGCTTTTTAAAAAAATATCCTCACTCACCGTATTGACGGAGGGAACACGTGCTCTGTCTCCAGGGACTGGAGTGTCACGTGACGCCGCTGGCAGTGGAATCCAGCGGAGATCCTGATGGGAGACCCAGTGGTCTGATGAGTCTCCCTCAGGTCCCTGGATGATGGTCTGTGCCATTTCCTGTGTGGGTCCATCATGAAGCACACGACAGGGGGCCGCACGCTGCCCATCCTGGGAACAGCAGGCAGCAGCTGGAGATTTTTTTTTGGAAAAATAATAGGTTAATGGAAAACGTAGAAAAGACACAATAAAATTGTTTATATGTATAGGTATACATATAGGGATTGTTAATTCATCCAAGGCAACTTGTCTGTGTCGCTGGTAAAACTACATATGTCAAAAATTGTATTTCTTTCACAATGTTTATCAGAATTTACCTTGGTGTTGGCCCCTATGTATGTATGTGTGTGTATGCACACATATGTTTTTGTGTGTGTGTATATATATTTTCTGACACTTTTATCAAGAACAACTTACGGTAGAGAGTAAGGTTACAGTTTAAGTGTGCTCTCAGGGATTTCAACTGACAACCTTTGCATCACTTCTCTGTTTGTTGGCTACGGGAGCATATATGTTTGAGACGCTTCTGTGGTATATCTATATCTATATTCTGCTGTTCCGAGGATGGGCTGCAGTTGTCGTTAAAAAAATAGAGTTAATCTTTTTTCTGCAGTCACCTGTGCTTTAATGTGTTATAAAGAGTTTCACTCCTCGGTCTATCTAAAACGCCTAATTGGTTATGAAAAAGCTTTTTTTAATTAGGCTCATACAGTGTATCATTAGGCGCCCATTATCTGAGCAGCTTTGACCTTTACCGCAGCTCCAGGATTGCGCTGCCATCACCGGCTTTAACCGCGGTGCAAACGTGCTCGATCACACCCGGCACGTCGGCACCGGGCTGGGCGGCCAAGGCGTGAATCCACGCGAGACCATGATCATTTGTCACCATTAAGGGGGCGTGTTCGGCCAGGCAGATGAGAATTAATGAAGGGCGTTTAAGAGCCATGCGCCTGTCACCCTGTGAAATGGAACCTCCGGAACAGTCCGGGAGCGACCGGGCATATCACATGGGCAGCCGTGAGTCCAGTGTGGACCGTGTGCTGAAGAAAGCCACCCACCTCTTGTCAAGAAGCCACAAAACAGCCATTTCTGATGTCGTGATTATCCATCTGGGATAGGCCCCTGTGCTTGTGATCGGAAGGTTTCTGGTTCGAATCCCATGCTCAGCAAAGGAGCTACTTTTCTGCTGGACCCAAGGCCCTTAGCCTCCCAAAAAAATGCTCCAGGGGCACTGGATGAATGACTGGCCATGTTCAGACCCCAAGCCTCAGTCTCACCTCTGTATCTGCATGTATGACTGAAAAAAGGTGAGCAAGGAAGGATATGTACCAAAAAGTGTAGCTGTACTCATTATAAAGCTTTATTTCATCACGGTGTCCCCTAGACTGGTTTAGCTAGCCTAACTATGGGAACATCCATCCATCCATCCATCCAACCAACTATCCATCCATCCAACCATCCATCAATCTACCAAGTGCTGATCCTGGTCATAGTGCCTGGGGGGGCGGGGGGATGCTAGGGCTCCTTTGAGGATGCAGGCAGATGCACAACACACATACTGAAACAATCATGTACTACAGAAACCAGTTTACCTAACTACATGCCTTTGGACTATACATAATGCATAAAAAAGAGAGTGACTTTTACCACCTTCAAGGACATAATTAAGGTGTTTAATTAAGGCTCTTTAGCTAGGCTGCAGACTAGGCTGACTTAAAAGGCTGTAATTGCACTGCTAAGCTTTGCACGCTCTTCTCTGTGCTCTGAGGGATCAGTTAGGGCCTGTTGCACACTGCAGTGATGATGAAGGTCACAGTCCAACTGCAGAGCTAGACGCTGAATCACCCTCGCCTCCCCCACCACCACCACCACCACCTAGCCCTCGGCCTCAACACTCGCAAGAAATGCGGGGCCAGAGAGCCCGCAGCGCCGGAGCTCCTCTTCTCAGCGCAGTTGCTGTGCTTGGCACTATTTTTTTTTTCCACAGCCGTGGCGTGACAGAGAAAATCGAACCCGCCAGAAAAGAAGTCATTACATGCAAATGGTATATAAATTAGCGCGTGGCGGAGTGGGAAACAGCACGGGCCTGAGAGCAGAGCTGTCTGCGTATTTTGCTGAAGCAGAACAAAATATCAGAATCGTGCTGCCGAGATGCAGTGATAAACAGTTTTTTTCCCTCTGAAATTATATATACTTAAAAAGAGGCAGAAACTTTACTGAGGAGATGTCTGAGGAGCAAGTGCTAAAACACGACAGCTGTGATTCGTCACAGGTAGAGCTTCGTTTGTTAAGCCAATGAAACTCGTAACTGAACTCTGGTTGTAACCCGATCGTGTCTTTCCTTTGATTAAACCCCATATTCTACTGAGACCTCGAGTTCTGCTTCTGCTTCCCCAGTCCGTGCTTCCCCAGTACATAACAGAAATGCCCCAGCTACTCAGGCCATGTGGCTCTTCTGTGACACCTGCGTCATGTGACAAAAGGCAAATCCATTTCACATCCTACTAATAAAAGCAAACAGGTGCTACTGTTCAGTGCTATGCATAAGTAACTTAGCTCAGCCATATATTACATGTCATTTATTTTATGTATCCCCACAGCTATGAATCACAGATTCTATTTATCCTTTTATTATTATTATTAATCTTAATCCCTGGACTGGTATCCCATCCAGGTGGTCGTTCTCATGAAATAGGTTCCAGGTCCACAGTGACCCTGTACTGGGTAAGCATTTCAGAAAAAGGGATGGATGGATTAGAGTCATTATTCTGAAAAGCTGCTTACAAAAAAATTCTGATTAATATATATCACATATAAAGAAAAATATTACATTCTGTTAGTGCATACCTGGTATTTACTCTAACGGTTTTAACTAGAGATGTTAGGAAGTTTTTGTTAAGAGGAGTGTAATAGGTTGGATCAAGACATTACAGATATCTCAGTAGCTTCCCATCAAATAGCCACCTACTCAAATGTATCAAGACACATTAAGCACTGGGTGACCTTTAACTCTGAAACCACGGTATTAAGGGCACTTTAGGGTGAACTATTCCCTTTATCTCAGTCTGACACCAGTCCTCTGCTTCAATGAGGAAAGGTGAAAAGCGAAGGGTGAGGCGATGTCACATGAACCACTAAGAAGATCAGCTGACAACCTCCTGGGTTCTACAAGAATGTTCTGATTTCTAAAGAAATGAAGAATCTTATTCAAAAAATTATAATTTGGTGGCTAGCTAAAAAAGAGTTGGGGTCTTTGTTCTCATTCATGGTGTGACTTCCTTGACTTCAATTTTTTTATTTGTAGCCCTTTTTATTCCATGGAGGTGTCATCAGAACAATTAGGATGACTTATTGCTGGGGCCATGGTCGTGGTTTTGTGAGCGTGAGCCCTCTGCTCCTGAAAGTGAGCTCTGCACGATGATTGTGGGCACGGTGCACGGCCGCCCCTGTCACGCGCATTGTCTTGCTGATATGCTCTTTGTCTGAACTCCCTGGGTCCTGTAAGAGCTGCAGAGGCCCCTGCCGTTTGAAAAAGCCTTCTCTAGAAAGTTCACAGAAGCTAGGGCAGTGTTTTTCCACATATTCTCACAGAACTTGCTTTTTTCCGATTGATTAAACTATTCACGTGGAACGCTGTTATGACAACTGTACGCACATCAGCGCTAAAACAAATGTGGACATTAGTGGTACTGTCTAACTTCGGGTTAGCGTCATTAATATCCAGCATGCTTGAGATGGTCCGAGCAAGGCTGTTTAAATTGTGATTATAGCCAAAGTTACTGAAGGGAAAAATATATACTGCCTATGTGGCGTTTTCGATCAAAGGCTTAGCCTTGACTCTAGCTGGGCTTAAAAAAGAAGAGCAGTGGCATTTAGGTAAATAGTCGACCTTCGAAATGCAGCTGTTTTTGTTTTATGGTTTTGTGTGTGTTGTTTTTTTGCTTCTTTGTCCTTTGCTTCTGACACGTCAGGTAAGTCTCAGGATTGGCTCCCTGCCCCGTGGTTCTCCTGCTTGACGTCGACAGGCGCTGCTAGCTCGACTGGCTCCCCCCGCAGGCCAGGTGTGGCCGAGCAGCGACCCTGCTGACATTCAGATACTGCTGAGATCGAGAGATCAAGGCCGTCCTTTTCTGGGACCTTTTGACAAATGCCTGGTAATCAGGGGGATACGGTGAACATATATTGTTTTTCTCTATCGAGTTCTTGCACCTTCTCTCCCATCACTGGACTGATACCACTGAAGACTTCATATTGATTTATGCTCCAGTTTATATAGGAAGGTTATCGAGTGTCATGGCTGATTTTGGGACCTTTAATGTTCTGATGCTGGGCTCTGCTCTTTCAGCCTGAGCTCATATTTAGAAAATTTAGCCGGTTAGCATTTGCTTCATATTCTTTCTATTTTTAGGTGCGGTATTAATGGTTGAGGGTGGCATGGAGGATCAGTGGTGCCTCACACCTCCGGGATCGGAGGCCTGATTTCCACCCCTGTCCTGTGTTTGTGCAGATTTCTCTTCTCCCCAGGATTTCATGGATTTCCTCCAGGTACTCCGGGTTCCTCCCGCAGTCTAAAAACATGCAGTTGGCATCTCTAAATCACCCGCGGTGTGTGAGTGCGCCCTGCAATGGACTGGCATCCTGTCCAGGGTGTCCCCTGCCTCGTGTCCTGTGTTGCCTGGAATATACTTCAGGTTACCCCGTGTTTGATAAGCGACTGGCAAGTGGAAGGCTGGGTGGATATTAATG
Organism: Paramormyrops kingsleyae; assembly: GCF_048594095.1. NCBI lineage: Eukaryota > Metazoa > Chordata > Actinopteri > Osteoglossiformes > Mormyridae > Paramormyrops > Paramormyrops kingsleyae. The sequence continues at coordinate 14,109,432 of NC_132812.1, forward strand.
ATGGAGATTAAATTGAGCTCCTTGCTTCAGGAGCATTTCTCTCTTTCCCTTGGGAAGCATTATGGGTTGTAGAAAAAAAATGACAGTTTGCAGAAACACAACTCCGGCGGAGGAAAAGCCGTCATCAGGGACGTGTCAGGCGATATACTCAGACATGGCGGTTTACGGGCCGAACAGCAAGGTCCGTGTCTTTCCAACACGAGCCTGAAATTGAGCTGGGGTGCCAAACACCGTCGAAAACAGATCTGGGGTCGCCCTCTGTCGCAGAGTCGCTATCAGCTATTGGGCTGTGAGATACTGAAGTAGCACAGAGAACCTTGCAGACATGCTCCGAGGACTTAACCGTGGAGAACCGCAACCCTGGGTAGGTGATGCGAACTTTGAAATGAATAGATGTCCTTTTCAAGTTGGGCTTGCAGGAGCAGAAGAGATACTTTAATATGTGGCACTCGGACGCAGCTTGATAGATGAACAGATGGGGTCTTTATTTTTAGCATCCATTATCACAGTCCATCAGACACCCATTTAGACGACGTGTAACAGAATAACACAAACAATGCCACATCCAAACCTGTACGCTCTGCCACTTTCTCACGCGCCATCTTGTTCTGCCATGAATTCTAATACCTTGGGGTCGGGTCTCTTGTGATAAGGGGTTTTCTTGGTCCGTAGCCAGAAGTGGGAATATTCATTTAGAGGCAGGAGTGATTCTAGGATTTTTAAAGGTGGGTGGTATAAGAGGGGCTATCATTCATAGAAAGGGGCCAACCTAATCATTAGCCCAGAGGTTCCCGAACTACGATGAAAACTATGATGAAAATTATGTGTAAGCAAAGATTATTCTTTGGTGAAAACTAGACGATAATAAAATACAAATGAATATATGATGCCAAAAATGTACTGACACTCTCGTCGAGGAATAAAAACGAGACAAAAATGTCAGGAGGCAACGAATTTGAAATGAATCCAGTGGGAAGTAGCATCTTTAGATATTTGGTCGACTGTAAATATTTAGACATTTAGCTGACTGTCATGCATGATTGGAATAATGAATAATGTTAATCTAAAGTTAATAATAATCTAACCGGCTTCAAATGTGTAAACCGTATATCCATGTGACAAATAGAAACCATGAAGTTCTGTCTGTGTATTTTTTCTGTAAACTGTTTTGCCATAATTTCTGTGCTACACTTGGCTTTAGGTAGGAAAAAACTTATAACATATAAATAAGTTTCACATTTGATGTGAAAGAAAACAATCCTCAGTACCAACCATGTGGAGTGGCAGTAACGGTTACAAATACCGCAGACACAGAAATAAGCACAACCTAGTTGGTTTTCACTAGTCTGATACTTGTCTACATTTTTCAGATGACATTTGAATTTTCTTTATTCAATTTCTATGCACTGGTGTTGTTTCTTTTAATATGAAAGCAAATGCATTAGATACAAGTCTTTTGCTTATATAAAGGCATTTTCGAAGTGCAATGTTTCATAGTACAACCTTTACAACAGTTAAATCTGGGTCCTTAAAGACCACATATTAAAGCTTAATATCACGCCATAATAGCAGTTCTACAGATGTTTCCTTCAGGAGTCTGTAGTGAGGATGCAGGGAGACCAATTTATGTGTGTGTTTCAAGGGGATGAAAATCTTGCTATTCCCCAATGCATTGGGAACCAATGCATTAGCCAATGATATGTTTTGAATTGGTGAGTGACAGAGGAGGAACCCTATCAGCTTTCAGCTGGGGCAAGTGCCCCTGTGGCCCCGCCCCTGTATATACTCCTGTTTCATGGTAAGAAGGTGGAGACTTTCTTGCTAAATTTGTTCCTTTGCCCCAACCAACTGGGGTTAGCTGGGGGCTCTCAGACGGTGCACTGATATTTACACGCAGGTCACACAGCAACACCAACACAGTCCTGTTATTAAATGGACTTGAAAGGCCTCTGACATTTTTTGCCATCTACGAATGGCAATTCAGACATTCTAATGCACACGCAAGCAGCACTGGGGGGGGGGGGGGGCTGATGTACCCCTGCACCCACCCCACCCGTATGTAATTACCAGCCCTACTAATTAGTGACGGCGTCCCCTCCTGTAGAATGACAAGGTGCGAACGGGAGCCGTGAGGTGTGTGTGTCTGGGCGGGGGGGGGGGGGAGGGGGGCAGACCTGCAGACGTCTGTTTCTTCACTCTCTGTGGGGTTTGTGCTTGGATCCTGTGAGCCGGAAGGTGATCACATGACAGGTGCAGGCGCATGCTGTCATTATAAGGCACCCAGGTGGGGGGCAAGGCCTGCGCCGCAGATTGGAACAGGTAAATATCCAGGGCAGGTAGATTTTAATGTCCGTGGATTATTGTAGCATGACTACACAGCTATATGCATTTTATTTGTAGCAGACGCTCTTGGAGAAATTGGGGGTTAAAGACCTTGCTGAAAGCCATTGGTGAAATCATTCCACCAATGCTGGGATTTGAACTGGCAACCTTCTGATCCTCACAACCCTGGACAAGACATATATATCAATTTAATATAATTTTCATTATGTAATTAAAATGTAATTGGTACTGCCATATGCCTGCATATGCCTTTGCATTGTATTTTCTCGGTGTTTACTTTCTGGGTGTATTTTTAATCCACAGCACTGCCGAGTCGCTGTAGACGAGCTCCTGCCAAAAAGAAAAAAACAACAGTTTTTACGGCGCTCATTATGCTCTCTCACTGGCCAGGGGAATGCGTGGGCCGACCAGGGAGCGGATAAAAGCTGGAGCGCTCACGGAGCCCCGCCAGAAGCGGCACACGGGCGAGGTTAAAGCGGGGTTTAGAGGGAGCGGCAGAATGCACCTCCACATCTGGCGGGAGGAGATCTGACCTCAGCTCTCCACAGAGTTATATATTACCCCCGCCCTTAACTGATCTGTGTTCAATCTATGTTCAGCAGATGTGTAGAGGGGGAGGGGCTTGCATCCATTGGGCCAATGGGAGAAGCCGTAACGTTAAGCAAGCCCCAGGTGTCCAGTATCCCAAGCAAATAGCATGCGGACCAGAACCAATGGGCAACGCAGGGTTGTTGCCATGACAGGTGGATGCTCATGTCGCCCCCAAAACGATATGGACCCGTGAGATCAGATCAGGCAGACAACAAGCTCATTTCGATTCCAGATGACCTTTCATGGCGGATCGGACAAATAAATGAATGTGGGGAGAACATGGCCGATTCCACAGGTGCCTGGGATAACGGGCGGATCATTAAAATGAATGATAACTAATTAGTGTAAACGCGGAGCTTGTGTCAGCGTGTCAAACTGCCTGCGGGGGCAGAAATGGGGGCAGGGCATTTACCTGATGTTTGTCTTCTTATCATCACTTGCATGCTCTCACAGTGCTGTGTAAAAAGAGGCAGGGCCACAGGGACACTAACCAAAGCTGAAAGCTGATTGGCCCCTTCCTTGTCACTCAACGATTCAAAATACATCATTGGTTAATAATATGGTTGGCCCCTCTGTACAAATTATGTTCCCTCTTAAGTCTCCCATCCTAAAACATCCAAAATCACCCCTGCTAATCAGACACTCCTTATATGTCACCATGAATATTTGCTGCTTTGCTGACAGTCACCATGGGAAACATGGTGGACGGCCAAGAATGTAGTGCTTCTGTACATCAGAGTCCGGATCCACATTCCCGTCCCAAAAAGGCATGTGAATTTACCACCTTACAGGTCATGGTGTTGCTTTGCTAAGCGGCTCTGGAATATGAACGGACAGCTTCAATAACTTAGATAACGCGTCGTTAAAGGTTAAGCTTTGCTAAGCTCATGAAATATTTATCTATAAAAATGAGGGGGGGGGGGGGGGTGAGGAAGCAAAATAAAGGGACTTCGCTGTCCTGGGTATTTTTTTATTGCGGGAGCCAGTATAGAACATGGGAATAGATTTTCGTCTAGCGGCACGAGTGGATGGAGTTTACCTTCTGTGGCTTTCTTTACACGGGTCTAGATGAGGAGCTTCGCCACGTGTGAATGAAGCCTGAGCTTCGGAGGCTCACACGAGGAACAGGTGCTTTACACAGTATGAAAGACATTGGCATTAAGGTCGATGTCAAACAATGACATGGTGCTGGGTGTGGATACAGTAACAGATATAGATGTAGAGCTATCATGATCTTTGACTTCATTGTATGTAAACTTAACCCCAATTAGCATAAAGCAATTTTATTGTTAATGATTAATTCTTTTGTTTGCTATTTGTACAAGCAGGGGCAGACTAATGTCTGGGGTGCTTGGATGACATGGCTGGCAGGGCTGAAGTGGCCAATTGAGCTCTTTTTTGAAGCAAAAGAGAAACAAGACAAGAGGGAATCTAAAATGATGTCACATCAATAATCTGCTAATTTGCAGGGTTGGGGGGCTAGGAAAAAAAGCCTATACATTAAAAGCCTCTGTGTACAAGTATGAGTCTGGTACATCAGGATTTTTGCATTTCCCTCTTTGTTCTCTATGAGACACACTGAATCACAGGTATAAATGTGAGATCCATGCTTGGGGTTGAGTGCAGGATCAACTATTTCATTTTTTGGGGTATATTTTATATCTTGATCAATCTTGAGTGGTAACTGAGTGGAGTCCCAAGTCCCCTGTACCATACTTGGGCAGATCAGGACCCCACTGATACTCAGTGACTGAGAAAGAACTCCAGGGTGAGATGATGCAAATAGCCTTTACATTACAAGGTGTGAGAACATGGTTATTAATGAATAGGTGATTGTTAATTATGCCTCAAGCCGAACTTCGTTCTGAGGAGGCTGACACCTCCTTGGGGTCGCAGCATCTTTGCTACTCTTCCCTGTGCCACACCTCCCTCTGCTATACCTCCCTCTGCTACACCTCCCTCACCTATACCTCCTCCGTTACGCCTCCCTTTGCCACACCTCCCTTAGCTATACCTCCCTCTCCTATACTTTCCTCTGCTATACCTCCCTCCACTACACCTCCCTCCTCTTCACTTCCATATGCTCCACCTCTGTTTGCTACACCTCCTTCTGCTGCACCACCCTTTGCAACATCTCCCTCTGACATTCCCTTTGCTACACCTCCCTCTGCTATGCATCCCTTTGCTGCACCTCCCCCTGCTTCACCTCCTTCGCTATACCTCCCTTTGTCACACCTCCTTCTGCTACACCTCCCTCCACTACACCTCCCTCAGCTACAGCTCTCTCTGCTATACCTCCCTGTTACACCTTCCTCCACTACACCTCCCTCACCTATACCTCCTGTTACACCTCCCTTTTGCCACATCTCCTTTAGCTATACTTCCCTCTCCTACTGTACACCTCCCTGAGCTACTCCTTCCTCCGCTTCACCTCCCTATGCTCCACCTCTGTTTGCTACACTTCCATTTGCGACATCTCCCTCCGACAATCCCTTTGCCACACCTCCCTCCGCTATGCTTCCCTTTGCTTCACCTCCCTATGCTTCACACCCCTCAGCTACACCTCTCTCTACTAAACCTCCATCTCCTACACCTCCCTCTGCTACACCTCCCTAAGCTACACCTCAGTCTACTACACCGCCTTCTGCTACAGCTCCCTTTACCACACCTCCCTCCGCTATGCTTCCCTTTGCTGCACCTCCCTCCACTATACCTCCCTCTCCTACACCTTCCTCTGCTACACCTCCCTCCACTTCACCTCCATCTGCTATACCTCCTTCTGCTACACTTCCCTTTGCAACATCTCCCTCTGACACATCCCTTTCCCACACCTCCTTCCGCTACACCTTCGCTACCCCTCTGCCATCCCTGCGGATGTGTTAGTGGTCCTGAGGCTGGTGTCCTCTCACATCCCCATGCTCCTCACCTGTTACTCCAGTATTGCCCTAACATCCCCTGTCCCTGTCTGGGCTCCCCTGTCCAGCTAAACCTGGGTTGTTCCTTCCTCCTGGCACAGACCCCCCCCCACCCCCCCCCCATCTGATGTTACCGGCTGATTCTGGACAGCCAGCCCCGGGGTGCGAATGGACATAGACTGAGGTGGTGGGCGGACGGGCGGCATGCAGGCAGGCGATGGACAGAGACAGGCTGGGATGTGAGCTCCGACAGATTGGCGCGCAGACGCAGAGGCGGCCAGCTGGAGGAAGGCCATCCTGGAGAGTGGAGATGCAGCTAAAGCACATTAAGAAACGCGCTGCTCCTCCTCCGAAACGGGCCGAGTGGGTGGGCGTGAGTGGGTGGCTGCTCTGGGGTCAGGGATGCAGCAACCAGCAGGAAAAGCAGGGCTCCTCAGCGGCGAACAATCCCAGCACATGCAGTGGGGCTGCATCCCGGCAGTGGGTGGATTTCAGCTTGATTAAACAGGTAGTATGTGTGTATTATATGTGCATATATCAAATACACATCAAATACATAATCAGGAAATTCTCATGTGTAACATTAGTTGAAGGAGATAAAATATTTCACTGAAAGAAACAAGTTTTTAAACAAGTGTAATGAAATAATGGTAATGAAATTTACACAAGTGCTGTTCTCCTTGACATGTACAGGGTCAGGCCATTTATGTGGCACCTCCGGAGCATTTTTTTTTTTTGGGGGGGTGGGGGTAGAGACCCAATAGACATGTGATTCTTCTGTTGAGGATGGGATTTGAATGGGTGACCTTCTGAACAGAGGCACAGAAGACTAACCAACTGAGACACACTCTGCCCCATCCATAAATCCATTTTCCAGATGGGAATAAAAACAAAGATATTAATAATGTCAACGTATAAAGCTTATTGACAGATCAGTAGATTGCTTTATTTACAGTTTGGACCTCTCTAGTCTAATAATCATAGTTTTTTGCTTTCCCATCCCCGAATTTCACCTCGACAAACATAAAGTTCAGTGCAGGCGATTCGGTCCGTTCGCTCCCTCTTAACGGCTCACCTTTTTTGAAGCTCCCCAGTATTTGAATCAGTTGCCGCAGGTTTATTGGTTCCCCGGGGTTAAATGGCGCATAGAGAGCCCCCCCCCCCACCTCCCCGCCGCACCCTCGTTCCTGCCGTTTTTGAACCTTTTTTTAACTTTCATGGATCTTTGACTTTAAAGAAAAGCCTGGCACCGATCCAGCATTGATGTTTCTCTGCCTCCCGTTCCTGGAGTCTCCGTCCTCGGTGTCAGTGAGAGAGTCCCGCTAAAATGGGGCGGGGGTGGCGGCAGGTACACTTCATTAAAACCTATATGCAACCATTAAAATAACGAGTGAGACACACCACTATGGCACGTCGCTCCACATAACGGTGAGTTATTTATTAATATAACGCAACGCTGTGAAATCCGCTGCATCAAGGGTAGAAAAGCCTTCTTTTAAAGTATAAGGAACACTTTGAGAAGTAAGCAGGACAAAGGATGTTTGTGTTCCCTTAGTGGGTCAGATATTACTGGGTTTATGTGAAGATGATGCTCCCTGCAGTTAATTGTGCAGCACAGCAGTGTGGGAGAGAGTTATTGGGGGGGGGGGGGCACAACTTAATAATTTAAAGGCAAAGGTCTATTTATTGGGTGGGGGTGTGAATGAAGCCAAAGTAAATATTGGGGCAGTATATGTAACCCCCCCCCACCCCAGTTCCAAAAGCCCCTGATGCAGCACATTAATCTTATATAAACTGAGAAACTGTTTCTCTGAGCCAAATAGAGTATAAAACAACTTAATGTATGTCAAAAGTATTTTTTTTTGTCATTTTGAAAAGTCATGGTATCTGTCCCCAGGTCATGGCATGAATCCATCCATCCATTCATCCATTACAAGGTCACAGTAAGCCTGGAGCCTATCCCAGGAAGCACAGGGTATGAAACAGTGGACACCCTGGGGCAGGGCTGAGACAGGGCACCAGTGCACAAGTTCATTGTGTTAAAATTATCCTCATACTTTTAAAAATAAGGCTTTACATATAATATCTATGTTAGCCTGAGTCAAAATTGACCCTGAATATCATAAAACGGTTTTCCTCCAGTGGCAAATTCCGAAGTGCTAATCTCCTAAAAATTACATCTCAAGCAGCCTCTCGACGAGGCCGGCCAATTAATGGAAAGGACAGCATGTAGCTGCTTGCCGTTCGGTACAGGCTATCTCCTTGAAATAGTCATTTAAGACAGTTATTTTTAATTAAATCAATTCAGTGTTTTACTTTAGTGCACACGAGGGGTCTTAACAATTTACGTAATTGAGTCGGGCCCTATCAAGGGGAGCCTTACTCGAAAATGCCGTGGGAATCGGAACGATTGTTAATTTTAATATGTTCTGTCACTCCAATTTGGCTGACACGGCACAGCTTGCAGAGAACTGCGTTCGGCCATTTGCAGCCGGATGTACACAGATGAAGACGGCTCGCCGCTGGCGGGGAGCCATGGTCCACTTCGCTTCCTCCCAGTCTCCAGGGCTCCCTGGGGATTGGCTAATCCCCGGCCCACGTTTTCTTTTAAAAAGCTTCACGGCGCCTTGGCGTATCTGCCTTCAGCCGCCTTCGTTTTAATTGCTGGGTGGAGCGGGAATATGTCATTTAAAGTTTTATGTTAAATTGATCGCTTTATTGACGGAGGGGGAGACGTATCTTTGGATGGCTGGATGTGTCACACAGTCTCTTGATCACTGCTACAGCCAAGGGCTGTTGCCCGTCTAGCCAAAGACTCAAAGCACCTAAACCTTGAAAAACTTTGAAAGAATTGGGAGAGTTTACTCCAGAAAAGCCAGGTGCTAAATTTAGCCCCGTTTAAATGCTGCCCGTCGCAAAGCCAGCGCTCGGGAAGGTTTGGTGTCCCAAGGGAACCTTTCTCTCTAGGCTTTGAGACTTCCCGTGGGCCAGGATGGGTGCAGGTAGTTCCTCCACTGCCACCTCCCCTCAGTGATAAGTCTTACAGTCGTTTCCTTTTTCGCTTTCGTGATATCTGGAGCGACTAGGATTTTGTGGCATGTTCCAGCAGACGTGTTTGACATCATTAGTTTCCATCGCCAGTCCCTCTGCAGCGAATGCCGGGCGAGTCCTCTATATGATGTCATTAACCGCATCAGAGAGAGGATTTGCCGGCAAAGAGGATTTTCATCCCCCACGCATTACATTTGGGAGGGATCTTAAAACGCCGTTAATCACTCAGCTACAGCCGACAGATTGAGACTCCAATTCTCCAGTGCAGATCTGTCACACGACACGTTTACCGCAAAAACTGCTGCTCGGAGCTGGGGATGGGTGGGGTAGGGGCAGATCTGCTACATCCCCTAAGCAATTTATATGGCGCTGAAGGTTTTTAGGCTGTGGGCAGCTGTTCATACATCATGTGACCCTCCCCTTACACAACACAACCGTTAATCTATTTATCGCCTTTCTGCAATATCATGTGAAAAGTGTTTCACGTGGATAGAGAATGCGACTGTCTTTAAATTAATATTAAAAAAAAAGATGCAGCCTTTCATCTCAGCTGGGGGGAAGCAAATCTCTCAGGACCAGCGAGGTCCGCTGCATCTGAAGGGATCTCGGTCGACTCTTTATGAAGGAGAGGTAAATAAATATGAGAGGGTGCTGAAAATATAACTAGCAGTTAATCTATTTTTGTATTTCTCAAGGAAGAAAAAAAAGTTCATGAAATATTTATACCTTACAACTGTTTTTGAGGTCTGCTGTATGTGCCCTGTCTCGGAGATTCAAATCCAGATCTATCCTGTATGACAGGGATACATAATTTATGCGTTTTACCGCAGATGACCTTCTGTTTATTTATTTCTTTCCTCGGGAGCGAGTAAGGGACAAGCCTGAGTCCCATCTGAGTGGTTTCAGTGGCTCTGTCTTCGTTAAGCGCTGACAGCCTTGAGCTGGGAAGGAAGACAAGCCCAATAATGTGAGTGATAGACGCTGTCAGCAGACCGAACCCTTCAGCCATTGCTTTGTCTGTGAGATTCCAAAGACGTCCGGGAAAGTCTGCCCGCGTGTTATTTGGAAACTGTCCTTTCTTTGACCCAAGAACAAAGGCGTGTGTGGCCCACAAGACGTTTTTCTTTTAATTATGCCTATAACCTGCTTCCCTGTTGCAACCAGAGCATCGTTAAAGGTCAACACTATTTCTAAACTCACTGCTAATGGTAAAAGATACATTCAGACTCCGTGATAATGGTTAACAATACAACTAGAACCATTGCTAATTGTCAAAACTACAACTAACCTCAGTGCTACTGGTTCACATAGTTCACATTACAGCCAACCTCACTGTTCATGGTCAACACTATTACCATGCTCACTGCAAATGGTTAATGATGAAGCTACACTCGAAGTCAATGGTCAACACTAAGGTCATGCTTACTGCTAATTGTCAACCATGTAGCTATGCTCTATGCTAATGGTCAACACTATGGCAAGCTCATTGCTATCGATCAGTGATGTAGCTATGTTCAATGCTAATGGTCAACAAGATGGCCATGCTCACTGCTAACGGTCAACGATGTAGCTACATTCAATGCTAATGGCGAACACCATAGTCAGGATCCTTTCTGATGGACAAAATTGCAGCTCGTAATACTTTTGTCCATTAGCAAAGATACTCTGCTACATAGAAACACATGAAATCACACGCTATCCATCTTCCATAACGGCTTGTCCAATACAGAAGACCTTCTAGATGGGATAACACTGTCCATATTATTCTTTCAAATATTTTTATCACCCATTTATGTGAAGTTGATGCAAAGTGGGAGCTGTCCTAGCTGAGTTATCGGTAAAATAGTTACTGGTCAATATCATGAGATGTTGAGAACATTATGATGCTGAGGAATGAAGCCTTTTTCTGTGGCATAAAGAAATGTGGCGTAAAAGTGGAACATCGATAGATTATCACTATGGCGTTAAGCCCCACCGTGTCACGTCCCGATCTTGCCGCTCCTCCTGTGTGCCACGCCCCCTTGTTAACCACATGTGGAATCCCCATGTTACCAGCTGTTCCTAGTCATGTCTGATTAAGTTTCTGTATTTAAATGCTTCCCTGTTAGTCTTTCCCCAGTCCTGTCATTAACGTTTTGGATTGCTAGTGTCTTTGTGTGATTCTTCGATTAAATCCTGAGTTTTACCCTAACTTCTGGACTCCGGCCGGTGCTTCCCTTCACACCGCTTTAGGCTGACCGCCGTTTCACCAAAGTCGCGACTGTATCCAGAGCCCCAGTGTCCCGGAATAAACTGGACATATCGATTAGCCCCGTCGCAATAAAATCAAACCCGTTATACTGCGAATTCAGCATTTGCTGCAGAACTGAGGTGAGCAGAAAAGGAAAAAGGAAAAAAGGAGGGAGGCCTTAAATCCATTATCTCTCTGGAACAAAATAAAAGGGATCTGTCACCAGGCGATGTTGAATAATCAAGCTTAATCTAATATCTCTGCATAAAATTGAGTGTTTTTCCCGTTCTATTTTTGAGACTTGCACTGTTGTGCGTTTCTGAGTAATTGATTCACTGAGCATATAAAGTTGTTTTTTTCCCCCCCTTTCCATTCATAGTAAAACCTGCTGCGATGCTGCGTCTGGCAGGACGGCGAGCTCAAAGGCCCCCGGGTGGGTGGGCAATGCACGTCTCCGGAGCGATCAGCCGCTTCCCACTCCGCCTTTTGTCCTGCAAGCTGGGGGAAATGTCGTCACAAGCTTCGTAAATAAGTCACCGTCACATTACGACCTTTTCTCGCTCCACCAAATTACCCTATTGGCAAAGACGGGGACCGAACCCCGCTGCATAATTGCCTCTTTCAAACGGCAAAGGGAGATAAAAGACTAATATTTTATTTGGTTTTTGAAAAGCGCTGCTATGGTGAACTGCACACACCCGGATTTGGAGGTGAACAGGAATTGTGGAAATGGCACCGGCTTTGCTGACGATTGATTGGTCGTAAAGCAAGGCTTGCCTTTGAGAATCTCAGCACATTACCTGCAGTGGTATATTATTTTCTTGACAACAACAATAAAATGAGCCCCCCCCCCCCAGCATTACATTGCTGTTAGGCTGCACACAGGGAGATCAGTACACAATGTTGCCCCCCTCCACCCATCCCGTCGTCAGGATTACAAGTGCCTCTCCCATTTCTGGCCCCTGGGGGGCGTCATCATCGCTGATCGATTCACAGTGACCGGCTCTGGATCTATGTGGGGCCCACATGTCGCCTCGTTGGGGGTCCCCGGTGGCGTGTGGGTGGCGGTGCAGATGGGAGGGGTGGACACAGAGGGCTCATTGATTGGCCAGCCCCAGAACTGGCTATCGCTTACCACCGAGGCCACGTCACGGAACAAGCCAGCCTCTCCCTCGCTTCTCTTCCCCCAGTCAGAGATCTCCACTCATTGATTTTGTTCCCCCCTCCCTCCTTGTCTTTCGGCTGTGGTTCCTCTACGGTTTCACCGCCTGTGTGCCGCCGGGGTGACGGCAGACGCCAGGCCCGCCTGTCCCACCCCCTCCTGATATCCTGTGCTCCCCGAGTCCTTTTCAGGGATCCAGAACAATTCGCACTTTCCTATATTGCCTCCCTGTTCATCTTCAGATACCATTTATCACCCCTGCTCACTTGCTAATTTTAAGTTTTATGACACAGTTTTGTGTTGTTTTTATATTGTTTTTTTGTGTTAGTTATTTTGCGTTATTTATTTCCCACATTACTCGTTGTTCCGTCGCCCTTGATGACTGGCACTGCTGTTCACTGCTGGTTTTTTCTTTGATGCACCATTAACTGACAGCCGGCTGCAGTCATGTGACCAAACACATCACCGTTCAAACTACATATGACAATAAACTCCTGCTTACTTGACACACATCATTTTGTATTTAATTTGCCGTGCAATAAAACGTCTGTGGCGGTAAATATCACAGGTGCGTTTTAACAGTTCCCCTCCTGGGATTTCAACTCTTGTCTTGTCACTGTTTACTATGAGGGCGGTTTGAAAAGGCTCGTACGTACTTAACAAGGCAGTAATTGTAGGGTCCATCCTTTCTGGGCAGATGGGCAACATAAGCGGGAATATGAGCATAAATCCCTTTGCGTCCTTTTCAACTAAGGTGTGAAATTATGTGAATAACCTGTGCGAATGTGCAGAGTGATTCGGCGAATTGCCTTAATCAAAGGCAGCATTCTAGAATATTAGTGTTATCTGGGCTCTCAGAAGACTGATTAACCTTCTCCCACTGGTGGAATATAAATGCACTTTTTAATGACTATCAAGTGAGTCATTGTCATGTAAATTGACATAATGACATAATTGACATGGTGAATTAATTGGTTCGGCGTATAATACATGCAACTGGGTATTACTTGTGATGGTCGTGAGTGACGGATTATTTCGTGTGGGGTTGGTAATGCCCTGTTAACGTGGGCACACCTGGGACGGCTCAGCTTTTGCTCACCTTTTCTGCAGAGGACGGCGATGACAGAGACTGACACGCACTTCAGGACTCCACAGCGGCAATTAAGCCCCCGAATGAGATTCGGGAATTATTCAGATTTGACACCAACAGACCTGCTTTTGACTCGAAGGCCTGAAGTGAGGAAAGACGTGCCATATCTCTGTCAGCCTGACTCTGAGGTCATCTTGTACATTCTTAATCTGCCTTTCAGATTCACCATTAGTAATTCTGTTCTGGAATCTGTTCACATATGTGTTGTGTATCTACACTGCATTATGTATTGCAATATATTGCATCTGTAGATAGATAGATAGATAGATAGATAGATAGATAGATAGACAGATAGATAGACAGATAGATAGACAGATAGACAGATAGATAGATAGATAGATAGATAGATAGATAGATAGATAGATAGATAGATAGATAGATAGATAGATAGATAGATTTTATTAATCTCCAAGGGACTGTGACAATTTGAAATAGTGCAATTAGAAGACAAATAGGGCAATTATATTCAATTATATTCAATTTATATCAATCAATACAGGGCTAGAGGAGAGAAAGATACATGCGGTTGGCATAGAGAATGTTTTACCCTATAATGCTGCAAAGTGCCAGAGAACACAGTGTAGCAATGTGAATACCAGCTTGGGAGGGCAGCATGCTTGCCCAGTGGATCCCTTTAATGTATGTATTGGTAATAAGGACACTTGCATTTGTCCTTCAGTGTTATGAAATCCCAGGTAAAATGATCCCGGAAGTTTGGAACGGATCTCAGCATGGGGTCATTCACGAAAGCTCATGCACAGACAGGGGAAGGGCAGGGCACTCGCTCCGGCAGCCGTCCCTGCACCCCCGCCTTTTCAATATGCATATTTACTGCTGACGGGGACGGGTCAGGGCAGCAACGCTCGGTGGCAGTGCAACGGTGTCACTTTTAAACGCCGACTTCCTTCACTAAGTGCCACGAATGCTGTGCCAAAGTGCGGGCCTATCGCAGCGAAGGAGGCCACGGGACAGAACCATGTGATCGAGGAATGGGGGGGGGGGGGGGATGAAGTAGGAGGTTGGTAGAAAACAAAACACTACAGACGCAACGTTTCGCCCTTGTGTGGGACAGTACTGTGCTACCAGGGCCTATACTGTGTACATGGTGGTCGGTGGGAGCGACTGATGCAACTCGTTGTGGTCACCTGACTTGTCCTCCCAGGATGGATGTCCCCCCCAACCCCCCCCAACCCCCCCCCCCCCCAAAGCCAGTTGCACACAGGGATGAGATTTCAGATTATTCCCTGTCACAATGCAGTGTGACTAATAGGCATTATACACCGAAACATATTGTGGCTCTTCGACTGGCTCCTTACTAAGTGTGCGCCTCTGTACCTACCCCGCCCCCCCCACATTGTAACCCCCCACCCCCACTGCCACCACGTCCTCCAGGCCAAGTTCACAGTGTGAAGCCCACACAGCCAGGTCGGGATCTGGGCTGTTATGTAAATGGTCAGATCGTCCGGGAATCGCCTGAATAATGCATCGGCTTTGCAAAAAGCAAGGTGCTCTCTGTTGCCCACAGCTGTGAACGGCACACACACACACACACACACACACGCACCGACGGGGCCCAGATGAGCCCCAATCCTGGGGGAGAACGAGGCACCACAAGACACACCTTTAGGGACTTAAAACATCTCCTCTTTTCAGCTTGTTTGAGCAGAAATGTCCTGCCTTGCCAACTAGAATAGAATGTCTTTTGTTGTCATTGTACAGGTGAGATCAAGTACAAGGAAATTCAATCTTCACATACACCATCTTGCTCTCCTATTAGATACACACAGGGGAGAGGGAAGCTTGGGGTCAGACATTTATCCAGCTCGCCTAGAGGAGTTTTTGGGGTTGAGGGCCTTGTTCAAGGGCTCCACAGAGATTCAGTCATTCTGCTGGCCACAGGATTTAAACCGCCGACCTTCCGGTCATGGGAATCCTAGCCTACGCAGTACCCCAGTAAGTGCTGCCAGAAATATCTAATTATATGTTTAACTATTTTTAAGAAGTGCACATTAAAAGCCTTTGGTATAATGCAACAAGGGCGAATCACGTCCAGCAGGGGGTATACAGGGGCGGGGCTACAGGGACACTGGCCCCAGCTGAAAGCTGATTGGCCCCTGGAGTGCCCCCTCCCCTGTCACTCACTGACTCAAAACGTATCATTGGCTAGTGATAAGGTTGACCCCTCTGCAAGAATTACTGCCCCTCTTATGCCCCCACCTTAAAAAAATCCTAGAATATCCCCTGCTGTGCAGGACAAAAGCCGCATAGATCTTGCCCTGTCCTGCAGTGACTATCTGCTTTTAAAAGTCAGCAGTTCTTGGACGCTGGCATCTCTGGTCGGCTGTGTTCCTCCGTGGGAAGCGGATACCACTGGGGAAGCATATGCTCACTCTTGTGATGCGTTCTCACAAACACGTTTATAAATATTATTTTTTGTTTCGCACCCCGGGAGTTCATTTTGCTCAACAGGTCTGCTGGGCTCGTCTCCGACGCCTGCTCTATTGGACGAGGCGTCCCTCTGCCGCGAAAAATAAGATAATCAACCAAAGGAAACAGAATGGTGTCCAGATGTTAGCACTGCTTGGCTAATTCCGGAAGGTGGTCACAGCTAGGACCTCCGGCGGCGTGTCAGTATCCTCACAGCCTATTTCACAGTGACACCAGAGGTCACCACGACGTCCACCGGAGAAAGAACGCAGTCCGACTTACCCCAGGGGAGTTGTTTTTTAAAGCTGCAGTTTAGAGCTCTACCTGGATCTGAGATGCACCTCCATTTGGCTCTCAAACCTCACCGGCCTGTAATACACACTAACTAAGCCTGGTAATTGGCTAGTGAGTTGAATAAGGTGTGTTTGGATTGGGAAATCTGCTCAGCTGTTGCAGACTGACCCTCTGAGACTGGAATTGGGGGAACTGTGCTGTAATCTGTGCTGTTGTTTTGAGATGGAGGGAGGGAGGGAGGGATTAAGATTTGTCAATCACATGTCACAAGGTCGGCACTCCCTCCACATGCTATGTGACTCTCTGTCGGATGTGTGGATGTGTGTGTGACGCACTGGGCTTGGCAGTGAGCATTTGGGGGGACCTCAAACCCTACGCAGGTGTGTGGTGAGTCTGCCAAAAGCCCAAACCCCTCTAACTGAGTGTGAAAGACAAGATTATTAACATTTACATACCTGAGTACTTTCAAGCCTCCAGGATGGAAAGGATTTATTGCACCAAAGCTTCCATCCTATACTTTGTTTGAGTAGTTTGCGTTGTAGTTTTAAATCATTGTAGTTTAGCACTAGGTTAAAGTAGTTTCAAACAGAACCTCCATTGTGGGGGTGTCAGTGAACATCTCAACTCTATTTCAAACAGGAGATTTGCCTGGAATCTTCCCTAAGCCAATTAAAGTGCAAGGACGTCTTGCTCCAGTGTCCGAATAAAGATGTCCAACCCTGTGATAGGGCACATACCCGGAGAGGAGCTCTAAAATCCACAGTTTCACCTAGCAGGCCTCAGCTGACCCCTCTGGTGTGGCCCTCCTCCCCCTACGCATGGGACCTCTGGGCCTCTACAACGGTGCCATCCAGCGAGCGCAAGCCCATGTTGGTACCTCTCTCAGACTTGGAGGGGGTGGCGCAATATATATGCTAATGTAGTTTGAATCTGCAGATGAGGATGATTATATTTGGATGAGTCAGATGTAGAACAGGCAGGGGGACATTTCATAAACCCTGATGCAGCTGTCTCACTGCTGGTCACAGGAGCTGGTCATCAAAAAGGGTTTCAACCACTGGGGGACACCTGGGGCTTATACTCTGACCTACAAGCCTGTAAACCCAACACTGGAAAGCGTCACCACCGTGTACAGCCTGCTTTGGTCTGTCTCCTTGTTGTAAACATGACAGGGCAGCCAGATCATCCCTCTCCTCTGATCAGCTTTCTGCATTTTTTCCGCACCAAGGCTGACTGAGCGGCCGGCCTCGCCACGTATTGTGACAATATCCGGCCAGGGTGCTTCTGAAAACCCCTTATTTTCTTCCCTCACTGCAGATTGTCAGCTCAGTTTCTGGGCCATTCGAAGCAGACCCGGCCCAACGCACTGAAACCTTTTAACTGCCTCCTCTAATTCGTAGCCGTTTCCGCAGCAACAGCCTCGTCGGGGAAAAGTCTTCGGTGACTCAACACAGATCTCTGAGACTCGGAGAGCGATATACAAGAATCCGCAGGGAGCGCCGAGCCATTATCTTGTTTTGCAATTTGTTGGATGCAGATGTTGCAACAGTGGACACGGTAGCCGTCACCCTCACCGCTCGGCCGAAGGAAGACACAAGGCGGCAGGATCTTGCATTTCTACCTCGAGCCTCGCTGAGATACTTCTGAAAGCTAGCAGGGAGTGTGTGAACTTCGTGGCCTTTGCTGTCAGCCTTCACAGAGCTCCTGGTGGACACAAGAAGGTTCCAGATACCCCAGAGCACATGGCCTGTCACCTCTTCTTCAGCATTTCAAAACCTGGCCCTTTGCTGTTCTCAGAACCCATCCTCAGCCAGCTCCTTGGCCAATGCAATGATGGGTGCTTCACTGCTACATTTGCCTTGTTGCTTTTATTATTGACCCACTGACTGAAAAAAAAAGTCCTTTATTGACTTTTTGCAAAAATTAATCACCCACAATGTAACAATAAACAAATTAATAAAAGTTGGCTATAGGGGAAAACAACGTCAATTGAGAAAAATCAAGCCTGCGTGAAGGCTGGAGGGGATTATTCTTTAATCTGGCTCAGCACAGGCTTCTGTACCCTGATCAATCTTTTTTAAAAGGCCCCAGTATTGACTCATAGAAGTGACTATTGTGCAGCCGTTCATTTATTTGCTGGCTATGCAATTGGTTAAAGAATGACAACTTTCCAATTAGTCCCCTAAATAGCTGTATCCATTTAGCTAATTGCCTAATATCGGCGAATTTCCGTTTAACCTCCACGTTGCATGTAGATGAGAAGATACCCAGTCACCGGCCATAAAGCCCGCCCACTCCTAGTGTCCACACCTATGAGATTACGGTCCACCTTCGCCGGCTAATCGTCTACAACATCAGGGTAGCAATTCATGCAGGGGCATATACAGGACCGAGCCAGCGCTGGAAGCTGATTGGTCCTTGGAATGCATCTTCCCCTGTCACTCACTGATTAAAAATATATGATTAGCTGATGACAAAGTTGGGTCCTCTGCATGAATTATGGTCCCTGGACAAACTGAATTCATGGCAATTGGCCTCTGAGCTCATCAGCCCTTCATGTTAATATAAAAATCTAGTAAAGTCCATTCTGCTGCATGACATTTTTCTATATGCTCATATCTGTGCGAATGAGGGAATTTGCCTTTCAAGACCATTTTCCCAAGTGCTAATTTACTCAGCCAATGACATACATTTGTTTCTGAATTTTCTCCGCCAGTACCATGCATTTCCACTTGAAGAGGAAAGTGGGACAGTATAGATTCCGGATTAACACGCCGCATGTGGAAAGGGCACGGTAAAGGTTACTGTATACAGCACTGTGATTTAAAGGCACGTTTGGAGAAATGCTGAGTTGGAGGTGCAGTTAGTCTGGGAGATTTGATCTTGGCCAGTATGCAGTTAAAGTGTGCCGGATATCTCTGGCTACAGTGCCGCATCCTTGGAAGCTTTTCCCGCCTGTGCCTGGTCACCGACAGCTCCCTGTTCACCTTCTCAGACGTCGCACCTCTTGCGTACCTCACGCTGGCAGCTTCTGCTTAGCCGGGTTTGTCGGAGGGTCAAGGCATCACAGCGAGTCCTTTTCTCAGCGGGCGTGGCGCGCTCCCTTGTTGGGAGGGGGGGGGGGTCTCTCACACCCTCCTTGGAGGAGCCGGGGGAATGGCATGACCTCTTCTTCAGAGCGAGGCTTCTGGGAGCTCTCGTGTGATGACCATATGGCACGCCTTGGGGGGACCATCAGCCTCTCTTCCTTTGCTTTGGGATTGGAGGGGGAGGGGAGGGCGATGCAAGGGGAAAGAAATACGGAAATCAGGAATTGTGTGTGTGTGTGTGTGTGTGTGAGAGAGAGAGAGAGTGAGAGAGAGAGAGAGGGATGGAGAAGAGCGCACAGACTGATTACACAACGCCTCCTTCTCCACTACTACCTTAAACCCTTTGGCTGGTGGCTCCTCTTGGCCAAGTCCTGTGCATAAAAAGCATGAGTAATCATCAGCGAGGAAAACTACAGGCATCTCGTTAAGGTTCAGTGTTTCCCCTGCTGTTCTGGGGGGCTGGGAGGTGGGGGGGTTTGCGGGCTGCCAGGACCCATTTTAAAAATGCCGGTGATGTAGTCCATTCTGAAAAAAGCAGAAATCCCGGTGGGCCGTAGAGCTGGTTGGCTTCCTTATCTCTGAGACCGCGATAAGGGTATGGATCAGTCCTCCGCGGATTTACTTTAATGCGACTAACAAAGGGGGGCCTCTCTCACTCAAGACATGCATTTTTGGACTGCCCATCTGCCCCCCCCTCCCCTTACCCGCCGCCTTCCCAGAAACGCCCTCCTTGGGCTCGTTGTCCTGCCGGCCATGCCCCGATGGTGCAGGAACTTCATCCGATGAACATATGTGGACCATCCGGAATGCCGGACACGTTCCAGATGATTAATGCGTAACTCAGCTGTGCACTTGTGTCACCAAAAGGAATAAATATACACTGATTACTGCTCGTAACAAGTAACGATGATTATCAGAGGAGATTATTAACCAGCAGATCATCGCTGCTTACCCTTGCATTTACACTCGCACACAAAGCTCCCTAAAAAAACATTTTATTATTCTTTTTAAACAGTGTCATTATCAATGGCATCGCCCATTTGCCAAACAATCTGATGCATTAGAAAACCCAGAGCGAAGTGTTTTCAGCGGTGGAAGGCTTTGGCAGGAACAATGAGTCATTGGCAAGCCGTCACAGAAGAAATTTACTCAGAAATGTTTGCCAGCTGGTACCATAATAAGCCCCTGATTTGATTTATGAACACAGTGACACTGGCTGCCACATACAGGAGAGTGTTGCTGCTCATCAGAATAATCGTCTCTGTGTTCATTAGCATGTGTTTCACTACCTTGTCAGCAAGGCCTCAACTTCGCTCAAACTTCAGATCACATGTGTTTGTTTTGCTAGTTATTCTGTGATTAAAAATATTAATTCACACATTATATTCTTTGCCCCACATGGCCGGATTTACTGTAGTTAAGGGCCTAAGTTCCAGTCACTGCTGCTGTGTTGTAATCCATCCATCCATCCATCCATCTATCCATCCATCCTTCTAATGGTGTTTGAGAGAGTTTGACATTGGATGGCTCACAACTTGCAATACATGTAAAGTTCTGTTTTTTGTAGGGATGAATGAAGCCAGATTAAATATTGAGGGGTCCATTTCCCCCCAATCCCCACTAGTTCCTACAGTCCAGCATCCATCCATCCATCCTCTTATCCAGTACACGGTTTTGTCGGGCGACACCCAGGTTGAGATGCACCTGCTCACCTCCCGTTGTTGTAAAAGAAATAACTGTAGCATAGAGTCTAGGGTTCACTTTTGTCTGAGAAAGAGAAAAGGAGTGATGGGGGGGTCCGACCTGGATCCAGCTGCACACCTTGTTGGGATTCAGGCAAATGAATGAAACATTTGGAGGCTTCCTGCACCCCCCCGGGTCATACACAAACATGCACAGGCTCACACGCGTGAACAACAGCTGTTGGTCTGACAGATGCTCTGGACAGCGAGCATCTGCATCGTCCAGTTTCAATCCCCGAACGGGCCGTCAGAAAGGCTGCACTGTTTGTTTGCGTTTTCCGAATTATAAGATCGACATATAAGCACCTATGAGGTTGGACAGATATATTTTACTTTCTGGGAAGTAAACGCTCTGCGGTTGCATTTGCCGTGGATGTGCTGAGTGCATGCTCGGTGGCTGGGGGGTTAGTCTGGATGTCTGATCTTTAATAAGAGATGAAGCTGTGTTCTGGAGATTGATGCGAGCCATTTGAAAACACCCAGACACTTTAGCTGCCTGGATCGTATTACTGCGCAGCAGAAATGGTGCCATTTTTTTCCCCGGTGATGAAATCATTAATGGGGACACGAACCATTAATTAAAGATTACAGTGAATTAAACTTCGTAAGTTTTCTCTACTTAAAAGAAATATTGCAGTGCATTGGGACATAGGATGTTAATTACTTTTATTAACTTTAAAAAAGTGGGAAAATACAGGTCTTTCTAGAAAAAAAGCATGGAATAATTATACATTCCCTGCACCACAGAAGAATATTACTGGTACCTGTTGTTTGCAAAGGTCATTGGATCAAACTTTATAGAGCAATAACATACATTATGGAGACAATATCAAAAAAGCATGTTCCAGATGTATGGTAAATACCATGATGCACATATGTGGACATGTCATACAAGCATTTTACATACAGTATACTGTATGTGGATATGTCACAATGTGAAGATGTCAGGTAAGTGTGTCACACATACACAGGAATGTCAGGTAAGTGTGTCACACATACACAGAAATGTCAGGTAAGTGTGTCACACATACACAGAAATGTCAGGTAAGTGTGTCACATATACACAGGAATATCAGGTAAGTGTGTCACACATACACAGGAATGTCAGGTAAGTGTGTCACACATACACAGGAATGTCAGGTAAGTGTGTCACACATACACAGAAATGTCAGGTAAGTGTGTCACACATACACAGAAATGTCAGGTAAGTGTGTCACACATACACAGGAATGTCAGGTAAGTGTGTCACATATACACAGGAATGTCAGGTAAGTGTGTCACACATACACAGAAATGTCAGGTAAGTGTGTCACACATACACAGGAATGTCAGGTAAGTGTGTCACACATACAGACAGATGTCACATGTATTACACAAACACAGGACTGTCACGTCTCTGCTGTCACTATTTCCTTCTGCTGGCCTTACTCTGTTCCTAAGGATCAGTTTAAACCTTGCGTTGCTTAGTTACAGAGTATCATTGTTCCTTTGTGCACTCTCCCTCCTGATGCTGGGATATCTGGGAGAGGACCTTAAGCATTTAGGGACTGAACCCACAGCATGGGTTACTCTAAATCACATGCTGGCTGAGTTTGTGTTTATTTCCATTACTCTCTCTAGTCATCACCCACACACCGTAATGTTTGACTCGATACTCCTCAGACAAAAGCAATCATGTGGCCACTGGGTCCAGCCCCGAATACCTCAGCGCTCGAGTGGCTTGGCTGCAGAATGACACTCGTGGGGAATCGCCCAGTGTTAATATCTGACGTGTTAAAGGTCGTAAATCTGACGAGCTGCTGAGGTGGGGGGTGTTGTTTATAGCGGGGAAGCACCTGATGGCAGTGAAAGGTGAAAGACGGCCAGGCGCCGCCGCGAGAGAGTCAGGCACGCCGCCGCCCTCCTCCAGGACGCCCCTCGCCGGCCGCCACGCAAGATAAAAGATGAATGAGGGAAGACGTGCGGCGCAGCTCTGCGACGTGGCCCCTGCCAGCTGCGAAAGGCAGCCCGTCTGCTCCGTACATGCTCCGTGTGTCTGGGAGAGGCTGCCGCGGCACTGTGTGTGTGCGCGCGTGTGTATTTGTGTGTGAGACAGAGAGAGAGAGAGAGGGAGAGAGAGAGAGAGAGAGAGAGGGGCTGCTGCATCCTGGTTGGCTGGGGCTCCGCGGCTGACTCAGTGGATCTGGATGGGCTGAGCGTGACAGATGCACTTCTCTTCCCGGCCCCCTGCCATTGGCTCCGCGCACTGGACCGGCAACGCGGGGCGCTCTATAACGCCATGCCTGCCTCCGCCGCGGCGGCCTCGAGCGGCACGTCCCCCCCGGCAGAGCCCTCACGCCGACAGTGCAGTGGCAGCAGCGGCGGTTTCGGCGACGGCGCTCCGGAGGAGTGAGCAGCAGCAGGAGCCGCACAGCGTGGGGGAGGTGGCCACACGGAAGCACGCGGAGCCGTCTCCTCCGCCCGCCCCGGCTCTGACTCCAGCACCGGCCCATGGCTCTGCTCGAAGGAAGGACGGAGCACCGGTGCTGACAGGGGACGTTACTCTCATCCTCCCAGCCAGGACTCCCAGCTTTATCGGGCTGGACTTCTGAACACTGCCGGACTGGGACTTCTGAGTTCTCCCCCCACTCCGTCCGTCCGGCCGGCCCGTTCCTGCACCTTCCTCCCCGGATTTCGGCCGGGACTTTCACCCCCTTGCCCCGGTACTCCAAGCCACTTCCCCATGGCGTGTTACTACATCGTCATCAGCTCCACGCACCTCAGCAATGGACACTTTCGCAACATCAAGGGAGTTTTCCGCGGCCCCCTCAGCAAGAATGGCAACAGGCACCTGGTAAGTACCGCCACCGCTACCGTGGGGGAATGAGCCTATTGGCCGGAAGGGAGAGACAGAGAAAGGGGGGATGCGGGTGGGCTTTAGAAGCACGACAATTCGAAGCTCTGTAGAAAGTTGAGCTTCTGGACCACGCGGGCGGCTTCTCCTGCAGGCACGGGGCGCGCCAAACCCCCCCCCCCCACCCACCCCGTTACTCGTGACGAGCACAGCACACACGCCTTACAGGTGGAGGGAAAGAAAGGCAGGCGGGCTTTACAGCCGGCGACCGACTCAAAAATGCCCAACAGATGGAGGAGGAGATGATTTCTAATCTCCAGGCACGCAGCCCTAAGTGATGCCTGGGGATTGGCTCTTAATCGCTCATTCGGGGGGTTTAGCCCCGCTGCAATTGTCCCCGCTTCCCGAGTGGCGGCCAGCGCCTCGTCCCCTAAACGCATCACACGTTCACACGCATAAACTGGGACGCGGAACGTATTAGAAAATAATGCGCGTGGCGGATGAGAGAAAATGCGAACGGAGTTTCCTGAGAGCTATGGCAGATTGTGCGTCTGCGTGGAGTTTGTTTGTTCTCTGGTGTATTGGGGCACAATAAAGGAGATAAGTAAACATTGAAATGGGGAGAGAGCAGCATCCCTGAGGTGTGATTTAATTAAAGTGGCACCATCCCCACAGGGTGCTTACAAACCAGTGAAGCTGTGATAAAAATGAAGGCCGTCCATCATCACCTGCTCCCCCAGCCCTAACCCTCCCAGCTGCTGCACAACACACACAGGATTTATAATTCCAAAGTATCGATATGCAGACTATAGAATATCGCTTTGGAGCTGAGATATCGTTCTTAGATGTGGGAATAGAGTCCCCCCCACCACCACCAGGGTCCTCCCCAGCACTGCTATAGCATTAGTGTTGCTTAATTCAGAGTTCCTTGATAAATGTGTCCTGCACCTACCCCAGTCTGCCTCTGGATGGCGCTCTCATGCTCCTTAAACAGCCCTGGAGCTCTGACTTTAATTACAGCCACACTGTATCTTTTGCATCTATATATGACTGCCTCTTATGGCACGAGAGCGACGAGGGGAAGGGGGGTTACTATAAGACACAGGTGCAGCCTCGCTGCCTCGAACCCTGGGCACTGCCAGCACAAAGGCCCCTCTGTAATGGTTGGGTAACAGAGACATGGCCCGGGCAGATGGGGGCAATCCCTCATCTCGAACCCCCAGCACCTCTGGCTCTCACCGGCAGCAGCAACAAGCCGGTCAGATGGCTGGATCCCGAATCAGGAGCCACCTGTTGATTAGCCAGAGGACACTGGGGCTCGGTGGTCTGGGGCTGGGCCTTGATCTGAATCTGTTATGGCACGGGTAGGGAGGTCTCTCGGTACTACTTGTGAAACCAAGGAGACCCTTTGGAACTTAAAGGTCAGGGGAACCGCAGGTGAAAGGTGGCAGATTGTCACCTCCAGTGACAGTTATCTTTCAGGCAGTTTTTGTGCTAAGTGTATAAAACTCGGGCTATCACATAGTGGGAGCAGGGGGTTGGTACGAGGCAGGGGGGGCAGCACAGAAGGCCACTCAAGTAATATCTCGCCCCCCCACAAGCAAGACACACATGTCAGAGGAAGAGCTTTAAAATGATAAAAGGAATCGGTGAATGTCCAAATTTGTCCACATAACTTGTACTGAAGCTTGTATTGATCCTGTCAGGAATGTGGATCGGCGCTCTATAGCTAAAATGAGCAGTCAGCGCCGGCTGGCTTGTGTGGGATGTTTTTTTTATCAGAAGTAAGAGCAGTTAAGAGTGCAGGTTCGAGCCGACCAGACGGCAGGCGATAAGAAAGCCGGAGGGTACTCCCCCGCATTTCTGTGGCCCGCAACCACCCGTTGGACCCCACACCCACCCGTCTCCAGCTTTGCAGCCATCCACGAGACACCGAACTGCTGTGTCGCACGGTCACCGTGCTCCAGACCACAGTACCATAATTTAAAGCTGGCCTCGTTTGACTGATTAACTCTGAGATATCCCGTTAAAGCATAACGCAGACTTAACGTCACAGTGCAACTCTATACTCTAGATCTATGTCACTTAAAAATAGCAGACAAATGATACAGATGAAAGAAAGGAAACTTTTACTATGGGACTGGTTTAAGTACTGTGCTGCAATTTGATGCAATAGCAATATAAATAGGACTTTCCTTCACATTTGCTGTTAGATCTATTATGTATGTAATTCTCAGGTGAGATCTGTGAACCTTAACGAATGTAATGTTTTTATTTTAATTAGAATTGAAACGATTTTAGATTCCTTTACAAATACCTCCATGTGTGTTATTGTAGGAGGGCACGCTGGTGGGGTTTGGGTCCAGTCTGTGCACTCAGGGGACAGGCGGCTGGGGGGGAGAGCGCCTCTCACACAGTGTCTACAGCAAAAAAAACCTCCGGTTATGAAACACAGCCTGGACTATCCAGGAAATCCCCCTCCACGGTTAAGTGAAGGGAGGAGTACCAAAGAATCAGTCCATGACTATAGCCCAGAGTCTTGGGCGCTCACCGTCCCCGAATCCCCGTGACCTCCTCCGAAACAGCAGCATCTCTGATGGTTCCCCTTTAATCACGCCGGCTTCCGTTTGGTGCATCGTCGTGACTTGAGGCGATGCTTACACACGCCGGACCGTCGGCAGTGCTGGCCAGAAGCACGGGGGGGATGCGTCGATCCCACGAGCGTTTACGCGTATAAACTCAACTGTCCCCCCCCTTCCCGGCCCCACTGAATTCTGGGTAATGTCGAGCCCTGCCTCTTTCTCATTCAGCCTACGGCACCCCGTCTGTTCCAATGAGGGTCGCTCCCTGTAAATTCTCTCCCTGCTAATTGCAGGATGAGAGCCTGGCTAAGGAAAGGGGGGGGGGGGCGATGGGTGACTAAAGATCCTTCCAGAGCCTGCGAAAACGGCTCGATCAGACAGGACGCTGTCCGGGCCCCTCGCCCACTGCTTGATAGGCGGGACCTTATTAGCTTTACAGAGAGCAGCACTGATTAGGTCCTGCCCGCGTCTTCTTCTCAAAAGGGGAACTTCCTTGAACGCTGGCGGTGGAAAGGAATGGAAAAAAAACATGGAAGCAGCTCCGGATCTCTGGCTGGAATGCTGTCCCAATTAATTATCAGTGGAAGCAGTGCCAGTGCTGCCCAAGCTGTCGACTCGGCCTGGCCGTGCTCTGTGATTAATGCCTATAGGCCTGCTCACCACCAAGGCGCCGGGAATTCTGGGTACTTCAGCGCATCACCAGCCTCGCTGTCCAAGCTGCTCTCTCTCTCTCTCTCTCTCTCTCTCTCTCTCTCAGAGACAGCACTGCATTGTTACCGCCAGCTTCCCACCATACCCCTGACCCCTCCCACGTTTTATTTTTTTTTACATAAACCCCCCCCCCCCGGTGCATGCGGGAAGCCAGCACCCCAACTTTATTTGCAAAACCCACCTTGGTGTTTTCGAAACTCTGTAACAGGAGATGCCGCATGACATCCCCTCAGCTCCTAACAGCTCGATACCCTCGCGGGCGCGCGCGTGTGTGTGTCTGTATGTCTGCTAGTATGTGCTAATGTGTCCCTTGAACTGGAGAGGCATGTAAAAAAAAAAAGAAACCCAGGATTCCACAGATTAAACAGTGATGCAATGGGACCTTCTCATGGCGCCCTCCGCAGGCCAGAAGCCAAGGGTGCGCCAATGACCCTGGTGCCTTATGAATGTGCAAATCTCCTCATCTCCCATAGGGGCACCCGCCCTCACTCACATTCCCAGAAAATACTCCCTGGGATAGAGACAGTATTTACAAATCAAAAAAGAATCACAGTGAGGCTTTTTATTGTGGGCTTTCTGGTGTATCATAATAGAAAAATTACACACTATCACAAAAGCATTAGCAATCTCTCTGCCCCCTCCCCCCCCACCCCTGGTACCACACATGAGGAAACACATCATTCTGCCTCGTTGTCGCTTCCCGTCGTGATTATTTAAATCTCTCTGAACATACAGGGTCAACGACGACTATCTCAGATTTTTTTTTTGTTTGTTTTTTTTTTGTGCTGGACTCACTCCGCAGGCGTGAAAAATGTCACCCGGCTGTGATGGGAATCGGTGGCTGGTTCAAAGCGTCCCCTTTTTGCGAACGCGCCACACGGATCGAGCTGCTCGCCACGTTAAAAATGTCAACACTCCCACGTAGGCGTGTAAAAATACCACGTTTTATTTTTTTCCCCCGCAAGGTAGCTGGCCTCACTGCAGAAGTAGCGGCTTCCGTAAAACTGACCTTGCCTTATCGCCCCCCAGCCCCCGGGCCCTGTCACTCTGGTCTCCATGGCGTCGGCCTCTGGGACAAATCCGTCTCTAATCTCGGGAGCGTGTTTACAGCTCGCTGAAAACCCTCCCTCCCTCTCCAGTTAATAATGCGGGGAACCAAATAAGGAGAAAGTGCGGATCCAGCGAGGAGAGCGGCTCGGCGTGAGCGCCGCGGCCGGGAGCGGCAAATTGCTGCAGGAGGAGCGGGGCCCGCGGCTCTGCCTGCGAAACGAGAGAATTCCCAGCACTCCTCCTGTGAGTCACTGCCATTCGCTGTCAGTGGACTCAAGGAAACTAAAAGCGTTGGTGTTTACTTTCCTCGGTGGGGGCCCTCGTTCCGCTCCGGAAGCCTGAGGGGAACGGGATGGAGCGCGGTGGAGCGTGCTGTACGGACCGGTTAAATTTCTCAGCAGTCGGGGAAAAAAAAGAAAACAGAAAAGAAAAGAGGAGGGCCTTCTCCTCAGTATCTTCTTCTGGAGAATGCAGGGCAAACACGGATGTGTTGGAGTGCAGACTGGGCTCTGGCACATTCCCCGAAGGTGACATGTTCCCCGGGAGACCATATGGCCGTGTAGGTCGTCACATACCACCCACATCACTCGAACCCGAGGCGGACACACTGTGTGGATCAATTAGCCTCTCCCCCCAGTGATAAAAAGCCCCCATTCCTGTGCGTAATGAGGTGGTCGCCTCCTTCTCCTCTTTCCCCACCATAGGGAGTTTCTCGTCACGCCATCTTCTCCCGTCCGAAACCCTCAGTGACGGGCCTTAATTATTCAGCCGCTCCTGGCCCTCGCTCTGTTGTCCCTCACCTCCAGATGGCCCCGTTGTCACACTCGGTCCCCGAACGGACTCGCGGCTGCCTGGCGACGCAGCTGCGGCACCTTACCCTTCTCCGATGCCCGGGGGACGCTCTCGGGACACCCATTGCCAACTCTGCCCTCTTAAATGCTTGCCGGGTGCCGCCAAGGAGTTAATTATTTAGCACCAGGGTCTGCGGGTCGTAAATGGGAATTTTTAAATAATCATGTTATAAATAAATAAATAATATATTTTTTCAAATGATAAATTTTATAGATAAATTAATACACAATCACGGCCAAGGAGGAGCAGGAGCGGCAGGAGCTCGCGCTCCGCCAGGTCCAGTGCTGTCTGTTAAACACCCATTGATTCTGATAGCCTCCCTCATGGCAGGATTCATCCGTGAATGTTGTTTTTTTTTCGCATCCAAGCCAGAGTGTGAGCACTCCTGTGTGTGCGTGGGCTCATCCGCGGCTGCCGTCTGCGCGCATGGTGTGTGGCAGGGACCCGCGGCATCTTAGCCAGGCACTCGAAACCGGCACGGTGCAGCCGGCAGCGAGTAGGCGCGGACTGAGAAGCTGGGGTCGCCACTCGCGCCGCATTCCCGCTACTCCACCATTGCATGCTGGGAGGGTCCCACTGGGGCTCCGGCTTTTTCAGCAGTCCTGTTTTTCAGATTATTTATTCCTGATCTCATGACGGAGTATACCATTTTTTCACAAGAGCAACAGTTCAGTGTGTGATTTTATAACCATGTTGATTTAAGGGGGTCTGCTGAACAAGAGCAGAGATAGTTTACAGTTGCAAAGAGAATAAAGAATAAATATCATAATATTAACATACTAATAAACTCAACAGGCAAAGTCATGTTCGGTCGTATTATTGCTTACATTCAGCTCCCCAAGTCTGGGACTGACGTCACATCGTTCACTCTGACCCCAATGTGAAACCTGCGACGGGCGACCGTGACGATTCTGTGCCACTGTGATGACTCTTGCTGTGAGCCTGTAGCTGGGGGGAGGGAGTTATGTCACAACCTGGGGGGAAGCTGAAATAGTGCAGGGGAGCTGAGATAGCGAAAGGAGCCACTAGCGAGAGCGGGGGTCAGGGGTCAGGGGTCACCGCCGCTCTGTCGGATTTTCGCAGGGGTATGACCATGCAGTCTGCTGGATGCCCTGTGACTCTCTCCTCATGTGCGTGCGTGTTATGCGTGTGCATGAGCATGGTTGAGTTTTCATATGAAGTCTCCCGAAAAACAAAGCAATTCCTGTAAAAATAAGCATTCTGAAACAAAAAAGGTCTTTCATTTATTTTAAGAAATGAATGTGCAGAAATTTGTTTGTTAGTGTGAGGAATGATGGATTATGATGAGAGTGTATGGGAAGACTCAGAAAAGCAGCCACGGCATCCCCACGGATCACAGGGAATGAGCAAAATCTGCCGGCCGAAAATGTGTGCGTCAGGTGCTGTGTGTGTCCTTCCCCGCCAAGCCCGCACTTCAGAAAGTTTTCCGAAAGCAGAATCCGGCCTAGCTCTGACCCAGAGGGACTGGCCCTGCTGAAACGGCAGGCTTTTGTAGCGCTGGGCGGCCAGAGAGAGTGTCCTTCAACCTCGCTATTCCCCCAGAGACACGGGCGGAGGGAGGGGGCCGCTGCCCTCGACACGACTCGCCCCCCAAGCCCCAGCTCTTTGCTCCCATAGCCCACGCTTACAAGCTTAACAGGAACTCGTGTCAGCAGGCGTCCTGATCAGGGAGGCACGAGCAAGCACCGATTTACCTCGGTTGCATCAGACAGCGACAGCATAGCTTTGTCGAGGGCAATATGGAGATGCAGGCCGCTGTTCCTGGAAACGCAGTTTCGGCTTTTTTGTACAGAGTGGGCCGGGTTCTGCAGCTGGCTTGTTTTTGTCTGGCCCATAAATTATGCAGAACACAGAGGCACGCGTCAGTCCTTTTTTTTTAAAATAAAAAAAAAAAGCGTTCCCTCCCCCCCTCTCTCTGCTCGTTCTCAAGCCAGGCGGTGAAAGTGAGTACGTCCCCTAGTTTAATTGAAAAAGGCGTTTATCTTTTTTTATTATCACACAGCTCCACACTTAGCCCTCGATCACACGAGCATCAAACAGGCAGAATCTGCTGGTGATTTGTAAGGGGGGGTCCAGCCTTACCTTCATTAGGATTCTCACACACAACATTGATTTTTTCTCTCCCCCCCCCCCCCTTTTCTTTTGCCTCTAAGCCTGGCAGATGCAAGGAATTTATTTCTCTCTAGCTTCTAATTTAATCAGACTTTAGACAGCGACGGTGGTAATGGCTACAGAAGGGGAACTGTGGAATTTGCTCGATCAGCTGATCTGTGTCGGCGACACTCGCTGCGTAAATTAAAAAGCGGCTCCCGTCGGCAGTGGCCGGACCAGCGTGGGGGGTTCTCCTCACACCATCCCGCACCTGCGCCCCGCCTATCTGCCTTCTCCGTGTAATTACCCCCCGTCGTTATGCTTCAAAGCCCCACTCAGTCTCTAGCCGTTCGCCGTGTTGTGGTAGCTCGCTCGGCTGAGCGATTAGTCGTGTCTGGATTGTGCCTGAGCCAAACACGTGTTCTCGGTCATGTTCTGTGTGGCTGGACAGGTCTACCCCATGTGACACCATAATTTTCATGCCAAGGGCTCCCCCTCTACATCTCACTATGAGATATAATAACGTCCATATAAGGCTTCCGTAGGCAGCATAACCACCACCCCCCCCCCCTTCTGTCAAGTGTTGTCAAGGGAACGCCATTCTATCAGAACGCCTAACTCCTTAATCAAATTCATTAGCAACTTTGTCTTAAGTACTGGAAAACTAATTAAGCTTCTGGAGCGTGTGTCAGACGAGGAGAGCAGGAAAGTGCGGTGGCCCAAGGGGGTCCTGGAGCCACGTTTTTAAGGTCATGCTAGACATATCTCAGCAACATGGCGTGCGGGGGCCTAACGGGAATGGAAAGGAAAGCCCTCCCCCCACTTTCCCCAGCATGGCGCGTCATAGAATGTGGGGCTGTTATGGCAATCAGAGCTTTGCAAACAGGGTGTGGAGACAAAGAGAGAGACGTACCAGCTTATGCAACCTTGGGTAAATGTTCGCCAGTACTGGCAAAATCACTATAACTTTGGGGCCAATTCATTTTCAGTGGGCCTGAAGGACCGATTTGAGAGGCTATGATACCTTTGCCCCCCTCGCTCTCCCTGCTGGAGAGGTCTTTTATGAATCGTGGTCCCCACATGAGAATCTCTTAGCTGTCTGCTAACTAATGCATACCAGCTACAAGCAACTGCATAGAGTACGAGCTGTTTTAATTTCCCCTCCCCCTTTAGTTTCAATCCGGGATGGAACAGGGGGAATACGCTTTGGGGCCAGGGTGAGATGTGGAGTATTTTGGAGGTGAGTGGGTACAGATACCAGTGTTCCTGCGGTGCCATTTGGGCGCAGGGCCAGATGGGTCTGAATATTGCTGTGCATGAGCCAGGTGCTGAGCGCAGGTGCACATCTGGACATGCAATCCCATTTCCCCAGGACCACACTGCACAGCAGGTCACAGAACCAGCCCGCAGGCAGAAATGGGCTCAGAGAAACAAGCTACAAGCAACGTCAAAATCACCAGTAGTTATGTATTATTACATATAAGCCATTACAAATTATGCTAGAAGTATTTCTCTCGGTCCTGCACTTTCCACATTTCTACATGCTGGTCTTTTATGCTGAAATTTCAGAAGTGCACTTTGCGCTGTGTTGGACCTCAGATCCCCTCCCGGTCAGTATGCTACCTGAAGGCTGCTTTTTAAATAGGTAAATCTCAGTTATGAAGTCAGCAAATGAATAACACTGCATTTGTTTGCCCTCGAAATCGCACCAAGATTGCGTTAAATAATTTTGAGAGAAAAGCAAATCCCTACTTGGCTAAGAAGAAGGCAACATGAGACCAGCTTACATCTGATCACACGGATCAACTGAGATTAGTTATACATCAGCTGCAAATTAAGTGAATTTTTCTCTTTATAGGACGTTCAGCGTAAGTGGCTGGCATTTTAAAAATACAAGTTGCTGATCAATTACTTTCTTGATTTGTTTTTTTTTCTTCTAAGGCATGATCACAGAATAACTTGGGTACACAAAGTCTTCTCTTGCGTACTTCGGACTGCGCCAGTGTGAATCGTGCTGGCTTTTCTTCTTCCAGTGTCGTGCCCCTGTCTGAACTTCTCAGGTGCCTTACAGGCCACATGCCCACTGGCCCACATGAATTAGTTAATTCTGCCTACCTGACAGGGAAATAAGTTATCGATCAAAGTGTTTATTACAGTTGATCTGGCATCTTATTGCAATTTGAGGAGACAGTATTCTTGTCATTTCCTGGGCTGACATTTGCTTCTTAGTTTTGGTCGGTAAAGCACTTAGCTGATTGCTGATTAATGGGGCTTCCGTCTCTGTGACGGAAATTTCTGGAAATGAGAAAGTGCTGGAAGGGACCGACTCACAGAGCAGAGCACCTTCACCAGTCTCTCTAACGGATCGGTGGCCGTGAGGTTAAGCCGTAAGCCTTTACCGCCAAGAATTACACTCAAGCCCGGTATTCTCACCGATTTTCCTCCCAGGGGGCAAGAATAGTGCATTTTGCAGCCAAAGACCTAAAGCAGACCTCTGGAGAGCGGTGGTCGTGGTCTTTAACGTCTGAAGCTCTCTATCTTACATGGTCAGCTGGGGCTGCTGAAGGGAAATGGGTTCTGCAAGGACCGTCCACAAGCCATCAATTCAAACGCTTCTCTCGGCATTCGCTGTCTTGGATCTAAATAATCCGTATTATGGTCTTCCCGCTCACTGATAGGGGAAAGCAATCCTCCTCTACTTGATAGATTTTCTGGGCACAATGCTATCTCACTCTCTCTCTCTCTGCCAGAATGGTGAAACCGTAATTTACTATTTAAGTATATGACTCAT
Source organism: Paramormyrops kingsleyae (assembly GCF_048594095.1). Taxonomy (NCBI): domain Eukaryota; kingdom Metazoa; phylum Chordata; class Actinopteri; order Osteoglossiformes; family Mormyridae; genus Paramormyrops; species Paramormyrops kingsleyae. The sequence goes on from NC_132812.1 coordinate 14,143,357, forward strand.
GGCGACAGAGGCCTTCCGACGCGCCATTTTTTTTGAGGCCAGCCGGAGAAGCGACAGCCTTCCTCTTAACAGAGAAATAGCGCGTGAGAGGAAGAAGGCTACAATGACTATTGATTTCTTTCGTGGTGGGATTTCATTGGGGCAGATGGGTAAAGGATTGGGAATTGTCTTCAGGAGCTGACTTTCCATTAAGAGGTGCCCCCTTTGCCCTTTGGTTGGTTCTGCGTCCCCTTTGCAGCTTGTGGCTCTCCCACCCCGACTGTTACACCTCAAATAGGATCCAGTACAAAACGAGATGAAAAGGCAGATTAGGCCTTGCGCTCCCTCAGTGAGGTACCCAGTTGTCGAAGCACCTCTCTCTCTTAGTGGCGAAGCCAGACCACCTACCCCCCCCCCCCCACCACCACCATGATTTTACACTTTTGCTTCATGGTATGTCTACATTTTAAAACCGGTGACTCACTTCCTTTCCTCGCAGCTGTGTTCTGAAGCAGTAATTTCATAGTTGGGGTGGATGCCCATCTGACATCTGTTACATCCTGTGTGGAAGCTGTTCTGGATGTTCACCTGGCCACAGCTTAATGGAAGGAAGAGGAAGACGAGGAGGAGACAGGAATGCTGGCGCAGAAGAAAGGGCTCAGCAGGCTGTGGTCGTTCAGGAAGCGCTCACAGAAATTTGGGTCTTCACAAGTAGCACCTTCACGCAGCTACCAATATGTCTGAAGTTATATGTACTTCAAACAGCTCAGCTTAGTCTCATCAACACGCATCTTGGCTGGCATAGTGAGCACAAAGCATATATGAGGTGCCCAGTGTTCCAGTCAAGACATGGCGGTCTGGGTGCATTTGTGAACGAGCATCAAGACCTGTTGTGCTTGTTTCAATGTATGTTGAGATGCATGTAACATGGACCTAAACCTTTTACAGGAGTCTGGGTTGCATTACAATTGAAAAGAGCCATACGTCATGGTCAATGCAGTGTCCTGGTATATTTCTCTGCAGTGAACTGAGAATCGTGATCAGTGAGGCTGGAAGAAATGAAGCCTTAGGACACATCACACCAGTCAATAAGGCAGCCTGAAACGACTTCACTTCCTGTTCACCAATGCACACGGCCCTGCGGCTTTCGGGCTGTGTGTGCGATGGGGGTAACATTGTGTGTTTAATTCCACGTCTTCTCCTATCAGAGAGAGTGAAAGCTGAGCGTGTTTCTCCCTTTTTTTTTTCGGCGCTCCAGCTTGTCCGTGCTACACAGCTTTCCCTCTCTCTAATCCCCACAGCCACTTCAAAGAGCAGACGCCTTAAAAATTCGGTGTGCACCACAGCAACTATAGATGGAAATCTCTGTCTTTGATTGGTGCCTTTTTTAGAAATGGGGCCCCGGTAATTCGGTCCCTCTGGATTTTCCCCAGGAAAAGGGAGCGTTCGTTATAAATACATTAGCGTATTTTTAGCGGCCAGCTCTTGCCACGCTCATCTTCTCGCCTTACTACCACACGTGTTCCCGAGATCTCAACACACATCTGCCCGGATATGCATGCCATGAGCACATGGTGCACTCTAGGAAGGGTACAGTGTTGGGGAACGTGGGAAACATGTGGAAGTGAAGGAGACGCACATGATTCCAGTTTGCATTTGTTTTCAACTGTCTGACTCGGGCCCGGTTACGTTCCCGCATTCAAAGCGACCCCCAAGATTATTTGTGCCGCCCCCCTGAAGGAGGAAAACACCATACCGCAAAATGTATTTCCTCTGTTGGTGTGTCAAAGAGGGATGGACAAGCTGTGGGTAGAGCAGGGCTCAACACCCGGGGGCCAAACGGTGTTCGCAAGGACTGAAACAAAAAAGGGATTTGGGGGGGGGGACTATGAAGGGGGTGTGAAGGCAGAGAAACTCAAATAACTGACGTGTGAGTTTCAAAGCGGCCATCACAAAGGGAACATTTAGGAGGCGGGTGACAGCTCGTCAGTGCAGAGACTGTTATTTTTAAGCTGAAATACAGTTTAGGCTGAAGGATGCAGGATACACAGAGACGGCTCGACACGGGAGAGCCTGCGCTCAACGTAAATGCAGCTTGAATGTCAAAGAGATGCGTAATGGCCAGGTTGCGTTGCTCATCGGTCTTTCGGGCCGAGCCAGCTACCATGAGCTTAGTTAATAAATAGTGAGTGCTGGAGTATTTTCCAGAAGTAATATACACGCTTGTGATTAGTGTTGGCGAGTGGATTGATGGTGGGATCTCGATGGCTGTTTAATTAGCATGTGAAACCTGAATGGCACAGCAAGATCTGGGAGGCCTGAGCTTAGCTGTGCCCTGTCGCTCGTAATGTTAAGGTCATTCTTCCCTGCATTTTTTGCGTTAGCTTAGCGAGACATTAGCTTAGTGCACCATTAGCTTAGCGAGACATTAGCTTAGTGCACCATTAGCTTAGCAACAAATCACAAGGCGTTAGCTCAGTGCGACAAACCAAAAAGGGCACACATGAGTGCTTCCGAGCATTACAAGAAATTCAGGAACTGATTTTCATCCGGTCAAGATGACCGTCTTGTTCACGGGGTGCCGGTCTCCATCTCGGGTGACCTGGCTAACAGAGAACGTGGTGATCAGCATCACAACGACTACCAAATGGTGCAGGGGCCCGGCCATGCCCAAGAAAAATACATCCCCCTGGCTCCGGCTCCAGTGACCTTTTGAATAACGCCGCCGGATCTGCAGATGGGCCCAGGGTGACCGCTCCATCTTCGTTCTGACATGTGGTCGAGGTGGGGGCCAGGGAAGCCATATTAAATTAAGCAGAAAGGCGAGCCTTTGATCGCTCCAGCACCACGCACAACTGGGAAACTATAAAGTAGATTCATCCTCTGTCTGCCGCCGCTACAGTATATTAATATTTAACCACCTACAAGCAAGCACTTGTATCTGGGAGAAGTGTTGCCCGCGGAGAGTATTTGCTTACAGGGCAATACAGGAGCCACTGAACAGAATGACTGCAAAGGCATCTGTGCTCGAAGGTGCGAGACACAAAATAAAACCCCCCTCCTGGCAAAGTCCACATTCACGCCCGCTGACCTATTCAGATATTCAATCGTCACATCTTTTGCTGAGGAGGGGGTTTCTTTCACCAAGGGTGGGGGGGGGGGTGAATTATTAACCATCTGAGGCATAAACTAATTATTATGTGTATACTATATCAGTAACAGCTGAAGAGTTATCATCTGTCTGGCTTGTTTGAAATATACACCACGGATACCTTTTCGGAAGGCTGTTTGAATAGTTCCATTTCAAAAACTGTAGGCAGAGTCCTGCTAGACTATGCATTTATTTATATATATATATATATATATAACTTTCCTCTCATTAAAATGGAACTTTGACTGTTTACTGCTTGACTTTGAAATCACTTGAGTGGTGCATATTTTATCTCCTGTCTTGGATCCCGATGCTGTTCTCTGCAGTCCTCAATATGCTGATTCCTTGCACTCCACACAGGTGCAACATGTGCAAAGTAATCACTTTACTCTTCTGTCGTAAAAAATTGCGCAACAGTTTAAGTTAGGGTCTCAAAAACATGAGACACGTTTGTTCTCATTAATAAAAAAAAAATGCCTAGTTAGGTAAAGACTTAAATTATTCCCTTTGATTTCTGAGTTCTGTGGTTGAAACCCAGGAAAAAAGTAACCACCGTAATGGCTAACTTGCCTCTTCGCTGATAGATTCTGTGCGAGTATACGTCAATGATGAACAAAAGCTACAAAGAGCGAGGAAGGTAAAAAACTAAAGTAGGAAGGGACTTCCGACAGATGAAGGGGGCACACTGGGTGCTATGTAGCAGTCTGCATCATCTCCTCTGGTGGGGAACGAGAACCAGCGACTAAAGCTGCAAACTCCTGCCTCAAAACCCTTAGATGAGTTTCATCACATAGGAGACCCCATCCTCCCATATCACCATCAGGCCACTACTGCACCTGACCGAGCTGCATGAGGCTTCACGGTTGGAGGGGAGGGGCTAAAATGTACCTTGGCAGGGATCTAGGTGCCCCGCTCCTAATCCCTCAATAAATCAACTACCCGCAATCTTTACACATTAGTCCACAACATGTGACCAACTCTATACATATACTGTACATATCATAACAGGACCATGGACTGCAGGCTGAATCCTGTTGCATAGCTACAGTGGTGACCAGACCCCGCCACGTCCTACCAGTTTCAACTGTGTGTTTATAGGTTCTGACACCTGGTTCCTGGGCCTCTTGCAATGAAGGTTTTGTTGACATTGCTGTTGCCAAAACCTCTTCTGAGCTTTGATCCAGAAAATGTGTTTCCTCTGTCCTTCCCATGTGACATATCAATTTTTCACAATCTCTGACAGTTTTTAAGGTGAGCAGGTAGAGTCGGGTATGGATGGTAGGGACGTGTCCCTGTCGATATTGTGGGAGGCCTGTGTGTGTTTACGGGGGTGCGGAGTTCGAGGCTGATTTGGTCCCTACAAATTTTTAAATCAAACCTACGCCCTTAGTATATTATCAAGTTTATCGCGGGCAAACAATACTTGACCTGTGTGAACACTAAATGGCCATTTGGAAGATATCCTAGTCCGGGGACTCGCCCAGAATTCCTCAGGAGGTGGTCGCTCTTTCAGGTCAGCTTGATGCGTAATGAGGCGATGGACGTTAGCCCCTGAAGGAGTCGAAACGCAGGCGCCGCCCAAACTGCCGCCCCCCCCCCCATTTACTTGGATGAGTGTCTGCTTCTCAGCCCCCCCATGGCAGCAGACCAGATTCTCCGACACGGGGTTGGGACGGGTGGTGCTTGTGTAATGAGTGCACCGTCTGTTCCAATGGCCGCCACCCAGAGACCCACAGGACAGATGGATCGTCACAACTCTCTCTTCCTTTTTGCTTTCCCTGCCCCTCGGGCGTTTTCACCTTGGTTGCGTCATGTTTTCTTTGGCTTCAGCTGGGAGGTGACCTCCTGCCCTGTGTTTTGTTCTCCTTTCGAGCCACTGTCCCATAGGCACTAACGTTTGTGCCAAGTTCCTCATCTTTTGACAGAGGAACTAGCAAAACCTGAAGGGGCCCCCGCCACCACCACCTTGTGGCATCAGTCCTTTGTACACATTCCTAACGCTCAGTGGACCGATCTGTCGGGGGAACCTGTTTCCTTTGTGCAATTAGCCACATTGCCTCATTAGTCTTCTTTCTAAGAGAGTGTGAGGTGTCTTGTGGACAACGGCCAGGACGCTTGTGACAGAGGAGCAACACGGGGTGAGTAGGAATCCATCCAGACTCATTTGTTGGCCGGACAGCGATCCAGACCTCCTCTCTTGAGTGTTTATCCACGTTAAAAACCAGGGGACAGTTTGCTCTTAGCTCGACTCAGAGGTTTCTGTCACTCAGTGGTCTCTAATTAGTGCCACACTCCGAGGAGTCGCTTTAATTAGTGGAAAAGTCATCCATTCTCCCTCAGTCGTATAGAGAGTCCAGCGCTTCACTCCATAATGCAAAGGACGAACTTGCTATATGTCAAAACATTATATATCATACATGCTTGTCGATGACACAAATACCAACGAAATACCATTTCTTTATAAATACTTAATTAGTTAAGAGAAAAGAGGCTCAGCTGGGAACCCAATGACGGTACACTGTAGCAGTTAAAGGCAGGTATTCATTATCTAGGATGATCCAGTTTCAAATCCTGTGCTGTTGTACCTTTGAGTGAGGTGTGCAATCTGCTTCGCCTCTGTAGGGAATCCAGATCTATACATTGGGCAGAAAAGGCAGCATTTCACGAATGGAGAAGGGATTATGTGACCAATTAACTACAGCAATTTAAGATAGAACATTTCCTAAGTCGACAGTTGCAGTATTTCACTCTAGGTTTCCACAGGGCTTGTGACCAGATGCTGCCTGCTGTAAATCTCAAGCAGCCTTGCTGACTCACAAAGTTTCAGCAAATACATTTTTTCTTTTTCTATATAGAGAGTAAATTAAATGTAAAAGCTCATTATTCTTCTGGCATTTTATAAATGGTACCAGAGATGGATAGTTCAGGTCCAGAAAGTAAAGATTCAGACCAAGACTTTGCTTCAACAAACCAGCTGAGTATAAAGAGTCACAGTTATAGAGTCTGAATTTTTACTTTCTGGACCAGAACTACCCACCTCTGAATGATACATCTGAATGAAATGATAAATCAATGGAAGGATCCAGGCATTAAACTAACTAACTGGCCATTTTTCAGTAATTAGCAGGTGCCTTCATCCAACTTGTGTGTAGTGCCCGTCAGAAATGATTGGTGAGATGAGTCTCCATACTGTTTTTTTCAGTCCAATGGTTCACATACAATGCACATAAGTGCTTAGTCCAAGCATGTGAGTTGTGGATTCAGTCTGCAGTATGCTTCTGTGTATGTGGAGTCTGCCTCTTTCCCTTATGTATGTGTGGCTTTCTTCTGAGCTCTCTGGTTTAGTGTTACCATCCAAAAACATGCAGTTAAGTGAATCTGTATCTATAACTTGTCAATAATGTGTGTGTGTCCTGTGATGGGCTGGCATCCCGTCCAGGGGGTCCTCTGCCTCACGCCCTGTGTTACCTGGGATAGGCTGCAGGCCCACAGTGACTCTGTACTGGATAAGCACTTTTGGAAAATGAATGGCTGAATGGCTTGTTGCAAGGCTGAACATGCTTCATCCAGTTAATTGAAGGCACATTGTCAAGTAATAAAGCAGTATGGCATTATGGGTAATATAACTTCCCAGACTTGCCGTTGCTATTTCTCAAACGCTGCATTCCTGTCAGTTAAAAAAAAAAAACGCACGTTATTATGTCATAATGTCAGGTAATTTCTGTATCTATGTTTTTTTCAGAGATGATTAGAAATGTATTCCTCAACTGCAAATGCACAGATAACACAACTGTATTATTAAAATGAAAGCTCAGTTAGCTCTATTGAATATATTACAAGATTATTAAAATGTTAACATATATTTAAACAGTGCTATTTTTCAACCTAGGATCTTCTGACATGCAATTAGGGGAATTCCATTTAGTTGGTGGGATTGTACATTTTTAAACATCAATTTTAAATGCATTTCTCTCTGCCCGTTTGATGGGCTGTGATGGGAACACGCACAGTCTGCTTGAATAATGGATCGTTGCTCGCGATCCCACAGGACCTGCCTCTCCTCGCCTGTGCTTTTTCGTGTCGCCGCGGGCCTGTTCAAACACCCGTCTGTCTGGCCAGCTGTACATGCCAAAGGCACAGACCACAGGACCACCCGTATGCATGCGCACGCGACTCAGACGACAGTAGCTATGGGCGAACGGCATCCAAAAAGGATTACGGGATGCCACAGCTGAATCCTCAAACATTCAAGGCACGGCTCCAATTACGCTGGCAAGCGTCCCTGGAAAAAAATCCCAGCAAGGGAACCAATGTCCCATCAACAGCAGCCAGGGTGCAAATTGACCTTCTATGACCTTCTCCCTCCCAAGGGGTGTAGATCTCCGGTGGTCCTGTCTCTGGCTAATAGCTCACTACGCCACATGCGCACTCCATCACAGAATAATAAGCATCCTTTGTAGCTACAGGCCAGAATATGGAAGGAATTCTTTCCGAAGAGCATCGTACTTGATGAGAGTTTGGGGCCATTAATTACCTCCTTCATTTGCATCTATTGTCATCGCAGATTAACAGCGAGAAAATGAATCCCAATCGATCTGAGGCATTGGGGGGCCCGGAGAAGGACCCCCTCAAAGAAACGGTCTACTTAATTGTCAGTGATTAGCAGGCTGCATTGCGTGGCATCGCTGGGGCTTTCTGCGAACCGGAGATTAAGCCCTGAATCGCCTACAGTACATCGGTGTCAGATTTGTGATCCTCTCTGACGGGGCACGGAGGGAGGCTGGACTGAAAGAGCTGGAAAATAGGAGGTGCAGGTTGGGGGAGCAGGGAGTGTGAGGATTCCCAGTCAATGATCACACGCTCCTGGGGAGTCTTAATGGAGCTCAGCTAGCCGTCACCCCGACTTAATCGATGGCAAGGAGGTATAGCGTACGGCCGTCGGTGGCTATAGCCATAGTTGCAGACCTTGTGCAGGTCGGCAGGGAGATCAGGAAGTATGTGGGACAAAGAGATGAAAAAGGAGGGCGGAAAAAGGCCAAAAGGAGAGATATTCATCTAACTGAGGTCCTGGTTCTTCGATATCTATTCATGATAGACACAGAAGTGAACTTAAGTATCACATCTGTTACCCACACTGGTTTTGCTGATTGCTGGTGCTGAAGCTGAGGTTAAATAGGAGAAAATGAGAGTTCCCCAGTTTAATGAATGTGAATCGACGTTTGCAATCACCAAGTAGATGTGGAAGGGGCAATAGACACGCTACTGATGTCTGCTTCACTCTGTCTTTATTATTAATTTTCCAAATAAAAACAACACCCTACATGCTACCCTAACTCTACAATTAAAAGAAAAGAAAACCTAACTGTTATCCAATAAAACGCTGTTTTATCGCCGTGCTCTACCCCACCCTCCTGCTCGCGTAGCTAAGGTTAACAGTAAGCCTTAATATTTACCCCATTATAGTTATTATGCCGTAAAGCGAGCCTCCTTCTTGCGGGATATTAAGCGGGGACGAGCCGGAAAAATATTCGAAATTAAATGACGCTTCAGCAATCCTGGCAGTGGTGAGAATGAAGGGGTGAAAGAGGGAAGGGGAACTGGTGCAGTGAGGGCGGGGGAGGCAGGCAGAGTCATCGCTCAGAGTGCGGCAGCCGCGCTTTATCTCGCTTGTCCCGGTTTGCACCCTTTCGGCGCGCCGCTCGCCGCCGAGCCGCCGCGCTAAGGGCAGTGCGCAGCGCCGTCCATCACCCGCAAACTCCGCTCTTTATTTATTTACACCGGCTTCCCTGGGTGCCTCGCTGCGGTTTTTACTTTTGTTTAGTAATAGACCTAATATACCATCCTTCAACTTAAAAAAAAACTAACTGCCTTGAAGCAAAATACGATTGCGGCTATTAAATTAACTCCCTTCCCCCCACGCAATTCAATTAAATTCACTAACTGAAATAAATCATTTTTGCCATCACGAGGAAAAATACTAATATGACGTTGGATGGTTGCTTTTTTAATATTTCAGTTAAAGCAGAATGATTTACCTGGATTTAGTTATTTATTCCAAATGATTTGTACCTTAAAGTTCTCCATGTCTCAATAAGGATAATATCCGCTCTTGTTAAACATATCAGTGTGCATTTTCTAGGTTATATGAATTTTTAAAGCCCTCCCCAGTATCTAAATATGGCACTCACCATTTAATGCTGCTTTCCTTTAAACTTCATCACTTGCCGTACAAACGTTTTTAGAGCTCAAGTTTCAGCAACAGAAAATGCCTTTCATCTACAATAATACATATGGCAGAGAATGATAAGTCTGATGAGGAAATGGGAGGTAAATTTGTGAACGGGGTTCCACAGTCCAGATCTAAGCTAATATGCAAGGAGTTTGTATGCTGGTTTAAACTGCACAAATATCTCAGCCCCAACAGAACAGTGAAAAGTGGCTTGGTCTTTTCCATTACAGAGATTATTTCACCTGATACAGTTTGGTTCGAAATAAGCCTTGCAAAACAACCAGCCACCAAGAACCATTTCTGTAAAATCCCTTTAATCCATCCAGAGATCTGGTGTTCAAGAAATACTTTTCTGAAGGCTCCGAAAACAAACAAAAATAAATAAATAAAAAACTGTGGCTTTTGGTAAGGATGACACTTCCGTACATGTACCCTGCCAGGCTGAATCCTTGCCTGCCTGATTCTTGGCACTCTTTCTGAAACGTTAGATTTTTATGTTGTTCCTCACCATTGACTGGTTCATTGTGGAAGAATCACTTGTAAACGAAAGGGCCAGGTCACACAAACAGTGCCTTTTTTTGGTATGTGTGTGATTGTGTGCATACATATCTCAAGGAGGTCAAAGCTAAAGCCTTGTAGAATATGATTTCATTACCATAGTGCTTGTTATTACAATAGTATGTTTGGAGCAGTTGATTCAGGTGTGATTTTGGAAGCAAGAAATCAGTTTTGGGGGGATGCAGATGTTGTGTATGTTCCACTTCATCAAGCCCAGAGAGGTCTCGCTAATTGCACTATGCTAATCGCTAATTTCGCCAGCTCCGTTCAAAGGACGGCGATACGGCAGCCTGGCTCCCTTCATAACCTCCGCTGATTGCAGATTGTAATTATCACTTCCCTGCGTTCCTTACAACAGGAGGAGGGGGCTAAAAAAAAATGTCTCCCGCCGTCAAACGGGGCTGAGCATCTGTCGACAGGCCTCTGGTAAATTCCCAATCCTTTCACTTTCCTCCATCATATGTGACTGTGTGGTATAATTGCCCTGTAGGAATCCGGAGTCTGAAGTTCGGATTTGATAAATGTAGTCCCCGTAATCTCTCCCCCTTCTTTCCCGTCTCAGCCTAAATCCTCCAGCGGAGCCGGTGGATTCCTCGATTAGCCAGGCTCGGCACACAATCCCGTCTGCGTCCTCGTCTTAATTCCGCTACATCCCGATGCTGTCTTCAGATGGCAGGCCTCAGGCTATGCAGCTTGCAGGTGGTAGAACAAGAGGGCGAATTACACTCCCGCGCGCGATCGCTCCTGCGCGCCACGCGGCGCCTTGCTCGCTGCGTTCAGCTCAAAAGTGCCGCTGTCCCTGCGGGCATGACACCCCCCTCCTCACTAAAGCCCCTTCCTTCTGATTCCTCAGAGCCCACCCCCCCCCCTTTTTTAGGGCTCTCCAGGTCCGCTTCACAGCCCTAATTGTACAGCTGCCCAAACACTCACGCCCATCCCCCCCCCCGCCACCCACGCAAGACTTGGGGGTACAGCTCACTACAAAAGTGTGCGCCAGGATCTGACAAGAGCACCTCCCGCCCTCATCAGATGGTCGGTGTTTCTGCGTGACTGTGTGTGTGTTTTGTGTAGCGTGGGGGGTGGGGGTGGGGGGGGGGGGTGACTGAAGCTTCAGTTCCTCGGCTCACAATATGGAAAACAATTTTTAAAGAAAAGCATTATGATTATATTATTTTTTACATCCACAGTATAAATAAAGAAATACAGTTTTGATCTTTTTTTTCACAATATTTGACTGCAACAATTTAAAAATTGTGCTTTATCAAGGTCTTGGAAGTGAAGAAGTGCAACATTTTAGTCATTGTTTACCTTTTCAGATGAGGTCATTCTAAGTCACTAGCTAAATGCAGCATGTTTTATGCTTTTCTGTTTAGTTGACGCTATAATTGCACATTAATACTTCTGTTTTTCGAGATTTGGCTATTTGTGGATGCCACCCTGCCTCTTTGTTACTGCCTGTCAGTAAATGGATTTAATGTTGTCCTATCCGAACAGCTCGCTTGAAAGGATGGGAGCTCCGCCTCCCTCCGTTCCCGTGGAAATGGACCTCGCCACACAGTGGATGCCTTTCATGGCAGAGAGATCTGCTTTTTAGGTCAATGAAGACTGGGGTTTAAGACAAATTCTGAATTTGACTCCAAAGGAGAGTTTGAGAAACTGATTATTTCCAGTTTGTTAACATTCATTGAAAATTGTCATTTCCCCCTTGTTTATAGACACTCCTAGAATTTGCAGCAGACCATGTGTATGAGCTGCTCATGGTTTGATGGAAGTTTTTTATTGGAAAATCTAATTCATTCAGACAGCATGTTCACAATGGTAGTCTGCACTCTAATTTTGTTCGCTTTTTTTGTGCCTCTCTTCCCTTTTTCCCATTTAGCTAGCGGTTAATTAACATTCTTGACTGAGTAACAGCACATTAGAGTATATATATATATTTTCATTTACAAAGTTAAGTCTTAAGCCTCACACCTTTGGGGTTTTGGGAAAGTAAGAGGAAATTAAAGGATGTACATTATATAAAGATGGGGACTGAACTGAAACGAATGAATTCAGTGTGAATTTGTCCCCAGCAAAAGACTAAATCGACTAAATAAATCGACTCGATGAAAAACCCCTTGTGGCCATGGTCATGAACCCAGGAAGCTTCTGGGTTCTTAGGCATGTGAGCGATTGATACGTTTATCTTGATGTCACAGTAACATAAATGCACCCCCTTGACATGTACCCTGAGAGATCTTTCGAGGCTCTGCGAGCAGAGAGATGAGCACGTGTGGCTGAGGGAAACAGGTTCGATACTGATAAATTTAAATCAGAAAGCAGCGTCCCTAAAAATAAAGTACAAAAGCTGTCACCAGGTATCCGACTCTCTGTCCCAAGAAATCACGTTCTTTCTGCTTCATAAATTTGTTTTAATAAGAACGCTTCACAGGAAGTCTTTGATACAGGCACTTGAGTATGTGCACACCAGGATTAATTATGACTACGAGTACGTCTATGGAAATTGCTGATTGGCCACTCTGGCAGAAGGCAATATGGACCCATTACGCTGATGAAATGGTATGGTGGCCAATTTATACACTGAGCTTAGACTGCTTTGGCTCCCATCCTGGCTATTTGCTGGAGGCCACACTTCAATGGACGTGGTATTTGGTCAATGGAGGACCCGGATGGATTGGATGCTTATGTATAGGATGACTGGGCTTAGGCTGCTATGGAGACATTCGTATTCATAGTGAACTACAGCTGACTCCACGTTCAGCCATTCAGAAAGGCATGCACTGTCCTGATCTAGAACAAATAATTTATTGGAGAACCATGCCAGCTCCCAGCCTGAGAAACATTTGCAACCTTTTGTACACTCAGCGATTAAAACCCGACAATCGGACTCTTTATATATCAACGCAATCTGTTTTGATCTGTTTGTTTACTCTGAATGCTTCGGAACATATTTTTCTTTCCAAACAACACAGTTTTCTTTAAAAAAAAGAAAAGAAAAGAAAAGAAAGCAAAATAAAAGTGTGGGATGCACGATAACTGCATTTATTACTGATACAGAATAACGCCTTTGTTAAAGGCATTAGATATTTACATGTAAGTATAAATGGATATTTAAAAAATCAATATCAAATGAATCATCTGTTTACTTCATAATTACTAGCTATCAAATTAGCTTAAATCAATACCTAGTCAGACAGCTGCATGATTTACATCCATCTTTAATGTGGACGATTTAATTCCCATGGGTCATACATTAAGACATGCTATTTATTCTTGCCCAGACTGTTTAATTCTGGTGTGGAAGAGGTTTTAAAATGAGGGATCGTTATTGTGACTTTTCACCATCTTAAAGAGTTGGCCATGGTTGACCAATCATTATTCTATTTCATTTTAGATACTGCCTTTACGAACATGGTTGGATAAATGTTAATAACACATAATCAATCAACGGTGGCACTTCCAGACTTACCACAGTTTATGGTAAAATCTTATGCAAAAATAGCAACTAGCAGAGGTGGATAGTTCTGGTCCAGACAGTAAAAATCGAGACCGAGATTATGTTTCATCTAACCCGTTGAGTACTCGGTGACTGTGACTCATTATACTCAGCTGGTTGGTTGAAACAAAATCTTGGTCTCGATTTTTACTGTCTGGACTTGAACTATCCACCTCTGCTAGAAGTCAGAAGAGATAACAAAACTGAAGTTTGACTGGATACAGAAAACCTTTTGGAGTCCAGGGTAAGCTGGCATGCCAACGATAAACAAAGTAGTACAGTGTGATTGTACGGTGCTCCTTTCTGACTGATTCTGTCTGTGTGTCATTACATTGTCTGTAGGTCAGCTGTCTCAGTCTTCTGCTGACCATTCCTGAGTCCTCAGTTTATGAAATAAAAAGGCTTCATGTTTTCCTCCCATGAACACGTCCTGGATGTTGAGATCCAAAATAGAAGACTGGGCGGGCATACATTTTTCTGTCAGTATGTCCTTATAGTGGGCTGAAGCAACAGCAGGTGGGTAAAATGCATATACTGTCAGTGTGGGCAGCCACAGTCTGTCAGTGGCCCTGCTGGGATCAGAATAACTTTCAATTAGCACCTGATTTACACCTGGAACAGCAGGTGATCCACTCCCTCTACATTGTTATGTATGAAACAATTAAAAATGTAGATACAGTTTTGTCCCCATAGGACTGCAATTGATGACCCTGATATGTGGAAGGGGAGATGTTTCTGGAATACGGCTCCATTCGAACCACAAAACTTGTCAGCGTGAAGAATTTAACACCTATCCTCAGTGAGCTTTCCGGATGCAATTCAGTGTGGGGGGAACTTGCCTTCTGTTTGTTTTTGGAACAACAGCCAGTGTATGTCCTAATACAGGACAGGCAATTAACCCAGAGAGCAAGAGACCCGCTTTCAGCTTTTGTAGGAGAGTCAAGTCGCCATTAGAGAGGTGTTAGCATGCTACGTTATCATGTCCGTCTCAGAGCAGCGGGAAATGCTGCTGTTTCCACCGCTCTCCTCTAAAGGGTCTGAATAATTTGAATAATTAGCCACTTCAGACAGCTACTCCAGTGCCCAATGCAATCCGGCGATGAGTAAAGAACCACCATCACTCACAAAGTGATGCTTTCGGGTTGTCGTGTGGCCACTCAAAGTGCTCTGAAAATGACTCGCGCGTTGGGAAAAAGCGACGAAGCGATTCATAGCTACGATATGAGCGCATAAAAACGCTGGCACAGATCGTGGAATATCGACAAATGTGTTACTTCCTTTGTGATTGAAACCCATTAAATTTTTCATCTCCCAGCATTCAGGCCAAGAGTATCTGGCTGTATCATACAGGCATATGGCCAAGTCTGAGTGGCAAAAGCATTATCAATGAGTGCTTTTTCCAAAAACAAAAGAAATCCTTTCCAGATGAAAAGAAATCCATGAACCACCTCGTCTTAAATTAGCGTGCTAGAGGCTAGAACGACCCTTGAAGACTCTAAGTGTCTCTGTAGCGGTTGGGTTTCTCTGCAGCATAAACATCACCCACCGGCCCTTCTTCCCGCTCACCTTAATTGCATATTCCACTTTCCGACAGAAGTGCAATCCTTATCCAGCACTACCCTCGCCTCGTCAAAAAGGGCAGGAACAGGCCAGCCCCCGATTGTTCTACTGATTGCCAATTGAGATCTATGATTCACTTTAGAGTTCCCACTTGGGTGTTTCTCATAATGAGCAGGCAAGGGAACGCCCAGAAGATCCGTTAAGATGTCACTTACGCTCTCCTTGTCTCACAAAGTAAGAACCACTCATTAGACGAACCACTCATTAGGCACCTCCACCAGCCTTGTCGGCGTATTGTGGGTTGCTGGTAAACTGCGTCCTTATATGTGCCAATCACCGTCGTTTGTTCGCCAGCGCGATTCCGGCAAATAATCAGCCCTCGCCGTAACGGACTCTGTTATTGCTTTGAAGTGTGACGTGAATTACTCCAGGCATGTTCCAGGGTGCCTTGATGGGCAGGCGGTCCAGGGCTTCTTCTAGTGGCCAAATTTCCCCTGTGTATGGACCTACTCATAAAGGAGGACATGTGCGAACCACGCCAAGGGATAAATGGACTGGAATTTAGTTAAAGGTGTAATTGGAAATTGCTGTGCTACTTCTGAGTACAAATTCAGGCTGTAAGCAAACCCCTGGCATTTACCTGACTGTAAATTATTCAGTATCTCATATTTAAATGAACGACCGATCGCTTAGCTGATCATTTACGACACATTTTGTGACTCTGGTATTTATATACCATTTTATTGGTATTTTTATTACTATACATCAGGTATGCAACACATATATTTATGTTAATTGGTTGATTCTGCATTCTGCAATTATGGGCCTGTCTTTAGAATAGAACTTCATGGAGAATTATGAACAGAAAGGGCTGTTTCTCTCTTAACAGTACATGTCTGGCTGGGGAAACTTCTGGGAACATTGGTCTAATGCCTATTTCTACTAAATTGTGAGTTTTGAAACCTCCTAAGCATTAATGGTGTTCGATCTGAAATGCGCTGCTCTCGTGGCTAAAGTACTTTCATCCGTAAATGACTATAAATCAATATTTAATACCAATGGATGCGAGTGAAGAAGGGGGAGGGGACAACAGTGAGTGAGGCTGTTGGGGGGGTGGAGGGGGGGCAAATGCCATCATCACAGGTTCTCCCTGAAATCATATTTTCAGAGCTCAGATTAACAAATTAGCAGTATTACTAGTAGCATTAACAAAGTAGCAGTATTTACGTTGCTGAAGTTGAAATACTGGCTTCCAAACTGCTGCTGACTCTATGGACGTACGCTGTGAATGTGAACACACACACAAGCACTCACACATCCACACTCCAGTCATTAAGCTGCTTTCTTCAACATGTCTGCTGGGATCTGGAAAGCCAATGTCACCCTAGCTTGGAGGCTATCGCCACTCCCTTCCCTTCTTCCATGATTTCCTTCACGTCAATGACATTTGGAAGTTACTCTTGCTGACCACCCAATGCTGCTACAGAGATCTTTCTGGTTGCACACTTGATAGCTAGAAATGTGTGGGTGTCCTATTATACATCCCACAGAGATGAACATTCAATATGCATTGAACATTCCATATGCATGGATCCCAGATGGGCTGTTATCCCTATTGTGCATTAAATTTGTACTTTGTGTATTAATTTAATGATGTCATTATGCACTATTCTACATAGATAGGTAGATTGATCTGAAACAGGAAATTCTGTAGCAGCGACAGGGGATCTTAAAAATTTGGAACAAAACTGAATTTGTCTGAGTTGGGACCAATATAATATGCTGTCATGGGGCCAAAAATCTCTCGTAGCACCACTGGTCAGGTAACTGACTCACCGATCAGTTCAGATTGTTAGATTTTAATAACAGTGTTTTTTTCTTGACTGGTTTTTTTCTCTGTCCTGCCTGCAGGATTACGCAGAGAAAGAGAAGGCCATGGCAAAAGCCCTGGATGACCTGAAGGCCAACTTCTACTGCGAGCTCTGTGACAAGCAGTACTACAAGCACCAGGAGTTCGATAACCACATCAACTCGTACGACCACGCGCACAAGCAGGTAAGGCTTGTCCCTCTTTGGCATCAATACGCCAGAGACGCAGAGGACCGACTCTGACTGCCTGGACATAGAACACAATATGATTGTGACTCACACTATCGCACACAAAAGCAGGTAATATATATACTGCATATATACTCCATCATCCCGTCTGAGGTGTCCCCATCCTCATACCCTGTACTGCCAGGGATAGGCTACAGGCTTGTTGCAAGCCTGTGCTGGATAAGTGGTTATGGAAGATGGATGGATGGACCCATACATTCTATGAATAATTCCATATTTAAATGAATCGATGCTGGAGTTCAGTATGTAATTCCTTAATGTACACATCTGTGATGAATTAGTGTAGCAAGCATTGCAAAATATACAGCCAGGGAACCGACGACAGAAGCAGCCTGAGAAATATTTATTTGGTTTCTCAGGATATACATCATGTGGTAGGAATGAGCATTCTGAGACATTGTAATTGTTAATCACCTGTGGGTCCAGAGGTCAATCTATTTACCCGTTGGGTGTTCAGCGGCGCTGGCGCCCCACGCGTGACCCCACACCGGTCAAGCACGCTCCGTAGCGTCAGTCATTCCGCCGGCCCGCTTCGTCCGCTCTGCCGGTAATAGGATGAGACCTTCCTGACTTCCGTACCACCTCATTAGCTCCAGCAGTGTGCTTCAAACATGGCTGTGGAGAAGAGCCAGATTATACCGGGCTCTGTTGGAGGAGAGCTTCAAAGGACTTCCCCACAAGCTGGCTAGTGTTTCAAATTACAGCACACCGGTTGTATTGTGTAGGACCACGCTACCTAAAAGACTAAGAACAGAGGATTTTATCTTTTCTTGCCAGCTTCTTACAGTGAATGCATCATATTTTAAAATCATAATCTGATGTACATAAAGTTTTTACTTATGAGCGAGACACCGTTGCTAACATTAGCATTAACTTCTTTACAGCCACAGTGGTCTTTTTTAACCCTAGATAGCCTGAACGTGTTCGACATGCTGCGCGTTGCGGACATCTTTCATCCTGTAATTCCCTTGTTTACATTTTTTTCCCTCCAGCAAAGATGTGAGGCTGCCTCATTAAGGAGTATAAAGCATGTTAGGAGTATAAAGCATGGAAAAACAATAAATAAATCACACTGTATCAAAGGACCAAGCTGCAGTTGTGGTAAAATAACCTCCAGCCCTGGTCTAAGGGTTTGGGATCTGTGGTGGCCTTATCGTTTTAACTTGAATGGGGATCGATCTCTCGCAATCTTTGCCATCCACGCCAGCTGTCAACAGTTGGGCCAAATGAACTATTGACTACATGTGTGACCCCGCACCTCACCAGCCGTCCCAGCTGCATTATTGAGATAAATCGGTTTCACCCCACAAATCCGCCCCAATAGCCAATCTGATGTCAGCTTGCAGAGCCTGGCAATCCATCTGCATATGCAAGCAGCCAATAGCAGAGGCTGTATTTATTACACTGATGATTTCCATGGCTTGCTATCCCCACCCCGTTACAGATAGCAAGCATTAAACAATGACATGGCTATAAAGTATGGTCTACCCCTCCATCCGTCAGCTGATGACCATCCATGACGCAAGTGTAATAGGAAATACATGTGTAGCCCCCAAGCTCCCCCGGGGCCTATATAGATGTGAGGACTTTTAACGCTCGGCGACGGCTTAAAGGAAAAGCGCATCAGACGACATTAATGTCAGTGTGATGGAGCCGCCCGGCCGCCGACTGTCAGCGGGAGGATGTGCGGCTATGAGGGGAATCGACGCCGGCAAATTAAACACCGTGAGATTCAAATAAAAGTGCCTAGAGTTAAATTAACGCTACAGGTTTTAAATTAACGCCGCCGGCGCAGCTGTGCCAGAAGCGCCACGCCATTCCCTTTTGCCGATTTGCTCGATGTTTGGTCATGATCCATGAATCACTGGCGGTTCGACTCAATTCGCTCTGCAGAGTCTGCACGGCACCTCGGTATTGTAATCCAAGCATGTCTGCCAGAGGTCTGGAAGATGACGGAGTCTCCATCCCAGGCTGGACATGGGAAAGCACCAAGGGCAACCCCGATGCGAGTCGCGCACTCTTTCCCCCGAAACAGACTGCCGGCGAGTGGCACATTACACGGGGCCCATGGTCTGCCTGCGCCAAGGCAACAAAGTGTAAAGCAATCCAGAACAGATCAAATCATTTGCCCCTGTGCACTGACTCTGAGAGGAGTTATGTCTGATGTGGCCACACGAATTCCCTGACTATGAAACCCAGCCACTATAAATGCAATCACTGGAGCCACTTCAAATAAGCGAGGTTACAGCAGCGTTGAACTATATATAACATCAGATGGCCTGAGCGGAATAGCTAATACTGAAGTCTCCAGCCCCCCGTTATACCTTCTCCTGTATAAATCGAAGGATCTTCATGGTCTGATTCTCAGCTGATGATCTTCCAGCTTCCCGTATATCGTCCCACTCTGTAGCGAGCTCTCATCCACATATCTGACAGGAGACTCAGACAGCTTTACGCTTACAATAATAAAAAGCAACTACATGCTACATCGTAAGAATCTGAACACCACATTGGCTTTGTAGTGTACAGAGTATCGCCGTTTTTAATTCACACACAGCATGGAATTGAGTACGGGAAGCGTGCCGGGGGTCTATTTTTGGCAAATGCTTTTCCGTGCTGAGTTTTTCCGCAAGTGTCGGCAAAAAAGGAGGCGATGTGCCACGTGAAATGCGGCGGATTCCCATAAGATACGACGTTGTTTTCGTTGACACCTCTTTTGTCAATGACTAAGAGGCACCATCGCAGAACCCGTTCATACTCGAGACCCACACGCCGTCAGACCAGGAAGCCAACTGAAAACTCCAATCAGCGGATTTATTTATAAACAAATCAAATGAGTAGGACAATTTCAAGAAGGCACTCAAGCCTATCTGAGACTTCTTTTCATTTACAGGGAAAATGGGTTAGATGAAGGATAACATAGTAAATTAAAATATTTGATAACACTTTACCTTAACTGCACCTTCATAATGCTTTTAGAATGAAATTGAATTTGAGATTGAATGAAACATTCAATGCATATTCATAATGCCTTCATAGAACATCATAAGCAGCATGTAAATATACCTTAACATCTGAACACCTATATAGCCTTAATACACATTAATAACAAATATTACATGATAATAACAAACAACACAATCATATTATCATATGTTTCTTACTTATATGTACATTTAAGCTGTTAAAGTATGTTAGGATGTTAAGGTATGCTTACATCCTGCTTATTAATGTTCTATGAATGCATAATTAATGTATTATTTCATTTCATTTCAAACACTTTGAAGGTGCAGTTAATGTAAAGCATTACCAAATATTTTTATATGTTCTTTAGTTCTGGTGGTGATGGGGGGCGGGTGCTGAATTTCTGCATTTCCAAATGTCTGAAAATTTAGTATACGTTTTGTCATATTGGAAGGTTGTTTGACATACAAGAAACTTGCTTTCTCCAATAAATGTCACTCTAATTTATATTTAGGGGCACACAGTGTCACATAGCAGACTCCAGCACCATCACTAACCCAGACACACCTGTCTTTTTTAGAGACTGAAGGACCTCAAGCAGAGGGAGTTTGCACGCAATGTGGCCTCCAAGTCCAGGAAGGATGAGAGGAAGCAGGAGAGAGCCCTTCGCCGTCTGCACCAGCTGGCCGAGCAGCGCCGAGAGGTCCAATGGTAATGCTCTGTCAGAACCGGCTCATACCGTCTGCCTCAACATGGAGCCCTGGTGATTTTTCATCTAAGCACCATTGCAGGAAGCTCACGATTAAGATATAATTTAACCTCAGGCTGAGGTTTTATATTTTTCCCTGAGTGCCAGTAGCAACTTACTTGTGTCCCTCAGGAGCTGAAGTCTTGCAGACTTCAGAGAATAATTAGCACCAGACTGATAGCTGAGTCCCCAGAAACACTTACTATCCAAATAGTCACTTTAATATGATGATTAACAGCAAAGGTGGAGTGAGGGTAAGTGGTAGCTCTGCAGGACCAGGATTTGGCACTGATGCTGCGTGTGGAGGAGGTTACACATGTCAGGTGTGTTGTGTCACCGTGGCTACACAGCTTAAATGGCCGCGTCTTGTCCTGTTGTGTGTTTCAGTGCCCCGGGGTGTGGTCCAATGTTCAAGTCCACCACAGTAGCAGTGGAGAGCAGCTTCAGGGATGACTGCTGCCGGGGAAGCGTCGGGGGGGTGCTGCCTGCCACATTGGACCCAGGAGCCCAGAGTGATGCCTCCAAGCAGGCCCAGTGGCCCTCTCCCAACAAGGGCAGGAAGCAAGCCTACGGCCAGAAAATAGCTTTTTCCTTCTCCTTCCCAAAGAAGGCGTCTATTAGACTGGAATCATCGGCCGCAGTCTTCTGCGAGGCCGCTGATGAGGGATCAGCACGCCGGGGCTGCAGGCAGAAGCTCAGGAGAGCTCCTGTTGATCACCGGTCCACTGGACTTTTCGAGACTGAGAAAATAGTCAGCGATGAGGATGTGGCCCGAGACGCCGGTGCGAAATGGGTCGAAGATGAAAGCAGGACCGAGCAGAGCCAGGGGTCCTTGGACCCCGCCAGGAAAAACGACAGCCCACTTCCTGGCTCAGATCTTTGCGTTTTACTGGGTCACCCTTTGAAAATGGGTAGCCCCTACCACGTGTCCCAGCAGTCCACGGCTCCTCTTTTAAATGGTGCTGATGCTGTCCTGGATGACTCTGTGGAATCCCTAAAGAGTGACACAGCAGACAATAAACTGGAACATGGAGAAGGGGCTGAACAAGAGCTGGAGATAGACAGGAGTGTCCCTCTTGATGGACTCTCCTCCTTAGTAAAGGACACTACTGCTTCCCCTGAAGTAGACTTACAGAGCCAAGAAAAGGAGGTCGCTGGCTTTGGTGAAAAGACCCCTACTCCCCTTCCAAAACCAAGCCAACCCTTCTGCTCTGTCCTGAGCAGAGATGGGAGCACGATTCTCCCATGGCCTTCAGAGATGTTGACCTTCACGAGAACAGAGCCATCGCTATCCTACAGCTGCAACCCACTACACTTTGACTTCAGGGCATCAAGTGGCAGGAGCCAAGTGAGCAAAATCCAGGAATTGGCCGGACCTCAGATCAACAAGGAATCCCGTGCTGATGTGACCTCTGCCAGTCCGGAAAGGCCTCTTCACTTTGACAAGCACAACAAGGAGGTCTCAGCCAGCCTGGGTGACAGCTCAGGTCAGGAAAGCTCTGATGGGTCCTTTACTCAGGATCTGACTGATCCAGCAGACAGAAAGGAGGATCACGTGTGTGGCCGGCACACACGTGACACGGATGGCCATAAGCGGCCACATAAGCATAAGTGTACCCGGAGGCACTCCAGAGAGAGAAGGCACGGTAGGCGTCATGTGGGCAAACCACGGGGCAGAGACAGGTGTGCCCACAGAAGCCACAAGAGGAGGAGAAGGAGGAAACGGAACACACAGCGGGAGAGAGGGAGAAGCAGGAGTATTGTGGAGAGACCTGAAAATATGCTGAAGGGAGGTAGGAGCTGGGACGAGTGCGGAAGCCAATTTGGAAACAGTGTTTCAGAACAAGCTGAGCAGTTAGAAGATGCAGAGAAAGATGATGGGACCAGGAAGGACGCCATGGAGACAAAGAGTAAGGAGGCCGACGATCACAGCAACTGTGGAGCGAGTGTTCAGACTCAATTCAACGATCTCCACATCAAGCCTGAAGTGGAGCTAAGGAATAAAGATGAAGATCCAAGAGTCCTGTTAGAGGAATGTGGGAGCCTCGTACAGTCATGCTCTTGTGCCTGTGTGGCACTGAATATGGGGAGATCCCACCTCAGCTGTGCGAGGGAGGGATGGGTGAGGCTAGGGAGATGTTCCCCCAAGTTCCATCATAACTGCCTCCTGAAGAGGAGGAGAAGTGAGTCAGAGAGTGAAGAAGACAGGCACAGTGCCAAAAGGCAGCTGGGCTCACACAGCATGTCATCAGTCGGGGGTGCTAGTGAGAATGAGGATGAGGAGGGGCAGGAGACGGCTCACTCAGCGGTGAGAAGGTGCAGTAAAAGACAGAGGAGATGTAGTCCAAGTGCAGCATCGGATGTGGAGATGAGTGGTCCAGATCGATGCATATCAAGTGTGTATTTAGAAGATCCTCTCATATATATAGACCCTGAATCCGCAGGGCTAGAAAAAAGCATCCCTGGGATAGTCACAGATGTAAGCAAAAGTCCACTAACTGCGGAAGACATTTTAATCCGCCACGTTAGTGACGAGAAACCATTAGATAATTCCGGAAACCAGGACTCAGCTGAGAAGGATTTGGGTGACCCGGTGCTGGAGTGTGTTAATTGGTTGGCCTCTTCTGCTACTAACCTCAATGCACAGTGTAGCAGGGACACCATTCTTACGGTAGATCCAGCGGTAGAAATGAATGCTGAAAGTGAGATCAAGGACACCGGCGCCGAGTCGGCGGTACCGATACCCGCTGCTGAGGGCAGCGACAGGCCTGCAGCTGAAGTTCACCTCTTTCAGCAGACGGGGGAGGAGCCCCCACGGAAGGAGCCACAGAGCCACGTAAAGGTCGGCAAACCTTTCCAGCACAGTCTGCAGTGTCCGCATGAGAGGGGCCCCCAAGGGCCCTGGTGTCAGGAGGGGAAGCTGGCCCGAGAGGGGCTCACCTCCCTACAGGCATCTCCGCAGGGTTTTCAGCACCTCTCAGACACAGAGAAGCACCCCATTCTCCATCTGCCAGTCCACAGACAGACGTTCCCCGGCAAGCTGAAACCGGTGCTCTCCGGGCCACTGCAGACTGTGCCTGTGTCTCAGCCCGTCCTGCACCCGGTGCACCTGGCCCCTCCCATGTCGTCTGCCTCCATCACCATCCGCCACACCATCCTGCAGCACCATGCTGCCTTCCTGCCCCCTCAGACACCGCTCTTCTCCCAGGTCTTCCCTCTTGCCCGGCTGCCCCTGGGGCCCGAGATATGCCCCACCCCGGGACCGTCCGCTTTCATGCCCCAACCTCAGCTCTCAGTCATGGCCCCAGCCAGTATCCACCCGGTGGCGATGACCTTTCACGCCTTACCCCGGGCGGCCATGTTCCCTCCTGTGCTCCCGCCCCACCCAGCCGTCATACCCCTACAACCTCTGTTCTGACCACGTTTGGCTTCCGGATGGCCCCACCCTGAACCTCCCCGTACGCAGCACAGCACCTCTCTCACTCCAAGCACTCCAGGAAAACACTTTCCTTCTACACTAAACCGTGTTTTAGGAACAGGAAGAGGGGAGATGGAGATATTTCTGTTTTTAGTTCACCCCCCCCCCCAATGAGCTTCTGTCTCCAGGAGGTAACAGCTGCATGGCAATCAGCTCGCACAGATAAACATCCTCTCCATTAAAGACAGTCATGTTTTCAATTAAAACCCATCCCATCTTTCATTGTTTCGCAAAGACAACAATTAGCAACTGCAGTGTATTATATCCTTTCCTACTAGCGCAGTGCTACAATATTTTTAGGGCAATGGTGGTACTTCTATGCACAAATGTGAGAGTACAGTGTAGTCTACTATCCATCACTGATGTTAATTAGAGAGACGCATAAATAAGCTGAGGTAGATCGTACATTGTACACCATTACCCATCTGGTCATCACCTTTTACAATATTCACCTCTTTACAGTTTTGCCTTTGAATTCCAGAGCTTTTATGTTCCCCGTCTAGGGTTTGCCTCTTAGATTTATGCCAGTCTGTTACTGTTAATTAGGCCAGATCAAATAGCGTCCCAGAATCCCCTCTAATAGAGTGTCGTATGTGAAGAAGTTTGCTTGCCCGTGGCCTGCAGGAGCGGGAATTCCAAGTTAAAATACTGGTTTATTTTGAGTGGCTTATTTTGACGAGCTAAACGGGCAGTGTCACGGGGCAAGGATCACAATGACAGCACCTTTGCTGGTGACTGTGCCACAGGATGTTGCTGGCCAGGAGTCTTTACAGTCCCGACATGAGCGTGAACTACCTGCCCCTTAGCTGGACTTAAGACTCTCTGCTTTTATACAGTCATCTCTCTGGGTACACAATGTTAGGACGTTTTCTGCAATGACCTCATTGTTACTGCGCAGAACTGTACAGCTTGTACATTGTATGTATTTCTAATGCTACTGTAAGACTGTAAAATATATATATAGAAATATACATAATTATATATATTCCTGTTTTTATTGTGCAAGGCTCCCTGTATGTATTCCCAATTTAGATAAACAAAACTATGTTTTTTACTCAGATTTGCCAAACAAATAAATAAAGGTAAATTCAATAAGGAGGCTGCTACTTGGTTGTTTTTCCTGAGTAGTACACATTTTGGGTAATGAACCCAGACTATATGAGGGGAGGAAACCCAAACCCCACCCCAAAAGTTACAACAATTGATATATGTGTCCTTCAGATAAAAGCTGCCCCGCTTGGAGATGTTCTGTGTGTCATGTAAATGCTCCGCTGATTCTGGGACATGGGTTGATTTCAAGGTAGCATTCGAGATCTGCGTGTTTGAGGGCCAGGTGGAGCCTACATCTCCACCGCAACCCTAACCCAGTTATCAAAACGGAGGCTGCAGTCAAGCCGGGTAATTTCAAATCAAGCCCAAATCAAATCACACCAAAGGCAAAACGGGCTCAATTCGAACAGCTGGGTCACTTATCTGGCCTCTGGCATTTCACAGCACAGCTTGATAAAGCCGTCCATTGCTAACATGTTAATGGGGTCCGCCATTAAAGTTTTAAGCACCCAGTAGATTATACACTTACATGGCCACGATTTTCCACATTTCCACCTTCCCCCCAACCCCCTCCCATAATAAATTGCAGTTCCACTGCAGTTCTGCTGTTGCGTGCCCAGTAATCAGTATTTTTATGTAGCCATGATGCACAATGTGCCGTTACGGGCCTTCTGACCCCCTCCCCGGACCCCCATTGTGCGTTCTGAGCAACTCTGTGTCGTTCGTTTTTAAACATGTTTTCACTCTTCCTGAAAAATTAGCGTCCATTCATCTGCCAGACAGAAATTTGGCAGTGGCGTCGATAAACAAATTAATTTATTACAATGTTTAAAACTGAGCGTTCTGCTGTAACTGTTTACCATGTATTTGTTAGTCCTGGAGGAACATGGGCCAGTAACCAATGCACACTGTAAATGGCCACAGGCAGATCCATCCAGTGTAGAACTCTAGTGCAAATCTTCAGAGTAAATCTGTTGTGCAAATCTCCAGCGAGGCTATAGGTTGGCATCATATGTATGCATGTGAATGTGTTTTCGTGCGCATCTGAATTCATCCATGCGTCCAAGCAATTTCCATAACTGGTTATCCAGAGAAGGGCTGCAGGAAGCCTAGAGCCAATCTTAGGAAACATACAGCATAAGCGAATGGGACACCCTGCATGGGAACCCAGCTCATAGCAGGACATACTCTTTTACATGCCATTGCACACAATGGAAAATTTCAAGACACAAGCTCACCTAAATGCATATCTTTGGACAGCGAGAAGAAACCCATACAATAAGCAGAAGATGCACGTGTGTGTGTGTGTTAAATTAGAGAGAAAGTTCTAACACTGCTGGCGCTGTCAGTCTACAGCCTTCTACATCCCCCTCTTCTCAGCCTACATATGTATGTGGGATCCTAACTTGGCACTGATGATATGACAACAGTACAGTGATCTAATCCGTTAACACGCATCCTTAGCAACGGGCCTGACAATCGCACGATCACGCGGCTGCTCCGGCTGCGTGGTGATGCCAGTCACAGACCGCGTTTCAAAACAATTCCGTCGAGGATTTAAGCAGGATGGATTCACCCAGGCGAGACCCAGGCGAAGTCGAGCTCTCTCTCGTGGGGATTTGCGCTTATTCCACAGCCATGACTTCAGGTCCCAGTGGACGGTGCTCCGGCTCTGACCCAAATCATTACGAGCAAGGCGCTCGACCCAAATCTCTTAACGTGTCGAGAGTATGAATGGAAGTAGCTTAAGAGCCACATGGGCATCTTCTGGCGAGACCGTCTGCTTGACAAGTAAACAAACAAACTCCTTCGACTACTCTGGGATGCTCGCCAATCCCCGAACAGTGCCTAAAAAGGGGGCCCCTCTCGCGTCGGCTCCACACGAGGGCACAGGTGAGACTTTCGTGCTCTTCAAGACAAACCCACGGCTTTGCCCGCTGCGTTTCTTGGACGGTGAGGCCCGGATTCCCGCCTGCTGTTACTCCGCAACACCTCTCAGCCAGATTCCTGCACGAGGCTTTAATTCATTCAGAACCCACCCACCATTCCCTTATTAAATGCAGTTTCGGCCAATGACTCAAAGTCACACTACTTATTTGTAATCTTTATTTTTGTCCCAACGTGGCCGTAAACGGTACAGCAAGCTCAACTAAGATTTCAAGGGCATCCGTGAGTCAAGATTTTGCCTCCCCCCCCCCCCCCCAGCCTCTCACTGTGGAACTCAAGTGCTCACCCCCAAGGACATCACCGCCCCCGTCTGTCTTTGTGAGTCGTGCGTCCACCCAATCTGCTTCCTTCAGCATTCCTGCCTTAGTGCGGAATGAGCCGCCAGATGCGTACACCACTCTCGATTGTTTACTTCTTATAGCATTATGTAAGGGAAATTAATTATATAGGAATGCAGCATCTTGCAACTTGGCCCGGGCGAGTTTTTTCTTAGAACACTGCCTACAGTTCTTGGATGGCCTCACTCCCGACACCCACAGGCATCATTGTTCTGCACCAGAGGCACGATGCTGACACGAGTTAGCGTATGTGCTAACACACACAAGCGGAGTGCAGTCCTACCCTCAGAACCACTCTCCTGCGGCAAGCTGTCCCACTGTTTGCTTCGTTAATGCTCCACGTTTAATTTGTATTATCTGTGGGTACGTTATCCGAATTTGAGGTTACTGAAAGAAGGTATATTGTAGAAGACGTGGAAACATAAGTTCAGACTTCAGTAATTAGCTGAAATGAGTGCATTGTTTTTCATGTGATTTTCTGACCAGAGAGGATCGACACCTTGAAGGGCTGAATTTGGCTGTAACTATGCAAGTAGTAAAAAGTGTAAAATCATGTGATATAGCTAATAGTTGTCAAACATGTGAAAACATGGTATTTTGCTTTGTTTGTTTTGCTCAAGGGTGTATACAGGCGTGGGGCTACATGGGCACCAACCCCAGCTGAAAGCTGATTGGGCCCAGTGTGCCCTCTGCCCTGTCACTCACTGATTTAAACCCTATCATTGGGTCATGATAAGATTGGCCCTTCTCCATAAATGATGGCCCCTCTTATGCATCTCCCCCTTAAAAAATCTTAGAATGGCCCCTGATTATGCTGCAGTAAAACTTGTTTACAGCGTTTTCTGTGGTCCGACTACTCTACTTCTTGCTTTTCCCCTAATGAAACCGATTTGCTCTCTGGTTCCTCTCGAAAAACCACGATGGATAAAGCTGCCTGCCTTGGCCCAGGCCTGCGGATCCCCTTTGTGTTGGTGGTCCTGAGCCGCTCCTCCACCTCCCATAAGATCCTCCCATTGATTTCACTTCCATTGAACTACAGACTTTACAATCTGTTTTAGAATAGCTTCTGTCCACATAGGGAAGCCGCATTAAAGAGGGGAAATTTTTAGCTTCATTGAGCAGCCAATACTGAAGGTATGGGATGCTGTAATCGGAAGGTCGCTGGTTCAAATCCTGTGGCTGGCAGTGTGATTTTACAATTGGGTCCCTTAGCAAAGCCTTTAACCCCAATAGCAACAGAGACCCTGCGTGACCCTGCCCTCTGATCCGTACTTGTATGTTCTACTGAGCAAAATCTTTTGCTAAATATACGCAGATTTCTAAGTATTGGATCTGTGTGAGAGGGCTTGTAAAACCACAATGTCATTCCGGTGCCGCATATAATCAGTCTTGAGGAACCTCGAGGTATATTAGTGAGTCTCTTGTCAAACAACAGCTGTTATTCATGCCACCCATAAGTTTCCACACACGCTTTGTCATAAGCTGATCCCACTATTATTTCTTATTGTGATGGGATTTTGTGCATGGATACAGTGTTGCCAGGTCAACTGGAGCATGAAGCAGTGGAGAGCAGCTTCAAGAAAGGGGGCCATGTTATTGGTCATTTACTCACCATCTTCCATGTCATGTTATTAAACTCTGTGCGCATAGAGTATTATATCATATTTGCAGCAATGACAGTTTTGTATAAAAGCTGGATAAAAGGTTGCAATATGAATGGGGGGAAAATGAAAAGCAAATTGCCATTAATCATAGTAATTTGTATTACATTAGCGGGGTGTGCAAAACGTGGCACTTTAACATCAGTCAAGCAATAAAAGACCAGGGAGCTACACAAGTCTAATTGATTATGAGTTTTTAAGGCTTGTGTTGAATATTAATGGCAAAAGACAGCAATGGCCTTCACTAACTTTACAGTAACACAGGGATTCCCTGTAAGTTGTGTCCATCCCTCCATTCATCTGTCCATAGAGACTCTGTGCAGCCAGCGCCGCGGGAATAAAGTATGGGTCAACCACAGAGACCCCCATCATCCAGAACACCCACTGTTCAGATGGAAGAAGTCTGCATATAACTTCAGACATCAAAGGCCTCAGTGCAGTTTCACGCACAGGACACATTTTCACAACCTTTCTGCTCTCCAGGCTGCTTGCTGAGGACCTGTAGGATGGGAAGAAGCACCCCCACTGTCACCCCTACGTCAAAGTCAAACTGGACTCAGGCTCTTAGATCACCCCCCCAAAACTACCTCTGACACTCAAATTACCTTGTTTATCTTTTTATATGTCAAATCTCATAGTAGAGACCTGGAGGCATCTTTCTAAATGTTTTTAAGCCTTGACCGAGAGAACTGTGCACGGCATCCAGTGTACTTGTACTTCTGTATCTATACAAATGGCAAACAAATTCTATACAATTCCATCCATCTTCAAACTGGCTATCCTGGTCAGGGTAATGGGAGGTCTGGAAGCTCTCCCAGGCACCACAGGGCATACGGATGGGGTATACCAAGGACGGGATGCCAGTTCCCTTCAGGGGACATGCACACACACACGCTATCATGGCACAATGGGTGAATTAGCCTAACGACCCTGGAGTTAATGAGGCAACAGCACTACCCACCAAGCCACTGTGTCGTCATCAGTCATGTTCTACACACAATTTTTAAAAGAATTAAAATTATTAATAAAATTATACTTTGCTCATTTGATATTTTTCTCAGCTTTCCTAAAGTCTTATCTAAGGAAATAACCCTAATCCCTTTGTGTGTGTGTGTGTGTGTGTGTGTGTGTGTGTGTGTGTGTGTGTGTGTGTGTGTGTGTGTGTGTGTGTGTGTGTGTGTGTGTGTGTGTGTGTGTGTAGGAAATGTTGTACAAAAACCTTGCTAATTGTATCTGGTAGCAAAATTTTACTGTAGGACTGGCATCCAGTTATTAAAAAAGGAAATTTGAATAATTGGGTTCAAATCCTCTTGGAGCACGAGGGCGTGACAGGTACCCAACGGCAGCTCCGGGGGTCATGTTTAATCAAAACTGAAAAGTAAATCTATGAATAGAGATGTGGGGCGAAAACGCCGCAGCTTCTGATCCCCGGCAACGCCAGTCCTTCATTAAGTGTGTCCTTGACTAATGGCTGACTAATCACACCCCTAACTGGGAAACAGAGAGAGCAACAGTGTTGTGCACATCCATTGCCTCGTTCCGTTATTACTTCCCCAAGCTCTTCAATGCCTCGACTCCTTGATGTGAGACAGTGCTGTACCTTATCAGGCAAACGCTGCCCCATCTCATCTCCACCCCATCGTTTGAAAATGAGATTGCCTCCATTTTTTAGAAGATTTCTTGAGCCGGTAGATTTTCTGGGCTGGTGTTGGAGAACCTGCAATGACTTGGCGTGATCTTGGAGGTTCAAGCTTTAGAGATGTTTTATTGGCCACGTTCGACAAGTGCATTGTAATGCTAACTCATTCAGCCGCACAAAGTACATGCAACAACAGAACACAAATACAGAATAAATAGACTCTAGACAGTTAGACATGCAATATCACAGTGAAGAGAAGTAACACACATTATTATTCACACAAAGTGTGGTAATATTTCCATAGACCAGCTCAGCTATTCATCATGCGGACGGCTTGGGGGAAGAAATTATTCTCGAATCTGTTAGTCAGCACTGTGATTCTGCAAAGCCTCCTACTAGACTCCAGGCATTAGAACCGCTTGTGGTCACAGTAGTTTGGGTTGTGTAACAAACTGCTTTGTTGCAGTAGTGAATGGATGGTTCGTAAGTCGGGACCAGTGATTTTAGGGGTTCTCCTCACAGTCCACTCTTTTGCCTTCCTGTCCTGAGCTGTAGCTCCTCCAAACCATGCCATACCATACCATACCATACCATGCCATGCCATACCATACCATACCATGTCATGCCATACCATACAATACCATGCCAAATCATGCCATACCATACCATACCATGCCATGCCATACCATACCATATTATACAATACCATACTATACCATATAATTCCATGGCATGTCATGCCATACCATACCATGCCATGCCATGCCATGCCATGCCATGCCATGCCATACCATGCCAAGCCAAGCCAAGCCATGCAATGCCAAGCCATACCATACCATACCAGGGCCAGCCCTGGGCGTTCTGGCGCGCTAGCCAAGGTTCTACTGAGTGCCCCCCAACAATCCTGCCCCCAAACACAACAAAATTAATAAATAACCCCCCATATTTATGTTAAAAATATGTCTGTAGCACAGGATATCTGACTATTACACAGGATTACACAGGAGCACAGGATATCTGACTGTTACACAGGATTACACAGGAGCACAGGATATCTGACTGTTACACAGGATTACACAGGAGCACAGGATATCTGACTGTTAACTAGCTAGTTAGCATCTATTTCACAAGATAAGTAATGACATATTAAAGCTAGTTAGTTAGATTCTTTTAACTTAACATAATCCAACTAACTAGCTGCAATAAAAATAGCTCTGCATCATTTTCTGTTTTCCCCTTCTTCATTTCAGCTTTTTCTTCCCTGTCCCAGATTCTTTTCTTGCCAGTCTTGCCAGTTCAGTGACTGAGGAATGACACGTTATTCTGATGTTTAATGAGCACTGCTGGTGGTTATCCCATAAATAGATGTTGCTATTTCAGCAGTAATAACTAAATGTCACGGACTGCAACCACAGTCGCTCATTTGCGCCCCCCTAATCAACTGGCACCCTGGGCGATTGCCTATGTCGCCTATAGGGCAGGATGGACCTGTAGTATACCTTACTGTACCTTAACACCATTGATGAGGACACTTTCGATGATACTGGAATAGGAGTTTAAGGTATATGTCATTTTGCTATCCACCAGAGCTGAGGGAGATTTCACACTACCCATCAAGACTGAAGACTGCATTTAGAAAATGGTGAAGGGAAAACTTCCAATCTGGGAAATATATATGAGGAAATTTGACACACTTGTGCAGAGGTTTTGCATGATCTTACGTGTGAAACCTTAAAAAAGAGACCTTTTGCTCCACACTAGCACTTTATTTATCGTGACTGGTAGAGTTCAATCTAATATTCCCAGAATGAGTCAAGACAGTACAGTCAGTGAACTAAGCTAAAAAGTTACCTTTATGCAGTGTAACATGTCTAGATTCCATAGACAAGCCTCAAATCTGGCCTCAAAGCTTCTGAAACAATGAATGTGAATAAAAATGAAATGAAATTCAAAGCTTGCCTGTGTTTTTCTCTAGTTAGCTGTTCCCTGAGAAAGAACACTGTTTACATTGCACACCACCAAAGTACCCCAGACTGACCAAAACAAAACAAAACATGGCAGATTCTGATTTCGTGACTTAAACACTAAACATCTCTATGAGTCTCCGGAAATAATTGTGGCACATACATTTCTACTTAATTATGAACCACTCGCTAAAGCCGTAAGTACCCTGAGTTTCCATGGCGACATCTCAGACAATAGCTACACAAATCCAACAGCACTTGGCACATACACCAACTCCAACTCTTAAAAATTAGAAACACTCGGGCAAACTTACAGTGGGAGCCATCACTTTTAGTAAGCAGACATAATGAATATTTCTTCTTGGCAAGGCTGCCTACATATCATAACTTCTCTTTGCCAGCTGGTAGTCGTTTTTTTTTTCTTTAAAATATAATCAAATTAGCCTACTAATAGCAACAGCTGCCTGTGCTGATTTCCAGGCCATTGAAGTATCTTCCATTTCCTTTATTTACAAGCCAGGGTAGTAACACACATCTTTGTTTTTTTCTCTTTTTTATGGCGATGATTACAATGATGATTAGTTGCAGTGAATGGTGTTATTACTGTTGCATATTAAT
The DNA here is from genome assembly GCF_048594095.1 of Paramormyrops kingsleyae. Classification (NCBI taxonomy): domain Eukaryota; kingdom Metazoa; phylum Chordata; class Actinopteri; order Osteoglossiformes; family Mormyridae; genus Paramormyrops; species Paramormyrops kingsleyae. Next base: position 14,176,855 of record NC_132812.1, read on the forward strand.
GCGTTCCTAATGCATGCAGAACATACATAAAAAATTTACTAGACAATCTATCTATCTATCTATCCATCTATCCATCCATCCATCCATCCAAAATTGATCCCCCTGACAGACATTTATGGCTCTAAGTCTAGATTTGATACTTATTTGAAGATAACAGTAAAACCTTGATGGCTCTCAGGTAAAAGCTTCCCAGCTTAATATCAGATAATATGGGTTCAGCACCCTAAGCTGCCAGTGATTTTTATTACTCTTCCAGCTTCTGACCATCACATGATCCTTTCAATTCCAGGTACTCAAAACTATGAAGCTATTTGGTCTTATCCCTTCTGTCAAATGCAGACTTAATGCACAATTCAGTCAAAATGCAAAGTGCTTTGCTCTAAAGCGTTTTAAAAATAGCAATCCTGTACAGCTTCGTGATACGTAAACTTGGCCAAAGAGTTATCGTGCAACATGCCCTCACATTGGTGAGATCCGGGGTGTTGTTTGACAAAGTCCATTCGCCCCACGGGGTCTGTAAGACACAAACCCTTATATCTTCAGCCTGAGATCCCAGTAGCTGAGCAAAGAATAACCAGCTAAGCAAGAATTTTCCAACACGTGTGACATTTCTGCAGCGCAGGCAAGCGAAGCCGCAGTGTGCACCGGGACCTGGTGAAAATCACTTTTTTTTCTCCTTTCCTGCCCTGTCCCTGGTATCGTACTTCTTTCAGGTGTACATTCTGCAGCATCCAACTCTGACACCCATGTGTTTGGTTAATTAAGCCAAAGACCAGATACGCAGATAAAGATTTCCATTCGCAGTCGTTAATCAACGGCTTCTGAATGCCCGAGGTTCCCACTTTAAATTAGTATGCTAATCTAAAACCACCAAGCAGACCGATTTATCTACACCACCCACACACTTTAACAGTCCATTCTCTTTTTTAGGGTTTCAGCAGCGTGTAGTAAATTGAACTTTCGCATCAATTTGGCTTTTCTATGTGTGTGTGTGTGTGTGTGTGTCATTAAAAGCCAAAGTCTTTTCTGCGCAGGCTTAGCACACGGCTAATAAGATTTAATTTTGTTTCCATTTAGCAAGACATAATGACATATTTTCTGGATTATTATTGGAGGGGGGCGCCATCGTCATTCCTGTTTTATTTCAAGGATGGAATCGTGGGTTCGTGTCACTCTCTCCAAAATTGGATGTCAGCTTGGTCAAATGGGGAGGTGGGTTCATGGGGCGCTGAGCGTTTCCGTCTGCGTCGCCTAGTGCCTGCCTGATTGCGCACCATTAATGGGATTTGGGGGCGAAACTCAATGTCGCCCCCTGGGGGGCATCACGCTTACTGCAGATCCTGACATATTCCAATCGGAGTGGTGTTCATCTTTTGAGCCGAATACAAATGCAATGGCAATTTATTTTTTTTTAATGTGACATTTTCATTTCCCTGCACGCGCTTTGGACGACGGAAGGTATCAGTGGTGCCTTTGAGAGAAATGCATTATTCTATTAACCTTTAGACCCTCGCCAGTCAATGGAATAGTGTTTTGTAGCATGTCCTCCTGCAGCCTCTACAGCCACTGCATTTAAATATTGCAAACAGAGCAGCTATTGTTAACTGGCATACAATGAGGCCAAGGGCGAGAGGTTGCTATTAACTTGGGATTGACTGTTATCGGCTAGCTCCACAGGAGAGGAGTGGGAAACGCCCTCATACACGCATCATGAAGGAGATAGAGGCCAGAGGACTGCAATATTCACCCGAAAGAGTCGATCCAACTTTAATGGAGTCACTCGGAGGGATTGACGAGGCTCTTTGCAGCTGCCACATACGTTGGAGGGTGCTGAAAGGGATGCATCTCAAAATTACTTCAGCTGGAATTTGTGTCAACCCCTCATCCTCCTGCCCTTGCTAAATTCTGCATCGTCGCATTTCAAAATTTTCCCGTTCACTTGTTTTTAATTGAGCAGAAACAGCGGGGTTGGCAGGGGGGAACATGGTGGATGTCTTTTGCGCCTCACTTTCTAGATGCTTCTTGGGGTAATTCTGCGCATCTCGGGCCGAGGGCCGTGAAGCAGCAACTCTCACAGGCTGTGGCGCTGCTCGTTTTTCATGCGAGATACACATCACGCGTGGCGAGCTTCTCGGATCGCTGCGTCTCTCACTGCAAACACCAGGTTCCGCGTTCTTTTTTTAGGCCCCGTGAAACACCGGCATGAGGCACCCGGTAGAACCTTGAAGGCTGACTCTGTGTGGGACTGACGTCATCCCGAAGCTGGAGCAGGAGCACTGAATGCAGTGTACAGTGACAGGTACCATAGCACCTGCAATCATAAGCCAAGCAGCTATTTAAAGCCTATGTCTATGTCGTGACACTAATGGTTCTTATCCCACCTAAATAGCTCCCAACAGCTGCCAATAAGAAGAAACATCGCTAGGAATTGATAAACCGAAATGTTATAGGAGAGGATATCGATATCAAGGGCCTCATCCTGCCACCAAGCTGACGTGGCGAATTAAAACGTGGATGGGGGATCGGATGTGTTTTCAGAGTGCCGATAAATGCCACGCCACAGCGACGGAAGCCTGCTGCGCGACACAAACTTCCGCAAGTCCGGCGAAACGATCCCATTGACGCCTCCCTCTGCCGACGGCGGTCAGGATCAATGAGGCCTCCTCTCAGCCGACCCCCCCCCCCCCCCCCCCCCCCCCCCCGCTGTGCTGCCACTGGCAGGCTAAACGCCACGTTTACCATAAATAATCCAAGGTCCGGAGGCTGGCAATGCTTGTGGGAGGATTAAGCCCACGAGTGGCAGCCCCCGGGCTTGCCGGTGGGTTGCTGTGCCGAGCTCCCAGCATGCTCCAGTGCCATCCGCCACCCCGGGAACCCAACACAGCTTAATGAGGTGTGGGGGAAGCCAAACAGCCCCCACCTCGGGGGTGCACCCCAGCGCTCCGCAATCAGGCGGCTTCAGATAAGAGTAATTACGTGGAATTATCCCAAAATCAATGGCGGGAGAATAGAAGTCTATATAAAGATGGTGCTTTAACTCGCTGGAGCCCACCTCTCCTATCTAAGACCCTGAATAGCTTTTATGGTGGCCCTAAAGATCTAAATGATAGGATCGCATTTATGATACCTGGGGCCTGCGCCCCAGAGTCAGAGGACAAGGTGACACCCAGCAGAACGAGGATGTCGGAGGAGAATAAGGAGAGATAACGATTTCCCTTTGCCGCGACCTTAGGCTCATTACAGGGCCGAGAGACACAAAAGAGACGGATGGAAATGAGGACGCGGGGGGGAAGCAGATGGCGGGGGAAGGGGGGGGCACGAAAAGATGCGGGCGGGAAATGGCTCGGCTGACTCCAGGTGGTCGTGCAGAGGTTGTCCGATGATTCATTTAGAAACCCTTAAAAGAGCCAGCTTCAAGCCAACCAATGCGCTTATCGCCTGATTCTGTATACCGACCACATTAGGCCTTTCGGAAAGACAAGCTCAGATTTACCTGAGCCCCTTTAAAATGTATTATTTCCCGCGACTCCTGTAAACAGCACACTCGATAAGACAAACAGAGATAAAGTAAGGCATCCGGGGCGGGGGTCGCCGCGCCTCCTCCGACACACTGCCGTAATTTGGTGCAAATCCATCACTCTGTGCAGTCCCCCTCCTGCAGCTCCGCCACGTGGCAGGTTAATCACAGCTTTAAGAGAAGAGTATCAGGCTGGGGGGGTCCACTACCCCCCCTCCCCCCGCCACCTAGTATCCGGAGCAGAAGGCCATGGTAGGAGACCGGTACTGTAGCTCAGCCTGCATTCCGGAGTCCGGTGTTCTCGCAGTAATGGGGGCGTTACCCAGCGTCCACATCGACGGCCTGCACGCATCCGTATGACAGTACAAGGGCCGTCAAGAGCCACAAAAAAATAAAATATCAGCGTTTGCCTCCCAGCTGTCTCAGAGCGCCACGTAAAAATATTTTTGTACACTTGGAGAGTGCATGTTTAGAGAGGACGGCGATGTCACAGAGCTGCTCCAGGTGGAACGCGGAACAATGCCACGTGTAATGGTGATGTGTGCGAGGAAGGAAGGCTTTATTTCGGGGATGGGAAAGGACATGGGTTCGACTGAAACAGCCAGAGATTTTCACTCTGGGCTTTACAGTTCTGTGCTTTAGGTTATGTGGTGGTTTTGTAAGCAGCAATGTTGGGGGTTCAAATCTCTGTGTCTCATCCAGGCTGTACCCTGCCTCACTGTAGATTCATGTGGCACAGTGATGGGAGGTAGGAACGGGGACTTTATTTTGGGAATGAGAGTGAAAACGGTCTTAACCAACAAAGCAAGAAGAAATTACATCAAATACAGATGTATCAGAAAACAAAACAGAAATCTGGTCACAGGATAGGGGCCGGGCTACAGGGTCTGCACGTAATAGGGGGAATGTGGGAAAATGTGTGTTTTCTCTTTTATATAAGATGAGTTATACTTTATTGATCCTGGTGGGAAACTCTTGTGCATACAGCAGCTAGGTACATAAAGTGCATAGATACAAACACACTGCAAAGACAGTACACAGTGCGAGCAAGAAAACAAGCACAAACAAATTTAAGAATTGAACGAGTTCAGGAAATAGATAAAAAATAAATTAGCAGGTGGTGTATGTGCAATTAAAAACAGACAGCACCAGCCTTTTACTACAATCAAGATGCGATGCGGTAAAAGTTTATTTTCATAGAAATCGGGAATATGGCACAGGTGAAATGAAAGAGTATGTTCGTCATCTGAATTTGCTGCACCCTGGGGTGAACACACTCCCACATCTGACACTCTGAAATAAATATATTATTTTTGTCGTTAAATAAAAGGGTGTTACGCATTATATGCCATAAATTGGCCAGATGACACAAAGATGGTATTACCATAGTAATGTAAAGCGTTACTGTTTATTTGAAGATTTTTTTTAATAGTATTTTATTCAATTTCAGCCGCACTGTTAAGAAGAGGACACATTTTGCAAAGATAAAGGAATATTTTTGAATAAATTTGTCTGCAGCTCATTCTGTTAAAAAATCCTGAGAAAATCGTAAAAACTCAGAATCATGAATCATATCGAATCGTGAGTTTAGTGTATTGTTACATCCCTATTTACTAATATGTTTATTATCATCATTAGCTGATGTCGAGTCTGTGTTGACTTTTAGGGAACTTACAGAGCCCATTTCTCCAGAATGTTCCATTTTTTGTCTGTATCCTCAAGCTTCCCAATGTGCATTCTGGTACTACCTTAATATGTCTTAGACTGCAAAATAGCACTGTGACTTTAAACAGATAGATCTTGACACATTATATTCGTTCCCCGTGACTTATTTGGATTTTACGCTTCTGTGCTGAGGGTTGCACATCGGCTCAGTGGGCAACATTGCAGCTTCACACCTCCGGCGCTCTGGGTTTGACTCTAAAATAGCCTGCAGGCTCAGTGACTGTGCCCTGTGACGGTCCAGTATCTCATCCAGGGTGTACCCTGCCTCATGACCTGTGCTTGGCATGGGATCCACGCTTCCAGGGACCCGGTGCTGGATGAGCACTTTATAGAAAGTGAAGGGATGGAAAGGCTTGGAATGATACTCAAGTTGATATTTTATTCAGCGGTGTTTAAGATCACTCAAACCCTAAATTTGCATGGGGCCCCCTGTTGGCCACAAATAATCACTGCAATAAATATAAAATCTACATATTCCTTAATTTAAAGATGTTGAAGCAGTGTGTTCTGCTAACCAGCTAGCTGATTAGATAGCTTCTGCTAGCTTTTATTTATTTAGTTTTAGTTTTTATTTAGTTTTTGAAACATCTGAGGTGAACTGATTGGTTGGATGAATAGAAATTATGAATGATTGATACCTTCTGCCTACACTGCTTTGTGGCCACCTTAACCCTGCATTGTCTGCGCAGTACAGAAGTTGGAGAATGAGAATGATGTGGCTGTTTCCAAGTGTGACATCGCTTGTGAATTCTGAAGGGGCAGGTGCACTGGAAATTGGCTTGAAATGAAGGGTGTCTGAAGCACTCAAAACTATACAAATCTTTAATGTAATATTATCGAGCATTCGTGAAATATCTCAGCAATTTGCTTTTGGACATTTTAATTCATTTCCCTGACAGGCAGCCGCGAGAAGGTTCCTTTAATTATGGACGCCTTTGTGCGCTTCGCACGATAAGAACAAGTGCTCTATTCATTTGGGTGAAAGTGAAGAGAGAGTTTGCTGAAGTCGCGATGACTTTGAGGGACTTGCCCTTGCTCTGGTTGATTTTGATGCAAACTCAACACCGTTCCAAGCGGGGAAAATCGGTTATTTTTCACTCTGGCGCGTGGGTCATCCATAATCGTGTATGATTTTAGAAGGCAACTAAGATTCAGACTGTAAGCTTGGCTTTAAAGGAGATTTCAAAAGTGCATCCGTGAGTCTGTTTTCAACAATCACTGCAACAATCACGTGCCACACAATTATTTATTCGTCGGGCAGGGGCTAAATTGTACTTTTCCCCCAGTATGCAATTCAATCTTGTCAGCACAGTTAGTCGTGACAGGGAAAACACGCAGCCGCCTAAATTCTGCTGGGAGGGCTTCCTGAACATGAAGACCATGCCGCTGTAGCTTTAGATATTATTCCTTAATATTCTCACACGACAGGAATTATGCTGGTGGTTTGTGATGCCTACAGCGCTTAATGCAGATACCATCATACTGATCGGGGGGGGGGGGGGTTTCTATCCTACCCCGGCTTCAAACCTAGGGCTTTTTTTTTGACTGGGGGTGGGAATGTAACATGAGAACAACAGACAGATCAGGGTCATGTGACTCACAGTGTCATACCGTCCGCCGGGTCAGGAGATAAGGAGTTATCTCTGGGACGATATATTCCAAGGGAATGAGGAGACTGACCCCCAACGGCCATTATCGGATGAAGCCAACCACTCGCCTTGTAATCGGATCGGATAGGATAACAGGAATGCTGTCACGGGCCTTTTTTAATTATTGTTTCCTGATCGCAGATACGGTTCACATATTTCACCATGCCTGTTTCTGTGCCAAAATCTGGATAAAATTCTTTAATCTCCTTTATCAACCAGCTTGCGGGTTTTATAATTCGTTCTGGAAGAAAGGAACTCCTGCCAGTGTCTATCGTTGGCCATACAAATCGAATCTGATAATCCATGAATAAACAGACTCAATACATCAAGGGGCGGGCAGAACCCCGCTGCACAAACAACTCCAGGCTTTCGCACTATCATGACTCTGTAAGGAGCCCGGCCCCAAAATGTGCTGCCCCTCTCACACGCACGTGCCCCTCCTCCTTAAATGGGACTCCCATCCTCTAACAGAAAAGCGCGGCAGCGTCAACGACGATAACAGATTAATGGCCTTGGTTCCAGTGACAACAGTAAATTACCTTCGTTGCGTCGGCCCGTTTCCGTGATCACAGAGCCCACCTGACATCCTTGGCGATGGCTGCCGTGATGATATACGCCCTCGTTGGAAGCAGTTTGTTTACCCCTCCTGCACTGTAATGGCTGGGAACTGCAACAGTAATGAAATATTTTACATCCCAACCGGCCCAGATGGAGAGCATGATAATATGCAATCATGTGCTGAAATTAATCCCCCACTCCTCCCCTCCCCCAAGTGTCCCAACCCCAAGCCAAAGCACATGGCCAAAATATATCGTGACCTCAAGCCGTGGCCAGACACGCTGTCATCCCTCCTGTACAGATGTGTTAAATAATTCACCTCAAACGCCCTCCATTAGAGACCAGTGACTCACACATTCAGGAAACATCAATCCGCAAACACGCACGAGGGTCCCAGATGTTGCCTCGTGCCGCGTTTATGTGGTTCTGTTTGTTTACTTGAGGCCCGACGTGACGCTCCAAATTATACCTCAATGGGAACAGCCGATGCAAAGAGCGTGATCTTAATATCGGAAACGACTCAGTGTTTGAAATGAGAGAAAAGCTCTTGCCACAGAGATTTATTTCCTCACATAATCTCAAAGCGAGCCCTTTTGAAAACGATTTTCTGGCCTGGACGTTCCAGGCTGACGATGGGGGAAGCGGATCATTCTCCAAGAGATGACCCTCCATCAGAATTTAAAATGCCATTTACAAATAGAGGAATGAGGCACAATTTCATGAAAGCTTTAAAAACCTCAGATCGACTTGAAACAATTACAGAGTTTCTTGCGGCAATTTCACTCTCTTTCTCTCTCTCTCTCTCACACACACACACTCGCTCCCCCCACCCCCACCCCACTCTCCCTTCTCAATTTAAATGGGCCAGGTTATTGGAATTTGTAATTGCTGCAGGGACATTATTTCACGTTAATGCAGTCCAATAGGTAGTGTAATTGTTTGCTCCCAGGCAGTGGGGGAACACGAACCTGGGAGACGGATCAGTTAGGGGGGATCAGAGGTGAGTGGCGGGGGCCGTGTAGGTGCCCCAAGCCCCCTCCTCCAATTGTCTGTGTCTGCATGGGCATGGCACTTCCATAATGGGATTCTGTAATGATCATACAAATGGCCGCGATTATGGAAATGCCCCGTTAGAGCGGAGCACCATGTTTTTACATCCCCACCCCCACCCCCCAGGAGCCTGGGGGCATCTTGACACACACCAGGGAAGAGAACGTTCCCCATTCACTGACCGCAAAAGCAAGATTGGAGCCAGCTGCCCCCCCAAGCCCCCCCTCGTTGGGCCAGAGATGTTGCACTCTTTGAAAGCTTGATTCACCTCAATCATCCCCCCCCCCACTTCATACCCCACTGCTGACTGCCAGGGTGATGGGAAAGGGGCAGGCGCTTGGAGACATTGGGTCACCTTGGAAGACCCCCCAAGAGAGACCCAGAGAGGAGATGTTTGGCATTGAGTTGGACTGGTCCATTAGGGTGGCTGACGGTTTGGTACGACTTCAGCTGAGCCCACCCAGAACAGACAACCACAAAGATTCACTAGGATCAAAGCTTTCCAATGAGCTTGGGGGGATGGATGGGGGGCACATATGAATAAACATTGCTATCTTTAGCCTTCATACCTCTCGGGAGGATTAACAATGTAGTTAAGGAGCAAAGCTTAAAACATTGTGGCATTTCAAGCCCCAAAATACCCCATGTTTTTTTGCCTGAACTGGTGACCCTCCTCACCATGTCAGGCCTGGGCCTGGGGGAGACGTGTTCTCACAGAAAGGGTGGGGGGGGGGCTGCTATTTTAAGCACTATTTGTAGGGTTATTTTTGCTGTACACAGCACATGCCACGTAACTCGAACACGGATGTCACATCATGTGCTCATGTAAGTATCACCCCCCCACCAAACTGCTTACTTTCTCTCCCTCAGTAATTCTCATGCCAGTCCCAGGAGTTTCAGCTGCCTTTTCTTCTGTTGGTCGTTTCTATTCCCATCAAAAAAGGATTATTCAGTTTTGCCTCTTTTGGTCCCCATCGCCAAACTCCCCGTGTGGCACCGTTGCTTCCTTGAGCCAAATCAGCTTTGCCATAGGATCTTGACTCTTTGCATACATTACCACTCTTTTGGCTATACCTGCACCCAAAGACCCTTAGGCATCAAGGAGCCTCTCAAACCAAATTTCTGTTCATTAATATTAATGAACCTGATTTGTGATTGTCAGAGACTAATCTTAAAATGCTTGGTAACACTTTTCATTAAGTGCACCTTCATAATGCATTCCGTATGCATTCATAGAACATTCAGCACACCTTCATAATGCATTCATATAACATTCATAAGCAGCATGCAAGTACACCTTAACATCCTAACATCCCTTAACAGCTTTAATATACATTAATAACAAACATTACATGATTATACAATTATATGTTTATTATTAGTATATAATGTTTGTTATTAATGTATATTACAGATGTTAAGGGATGTTAGGATGTTAAGGTATACATACATGTTTATGAATGTTTTATGAATACTTAATGAATATATTCTGAAGGTGTACTGAACGTTTTATGAATGCAAAATAAAAGCATTATGAAGGTGCAGTTAATGTAAAGCGTTATCAAATATTTTTTTTAATTAATGGAAGGTATACAACTTAATGTGACTTAATAATGAGCTACTTCCAGCTCAGATAACAGCCCGAACCCATTTCTATGTTTACTCAAGGCTTGTAGCACGAAATGACCTATTAGCAATGATACAGGAACATGCAAACCCTCAAAAAATCAGAGACGAATAGTTAATGCTAATGAGACAGGTAACAGTAGCCCGCTCACAGTCAATCAAAAGATCTGCCGATATGTAACACCTACTTGGATGATGCATGGAGACACTTTGTGGAAGAACATTAACCACACTCCATTTGAAGCGTACAGCTGAAGGATAATTTTAGCAGTTTTTATAACCTGAATAATCAGTTATTTTGCTGGCACAGAGACCAAAAGTTGTAAAGAGCACCACTGGATCATTGATGACCACGGGAAGCGAGGACCTCAGCCTAGTCATCCAAAGCAGGCCACGTTTCCAGCAGTGAGCCGACGGCTTCTTTAAGCTCACAGCAGTGTCATTGGTGGGGGAAAAAAAACATTGAAAGTGCCCCCAACACCCAGGCAAACAGTGCTTTCTAAAGCAAGCTGCTTCCAAGTCTAACCATACCAAAGTACCCTGATATTTCATATCTTCTGGTGCTCCGCTGAAGATGCTGGAGATTAAACAATGGGACAGATTATGAATAAATAATATCGAGGGCATTGCCAGGGTACAGACTGGGGCTGCCGCGATTAGTCAACGCAGTCGATGACGTAGACACTGAAAAAGCATCGACATCAATATTTTAAATCAAAGCATTTTATGAGTTATAAAATGCTTCATTATAGCGCTTCAATATCACTACGTGACTGGGGGAGTAGTTCAAATTATCACTAAACAAAAAGGCGGTTTTACACTGCAAAGTTTTGATGGTTTGCCATAGTGGCACTAGCGCAATGCACGAGTACCAGTGGAAACACACACACGCGTTGTTCTGGATGATGGACCGCCAGAGTAGGTAAAACTACTGCATTGTCTATTCATGTTTATTAAATTGCCATTAGTATGGAGAGCTTTTTAATATCTTTTGTACTTGTAGGTGCTAAATACATTCATTATTAAAGCTGTAAAGAATCTCCATTGAATAAGTGTTTGTAAAAAAACGTTTAGGCTAGAATCTGGGCATATTCTATACTGACCAGTGTGTGTGTTCGTGCATATCGGGCTTGCTGGGACCAGTGTTATTACCATAAAATAAAACTGAAAGGAAAACAGAAACTAATTTAAAAAATTGTTAAATGAAATATAAATGAAAACTATATTTACCAAAAAAAACGTGTCGGACTTTAATCAGCAAAAAGTACCGCCACCTCACTGTCTTTTTAACTAGTTAAACCACAATATCTCCTCATTATAAGATGTTGTAGTTATTAAGCTGTCCCTTTCTTTACTGCAACAATACTACTTATTGCTTACTTGATTTACGAAAACAGTAGCATGTGGTGCTCCGCTAACCAAATTTAATAAGCATAAAGATAAGCCAAATTTATGCAGAATACTAACTTTTGGGCATCACAATATCCATTAATATTTTTGGCATACTACTAATCTGCTTATCGAATTCTGTGGGACAATAACATCTGTATAGTTACATTATCTAATGCCCTGCAGTAACATACAGTTTGCTGTTGTCAAATAAAATAGATGGTCAATCTGATTTTCCGGAGGAATATGAATTGTTTAAATTAATCGACCAATTGGTAAAATAGTAGATAGACTAATCCATAGAAAAATAGTCATGCATTATAGACACCAGGAGGATCCAAATGAAAGCCCCCCCCCCAAGCCTTTCTGAAAATGCATATCCCAATGTTCTACCATGGACTTGTAGTCAGGGCAAGCAGAGCCTCACCGGACTTAGTCAAATAAAAATAGCATTTATGAAAAGTAAAAAATAATAATCATAATGATAAAATAAATATATTTTTCCAGTGAACTTAAAAATGTCACTTCTATATGATCACAATCGTTTTTTTTTTATAATTAATCTCAGCAAATATGTGGAGCTCAGCTACAAACACAGGGATAGATGAGAGGCGCTGGCAGCGACAACCTCTGACTGGCACCCGCGCAGTAGCAGGTTGGAGCGCAGGTAGTGAGCGAGTACCTGCTACCATCTCCAATGTAATATCTGTAGACCCCGTCACTACATGTCCTCACCTTCCATAGTGTAGGTAACTTATTTCACGTGTATTAAAATATTTAGGCTCGCTGGTCTCGTCATAAAACTGCAATGAAAAACCAGCAGGAGAAGCATTTATCAACATCTGCCTCACTGAGGTAGTGGGGGGGGGGGGGCTTATCTTGAGCTGAACTGAAATTCATTGTCAAGTTTTTAACCCGCGAAGTAACATTTACAGTATTACTGACAGCATAGGAAACACGTATGAAATAAAACCAGTAACAAACGTAACCAAACACTACACGGTATCTTGCTCTGCCATTACATATACAATATCAGTCAAAAGTTTTTGCGTGCACTGAAATTTTCTACATTTGCATGTTAATCACTTAACATTTACTGAAAATACACTCAAAATTCTTTGCTAACAAATTTACAGCATGCTCACCATTTGAGCTGTGAATTAAAAGTTTATTAGCAAGAAAATGTCTTATCTTTGATTCATCAAAGTAACCTCCTCTAGCAGTTATAACAGTAGAGAAAATCAAATCTGAGGCATCCTTTCTACAAGGGACATTAAGTAATGCTCTGTTTTATGGGATTAAGAGCCTAGAATTTGACTATGCCAGGGATGTCAAACTGCAGTCCTGGAGGGCTGGAGCCGTGTGTAGCTTAGCTCTTTCCCTGATCCACCAAATAAGATTTAGCTTATGGGCTGTGTAGTAATTAGCACAAGCAGTTGAATCAGGTGTGTTAAATGAAGGTAAACCAAAAACTGTGCAGGGCTCTGCCCCCCCAGGACTGGAGTTTGACACCCCTGGACTATGCCATCACACAACCAGTGAATAAGATGTCAGACATAGACTGTTACATACTTTTTCCATGTTATAAAGGAACCTTGTTTTATCTGACTTACATTTTCATTTATAGTTGTTCAATTAACTTTCCAATGCTTAACAAGAAGAAATGGAAAAGCAGTAAAAACCTGTGGTGTGCAAAAACTTTTGACTGGTAGTTTAATTGTAATATTTAAAAAAGCAAGGCGTTTACCCGGGATGCTACACTAACGTAGTACAAGTGATTCAATAGTAAGCTGCTCCCATCAGGTGAGGAACAGCTGCATCCCTAGTACCTATGGTACTGTAGAACAATGGGTACCGTCAAGTTTTCAGAATTTTGGCATTGGCTAGGTACCGAAGTATCGGTTCTCGTGACATCCCTTAATATCTGTGTGCTCTACTAAACTGCATTATAGCTCACTTTCTAATTTCTCACCTGATTATATGTATCTCCAGAGCAAGTACCTGTTTCTGTCTGGCCACGGGTTTCAGCATGCGTCTCCCTGTCCCTCTGTGCTGCCTGCATTATGACCAGACACCATTCTTTTACCAAAAGAACAACGACTGACTTCGATGCTAATTTTAATTTGATATACTGAATATAGCGCTTGTATTAACAGTTTTATTTGCTTTAAAGTCCATTTTGATGGTACATAGTCCCTCCATGCTAAGCACTGGTCGTATTCCCGGATCACCACGCGAAAATGTAAGCCTTCACAGCGCGAAATCGCTAACGATACCTACTTGGGTATCTAGTTTCTTACTGTCTGGGGAAAAAAACACTCGTATGTCCTACTTTCTCCGCTTTTTAACTAATTCCTTTTCCATTTCTCACCTCCACTGACTGACGAAATTTTTAAAAATCGCCGGATTGTCGTGACTGCACAGAAAAACGTGCTGGGCGCAACCAAGTGTACACCTGAGGGGGGGCCACACACTTTTTCCTTAACAAACGGAAATTAATTGAATATAAATAGGAAAACAGCAAATCTGTTGAGAGGGTTAATGAAAAGAAGAGAATTTAACATATTCTGTACTGTATATTGGGGGCAACAGATTGGCATTTTCTCAGTATTAGAAGGGACACGGCCCCGGACAAAGAATGCGTGGTTACGACCATGCTAAGGCTGACCCAGAGCGATATAGTGGCGACATCCTAGGCGGCCCATTGTAAAAAAAATGGCAGAGTAATTTCCTGCCAACTTCCGGGTCATGGTAACGGTGAATAGTTCCTAACCTGTCGCTCAAGGCATAGAGTCACATTCATTTCCACTGCTTACCAGGTACTTTAAGCGGTATGTTGATAAAATAACAGATTTTAAAAAACTTTTCGTGCGTTACCTGTCATTAAAATAGTAAATGCCGTTATTTTGTTTTTTTTATATGTGCTCAGCGTTAATTGTTATATGATTATCATAATTAATAGTTATGACCTAAGGTAGTTTAGCCAGCTGTATATCGAAGGTAACGTTCCCATTTCACTAATGAGGTTGTCAGTAAATTACTACTGACGCAAGATGACGTTACATATTAAGCTGTTTTGTTTATCAGCGGATTCATGATTATATGTAGCTGTACTGTTACCATGTTAATACACCTTATTAAAATATCAGTTTGCAGCTCTTCTCGAGTCACATCGTTCATTATAAATACTACCAAATTGATGGCAAAATAGCTAAAAATTATTTTGTTGCAATTTCTCTGCCAAAACAAATACCGGGTTGCGGTAAAGTGTATGTATTTTGCGTGCGCTTTTTGACGGTTGCATTTGTAAACAGCGTTCGAAGACTTCGAACAAAAAGTGTTTTTTTTCATGTTATTTTGTCTCCCTCAGTTTGAATTACTTAGAATATAAAAGAAGTAAATTATAACATTTGTTTGTATATATTAAATTATAACATTTGTACCTATATTTTTTACTCATCGTTTCCCCCACTCCCAGTCTTTTTGCCCCTAAAGTGTGAGGTGTTAATGGGGCATGATACAGTGTCGGTTTTTGCAATGTTTGGCCAATTTAGCTTATTTTGTGGATATATAACAATGATAATGGATTTTGATCACTGGACCCTTTTTTGAGGTGGGTGGTTTCTATACAAATAAATAAACATGAAGGCATATTTTGCCTGGCAGGCCTTACTAAACATTATACGATATTGTTATTTGTACGTTATTTCTATAGGAAAATGGTTGAAAATAGCTGAATTTGTATACAGTTAATATTTCTAACTATTTTTTTCCTTAAAAATTAAGGAATTAAGTTTTACCGTGCTGCAAGAGAAAAAAGCAACTTATATGGCTTGCTTGAGGACCAGTGCTTGAGATGTAAAATGTTTAATTTGTTTGTTTGGAACTATATATTAAGGGTTACATGAACCACTTGATCGCATGGCGGCAAGATCAATCAGTGCCGTAACACTATTTCTCAACTGTTCTGGACTGGTCACCTTTATATGGACCCTGTGTCACCAAGGTTGTTGTCATGACCACACCATGAACCCAGCAGGTCAGGAAGTTAGATCCTGTGGTTATTTCCAGCTCCTATTTTTTCCAACATTCTTTCCTTCCTGTAAGTCTAAAACAGGGTCTTTTATCTTTGATTGTTTGCTGTTTTTTTTTCCTCCACAATTTTCCCTGGTGACTACAAGTCTGCATTTCCGCCTGGATAAATCTGGCTGATCTCCAACCTTCGTTTGTATGACCCCGTGTTTGCCTGGTCCCTTGGTATCTGCACTTGATTTACTTTTCCGATTCCATACTAGGGCCTATATCCGGTTATCCACCAGCTCACCTCCAAGCCAAGGGCTTACACGCTAAATCGAGATGCACTTTTCTCCAGACGGGTGTTGTTACACCTAAACTAATTGTATCCCAGATTAAAGGGGAAGCTCTGCTCGAGTATCTGGATTTGCTGGGTCCCCTAGATAAAAAAATGACATCACTGTTCACACAAAGAAGATACTTACTGCTTTGATTTACCAAGGTTTTCTGATGAAATCAACTATTTTGGATCTAAAAAAACAGATTTCTATGGGGTCTTGCAGAAGTCTCATTTTATCACCAGTCCAAAAATCTCGTGATGTCTTGATATGAGACTGTTTGTAAAATTTCAAACGTTTCTCCCCCTCACTGCCATTGATTGTGTACCTCAACCTAAAATTTTAATTAATTCTTATGTGATTCCTTTTATTTATGTATTGCTCTCTGTTAATATATTTTATAATTGCTTTAGGAGCAATTCAAGCAACAAAGACTCATTGCTGAATGAAAAAGAGACATTTCCTGTCATGACATCATAATGGGGGATTGGAACAGTAAAACTGTCCTCTGTAGTGGCACTGAGCCCAGAACTATTTAGCTATACATGGTCAGTCCAAATTAGGGCTGCATCAGTATGAAAAATTCATGGTTTGATAACCGTAAATCCCAATATTGTGGTTTTCAATGGATGTGCGATTAATTGCAATTTTCAAAATGTAATTAGCAGCCCTTCATGTACGCCCCCCCCCCCCCCAAACCAACAAATACTTCAACAAATGATGTCACATGAAGTTGGCAACCTAACTACAAATTGGTGTGTCGTTCTCAACAATAACAAATTTTTTTCTGAATCCAAAGTGTGCCCACACAGTCGAAACAGTTCTTTGTTGTGGAGGGTACAATATGCTATTAACGTTACTTGCACCCTTGGTTTCTTCAGAACACTTTGATATCTTTAGACTCTATTAGCTAGCTAACCAAAGGATGTTGTGTACTGGGGGGGGGGGTCACACCTGTGCACACATTATGAAAATTACAGCAATTGTCACAGTTTTAGGAATAGGAATTGATGCAAATTGGGAGTTTTAGATATTATAGATATATTACAGTGATCCCCTGCTATACCGCGGTTCAGCTATCGCGCCCCGCGGATTTTTCCCCAACGCATCACAGTTCTCTGCATACCGCGTACCTCGCTTGTGGTCTGATTGCTGTGAGCAAACTTTTTTGTCAAGTTTTCGTTTTGTTTTAAGCCCTACGATGGCTCCCAAGCATCCTGCATCTTCTAAGCCTTCTGGTAGTAGTGAGCCTAAGCACCAGAGGAGGACCTTAACCATTCAGGAGAAGGTAAAACTCCTGGATATGCTTTAGGAAGGAAAGCGTTACACGGACATCGCTCGCCATTATGGCTCGAATGAATCAACGGTACGATACATCAAGAAGGATGAGAAGAATATAAGAGCCACCGCATCACTTTCCTTTAGTCAAACAGGAAAGAGGGTGGCAGCTCCTCGGAATAAAGCCGTCGTTAAAATGGAATCACATACATATACATTACATGTTATTATTATCATCATTATTATTATGTTACTCATATCCTTACCCCAACATCCACTTATCATATGTGTTTACAAAGTGTTTTTAAATGAGGTTACATGTGTTTAAAGCGTGTGGGACGGGTATTTTAAGGCTTAAACTATAAAAAAAAAAATGTTTCTATGGTTTTTGTATATCGCGGATCTGGAACGTAACTTCCGCGGTAGGCGGGGTATCACTGTATTAGCATATTTTTGTGTCACTGATGTTATCGTGTTGTGAAATAATTTTAACTGCAATGAACAGCATTAGTGATATGACTATTTCAGATTTGTAAGACTGTTTCACCCCTAGTCCAAACTACTGTATTGATATAGGAAACACCCATCCATCCATCCATCCATCCATCCACCCACCCATTTTCTGACACCACTTGTCCTATTCAGGGTTGCTGGGGGTCCAGAGCCTACCCCAGAGACTACAGGCACAAGGCAGGGAACAACCCAGGATGGGGCACCACCTCATCCCAGTACAGGAAACATATTCATTTTATGACAGATTGCAGCGGACTGGCATCCCATCCTACATCTCCAGCCTCCTGCCCTGGACTTTCTGTGAAAGGCTGTAGGGCTCACTGAGGCCCTGTGCTGGAAGGAAGATGGATGGATAATTATGATTACGTTGCTCATTATTATTCCATGATGGATATTCATTGCAAAATAAAGGAAATTTCTAAATTCTTCTCCTTTTCCAGCCATTTATTGTTATCCATTCCTCTATCCATCAGTTTTCCAAGCACTTATCAGGTACAGGGTCACGGGAGGCTTGGAGCTTATCCCAGGAAATATAGGGCACCCAATCATTATGAAATTAGCAAAATTATACCCACACCACCACCTGTTATCAGATAGAGTATTTTACTGGTTAGAGGAACACCACCCGTAAATATTTCCTTATCTTCGTGTGCTTGCAATGCCAAGCAGTCCATCGATCTTCTAACTGCTTATTCTGGTTAGGGTTAAAGGGGGGCCTGGAGCTTATCCCAGGCAGCCCAGGGTTAGTGTTTCCCAACCCAATCCTTGGGGAATCCCCACAGTCCACATTTTCA
The DNA here is from genome assembly GCF_048594095.1 of Paramormyrops kingsleyae. Classification (NCBI taxonomy): domain Eukaryota; kingdom Metazoa; phylum Chordata; class Actinopteri; order Osteoglossiformes; family Mormyridae; genus Paramormyrops; species Paramormyrops kingsleyae. The sequence continues at coordinate 14,195,306 of NC_132812.1, forward strand.
TTCTCTCCCAGCTCCCAACGCATTCATACCAGGTATTCAGTGTTCTTGATTGGCTGGGAGCAGGGATACCTGGGATTCCGCCGCTGCGGTGGGCAGGAATCTCCCTTTCAAGTATGTGACCTTTAGACGAAGATGAACATTGTGGAGAGGTCCTCGAAGGATACTCAACTTTTCATATATGACAGACAGGCAAACTATCCATTTAAGATCATTAAAGCTATAGGAGTATAAGAAATTCCAGCAATAAATGATGCTGTTTGTGCAAACTCAGCATGCTTGCTCTGTTTACCTTCCACACAAATAGCTAACCCTAATCATAGCATTCACTGAATCTGCCCAGGCCATATTCAGTAACAAGCCAGGCATCCTTTGTATTAGACTTTAAACAGAAAAATAACTTTCCTCGCAAGCAGAGGGATTATTACTAAGCTTTCCAGTGCTAGCTGCAGTTTCACCTGTGTGTGAACCTTTGAATAGCTTAAAAAAAACATACTTTGACGTTCCACCCTATGACACCCTAGTGACGGTAAATGCTTTTCTTTTTACAGATTTTCAGCAGATTCTTTTGTTGAACTTTGGTGAGATTTCTTCTCCTACTGTGATAAGTGTTAGTGGCAAAATGGTTAATTCATTAGTGTTATAATTACACCAAATGATTGCATTTAAATGCTTGCAGGCTGTAAAAAACATTTTTAAACTGTACACACTGGGTGTGACTCGAAGGAAGAATAAAAAAACAACATTGCACATAGTAGATAACGATGCAGCTGCATATGCCCTCATACAGAGTCTTTACTTTATTGTTTTGGGTCTTTGCATCTCTAGCTGTGATGTACAATATCTGTAAGTGTGTCGCTATGGGGACGCAGATATGTAATGGATTCCATACTTTGGTCACATTTCAGTGAGCTTAATTCTGTAGGAGCGACGTGCGTCTTTTCCCCTAAGAACACAAGGACCGCCCATCAACGCAGAAACCATGCCGTAAACCGCAGATTTGCACCATTAAAATTGTAATGGACCCACCTGGGACTCGGGCAGTTTGAGCCAGCAGTCAGATGTAAAATCCAAATATAAAAAAATAAATATAAAAACAGAGGCATGCAAGCTGGCAAGTTTTAATCGTATTCGTGGTCAGCATGACCTTCTGCACCCTTGCATTAGGGCGTATGCGTTGACATAAGATTGACAGTTGGCGAGATGAAGTGACAGTGGCTGTGGTCGATATTAATTCCCTACAGAAGTCTCAGATTCCATCTCCAGACGGTGTTCCTCGCACCAAATGGCTGAAATTGTGATTTCCGAACAGACCTCCCATTTGTAATGCATTCCCTCTTGCAGCATACCCAATATTACATTTGCAAAAAAAAAAGCAATATATCACATTCTTAGACAGGAATTCTAAGAATCAGATTTTGTATTTCAGTAAACAAATTGGTCTTCTGCCATAGCACCACAAAACTCTGCATTTTGTAAATTTGTTCAAATTTTCCTTGACGGGCTGCACACTGGTTCACATCATAAAGAAATATTTATCAATTCCTACAAAGAGTAAAAAATATAAATTGAAGGTTAAAATGTTGCTCTACAAAGTTCCTAAATATGACAGACCTGCCCGCCATTTTCGATAAACGTTTTAGGCAACATTTAAAAGGAGCTGGGATTTGCTTCTGTCTCCTCAGAAACCACTAAATTCATCCGCGTAGAGACATTCCCTAATGACTCTCAGGCTGCCATCTGAGTAACCAGGTAGAATATTAACCAAGGTTGGGCTGACCACACCAGAGGTGACAGCCTCTGAAAATTACGTGTGCAAGCCCCCTTGACTATTTGTTTACCTTGAATCCTTTATTTAATATAAATGTTTTGCTTTCACCCTTTTCTTGATCTCTCACTGCAAATTGGCATTACAAAGTGCTTTTAGATTCAGCAAAGCTGGCGTGCTGAGGTAAGAATGGCCCATATTTAAAATATTCTTGTAGACTCGGTGTTTCACGAAGAGGGCTGCAGTTTAACAACTAGTTTAGAGGCACATAACACCTGTTCTTTTAGCTTGGGGTTAGCTAATTAGCAGTGCCGCTACCTACAGAAACACAGGGACAAAATGTGCCCCCCCCCTCCCCGTCCCTGGCGGGGCATAGCTGTAGCATCAGCCACACAATTCGCTTCGATTTGCACACTGTTCTTTGAGGAACAGAAGGAAGTGAAGTGATTCGGCGGTTCTGTGTGCTAGCTGTCAGATATCGTTAGGCGAAGGACGTGTGGTCAGCAGAGATAGCAAGCATATGTTTATGTCACAAAACAGTGCCCTCCGAAGCAGGCTGATTGAGCTGAGGCTGACAAGGACAAATTCCCCTTCCCTGCCATTTCCTCTTTCTTTCTGAGCTGCCAGATAATGCGAGAGAAACTCACAGACGGCCTGAAACCGCTGACATCAAAGGGCCGCATCCAACGGGTTTTATTCAGATTAAATGAAACACCAAAGGTCTTCGATTACAGTCGACTGAGGTCATTTTTTTTATTTATGTTTGTTTTGTCTTTTCATGGCTTTTTTTTCCTTTCGTTCTAAAAAGAGAGGCTATTTTCGTCTGGCGGATAATAGACAAAATCGCATTTTTCATATGCTCTGATATCTTCTTTCACACTAAAGCACAAGCAGGGGACTCTTTGAAGTACCTCATTTTAAGGTGAGGAGCTGGAAAAAAAACATCTTAATGGACAGCCATTAAAATTCAGGCTGTTCAATGCTGACAAGAATGATAATATGTTCTACATAACACAATACTGCATTTTTAATATAATAATACATTTTATTATACATTGTATTATAGCTTTTGCCTGTGTTATTCCCTGTGAGTTATATATTTTTGTCCTCATTATAGCCACTATTGAATATTTTGAACAGATTTACATTTTTCTGAATACAAATTGCTAAGTACACAGCAATACAGCTGAATGTCCAGTCCCAAAACAGAAATATCTTCAAAGTGTTCAGAAATGAAGAAATTCACCCAGACTGTGTCAGCCGGCTTCTGCTCTGGTCCAGATACACAAAATGTCTATAAGATAAGAGCAACTCACTGACCTCAATCTATGCCACTCTTAGACTGTGGAGCCGTGCATGATTGGGTCGGCTCTTATAGTGTTTTCCAGAAAACCGATTCTTACTGATTCTAAACAGTTTGAATTCTGGTTTAGTTCAATGCAGCCTTAAAAAAGTTTAGACTTAATGATTTATTTCCAGGGCCACAACTGCAGGGAACTTTTTCACATTTCTGTGTAATCCTAACAATGCTGTTTCTAATTGTTTGAAGGGAGATTATTGGGGTCGGTTTCTGGTAAGCTGCACCGGGTAATGACAGCTGACTAAAAAAATGACTCAACGAATCTGTCCTTGTTATGAGAGAAAAAAAAATGAGGCCGATTAGTGTTCAGCCATAAAATTTAAAGTGGGGGAATTTGTTTCCCGTGGGTCATGAAGGGAAATTGACGACCGATGGTGAGACGAGGCGAACCCCCCCCCCCCCCCATCCCATTAGCATTTAGCTCAATAGTATGTTTGTGCAGAAAGAGACGGCCTTGCTCCCGCGGGGGTTGGGTGCGGCAGAACAGAAAGCAGGGGTGTGTCACACCCCCCCCCCCCCAAACAGCGAGGCTCTAGTAAAAAACAGCAGAGAATAATGAAGATCCCCTACTATTGGCTCTAGTGCATCGCCACGCCATTCCTGTAGCTTTCCCGGAGGTGAAAGAACGCCAGGAAAGATCCTTGCCGAGGGATGGACCAGAAAACATGGCTGCTTCTCGCTGTTGACGTACGAGCGATAGCAGCGATTACTAAGCGGGAGGCTGGACCTAATGACCCAGTAATGACTGGACCCTCCATTACTGTCTCAGAAGTCACACATGTCGGGGGGGGGGGGCATTCATTTGAGTTCGCTCCCCACCTTCCCCCTGCTCTCTCTGGCCGAGGATTAAGCCTTTATAAAACGTTTATGCAACGCTTGTTTAACAGAAGCCTGGCCTCATTTCCTCATGCGGCTGGTGAGTTTCCAATCTTAAAGGGGCATCCGGAACCTTCATTCGTCTGGGTGGGTCACTGCAGGCTGGAAAGCGACTGATATGAGGGTGAATATGCATTCTGCCGATGGAGTGACGTCTGTGAAATAATTCGTTCTGGGTTACTGACTTGCTGTAGATGTTTCTCCCTAAAATAAGTCTTATAAAAGCCGATAAATGCAAAGGCCCAATCGGTTCATACGCAGGACAATTATCTGTGTTAACATGGTGCTAAGAAAACAGTCTGGTGGATATGAATAAATGAATTATGTATATTTGCTCTTTGAGCTTTGCTGGGAACAATAAGCCGGGCCTGGTCATCTGACGGACGCTCGCTGTCTCGTCCACGACTTTAATACCACCTCAGAGGCCACAGGAGATACACCTCAACGGGCTGTCTCAGAATCTCTCCAGGCAGAGCCCTCCGCCCTCGCCACGTCCGTCTCCCGATAGGGGCCCCGCCTCCCGCGCCTCCGCGAGTCCAATCCGAAGGCTTCTCCATCAAAGCCGGGCCGCGAGGACCCTCAGATAGGCCTGGAAGCCTCTGTGCCGGGTTTCCTGTTGGGATTCGTTTGCTGTTTGATTCACACGGAGAGATGGGAGCAGCCATCTTTATGGACACGCTGCTGTTTTTTGTTACTTTGGGTTGTTAGCCCTAAACTTGCAGCACGGTAGGAGGTTAATAACAGAGAGGCACAATGCGGGGGTGGATTTATAAATGAAAAGGAACAAACCAAAGCCATCAGCCCTTTCCTTCATAGCCCCAAACACCAGACCATTGTTTTGCTCACTGTTTAATGTGCCCCAATGATGCACAATGGCTTGAATATACACCTTGTTATACTATATTGAAAAGCCTAATAAGGAATTGAATATTTCATTAAAGCTTTTCACATACTTTGTATAACATATTTGTGTACTTATAATGGGATAAATTTGCCTTTCCTGATTGGCCCATTAAAACATACTAAAATGCATGTGCATTGTAAATTTTTTGTGATTCAAACATGTTCTGTATGGATTATTAAGGCGACCAGAGGGTCCTGCCATATGGAGAACTACTTAAGATTGAACAGCATATCATTTAAGCTGTTACTCAAAGCAAAAATGCACTTCATCATTAGCACTGCAATGTTAGCATCATAATTATAACTGCATTTAGTGCGTTAGCATTGTGATGTTAACATTGTAATTATTAATGCACTTGGGAGTTAGCATTACGATGTTAACACTATAAAGGTCTGTGTACCAAAGACAGTTATTAAAGGCATTTCAACTGCCAGGTCTTATATGAATTTAGGCAGGTTGAAATCAGTGGGCCCTAACCATCTTTCCTCATTAATCATAGCTGTGCTCTCCTCTGTTGCTTGCCATGTGCAAATTATCCCATTTATAATTCACTTTGTGGAGACACTTTTATTCATGGCGGGGTGTGAAGGCTGTTTGTAACCGGCTGATGACATTCACCTTGCCAGTCATGTAGCCGCAGGCAAGATGTAAAGACGCCCCCTCCAGGCCCCCTGGCTTAATCAGCGGTTTTCAAAAATGCTGTCGTGCGCTTCGATTCTCTGGTTCCATCAGACAAGGAAGAGTCCAGCATGTACAACAGCAGTCCAAGGAGTGGATTTCGTAGGTGCAATTCAACCCTGACTGAATTTTCCCTCAATCGAAATGAATACTAAGGAAAATAAGTTATTTTTTACTCTGTTGTAGCTCACAAGGATTTTCTAGTCTCAGAGAATGAGTATCAGTGTTTTTTTTAATCTTCTTTAATCTATTTGTTTATTTATTTTTTTATTTGCAGGTAAAATATTATGCCCTGAAATGAATGTGTGATGACTTTAATTCATGGGCTGTAATTCACATAGTATGGCTATACTGTGTAATTGCAATGTTATTTAGTTCTGTTTTTCTTAAGACTATAAGAGAGCAGGGGGGGCAGGCTGTGCCGGAATGGGGCAAATTCAGATGACCATCTCTTCAGCCACCTATTGGCCATTATCAGTTGTATGAAACAATTTTCTGATTTTCCCGTTAGGCCCAGACTTCCTCGTACTTCCGTAAACCCCCAAATTCTACTTTTGGCCTGCATCCCTGTGTTTTTGCCCAAGTTGCTAAAACCAAAACAATTACAATTCACTTTGACCACTTCACCCCACGATTTGTCCCCAAATCCCCAATAAAGTCCCTGCCCCATCCTCCGGTCCCCAAAGGACCCCATGACGTCCCAGAGTGTGAAATCCTTCTGCTGTACTTTTGGCTCTTTGGCACTGTTTGAGGAGGGACTCCGAGGGAGGCCTGATTTAGCCACATGTATGTAAGGATGTGAGCAAAGATTAAGCGAACGCTGTCTTCGCGACCCATCATCCCCCCCTTTCCGATTATGGCAGTCGGCAGTTTGGTACCTAACTTGATTCCAGGAACAGACGGGAGGGGCGCATCTCCTCGGAAACGCCTTTGAAAACTCGTGAGGTGCAGTGGCGGCTGCCGTGTTTATCTTTCATGAGTATTGATGACGGGATTCAGGTTGACATGTTGAGGTGAGGCCGGGTAAGGTTACACTGTGGATCCTCCATCTAATTACCTCCGAATGCCTGCAGAGTCACATCACGACGCTTTTGACTGGGATCAGGGCCGGGGAGCCTGTCAGCTTAACGTGAAGCCCAAAATACAGATGTTACAGGTAATGGATGGCTGCCCTTACGGTCCCGCATTAACCAGGTCCTGTTAATGAATGGATGGACACTACAAAGCATCCCCCACAAAATGATACATCGCCACGGCGACGGAAGGGGAAAGACAAATTACCTTTAACTCGCTGACACGAGCTGCTGCTTCTCCTCCCTGCAAATGACTACTGGAGTTATTCTTGGCTTCCCCTTTTCAACTCTCGCTAAGGTCTGTCAAGGCACAATGTAATATCCGAGTCCATTAGCTGTAAAATTATACTATGGCCCCTTTCTCGGCTCTGCCGTGACGGGATTTTCCGGTTTCCCACTATTGCGCCGACTCTCCAAGGAGGGAACGTATTAAACGCCTCACCACCTGCTCCCAATCGGGTGGAAATCACAGGGAAAAAGAAGAGAAATGCAGGTGCCGCTCTCAGATGAGGAAGGAAGCCAAAATATGTTCTAGTCATTGTTGTCAATAGACGACCACAGGGCGACCGGACTTTAATCAAAAGCTGAACACAGTAGTAGCAGGTAATCAAGATATAACCATTGATTAGGAAGCATTTCTCCCCTGAGGTACAACCGGCAGTCCTCTGACTGGAAACTCAGCTCACCTATTAGTGATATTAGTGGTCCTTCAGTTTTAATTCCATCCCGTTTTTCATTAAAGCTGGAATTGATTGAGGAGAAGATTGATGCACAGATCATGCCCCCCCCCTACCCCAGCCCCCATCCCCCCCCCACTGGGCTTCAGTCATCAAGACTCTGCAGGTGTCATCTGATCTTGTCCGGATCACTGATTGTTCTGGAAAGAGCTCTGCCGGTCTCCTGCTCTGCTGGTGGCATTAAATACAGTCCCATGCTCTATGGTCTCTAGCCGCAGGTTCGACAGACGTGCGATGATGGATTTAGGAAGGAAGGAGACTGTAGATCGTCCCCTCCCCAGCCGGCACTGCCTAACGGCTGAAATGAACTTTTAAAGAGAAATATGTTTAATGGTTCAATTGATTCTGAAAAGAAGTGGTTTATCCATCTCAGACACCGCATGCTTGCCTATTAAAGTGACAAAAAATATGGTAACGGTCTCCTTTTCTTAAAAGGCAAATATGTTATTGCTTGTGGGTCCAACATCACTGACTGAGGCAAGCTTATGATTTTTACTTACCTTCCCACGAGCGTCACCCGCAGGTCATGTGTCCCTTCCTGCTTTTACACCCTAACATGTTCTGTTAATAATGTCTGAAGTTAACTGTCTTTATACTTAAGTCCCTTATACATTTGCCTGAAGCATTCTTCCAAAGCAGCTTAATGTAGAGGAAAAGAGTACAATGTGTGGCTCGGTGCCTGTCATCAGAAGGTTGCTAGTTCAAGCCTGGCTTCAGCTTGTCTGTGGGTCCTTGAGCAAGGCCCTTAACGCCCAGCTCCCTGATCGCTGCTATGGGTGGCTGCCCTTTGCGGCCAGCTTGCTCTCACCGACAGAGAGCCTGTTGGGGGAGGCGTAAAGAGAATTTCCCCATGGGGATCAATAAATTATTATTATGACCTGGGCATTGTTACACAATATAGGAGTCTATGCATACCTCCCCTGTTCATAGTCTAGAGATACTCAGTGACGCATTTCCCTGCACATTGTACTGAGTGTAACTGTGTATCTGGCACATAAAACTTTTTTTTCATGCTTTTTCAATCATTCATAAATCTAAATGCATATCCGTGGCATTGTATTATATTGCAGAATGGCCGGGCCGGCTCCAGCTTTGTAATGTTGGGTGGGGGCCATAGCAAGGATACCTGCTGCTGCTCTCTCTTAGACCACAAGGAAATCAGCTTTTGAATGAGCTTTCGATAGCGATGCAAACTATGGAAAATCCATGCAAAGAAGCTTAGTCGTTAGGCTCTTTTTTTAAGATAGTCGCCAAAATGGTATTAAAACTCGTTAATTACCTATTTGCTGAAACAGGGAGACTCATACGCTTGGGCCCCAGGGTGGATCAAGCCTATGACTGAATGGGCCAAGCTTATGATTGGGGGAACCAGGCTTACGATCTGGTGGGACTAGTGTATGATTAGGTGAGCTAGGCTTATGATTTGGTAGGACAAGTTTATGATTGGGTTGGCCAAGCTTATGATTTGGTGGGACAAGCTTATGATTGGGTGGGCCAAGCTTATGACTGGGTGGGACATGGTTATGATTGGGTGGGCCAAGCTTATGATTGGGTGGGCCAAGCTTATGATTGGGTGGGCCAAGCTTATGACTGGGTGGGACATGGTTATGATTGGGTGGGCCAAGCTTATGATTGGGTGGGCCAAGCTTATGATTGGGTGGGCCAAGCTTATGATTTGGTCGACCAAGTTTATGGTGTGTATCAGAATGTAAGAGAAAACAAGAAAGAGAAAAAATTTCACTGCATCGTTAGCAGTATCTATCAATCAATTACCTGATGAAAAACACAGTACAGGTGTAACATGCATAAATAATTCATTAGTCATCCAGGGGAAAAAAAATGAAACAAAAATCTAAGCAGAGACCAAAAGATCAAATGTGTTTCTCACATGGTTAGCTAATAACAGCATGTGATGTTCAGATATTAAAGAGAAACATTGCAATAAAACAACAGATAATACTCAGCTGCAGCATAGCTAGACAATCCGGAATGATATCTGTGGATGTATCGACTGTTGGCGCTTTCGGGATTATTGAGCAAATGATTTTGATTGTGTAATCTATAATGTAGTGAAATCTAAAATGAGATTGTTATCACTGCTAATGGAACAAGAGAGATATAAAGAAACATTACTGAGAGGGAAAAAGAATTAGAATTATTTTCCATGTTTATCTACATCTAGCTATAGATAAAGCCTGGCACTCCCTATTAAATATTACTAAAATGACAAGCAAGAGCCAGTCGTCAGCTAAACCCCCTCTGCCCTTTCTCTTCTGGGTATTTTGCAGGAAAATCCAAAATAAAGGTTAGCTTCAGCATGTGTTTTTTTATTGGTGGGTTCAGAGGCCTACCAGGCATGAGCGATGTTTAATTACATGGTTCACAATTTATATTGGTCTGCTCACAATAATATTGCATTCTGTCTCATTGTAATTATTATTTTTATTTGTTGTTGTCTTTGCAATTATTGATATTATTACTGCTTTATTTGTTAATTAAGTGGCTGATACATATTATTTATGCAGCTTCCTCTGGAGACTGGCATTTTGATCAAAGTAGCAAAGTTACATTAGTCGCCGATGATTGAATATGAATTATTTAGAAATGCCCTATCAATTATTGGTCTTAAATAATTTGTATGTAGACTCCAAGTGAACCCACTACTGCTTCCAACATCAAACAAAGCTGATTGGAGGATTTAACCCATGTTTATTCTGTATGAAAACTAATCAAGTTTAGAAGCACCGTACTGTACCTTAAAAGCACCCCATAATTGAATGTCTATAGATGGATTTTCCAGTTGAAATGCAAGCTGATTTTTATTTTGAAGGGTTTAGCTAATTTTCCTGCGGTTGGATTATATTTACAATGTTGAGTGGCTCCATTTTTCTGTGTATATTTGTTATGGAAATTTATGGAAATCTGTTTTCTTTCGAGTGTTATGAAGACAGCCGGCAGTTTTCTTTTGTACGGTTATTTTGATTACGTTAACACTATAATGATGTAGATGGGGGCCTAAAGTGATTTTTAAATATTTTTTATGCAAATAAACATAGGCTATAAACAGTAAAATTAAAAGTACAACATGTACACATAAAGATGTTCACTGATTGCCATAAAGGATAGCCTTAAAACAAATACGACCTGAGTTTTAGATTAAGACTGGCATTCTGTTTGAAGAGGACGTGTCCGCAGTGCTAGACCTCCAGCCTATTCTGAAAGCACCGGCGTGATATCTTTTCAGACTGTCTGGTGCTTTGTTCCCAGAGCGCTTCCTTAATTCTCACACGGGCTGGCAGAGTCGGCTCAGGAGGGAGGCAGCATTCCCGCAGTTTGCTGATATCCTGAGTATTCCGCTATCACACGTAGCGTGTCAGGCCGAGATCTGAGGGGAGCTTGCTTTGTGAAGCGCAGCCGGTGTGCCGATGACGGAAGATTCCAAGGCCAGAGCGTTTACCCGGCCTGCCAAACAAGAGCGGGAAAAAAAAAATCAATGATCGGTGAGTTTGTTGATCATTTTTAAGGTCATTTTAAAAAGGCATTTGCCAAGGTTACAGCTCTCAGCTCTATCTCAGGGGGATCTCTCCAGTCTTCGGAGTCTGTCTACGGGAAACAGCAATTTAGATCCCCCCCCCCCACTCCTGAGCCCCCACCCCCGATCCGTGGGGGCAGCTTTTCACCGATGCTGCCTGCAGCGTGGCCCCGCCATCCCGCCGTAAATCAAGGCTGGCCAACACCTGTGCGCTACAGGCGGTGAGGAAGACTCTTGACAGCTCGCATGGCAATTGCAATCTCCAGGCCCCCCTTGCGCGACGCCCTTTTCCCAGAAAGCTGTCAAATATGCAAAAAGGGTAAAGAGGCGCTGTCATCCGGAACATGCTAGAACACTCCGGCTCGGTAGGGATCTTCTCCACAAAGGCCTTGATATGAACTAATAAAGCACTTTCACTTGACAAATGTATTACCATGGACTGACCTGTGTTGACTTGGGGTTTTGGGTTTATCAGTTTTTTGTGCACAATTTATACATGCCTGCCCCAACAATCCCATGGTCATCTCCAGTCAATGAACCACCAAGAGGAAATGGCGGGACCACATCACGCTAGATCTCCATGGGTTTTTGGTAACATCGGGCATCACGTCAATGAGCATGTTGCTATTGTTACAAATGACTCCGAACTTTGTGTCCCCTGTAAAAGGTGTAGCTTTTCATTCATTTTAATTCATTTTCAAGGGTCTCTTCATTCTCAGCACTGGGTTCAAAATGATGCACCTGTTCCTAGGCAATTAGAAGTGGTGTCCAACGGTTTACCAGATTTCCAGCAAAGTCCTCTTCTGGGTGCTACAGAGTGCCAGGAACTGTGTGCAGAACTGTTGACGTCACAAGTACTTCAGATTATGATGGGTAAATACATTATGCAATTAACATCAGAAAGGCAAAACAGCATTGTGACATTCAGAAAAGTCAGTACCACTGCCAAAATACGCTCTAATGGCACATTTAGGGGTGACATTTTGCATCAACTCAAGGTCGACATCCAGCGCATTCTGATTGTCACCGATAACAAATGTCAGCTTTGGAGGATGGTTATATAAACAAGAAACAGTCTCAGTATTAACATAATAGTATTTGCAATTCATTATTATGTTTTTCCATATCTACAGATATACTGTACGCAGCACACGTTCCCAGGGACCGCTAGGTAATACACTTCAATTAGTGATAACTTGCGAGATGCTGTTGCCTCAAACCTCCAAAGGGTTGTGCATGGTCTCCCAGTGTCCCCTCCGCCATCCAAGAAAATGCGGTTAGGCTAATCGGTGCTTCGAAATTGCCCATAGAGTATGATTGTGTGTGTGTGTGCGCCCTGTGGTCGACCAGCATTATTTCCAATATGTTCCGCAGCCTGTGATAGGCCTCAAGCCTACCCCCAGACCCTGACCAAAGTAAGCAGTTAGGATGGACCCCAGATTATGAATGATTCATACTGTCCTCTGTGTGGGATGGAGTGTTTTTTTGCAGAAGAAGTGCAATAACAACAACAATGGAGAACAGAATCAAAGTCTTAATTGTCAATTCTGCCATATGTAAAGGATTCACAGAGGATTAAAATTACGTTACTCTCAGACTCTGTGAGACCTTAACGTTGTTGCGTGTGCTATGGCTCAAGATCCGATGACGCTGTTCGTTAGCTGCAGCGGCTAACCATAAGCAGCTTCTTCTGTTCTATTACATACTGTACGCTGCACACGACCTATTGGCAAATGAATTAATACTTTAATACCTTAAATTACAATTTGAAAAAGGGCCAATTTCTCAAACTACTTTAAATGTGGGAAACACTTTGCAAGGGATTCAATTAAAAAGAAGGACATTTTCAGTTGTTTTGAATAGCAATTTGGATTTGATGTGGTACGTTCTTTGGCTTCAGAGTGGATGTATTCCTCCACAATAAAATTTTTAATATATATTGTTTTAAGTCTTGGTACTGTTTGAAAAAGCAATTTTCACTGTAATGAGGTGTGTTGAATTAGCTGGGAATATGTGCTTTACAACATTCTAACATATTTGTCACGTCTTAATTAAAGTGCGTTTCTATCATCCTTTCAGACATTTAAACAATTACTAGAAAATCCCATGCCTGCAATAATGATTGTTAATGTTTATTTAATCGCAAATCTGTGCCACAACCAGAAAGACAACAGAATTTATTTTAAGCAGAAAACGAGTTTTGCAGTATTGAGCCTTCAATATGGGCCTGGTTATTCCTCATTAATAAAAAAATGCAACACATTAAGTCTGACCTTGTCAAAATCCATGACGATGTAAATATCTCCTGAAACACTGGGTTGTAAATACCATTGACTGGACAAGTGAAGAAAATATCGCCTAGATTTTACATCAAACCCCAACTGTGTTTTACCATCTCAAACTGTTTTTTTTTTATTTATAGGTATCTGTCAGACAAAATTAATATCAAAGAACTTAATCTCCGTTGCTGTCAAACTGTCCCCTTGAAGAGCTGTTTGGAGAGCGCTCTGGAGCTGCCAGGCTGTCATATCGCAAAGGCTCCGCTTTGTTTCCAAGACCACTCTTTCCCTTTATCAGAAATTATTTCCTCGGCTCATATTTCTCTCTCCACTGAGCGAGGGAGACAACCTCCATGTTTCCCGCAATGTGTTCTGACAGAGACAATCTTGTCCCCCACTCCCTCCCGCTATTCTGGAGTTCTCTGGGGTACAGGACAGGGAAACCTAGCATTCATATCTCGAGTATCGCTGGGCCCCGGCTCGTATCCGGCGGGGGCCCCGCTAGCCGTCACCTCATCTCTTGCACATGCTGCCTGACGTGAGGACGGATCCCCCAGGAGAACAATGTTAATATTGAACAAGCTTCCCGCTGGATGGAGTCAGAGAACATGTCGTATTTCTGCTGTGATATCCGTGCCGGCCACATGCTCGGGAAAAGGTAAGTGCTTGTAAATGATGGCTTAGAGGCATTTTTTCCCCAGAGGGACCGCGGTTCCTAGGAACATAAGAAACTATGTGACAGTCAGCCACTGTGAGCGGTGAACCCCAGGTATCTAATAGCCGTTGCATTAAAATCCCCCAGGGCCAACCCACTCGACCATGTCCTGCGAGTGTACCGTTATCCGTCTTCCCTCCAGTCTGGATCCTGTTACGGAGGCCGATTTCCATCTCTAAACACGCATAGCAGTAGGGCTGTGAGATTAGCGTAAGATGTATTTTTAGTACTGGAAGTGATATCATGGCGTAACTGGGCTTTCAGAAAAAAATACATCCCGTCTTTCCAAAAGCAGGAATCACACATGTCAGGTGTGACCCCCTTCCGGCGATTTTACCGCTTGGGATCAATACAATATATTCATCAATCTAGCCAGCTAAGCCTCAGGATCTCAGAGGTTGGGTATTGCCAGCGGTCGCACGCTGACCCTCCCGTCCGGCGAGCCGCAGCCCAAAGGCAAGCCCAATAACATCACTCCGTGTTTAATTTCATTACCGCTGTCGCGCGCCTCCCAGCGGATGCGTCCGCCGCCGCTTGCTGGGGAGCTTCCTGGCACAACAATAGGAAGAGCGGCCTGGGGATCTAAGAGGGTCCTTATTGATGGTGTTGCTGCAGCACAAGGCAAGAGGAGCTTAATCTCTTTCAATTACCGGGCCCTGCTTGTGGCCAAAGGCGGCCCCGGCTTCCCAGTGCACGGTGGCTCCCTCGAAGAGCCTCTCCTACCTCCCTGTCACTAATGAGTCCCTCCTGCCGCAGCCGCGGGCAACCGCGGGCTATCCCAGCCCTGCCTAGCACTGTCACGGCATCCAGTCTCCAGACACCCGAGCTCCTCCACCAGACATATTTCCACGCCCTGACTCCTGCCGTTCCATCACGGGGCCTTGTTTGCACTTCCTGGACGCTGAGAGCACACGGCGGAGCATAATTGAACGGCTGGCATTTGCCTCCCCCTCAGTCACCACCCACCATCTCAAGAGGAGCCCTGGATGGCGAGATCTGAGCTTTTGTCCCCTCAGAGAAGGGGGCGCCGATCACAGAGCTATCAGAACTCACGACATGAGCCAGGGCCGTGATGCCAGCCAGTCTCTTCATTCATAGAGGCATCTTGGGCAAATAGGCGGTGACAAACGAGGGGAACATGCTCGACAGAGCAGATGGTGTTGGGAGGGAGCTAATGCTGATGTATAACTCCAACATAACCCAATAAGACCCCTACGGTTCCAGTAACGGCCCGGCCCCCCCCCCCCCGCCACCACCTCGGCCGAAAAACGACTACATATCCTCGCGTCACGTTTCATTATCTGTCCTGTCGATGAAACTGTGATGGGGTTCAGGAAATAAAATGCTGAATTTGCCAAACGCGTGCATTCTTCGGGGCTCTGTGACACCGGTGGCTTGCTGCGGTTCCCCCGGTTGCGCGCCTGCTCCAGTGGAGCGTAAATTATACATGAATCGCTGTAAAGCGCAGCCTGGCCTGTTTCTGAGGACAAAGGGCTTTTTCATGTTCCTGGGTACTCCAAGTTACTTTCCACAGAGGAGGGAAGGGGAAAAAAGGAACGACAACAAAGCAAAATATGCACGATGCCAATGAATGCTGCAGAGATGATTATTTTAATTTGTCTACGGGGGCTTTGTTCCCCAAAGGAGATGCCAGCTGAGCTCATGTTGCTTGCTCCCGTCGTCCCTCACCGATTCCTCAGGCTCTCCTCCGAACATCAGCGAACGTGGTGATCTGTACTGGGCTGGGCTCCCACTCCTGGGTTTTCCCAGGTCAGTCACATCCATCGCATGCAGGATGTGGTTGCCTTCCTTCTGCCTTAATTGTCCATTTAATTGAATTATGCTTATTCAGTGAACTGAACGACTGAAATGTAAATCAGTGACAAGCATGTTCCTGAGGTCTCATGTGAAATAAAAAATACCCTTTCAATGTGACTGTTCTGTTTGCACAATTATAGTAAATCCTGTTAACCCACACTTGCTCGAATACATATTAATGCATTGGGCAACAAAACACGGTATTTTTCTGATTTTGGAAACTTTGTTATTAATCCTTAACAGAGGTGGACATTTCAGGTCCAGAAAGTAAAAATCCGGATTTTGTTTTAACCAACCAGTTGAGCATAAAGAGTCATGATCACATAGTACTCAACTACCTCCACCTCCGGCAACTACCCTCCAACCTGCCTGCCCTTGGCTCAACACGATGCCTCGCCATCCATCCTGCGGCTGTGTGTCTATTAATCCTGCCATCGTGCATCAAGCACCACGTGCCTGCACCGGTCGGCCGCTGCATTGAGACATATATTTCAACCCCTGTATTAGCTTAGTCATTTCATCTTGTCTGTATTAGCTTAGTCATATCATCTTGTTTATTTGACTCATCTGCCGGCCCCTGGAGGATGGGCTCCCCCTTTGGGTCTGGTTCCTCCCAAGGTTTCTTCCTCTTAGGGAGTTTTTCCTTGCCACCGTTGCCTTTGGCTTACTCAATGGGGGGTCCTTACGAGGCAGAAATGTAAAGCGCATTGAGACAATGTAATGTTGTGATAATGCGCTATATAAATAAAATTGAATTGAATTGAATTGAACTGGATGGTTGAAACAAAATCCTGGTCTGGATTTTTACTTTCTGGACCTGAAATGTCCACCTCTGATCCTTAATCATTGCTTTATAGTATGGAAAATGTAAGTTAATATGATGCTAAGGGGCGTTAAAATGCAGGCCGTTCCCAAGGTAATGTCGTCATCTTCACAAGATGGAGAGTGTTTGTTGAGCTCAGTTATTATATGCAGCCCAAATGCCAGTATTATTGTCAAATGTAATTCTCCAGAATATAAAAATAGTTCTGATTAAAAGCATTGACATTCTGCTTTTGCCAGAGCGAGAGTCATTATTGAATTACCGTGCAGTTTTTCTACCTGCGGATGGCAGACTGCGGCACAGAGAATCGCATTGCTTTGAGTGTTTTACTCATTTAGCCATAGAAAAATATTAATTTTGCTCAAGTTTAAGGATGTCACCTGTCACTAAGCAATTGATACAGACAGGAAATCGCAGTGGGTAATTTAATAGAGCTATGCTCAGCTCATGAGCACTACGTCATGTTGTAACTGTTTTAATAATGAATCGGTTACAGAGAGACAAGGTCACCTACTGTAGGTTTGGCTCTGATTACACCTGATATTCAGTGAAATACTTGCTAGTCACCGGCATATATTTGTTTGTGTGTGTGTGTGTGTGTGTGCACGGATGTAACAGGCTCAAACGCTTCATCTCAGCATCATCATGGTGTGAAAATATTTATTACTGTATTCTCTTCAGATTTTCTCACAGCATCAGAATTTAATATGTAATATATATGTAGGAATGTCATGCTTAATAACTGGCAGTTAAAGTTTGCTGTTCATGGAAACATCGTCACGGTGATCACCGGCTGGTGAGGCAGGTGCAATGACCGAGCAGCAATCCTACATTATATGGCTGATTTGCTGCATCACCGTTTCCTGCTGTGTACACCTCCTCTGGGCCCAGCCTCTGTAATCCATACTGTACCTACTCAGGATTTGCATGCTGCGGTCATTTTGAACATGAAGGACAAACTGCTTGGGATATTGAAAACTCCTGTTGGGATTATTGTTGAAGGAGATTTGAGCTGAGTTTGGGGATATATGGATGTTAGATGGATAATGGTTGGTTCATGAGTAAATACAAGGGATTATTTAAAAAGGGTGTTATTTTTTGAAGGTCTTACTTCATTTAAGGTCTTATAAAATAAGAATTACATTTCAATATAATAAGCTTATGTTTTTTGTGCATCGTTTACAGAGTTGTTAATAAATGTATTCTTAGAACTTCATTCTATTTAAATGTTGCAGGTAGGCCTCTTTTCACCTGTGACACACTGAGTGCAATGTGCTTTTTTATCTGGCGTAATGGTTGGTTCAGGCATTAATTATAAGCACAGTGAGATCTAACATATAATTTTTTTCCTCGGCCTAAACTTTATTGTATTGGTCGCCTTATGGTAATCTTTGTTCCAGTGCAAAGCGAGAGGGGATCAGCATTTCATTATAGCGCAAACGCTGCTTATTGATCAGCTGGATCCATATATAATTTTGGTTCTGCTCCCCAGGTGGCAATTTTAAATTTAGCATCGAGAAATTTAATATTGATGCCCCTGCTACATCTGCAAAAGAACTTTATTTATTTATTTCTTGCAGTTGTTCTGTTCTGTGCGTGTCAAGAAATTTCAAAGGGAGCCTGCAATGTGATTTTTTTTTTCCTTTTTAATGCATAAAAGAGTTGAAATGACCCCGAGGTGAGACTGTTCATTCAGTGTCCCTTAAAAAGGTTACATATACCTCCAGCTACAGCAGGAGCTTCAAAAAAATAAAATTACCGCTCTAAGCTTGCAGAAAGTGCAGGAAGACAATACAAAAATTAATAGTTTTACATCTGCGCTCTGTGCATTTCTGTGAGCACTTTACAGCACACCGCTGCTGATTGGCATACATAATTTGCGAGCCGTTAATAACTGACAAGGGGAGTTATTGTAAGCGAAAACAAAGGCGATAAATCACTTATGCTGAAAATTAATTGAGCTCTATCTTTAACAGCCATAATACATTGTTGCGCACAAAGATGCAATTGAAGTAAATGTGGAAATAGCTGTGAATGTGAAATGGAAGAAAACAATACCAAGATTACCGAAAAACCGCACTGCTGTGTAATTACTTAATTTTAGAAGTTGTCAAAGGAAATGGGCAACTTTTCAAGACATCGTAATTTTAATGTTTCCCGTCTTTTATTTACAGCATTTCCACTATAACTGGCAGAACTCTACTATAACTACTGGCATTAGGAATATTGCTTTTTTTCCCTCACTTGGCAAAATGGGGGTACACACTAGGCACAATAATTCTATCCATCCATCCATCCATCCATCTATCCATCTTCCAGCCCCTTATCCTGGTCAGGGAGGCCTGGATCCTATTCAAGGCCGTACTGTATATGGCACAAGGCTGTGGTACAATCTGTACAAGGTCATTGTGGGTGAAAAAACAAAACAAACCTCAATTTAGTACACCCACACAATCATGTAATATGGGTGATTTTGTGGTACCAGTTAACCTAAACAGATATCTTCCAAGGTTGGCGTCAGAAGGAGCCTGACATTGGGAGGGGACCGAATTTGCCCTGGCAGCAGAGTGGGGGGTTGCTATGTATTTCGTGACATCACAATGGACACACATGCAATAGCCATTTCATTTCATCATTTAAAATAAGCAGAGGTAGAAATTTCAGGTCTAGAAAGTAAAATTCCAGACCAAGATTTTGTTTTCACCAAGTAGCTGAGTACTCTGTGACTGTGACTCTTTATACTCAACTGGCTGGTTGAAACAAAATCATGGTTTGGATTTTTACTTTCTGGACCTGAAATTTTGAAATTTACACCTCTGAAAATAAGACTAATACGGTCCAGGGTACAGTTTCACTACTAAACATAACCAAAAAAAAAAAAACCCATATGATAAAATGTTTGTCTGATACAGGACTACAATCTTCGTTAGGTATATGTTTCGTCCTTGCGCTCTGCATTGCAGGGATTTGGCCTCAGTAACGCATGGATTCATAATGAAAGATAAGCAAAGTGCTTATTTATTTATTTATTTATTGGGAAGGAGGGGCTGACGACACATCCCCCCACCCCCCCTATTTCCAATGCCCCTGATCTTCCATATCATAATGGTGTAGAATCTAGGGGCTTTTGTACATTTATACAAGAATATACTTACTCGAGAACTAAGAATCCATTTTTTTAAGCCTGACCCAGATTCCCAGGACATTGCGATGCCTCATAATTTCAGTCTACATTCTCGTTTGCTTTTAATAAGTTGTGTACATCTGTAAGCGGTATGATACATTATGGAGCATTATGTTTCCCAGAGGGGCAGTAATGTAAGATAATATGGCTGTCGCTGTACTTTCCTTTTGGGAATGCGGCCTCCAGTTTCACCCGCCCTTGTTCATCTTGTTGGACACGCTGTTATTTTAATCTGTTTCCCAACGAGGGCCGGTGCTTCGACGGCATTTTTTGAAGCGTGCTATCCGAGTCCGGGCCCATGCTGGTGAATCCGGGAGTCCATCATTCAGGTTGAAGAAGGCTGGACATACTACTGCATGTTGTTACTGTCCTTTGCCTGAGTGGGGGGGGGGGTACCCCCCCTTCAGCTGTTATTCGGGGATGGTAGCGTGGCCAGGTGACACTGCGGTCAGACAGGAGCACAGGTTGGGCCTAGCTAGGGTGCTATCCACCAGGGGGAGGCTGGAGAAGGGGGGGGGCACTCAGCAGCAGGCCGGGGGGCTGAGGCGACGGAGGGTGACAGTGAGGCCAAGCCACCTGACAGGTCAGCGCATCACACTGCCCCCCCCCCCCCCCTCCCGGGGGAACATGGCACTTTGAGAAGGAAACACTGCAGCAAACAGACAGAACAGGACAGATGGGTGCGGGGGGGCTAGGCAGGCGATGGCAGGACAGATGGGTGCAGGGCCTGTGGGATTTTGGGGGGGTCAGGCGGGGTATAATCAGGCTCAGCACCCCCCACACCCTGTCAGCTTGAGAGGGGCTGGCAGACATTCACTCCTCTTTTTTCTCTTTCACTTGTTTTTCAGCACATCTTTCTCCTCAGGCTGCATATGGGTGGGTGGGTGTGGGGGGGGGGGGTGTTCATTCGGCAGCAGCCTGTTGACTTCTGTGTCCAGGGCATGTGTATCCATGTGAGGTGAATATCACAGAGCAGGCAGCCGTGAAGGGGGTGGGGGGGTGTTTGGAGGCTGGACCGAGGGCGCTGATGTTCCGGGAGACTGCAATCTGAATCTTTCCGACAGTTACCGAGTCGAGGGGCATACATCTCGCTGCTCCGGGGCATCGCAGACATGCAATCTGTCCAAGGCTTTGCTGCAGTGAACAGCTGGCCAATTCTGCAGCCGGAATCAAATGAATGCCGGCAGACCGCTTGGGGTGCCCCCGGAAATCATTACTTAAGCTCTCGGGGCAACGGGCAATTTGAGAATTTGGTTGACGCCCACTGGTCCCACTTCTGATGGCTGCTGTATGGTGGCAGGCTTATATTCTTTTTTTAAGTTTATAGAATAATACATAATGCTGGTGTTTTCTTGGTCCCCAGTTTAGCGGAGCGGTGATGCCGCAGCAGGAGACTGGGCCTGCTGGCATGCGGGACTTTGCACTGATGTTTCCATGAGTCTCTGGGTCCCTGCTGCCTTTCCTGCGAGAGTAATTACTAGTGGAACTGCCAGAGTGAGTAATGTCTCTAACTTTAATTGTACTTAAAATGTCACGCGGCCATCAGTAAGAGATACTAACTGCAGGGGCTGTGATATGCTTTGGCTTGCCCAAAAGTCTGAGGGCTTTTTATTGGCCTGTTTTTTTAAAGATGGCCATCTGTGAGAGCTGTTTACCAACAGGGCATCTGCAGGGTAAGCTTTCTGATACATCTTTAAACACTGTGTTTAACAGAGTAAAGGCTTTTGCGTGTGTGTGTGTGTGTGTGTGTGTGTGTGTGTGTGTGTTTCTCAGTGCATTGATATACATCGTCCATGAAGGCAGGGGACACCCTGGTGGGGATGATGGTCCATCACAGGGAAACTTGCTCAGGGGGATTTAGAGATATTCAGGTGCCTTTGTAGGAAAGTACTCAGAAGTACTCAGATTGCTGAGAAAGCCCATGAGAACATAGAGAGACCACGCAAACTCCAGACACATGGAGCCAGGTACGTAAATCATACCCACAACCTTGCAGGTGTGAGGTTACTTACCAAATTGCTTAGTTTTGCTTGGAATTTTCTGGCTAACTGAAAAAACTTGTAGTAACGCAGGACGAGGGCACTGCATGGACCCACGGAAAGTACAGCTTCTGTAAAGGCAGCATGTTCTGGAAGTGATCTATATTAACCGATCTTATATATATATAAAGACCTGTCTGTTTCCAGCCTATCTGGATCACTGACGATGCTCACTGGTCTCTACTGAGCTATCACCTGCTGTCTCAGACCTGCCATGCTTGCTTTCAGGTTTGAAGCGGGCTGTGTCCAGATATCCGATTTTGTCAGCACAATGGAAAATTCACATTTCCCGACCCCCCCCCCCCCCCCCCACACACACACACACACCATCTAATAGAGCCATTGTGACGACAGCAAAGTCGACGGCCGCCATGTATGTGCCAGTGTCCATAATGACTTCTAATTTTATTTTGACCCAGACATGTTTTGACAACTTTTCCTCCACTGCGCGGAAACTGAATTTCAAAATTCGCTTTGGTTGGATATGCAGCACTGGTGACAGCTGAACAAAAGTGGGATCAGTAAGTTTTGTATGAGTTCCTGCATGCTGCTCAATCCTGTTGTGATTCCTTTACATAAAGCTCAGCCACTCCTGCTCCTGTTCTTCAGGACTTGGTGCAGCTGGTCATATGTGATACGTTTTGACTGTCTTGACTGAACAGCTGTCTTAGGTTCATGCTTTGTTTGAAAGACATGGTGTAGCTCCTGGTCCAGTGCTGCTTGGGCTTATAACTGGGTATCGGTGGTGAGTGGCTCAGTGGGTGAAGTCTCCGTGAATGTGATCAGAAGTGTGCTGGTTTGACCCCAGCCTCAGCAGAAGAATCACATATCTGGGGGGGCCTTGAGCAAGGCCCTTAACCCCCAGCTCCAGGAGTGCAGCACAATGGTTGACCCTGTGCTGTGACCCCTGAACTATGAAGAGCAAGATGGGGTCAAGTGAAGAGATGAATTCCTGAATACCTGTACTTGTGCAATGGCCAATTATTATTATTATTATTATTATTATTATTATTATTATTGTTGTTATTATTATTATTATTCATTGGAAGCTGAGACTAGCTGGTCTTATGCCCAGCTGGCTCCTCAACAGCCATGTTTGTATTGTGGTTTTTGTCTCACTTGTACTTTGCTTTGATCAAGTAAAAAAACATAAAATGTAAATGTCTTCTAATGCTTTTTGTGCTTGCAGTGACAAACTCTGCAAATCTGTGTGCGCTTCACGTCTTTCAAAATAGTGCCCGTCTTGTAAAAGTGTGCATGCGATGTCAGTATTCCGCAAAGACCCAGAGCCTTTTAAAACGAATAATTAACCAGCTTTTTTTGAGCTTGTCTCAAACTTCATTGTTATTCTGGGCAGAACAGTATGGAGCTCCCCTTCTGAGCCACCGTACATCTTCACATCTTCACCAAATTAACTAGCAAGAAGCATGTGACTTCAGACACTAGATTATCGGAAGACTTTGCTGCATATGAATCGTGTGTGACACTGATGTAGCGGCCGGGAAGGCTCTCTCTCACTGCCATGTCCCACTTTCCCGAATGCGAATCACGCAGGCATGCATGCAACAAAAAGCGATATTCATCTTACTGTCGATAAGCACTCCATGAGAAATATGAATTAGGAGCCAGTCCAGAAGAACCTGTTTATATATGCCAGTCATTCGCACAAACGCGGTCTGGTCTGCATCTTCCACCCTTGATGTGAGCTCATTTTATTCGTTTATCCAGGCATTTGTGGAGTTGTGAGTTCAGCTTCTGATTCATTTGCTGCTATTAGATGTCTCTGTGTTCATGGGCTCTGTGCGTGGATTTGCCATCATCCGTTTTTTTTTTTTACAGCTCTCTCTAGTCTCTCTAACTTCTACAATCAAGCGATAAAAGAAAAACATATTTACAAATGCAAGCTCGGAAGCGACCTTGTTGCAGACGAAAAACATTAAAACGCATAACAGAGAGTTTGCTTAACATTCCAATCATTGCCCGCAGTAATGATCTATAGCTAAATTTATACTCAGGCAAGATGACAAAAATTTTCATGGACAAGATAATAGTACGCTTTGGAGAAAGAGATGTAAACCACACCAAGAAACAGTCATTGCTAACAAATCAAATTGACTTGATAATGACTACGGTAGTTTGTTAGAACATAAAATGCAGCATGTCATGAAAAAAATGCATCTCTGGAATATTGTCACACACAGCAAAGACTTGGCAATATTTCTTTATTAAAATGACTTGTGCTGATACGTCTTATACTTTTAATGACTTTTTTTCCAGTTGCTTTTTACTGTGACCATTTTAATTAATGTAGCGTTACCGCTACGACAGAGAGTTGATATATTCTAGTCGTGGTATTGGTGTGGTACATGCTAATGTCCCGGCTACTGGAGGCACAGTCACACAGAGAGAAATCCATCCATCAACATTAAAACCGCCCTTGAAATCTTTCCCAGGGGCCATTAAGTATCAAACCAGTACATTAAAGCTTTCACAAAAGAAAGAGGGAATGTGTGGCATTTTTTTTAAAGAGGAGTGAATGTCAGCGCGTAGCCACCGTGCTTTTATACTAAGGTGAATCCAACTCGTCCCATTTTGTTCTGGCCTCCGGCCTTGATTATCCCAGCACCGACCCTGCATGCACGACTCCGCAGTTTGGGAGATGCCCACTCAACACACACTCAACAGTACTGTCATATTTAGGTTTTGTTGTTTTGTTTTGTTTTTTTTTATTTTCAGCAGCGGACAGAGTTGTGGTGAAGGAAATCATTCAGAAGTCTCTAACATAACCAGGGACAGAGTCAAGGAAGGGAAAGTTAGGATGATTGCAAGGCGCCCTAAGAAACTTGGAACATAACTGGATTGGTCTGAGTCGGAGGCCCAATATGATATGCTGTCACGGGGCCCAGAATCTATAATGGCAGTCCTGGCTCCCTAAAACATTTAAAAACAATAGAAAGGCCCTTTTCTGGGCCATTTTTCCCCATCTCACTATAGAAAGTTATTTTTCTTGCTACCTTCTATAGCCCAGAGCATCCTCAGCAGATGGTCAAAGGGGTTAAATTGAATCTTTACTCCTCCCGGGCTGCCACCAGCCCCTCCAGCGCTTAAAGGGGGCACGTTACATGGGGCAAGCTCAATCTAATTGACTCGGAGCTTTGTTATTTCTGAAATCATTCCAAAAGGTAAGCTCTTTACACCATAATCCAGGAGTAGCCGTAACACCCTCTGAGGGTGACCCGATAATTGAGCTAAAATGATAATCAGGTTAGACACGGTGCCTATTTGCCTCCATGGGAACGTTCAGGCTGTGAAGCAGCCTCCAGTGGGAGGGGCGGGATGCTCCCGTGAATCACTGTGCCCCCCCCCCCCCCCCCCCAAAACACAAGGAGGCAGCGATAATGTCGGATTCCTCAAGGATCCCGAGAACGGCACCTACAAATCGTTAGAGCTTACGTACGATTAATCACGGGACAATTAAGTAATTTTTCAGTCTGATTTGTCAGCAGCTGCAGTTGTTTATAACGACGCAAATCGGGACATCGAGTGACATTGTGCGCCCATTATAAGAATGATGGCTTCCATTAAGATTTTTTTGGATTGTTGCTAGACCAAGAGGAAAACGCTCTAATGAACGACTTACCAATTAAAAGAATAGATTGGCCACAAATCATTGCGTTTACATTCTTGTTGCTGTAAATGAAATTGTTACTGCAGTGCCTGAAATTTCTGTTTTTTTTTACTGTGTGTGACGTAGGACTGAAGAGCAGAATACATTCGACTGCATCACGGCTTTCATAGTCAGGGTAGGTACTCTATAGGAGTAGGACCAGGGTGGGAATGTCCTTAATGTTAGGCTGCAAAACACGATGATACACATTAGTAATAGACATATTTAGTAATGATTAGTATGTGCACACATAAGTACTACCCATCCATTACTTGTGTGTGCGTGTGTGCATACTGTATATACTATACACACACATACACAGTACTTATATGTGCAAACTGTCTGTTTAGGTTAAATGTATAAACAGTGAAGTATAGAAAAGATGTGCTTCACTATGCACTGTATGTGCTTAGCTGTGAGAGGCTCCTGTGGAAGTATGTTATCATTTTACATGGCATGAAGAGATGCATATTTACAAGCTGACCACACGCCAGCCGGTCAGTTGACCCTCCCCCCGGCCATCCAAGGAGAGCCCAGGGGACATGCCCTTTCATGATCCCTATGATGTCATCACGGCCTCTGCCCAGCCCGCCGTCCCTCTCTGGCGCGGATGGCGCCATGTTTCAGCAGACGCCCTCCCAGCCGCCGGCGGGCGGCCCCACTGCACATCTGCGGGGTGAAGGAGATTGATGAATACGCCGCCGCACCCTGGATAGCGCTGCCAGGTCTCATCAGCACAGGAAGCGTGCGTGGAGTTTTCTGGAACGTCAGTCAATTACGGCCCATTTATTGGCTGGGTTAAAGGCTTGGGCTTCGCCGGTCGACAGAGACCAGACTCATCGCAGTGAGGCGGGAGGACGGCAGCGGAAAAGTCAAGGCATGGCCTCCAGAGTCAGCCACTAATAATGCGGGAATATAAAAACGTGTCAGAAGACGCGGGTGGGTGCAGTCTGTCCCGGCAGGGAGAGTCATGTGACTGTAATTATTATGTTCTTCTTCTCCAGGGCTGCGGTATGTTAGCGTGATCTGTTTTTCATCGAGACAGTACTCTTCATCCTTTTAGTTCTGTTGGCTTGCTAGCTGCTTGGCTAATAGCAGAAGGCTAATAGATCTACTCCCTTTCCCACAATACTGCTGTCCAGCCCTCAAAATGGTATCCTCTAATGAGCCAGTGTGTTGCATATATAATATATAAATGCCCTGGGACCCTGAACATGATAATATGGTGGAAGATAAAGGATGGATGAATGAATGGATTAAATGAATTATATTGTACAATATACAATATTCATACCTCTATAAATGTAAGCAAGATGTCTTATATATGTGTGCAAGTGCATATATGTGGGTTGAGCATGGGGGGGTTGTATTGCCTCTCATCCATTTAAATCTCCCATCCATTTAAGGGGCTCTAGGGGGTTGTATTGCCTGTTTTTGATGGTTGTGGGGGTTACAACATCGCACACCCCTAAATTTACGCCCATGTATGTGAGTATGAATGGCAGTTAACATATATAAAATGATACAAAGGGGTTGCACACTATTTGGAAGCCCACATCTTAACCGAGGTAGAATCCGAGCATTAATGTGGCCGTAGGGGGACACCGCCCTGCTTCGGTACTCCTGCAGCGGCTTTTAAATTGCGTTTTATGCGCCCGCTGTAGCGGTCGGGTGCAGGTTGCCCCACCCGACTCGGCAAGCCGCTCACGCCCCCGAGCCCCGGTGCTTCATGCAGTGTTCATGCGGTGTTATTTTCCAACGAACAAAGTCTTCCCTCCCGGTACAGCGGGCATAACAGAAATTGACATGTCTTTTCTGTACCGCATGTCGCCAGCGTGGTACGTTTCCCTGCATGTGACGTGACTTTGCCACTACGGAGATCAACGTGCGTATTCCTGGTACAACAGGTTACCCGCAAGTCTGTCCTATGCGTTCAATTCATCCGCGGACGAGGTCTGTCGGTTTCTTTTCTTCTATTTTTTTTTTTTACGATTTCTGTTCCTGTTGCTCTTGTTCAGTTCATGGCTTGCTTACTCCACTCTTTTACCTTAGGGTTTGAATATGCAGCAGAAACCCTGCACAGATATCACCAGAGAAATCCCATAGGAATATAGGCTTACATCGTTATATTTACATCTATTTCTTTAGCAGACTTTCTTTCCAAAGCGATTCACAAGCGAGGAGGATAATACATCAAAAGCATATAGTTGTCAAAAAGCCAACTAGGCATAAATGCAGATAAAGCCTCCAATATATGAATTCACACACACAGTAGTTAGTATAGTGGCATACATGTAGCATATATATATATATATATATATATATATATATATATATATACACACACACACACACACATACAGTACTATACACGGTTATGTGTTTCCACCGGTTGTTTCAAATAGATTTACAATGTGTGAGAGACCGCACCTATTTCCCAGCCACCCTTTCGTTTGCCAGTCTGTGGGTTTACCGACTTACTCCTATCTTTGTCAAGCATGACTTAACACTCATGCGAAAAAAGGGTGGGGGGGGGAGCTCTCGGGCCCCTAAGAGACAGTACCGTGACGATTATGGTTAGCATTAGCGTTTAATTACCGAGCTAATTATTCAGAGCCTTTCATCACTGCATTGATGCTGGAGCGTAATCAAGCTGACAAGATTATACCCATGACACTGATAAATAAATTCAAACTTAATGCGTCTTTTGCATATTGTCATAATCACATCAAATCAGTTTATTAATCCTCAAAAATAATTAACCTGAGACATGTAATTAAATAGTCGGTATATTTTTGTCACTCTGAAGCATGGATGAATAATACCATACATGAACGAGCCATTTATCTCTAAATTGGACGAACGAATAACGGAAAGCGATCATCAGAGAGGGGGATTTTTAAGCGCCATTGGTCTATTGTTGAGGCAGTCTACAATTATAGTCGATTATATCTTACGAATCCGTGCTGGGTGTGATTAAAATCCGTTTTCACTTTTAATTTTGAATCCATAATCAGGGCTTTTGATTGTATTTTGATACCGAGTAGGCAATTAAGGCGGCAGTCTTAAGGCAGGAGGGGAAAGTTTTGCTAAGTTTTACTGCCTCTCCTCCACAATCAAAGCTGTTCAAAATGCTTTTTTTCGTTCATTCCGCTGCGACATTTTGTTTAACCGGCTGTGATTCCGCCAGGCGCGTTAAGGCAGCAGCCAAGTGCGCCTTTAGATTACATTTGGCCCGCGCTGGCTGTCTTCAATCGTATGCTGCGGCCGGGGTGACAGTGTGGTCACTTTTTATTACCAATCAGCCCTTTCTTGCAGAAATAGTGCTGAGGCAGAAAAGCCCTCCGAAGTTATCCAGTCTTAGGCTGTGTTTTTAAAAAAATACGATTCCAGGTAGGGAAAGCAGCTTCACCAACGCAGTCAGCCCCCCCGTGCTGCTGAAATGTAGAGATCGGCTCGGCGATACAGCCAATTTATGGAGGAAGTCTTTATCTTATCGAAGTGCACTCCACGTATCTTCTACTGTCATTCTTGATGCCTTTGCCCTCTTGTGCATCACCCCATTCGGCAGTGAGTCACTGGCCTCTCTGCCTATTACCGAGCTGCTAGCATTACCGGTATTGATTCGGGGTTATGGTGCACCTAACAGTGGAAATATTATCTCCTCTCAATTGATCTAGAGAAGGAGCACGTTGTTAGGCGGTGTAAAGTTAACAGAGCCATCCTTTAACCTCGAGGAACCCGGAGAATAGGACACTTCCTACAGAAACACACCTGCAATCGGTGATGGAGTTATAGCCCTTTATCCGTCTTCTTTAGAAAGCAGTCTTGTGGCTCGGAAGAGGCTCGTTTATCATTAGTGCACAGAAATGGCAGTGTTCAGCATTTTTTAGCCTGAATGGATTTTTATTCCCGTCTCAGGCCCTCAGACACCACATGCGCATTAATATCCCCAGAGAGGAACACTTTCTTTTATACTAAGGAGGATTTTTTGATTTCTCAGGTCCACATAATTAGATATTATATGTGTGTGTGTGTGTGTATATATATATATATATATTAAGTATTGTATCGCCGGTGAGATCTACGCATCCCGACATGCCTCGAGAGCATGTGTATATAGCCCCGTGTGTGTTATTGTAAATAGCCCTTGTATTGTTGTTGTAATAGTTATGGGTGAGACTTAATTGTTTCCTGATTGTGGCGTGTATGTTTGCTCGTGTCTTGTGTGTACCCTGTCCGATCCTCACGTATCCTTAGCTTGTATAAATCTCCCACCGTGTATGTACCTTACAGTTCAGCGTCTGAACACCTTGTGTCCCTGCCGCTTTACTTCGTTTGGAGTTCGTTGGTTTATTTGAGGGGCTGTGTGTTCGTCTTTTGCTGGTTTCGGGGTGTCTCCGTCTACCCGCTACAATACATGCGTGTGTGTGTGTATATATATACACACACACACACATAAGCGATAGGGGTATTTCTAGAATAACAGCATAAAAGACTGTAAATGTTTTATAATAGCCTTTATCATTTCACATTGGTGTTCAAGTTATATAAGTAAATTTCCTATGCAAGATTTTTTTTTAAACTAGAAAGCAGTTTAGCTTTATTGTGAGTCTAGTCGTTTTTTTGGGGGGTTTGGTTTTTCTGCTTTGTTGTACATGTACAATCACAATAAAGATATTCTATGCTAAATCTGAATCTCTCTGAATCCTGCACTGGTGCATTTGCCATAATCTGTGACGATACTGCCCATATTATAGAATAACTGCATGTATTATACCTTTTTAAAAACCATTCAAAAAGACTTGATTTTTTTTGTCTTCACAAGATGAACTCAAGATCATGGTTTTCACAAGAAAACATTCCCAAATATTTATCCAGGTTTGATAAACGAGGTCCTGTCGTGTTACACTTGCTGTCCTGTGATGAAAAGTGCCTTCTGAACAGATTGTAAAGGAGTTGCTCCACACAGTCTAGCTGATAATTAGAGACATTTGTCAACCTGCAATTAAATGTCTAAAGTGCAAATCCTGTGCAAAACAGTCTAATGGCTTGATTGGCCTCATCTGGTATTTCTGGGTTGTTGTTTTTTTTTTGTAGCTGTGTTGAAAAATTGCCCATAATTCCCCTGTACTATTTGCATGTCTACTACATGTGTAAACACTTCTGACAGGCTGCGTATGGTGCACACTTCTGCATGTGCGCGTATCTTCCTGGGACTGTTTATATCCTCCCAAATAAGGCTGAGATGCCAGGAGGATGGGGATGTACGTGGTTGTTTCTACCCCACAGGAAACGTGGGAATGTTCATCGGTGCCGCACGCGGCATGCTAAACTACAGCTGTTAGCGAGGCCTCGCTAATTTCGCCTGACTCTTACAGCACAGGAAACAGCTTGTGCAGATCCCAAGATGAAAGTTATTGATTTATTTACTAAGCAAAATATCTTTGCATTACAAAACACGTATGAAAGCTCAGTGGTTAAGGAAGCAGATATGGAATCGAAAGTTTTAGATCCCCAGAGGAGCAACAGAGTTGTAGTACTTAACCTCAATTGCTTCTGTAACGTTTTAAGCTGAGTAAATGGGTGGAACTGGGAGCTAAGTAAGTCGCTGTGAATAAGTGCGACTGCTAAGTTAATAAATAATGAAAACCTCCCTCATAAAGAGCATCAGCTAAATGAATAATTGTAAAAGTGAAGCCATTTGTCAAATGTTACGTGTACTACGGTCGTAACTCTTTAATGGAAGTGAATACTCTTTGTATTAAGAACATGTCTGGATCAATAAACACGAGGTGCATTGTGGGTAATATGCTTTGCCATAACAGTGCTTCAGACATGACGTCCTACTCCTAAAGGTTCATCAATTGGGTATGGGGTGGGATAGTGAGGGATACGAATCTTATTAATGGTCTATTTCAGTTCCAGTTTATCTTATAGTTACTTCCAAAGTGGTCTGAAACATTTTTTAGGAGGGATGGACAATATTTGTGCTGTTGCAGGGAGTGAGGAGTTTATTCTATAAAACGTATTTTGTGATGGATACACGTCGACCTGAGTGCAGGTGTGTCGAGCCACTGACACAGGGAAAGCCTAAGTGATGTCACAATAGAGGGTTTCTCCACCAGAAAGCAGCACACTGACATCCTCTCATAAACCACAGGTGGATGGAGAGCTCCATGCCTACCGTGCCTGAGGAACAGATGCCTCACTGGCGGGGATCGCCGAAGGGTACGGCGGATGGCGTGGCAAAAACCGGGCTTCCCAGCACAGCAAACTCTATTTTTTGCCAGCCCATCAAAGGTCTCCATTTGTGTGCACCCGCATGCCCCATTGATGTTCCCACTAGGGGGGGCCCTCACCTACAAAATCCAGGAGGGTAGTTGGGATGGTGACTACCGTGTTGGATCAATGCCACGAGACCCCGCGGAATCCATTGGAAGACAGAGCCAAACTAGCTCACTGGGTTGACAACTAAATCCCCTTCTCCCAACAGAAAGCAGAAAGAGCCGATTGTTTCAATATCTTATAAGTGCCCAAGGAGCCGCTACATTATCCCCCCAGTGGCTAACAGCTGGTCTGGTGTACAGCTGTGTCACTGGGATCACTACCGCCGGCGCACCCACTGCTGCCTGCCTCCTGGTGCTAAGAGAAGCCACTGTTGCTGACCGAAGAAACGCAATCGGCAGGATCACAGAGGACAAAAACCGGCACGCTGTAGTGAGGTGCTAGCTGGCGTGTTGCTATTAAAGGCTGAGCCGTGTGAATTGCAAAAATCACAAGCTTCACCAGCTCCCAAAGGATCCCGCGTGGACTCGGGGGGTGACTCCAAAGTGCAGCCTCCGTGCAGACAGACTCGCTAGACGAGTCGACGGGTTTCTCGAGGCGGAAGGTGACTTTTTGGCGATTTAGATGGAAAACAACGGAAAACGCCCTCAGAGTGAATCAATCGCATTGTGGGTAGGTTATTAAATGACAGATTGAAAGAGGTGATCGCTTCGTCCCGAGGAAAGGAAACAATCTCTTTCCCCCTCCCCAGTACGCCGCTCCGCGTTCTCTAAGCGGTACAGAAGCCGCGGGAACATATTTTATTCTCTGGATTAACGGCAGATTTATTTTGCAACACGGGCCCTTTTCATTCCTTCCCCGGGGTTTGGGGCCCTTTTGTAGACGGGGGTTTCGAACTATCACTCGCTCCAGGCTCAGATCTTAAAGCGATACGGTGCACCGCCATGGGAGAGAGGAAGGCTGAAGCAGTGAGGAGTGCGTCGACATAAATGACTTCCAGTTATTTACCGAAACATGTGGATTCCCGTTGTTTTGCTTTTTCTTCTTTCCATTATAGTGGCAAAGATGTTTTTTCTCCCATACAGCTGAGGGAGGGGGAACAAAGGGGGTATCATGAGGTACTGTGATAAACGGTGACGTTTTTAAAGCTGCATGTTCCCTCCAGTAAAGGTGCCGACGTAATTAGTGTTTTTTTTTTTTTTGTCTGAAAATTTCTTTTCGTTTCATTCCTGTTTTTCGTTCTCGTTAGATTTCGTTCTTGTTCATGTTCATGTATTTTTTACACAATGAGGCTTGGTTATCAACCTCAGCGGACCGCCGCCACCTCGTCGCGTCGTCTCTGGTTTCCACGGTAATTAAAAATTCAGATAAAATGAATTATACATGGGCCCGTCCCACAGAGACATCCGCGACACGACGTTGAGGAATGAACGTGCTCACACACAGCCTGAGCAGACGGCGCAGAGCAGTGCTGGTGCCAGGCCTTGCCAATCTCCGGCGCCTGGCGCGGGTCCCCCACATGGCATCCCTCTCCCCACCTGGCACTGGGCGGGAGCAAAAGCAATGGGCACCCGGCAGCGCGGGGGTCTGCAGCGTGACGCAGGATGATGACGGCGTCTGTTTCCTCTGCATAAATAAACGAAATTCGAGAATAAATCTGATGTCTGTTTTTTCTGTCACAGCTGGACTACTTGGATTTTTCTGTATAGGAAGAAACAACATCACAGCACGCTAACACAATAACAAATACTTACAATAAATAATTGCAGTAGTCATCTGTCCAGGGGCATCATTTTTAGGACTCTGTCTTTTTTCACTTCCTAAGCTGAATTTCTGCTGTGCTGTGATAAGTCCATGGCTGTTTAATCTGGCCGTGCGAAGCCCAGAATTAAACACCTAATGAAATCCATCTGCTGGCCAATATTTCGCCTCCGTTAACAAGGTATGGAACATCCCCACAGGTCCGCGGCCCCACCCACTTTGCCCCACTTGTGGGCACACCCTCTGTGTCAATCAGGTGCTTGGCTCACCCTGGGGCACAGTGAAGCATGTCTTCATTAGCCAGCATGGGCGTGCCCCAATGCATCGAGAGCCGCGGAAAGTGGTCCACCCCCTTACGCCGTAAACGCTCGTGCTGCGTTGATGAATGGGACCCCCCCCCCCCACTTCAGGCTCCTGTTCCCCGCTCCCCAGATCGGGTAAATGATGTCATAAATTATTAGCTGGAGCGTAGCCTCTCAGATTTATGACCACAAATGTCTTTCTGCTCCGAAAGAGCGGCCAACATGGGCTGGGGAAAGCGGGATCGGCGGCGTTTCCACGCTGCGCAAGCTTCTCGAAAGATCTAACTGGAACCCATGATAGCGATACGAACACACAAGTATTAGGGCAAAAATAGCCATGTTTCTGAACAGATGCGTAAAATGAATATTCATGAATGCTGTGTCTGCTGTGGCTGGTGCTGATCTGGTGCCAGGAAGCATCCTCTCTGAGGAGAGCATTATGGTTGGGGAGTAATAAAATGTTGTCCAGTACATGAGCACCATCACGGGCTAAACTATGCAAGATGAGGGTTTGATAACCTGCCGCCGAGCCGCAGGTCATCTGCGTCACTCCACCGCAACCTTTTATTCCCGTGAGTTGACCCCGTTTGACCTCGCGGCCGTGGCGATGACCTCCCTTGTCTGGCTTCTCCAGCTCGATTTGAAATGAAGAAAAAAAA
This sequence comes from Paramormyrops kingsleyae, assembly GCF_048594095.1. NCBI lineage: Eukaryota > Metazoa > Chordata > Actinopteri > Osteoglossiformes > Mormyridae > Paramormyrops > Paramormyrops kingsleyae. The sequence continues at coordinate 14,229,766 of NC_132812.1, forward strand.
AAAGAGAGGGAGGGAAAAAAATCATGAAATGTTACAAGACGGCAAAAGAGCGCCAAAGGCCCCTCGCTCCTCGGCGTGTTTGGATTGGTAATTGGTGCAGCCCGGCCGGGGCGAGGCAGCATATGGTGCTCTCAGCGTGCAGTGAAATATTAAAAAGCCGTGTCAGCACAGAGGCCAGCGTCCCGTCGGGCCGGGGAACCTGCCGGACAGACGCGGCTCCCTGCGACAGCATGCGTGCCGCAGATGCGTGTCCTCTACTCCGACAGCCAAAGACGAAAGACCCAAAAACATTCCGTTCGCTTTCTTCTTGCTGGACCTGTTTTGGGAGATTAATGGGGGAGACTGGGAACTGGTAGCCGGGGGCAATCAAATGATTTTGGCAGAGTTGGGAGGGGTCAGGAGGTAAGCGTGCTGAGCCGTGTGGCAGTATAACGCTAATGCATGTGAGCTCCGATCACGGCTGACAGCCTTAAAAACCACTGCGTTGGTCAAACAGGTTGGCAGGGCTGAGTTTTGTGGGTTGAAACTGGCATAGCAGGCCCAGCACAGCCCCACAGAGTCCAACAGAACCACAGCCTGAGAGAGACAATGGGTCTTCCTCAATATGCGTACTTGACGTTCTTGCGTTCTCGTGTACCCTTTTTACGTCATCTTCCATTGCTGAAGACCAGTTCCAATACTGAAGAACAGAAGTAGAGAAGATGGCAAAGGACCCCAGAAGTTGTTTTTGCTCCACCCCAAAATATCAAGATTGTATCGATTACATCCACGACAGACAAGAACAATCCCACGATTCATTGCGCCCCAAGTTCATTCTTGGGAGGCAGGAAGTTAGTAAAGCCGGTCCTGCCAAGACCAAAAGTATGATCTTTGCATTCCGGGTATCGAGAAGCACCCAATGTCCCTTACTGTCAGGGCTTCGAACAGACTGTCCTCCATCCCTCCCTTCAAAGGCAGCGACCTGAAAAACAGTACTGCCTCGTGAATCCTATCAAATGCGATTTAAGGTTGAGTTGAAGATTGCCAAAATCTGCAATTTTCTCTGAATGGACATGACAGCAAGGTGTGGGAATGGCTGCAATGTCCTTCATGAGGCCATGGTCCATCAACCATTGTTGGGTGTGGGCCCCCGCAGCCCTTAATCAGGTGAGTGTGCGGCCACCCGTCTCGCAGTGACATCTCAGGGCTGCCACAGCTCGTTAATGTCGGAGAGCTCGCGATAGCGAGTCAGTTGACAAGTGCCAGAAGGAAGCGGATTTCTTGCTGTCCTCCTGTTTATTGATATGGTTAATGGCACTTCCTGCAGGGCAGACTTTACAAACACGCGCTCTGGCTTGACCAGGTAGCTATCAGACACACAGGTTCCAATGGAGCCCATCTACTTGCTCAGAACGTTCCAATCCCACAGCAGGCCTTCATGACCTGCCGTCGTATCTCAACCTCACAGCCCGGCCCTCCAGGGACCCCTCTACTGGCGATACCAGGGCTAGGCCGGCACGCCAGAACTATGGCTGAGTGCTGGGATGACGGATGCATCAAGCAGACCGCGTGGGGTCCGTTACCGCGTGAGCCAGGGAGGGCGCCTTATGTATTAATGAGCACCAGGCGACAGGGGATCCCGGCGGTAACTCCCGGCAAAATGAGGCGAGAAAAACGGCTCTGTGATCCGGAAAACACGGGCCAGGCAAGGCCCCCCCGCATATCATACCCACTTTGATCAGCTAAATATCTGACCACCACCAGCCAAAAAAGACTCCCAATGGCCAGGTCTTATTTTTCACAGTCTTCATTATTATGCAAATAGATCCAAATAATTGTACATTTAATACAGGTATCCATTGACTTGCCTTCTCATTTGAGACCTGAACCACGGAAGTTAATTTGGGTGTATCTCGTTAGTTACTGAGACAAGACATTAAGTACAGCACTGTAATATATATACACCAGGGGCCTCCAACTCTGGTCCTATTGAGCTCCTATCCAGTAGGTTTTCTGTCCCACTTGGCTTCAGATGAGCGACAACCTGTTCCTGGTATTTACCTGAGAACAGGTGCGGCTCATCAGAAGCTGAGCATGATAGAAAACCTACTGAACGGTAGCTCTCCAGGACCACAGCTGGGGACCCCTGATATACACAGTACAGCACTGTAATATACACACAGTACAGCAAATCATACTGTAAATATAAAATCACAACACTTTATAATAAAAAGAGAGAGATTGCACTTAAATTACAGGCAAAAATCAAGTGCTGATTGCTCTATGAAATTAAAAGATGCATGTGGTAGCAAACAGTAGGAGCTGACAAAGATTTTATTGTACAGTACATTGTCTTTTTATGTAACAAAATAGCACAGTACAGGCACTGTATCTTTATATCTGCTTATTGTAGCTCTCCATTACATTTACATTACTGTGTGCATATGTATTACAAGTTAGATATGGGCAGTGGGTCATTAAACGGCTAGCAGGGCTGCCCATTGTCCTGCGCCTGTTACACTAAGTGATACACCCGCTAACGGCCTACTACACCTGCTAACGGCCTACTACACCCACTAACGACCTACTACACCCGCTAACGGCCTACTACACCCGCTAACGGCCTACTACACCCACTATCGGCCTACTACACCCGCTAACAGCCTACTACACCTACTATCGGCCTACTACACCCGCTTTCAGGCATCTCTCCATCAGTGTATATTATTTACTATGGACCTTGGACGTAAATGTGATCAGACGGGACACGATAGGATGGAAGTCAACTGATACCTGTATAAAAATAAAACTAAATGAAATGAACTGCAGTATGTTGGTTTATTTGTTGGTATGTTGGTGAGTTTGATAATAGGGAATGTTCAGCCAAAATACTGGGGGGGGGGGGTGAAATTGTACAGTAATGAAAAACAGCGAGTTTGACATCCCGTCAATTAAGTGTGATGAGCCATTGCAGTGTTGGTGTTACCGCCACGGTAACTGTGGTTAAAGTATTTGTTTAATTTTTATCTCTCCCTGAAATAACTGATAAACCAAGAGGTTTATTTATGCTGGCTATTTATGTGCAGTGTTGGGAGTTTTTTGGTGGGGGGGGGGGGGATTATTGGCTTAAACCCCAGATTGTCATGCATGCTCCATTCCCGCATCCTTTCTATATGACGATGGGGCCCGGTCACATGTCAGGGCCCAGTGGACACGTGTGGGGTTTGGGGACCGCTGCGGTCCGGCCGTCTGGATGAGACGCAGGGAATTACAGGCGGACGCCAGGCGGGTGTGGGAGGGGTTTCAGGGACCTCAGGAAGTGACTCACGGAACTCATGGAGGAGCCGCAGGACCGGAGCCGTATCTGAGCCCCCCGCTCCAACTAGCCTGCTGTGGAAGCACAAACCCGTGGGGTGGCATTCGCCCGCCTGGCACGCCGTGACAGGAACATACACTTCCTCCGCTCGCGTTTCACACGCTGGCACCGCCGGTGTTTTTCTTTTTTTCAAATCAAGCCCCCCCCCCCCCCCCCCCGTGGGCTTCATTAGCATGAGCACGACCAGCCAGTGACATCTTCCGGATGGCAGTGTCAGAGCTGTCAGGCGTGGCGGATTTGGACAGCAATACCAGTCGAAGTGACGGGTTGCGCCGGAACCGCTTCGCCGACGACAGCAACCCGAAATTAACACCCGCGTCGGACGGCGTGCATATCGTAACGAGCCCCGCTGTCAGTCTCTATCGAACGCTGTGAGCGGGATCAGTATTCCATCACCTTGACGTGACGGAGCTTCTTTCCATTCCCCAGGGAGGTTTATGAATTTAAACGACGCACGTCTCCCCTCTCAAGCCATGAGTTATTTTCATCGATGGATTGATTGGAGCTGATTTTCGTCACTCTTTGTTGTTTCGGCCGTGTTGCATCATGATGGGCCTGATACCCCTGAGTAACACGGTGTGATGTGTGTGAGCTCCATAAGGGACCTCAGCCATTGGAATTGGGCCAACTGACACCAACATGTTCCCGCCCACTAAGGACTGGGAGGGGACTGGCACTGCCTGGATTAACGCGGCTGAATGGGGGGGATTGGGGGGGGGCGGGGCGCACATAAGGCAGGGCATAAAGTCATGCCCACTTGTCAGTTTGCTTTGCTTTTGGAAAACTCAGACATGACCTTTTGCTTTTAAAAAATATGGATATAATTCAGGCTTTTATTGATAAAGTTTTATTGGAATTATTTTCGTGATTGTTCATCACTGTGTTATTAATGATGCTCCTAAAGTTACCCAGGTACAGGCCCAGGGACCCCCACCCACCCCCCCACCCACCCCGTTTCCACAGGCCATAGTGGCGTCATGTCAGTGGTCATGACAGAAGGCCAAAAGTACCTAAGGGATTCATATTTTGTTAATTTGGGGTCTTACTTATTGGTGCAGTGGGGGCATAGATACCCTGGCAGATTCAAGGGGGGCAGCAATTCACAGGGGCCCTTGAATACATAAAATTATAGAAATATATAATGTGGGGGGTGGGTATGAACATAATTTTTAGCCACACCCCTGGTATTACTCACTAATTTGACTGTTAAATGTAGATGTAGCATCTAAAACATGAGTAGATCCACAATTGAAGGGCAAGGTCATTAAAACCACTTTCCCTAAAACATTAAATAAATTTGAGTCCATTTATGTTAAACAGAGACTTACCATCTCGCATTAGTCAGGCAATTAGAAACGCATCCACCGATCTTCAGGCTAGACTGCTTCTTCTGGTGAACTACAGACCACCCTTTCCGAGACCATGTTCCCAAGGCCGCCAGGGGGTGTACTGCCCCCCACCTGTCCTGGCTCTACATCAAGGCTTTTTCCCAGGGGGACATGCAGGGAATTGCTACTAAGGGACTCCCAGGCTACAAAGGAACTCATATAAGTGGTAAAAAAAAGTCATTGGTGCTGATAAGGAATTCATAAAATCACAACAAAACTAGAGCTACTATGCTGGTGAGAAAAAAGGTGAAATAAAACACTGGGTCTCTGTGATACTGGGGCACTAGGGAACATGACCGTGCATCAGGCAGAGAGTCTCCATGTTCTGTCTTCTCATGACTTTCTTTACGGTGGCAGCTAGAATTTCTCATTTAAACCCTTCACGCTTCATGCCGTCAGGGTGTTCAAGAGATATTATACTGAAAAGAAAAGCATCAGCAGTTTATTTTTGATGACAGAGCCTTGATTCACTAGGAGAGTGGGTGGGCGACAGATGACAGCGCCATCTATTGGTCACCGCAGCTGGTTGACTGCGGAATTGCGTTACGACCACGGCGGTAGCGATACCCCGCCACACTCTGCTGCGGCTCGCTTAAGTGCAGTCGATGTGAGGCTCAACTGGTAGCTCTTATGGGAAGCTGTGAGCTTAACGGGCTGCCCTCATTAATACGACATCACAGCTGCTCTCGGAAAGTCGCTTCCAGGAAGCTGCTCTCAGAAAGCCACTCCCAGCCCATCGTCAGAGCTCTCGGGCTCCGTGGTCCATTTGGAATAAACATCTGATCATCTCCATTTCCTTGCCTCATTGAGACCAGCGCTGGGCGGAAAGGAGAGCGGGTATGGTCACATGGGCATTTGCAGCCAAAGCAAATCAGTGTTCCAAGTGTCTGATGAGTGTTGGGGGGGGGGGTTCCCCTAAAATCATTATAGACTAGCATAAAGCAGATCTTTCTTATGGGGGGGGGGGTCATCGAGGCTTATTGGGGATTCTGCACCACTCAAACCCCTCATTTTGAACCATAATCCTGATGATTGTTGGCGTGGTTGACGTACCTTAAAGGAATATCAGTGCTTCTTGGTATTAACACACATGAGCTCTCATTCAGAGGCTAGTGCTGAAGTGGGTGGAGGTCTTATCTGTGCCCATCCTCCACAGATTCTTCTATCCCACTGGGATGGCTTCTTCATCAGGCTATCATAGAAATACAACTGGCTTACTTACAGCCTCCTCCAGACACTAGGCACACATTAGAGCAGCACATATACGATTGCGTCTTTCCTTAGACAGCTTTAAGATACATCAACCTCCCCACCTCCCAGCCCCTGCCTTGTCGCCAGCATGACCGATTGCAAAAAGATCGCTAACATTCATCTCTGTCCGGCTGCTCCTTCCCTCACCAGACGGCGACACAATGAGCTCGACCTCAAATTCATGTTGCCTGGCAACCTACAATCAAATGGAAAATAATGAGTCAATTGCAGAAAATTGCACTATTTGCATCAATTAAGACTCTCACTTATCTGCCGCTTAACACAGACGTCAAATTATCTGTCCGTCACTTCTGTAAATGGTTAATGAGCAGGCTGCTCTCCAGATGAACAACTCCTTTGCTCAGCAGACGGCAGAGTGAAGGCCAGAATAAGTAAGAGATGCACTTCAAAGTTTTCTTCAAAAATGACCTGCTTAAGTGCAGTCTGTACTATTGCAGGAGCTTTGGAGAGATCGATTTGCTCACCAGGCACCTTCTGAGTTTCACAGGAAAAGAGTAATAATAAGTTGTGTGCAAAAATAAAATAAAAAAACATCCAAGATATTCTGAGGATTGGAAACATTTTTTAAGCATGCATCCTGTGAGTCCTTACAGTCCCTCCAACCCTGGATTGTGTAATGTGTAATATGCATGTGTGCGTGGTTGCCAGCTACAGTAATCTGTACAAGAATCCTCGATACGTTCGTGTGGAGCGCTGGGGCCTGTAATCCCCCATAGGTGATCGTCTCCACTGCTGAAAATTTGAAACGATTCCCAGAAAGAAAGGAGAAAAGGAGAGTAAACATGCCTACAAAATGTTCTTTCAGTTTGGGTGAGAAAAAAAAATCCGGCCCTTACAACATCACTTGCCTGTTGAGTGGTTTCTTTCTCTGCTTCCCATTGTAATTGCAATAATCGTGTTTATTTCGGCTGGTAACTGCTGCGGATCAGCTTAGCACGAACTTCGCCGCATTTTATTCATGGGTTGAGTTTGGCGCAAATCTCCACACATTTAGTTTTAACCACGCGGCAAACCATGGCCTGCAAAAACATATAATCATGAATGTGATGCAGATGTATGTCTTCCTACCTGCGGCAGTGTTTATTTTAATGATGTTTCTACAACTGCTATGTAGTGATTAAAAACCAAGCTTAGTCGGAGTGGCGATTTAACAAGGAAGCTTTATTAATATGGGTATATATAAATAGCTTATTGGAAATGCATAATTAGATGACTAGTGGCAAAAACTATATCAGGCATTCAGTGACAATACGTATTGCAGCGTAAATAATTCCCATCTTGCAGTTTTGAGTTTACTGCTTGCTGTATCATCTTGACTTGTCACTTTCTGGCTGCTTGTGTGGGTGCGTTTTAACTCATGTTGCTGAGATCTTTCAAAGCAAGCCTTTCTTTAGCTGTGACCCGGGCTTCCCCGTTCATCACAAATCCCTTCCGAGCCCTTATCTCTGTCGGAACCAGCTTGGACTTTTTCCGATCCACATTTTGCAACCTCCCTGAGCGGCCGGGTGCCGCAGTGAAGGCGGACAGCCTCAGATTGTGGCACATCTGACACATCGGGCTATTCGTGGGGGATGTAGTTGGAACTGCGCTCCTGCAAAAACAAGAAGGCCGTGTTACACAAAACACATGTTAAACAGCCCGCTTAAATCGCAGGATGATTAGATATTAGCTAGTTTTCCTCAAGCTCCATTAACTGCACACAAAAAGAAGCTATTTAAGGAGAGGGAGTATGAGAGTATTAGATGACAGAGGCGATACAATATTAACGCTTGTTAAAATTTGGAGGTAATCTGCATTACTGCTTCTCTTTACTGCCGCCATTCTTGCAGAGGGTCTCGGCCCAGACCTATCAGAGCATGACTGCACATGTCGCCATCACCAGTAATTTCTCTCCAGTCATGCAAGGAGAAGCTAGGGGGACAGTAACAGCCTTAATTATCACATGGATAGTTTTCGGCCTAGTTTGTATCCTCAGTATTTCACATTCATCCTAATCTCGCACATGGGGCACTGCGTTGTCCGTCTCCAGGCCAGGCCGCCGAGCTCCCGGCGTCCCCCGGGTATGCCGGATGGGAGTGATGCCGGAGGACTTCACATTAAATAAATAAATTATCCGCCCGCTCCTTGAGCTGACTAATCAATACAGCCAGCCGGAGGCGGAATTTCATTTAAACACTGACTTACTTTGCAAAGTGCGCACAAGCACATGCTGAGATGAGCTGTCCGACGACCCCAGATTAAAGCAGTCACACACTTCTATGACCATCTTCTCCAGCCTGGCAACCGGCACATTGCCAATTAAAAAGGGCTTTTTTCTTCATATGTCTCCAGTCCTATGGACCCAGGGAGCGGCTGGGAGTTCTGCATAAATAATCGGGTTCCCTCAGACCAGGAAGTTCTGGTATTCATGACACGGAGACGCCGGATTGTTTGAGTATCTGTCTGGTGTCTCTCTACATCGTAGGTCTATTTTTAACCCCAGGCACACCTTTGCCTGCCAGCCGCACGTTCTGTAGCTACTCACCGAGCAGCTAACTTATTTGGTTGATGCTTCAATTGATTTTTTTTCTTGACACCGAGTCACGTCAAGTGGCTTTAGTGTCATTTTGCACACATGAAATGAAATTGAGATTCTTCAGAGAGTCCAACAGCTGGAACAAAGAACAGCTGCGCAATAAATACTGGACAATAAATTCTGGAGGAAGGGTTAGATAAACGACCATGCAATAGTGAACAGTATTTACTTTTACAAAACATTTAGACACTTTAACTCTAGGTGACTTTTAAGAAACGTGGAAGCTTGCTTGTATCCCGGCACATCTTGTTTATTATAAAGCCGATTTCTTCCAGTTGAGTACTGAGCGTCCGGAGAAGGCGTCTTTATTTGCTATTTGCACAAGTACATTGGAATGATTGGTTCCCATCTTGCTCTGGGTTATGGAACATAAACACAAATATATACAGTTGAGAGTGAAACCTTAGGTACTAGTATAGGGTCTGGCCCTTTGCTAAGCACCACTGGAGCACGTTGTGGGGATGAAGGCCTTGATCAAAGGCCTCAGAGAGAAACAGCGATTCTGTGGAGGCTAAGACTTCAACCGGCAACTTTCAAATTACAGGCACAGAGGCTTAACCCACTGAGACATACAAACATAAGGGCAGCGGGTTATAATTTAGATGACTGCTCTTGTCTGAGTGTAATAACAGAAGAGTTCCACTAGACAGACATCCTTGAGTTTTATTCTTTAGAGTCGACAGGCAGGCTGAGGTCAATCGGGCTTGAATGGCACAATGGAGGGTAATCCAAAAATCACAGGTCAAACACATGGAAGGACAATCGTACACGAGAAAACCAGACGGAGTACTCAGGCTACAGCTCAGGAATGAAGAATCAGATCCACAAGTACAGAAGAGGCACAGGGCTTTAAATGTCCATACAGTTAATGAGCCACAGGTGAAAACCATCTCGTGTCCCAGGGAGGGCGAATGTTGATGACATCAGCGTGTGAAAGTGTGACATAGAGATTATTTCCTTTTTAAAGCAGCCTGTACAGGTGACAATGGAATGTGTTTCTAAGTAATGAGCAGTTGTCATATTACCCGAGTCTATGACTGGGTTTAACACTTCCTTAATTACATCTGGCCTTTTCAAAATGCTTCTGCTGTCGCTAGGATACCAGCATGGGGTCCAAAAAGTGTTCGTTTTGTCCATTACATTATAAATTGTGTCTTACAACACTAAATACTGGAGTGAGATTTTTGATGACTGGAATCCAACAATAACCAGACCACTCAGTGTCTGAGAGTTAAAAAAACAATATGTAATTCTTTGCTACATTCATATAATCATTTGCACAGCAATAATAATTCTTAATTTATTTAGTATCTCAATTTTCTGTATTTCAGGATATTGCTTATGTGCACCATGTTTGCACTATGTTTAATTTGTTTGTGTACTATCTTTACACCTTGTCTGTTTGGCACTGTATGTGTGTTTGTCTGCTGTATGCACGTTCTCGCTGCTGTATGCACTACAATTTCCCCCTGGGATCAATAAAGTCGATCTTAATCTTAATCTACATACTGCAGCAGCATAATGGGCTGGAGTAAATATGACTTAAAACTAATATAGTGATCAGTTTCCCCACCATCTGAATTGACATTGGCTTCACTGATTCATATCATTCTCAGGTACTTCAACTAAAGAAATATACTCTCTCTCTCTCTCTCTCTCTCTCTCTCTCTCACACACACACACAAGTTTGTATTCATATCTTTGTGGGGACCGTCCATTCACTTCTATGGGCATAACCCTAATCTCAACTATGACAAACTTAACCCCAACCCAGCCCTAACCATAACCATAAGTAACCAAACTAAATACAAGACTTTGGGCATTTTTATTTTTTTGATTGCAGTCCCAGATTTTAATAAAATTGAGTTTTCCCTTGTGGGGACCAAAAAATGGTAACCACGTCAAAACAACTTTTTTTTTTTTTTACATTGTGGGGACATGTGGTCATATATACACCCCCTCCCCCACTTATACATACACATATTATACCAGGATGCAGGTTGGTGGGTTCGTCTAGACTTCCTTCACCTGACTTGCGTAGGGGCATCGTCGTGCCCCCCCCCCCCCCCCACAAAGCACTCGCTTTCTGTCGGCAGTAATGTGAGTGAGAACCTTACAAATCACAACGCTCTGTTATTCTCCGACACAATTAACTTTCATCAGCGAGCTGTCTCACACTTGAATGCTTCCCATAAGTTTGGGGTTGGGGGGGGGGCTGGGGGGGTAGCAGTCAGCACACATCTGCTGCTTGACGATGGCATTTCGCACGTTAGCACTCTGCTCGCCGCGTTTAGCTCAAGCACAGGGTATATATACGTTCTATTTATTAATTTATTTTTTTGTTTCCTAGCAGATCGCTACATTTATATCCCCATGTGGGACGCGCCCGCTGTGCTTCTGAGAGTGTCGGGGGTCCGGGGGGAGGGGTTCTGTGCCTGATTTATGTGCAACATTTATTCTGACAGCATGTGTTTTTGAAGGCGGCGTTTCAAAGCCACCGTGTTCACACAGGTGAGAGCGCGGATCGCACAGAAGAGACGGGCCCACAGGTGACTCCCACGGCGCACCTCACATCGACGGAGAGACGTCCTTCTTAATTACCGCCTAATTAGTGTCTTGGGAGGGCCAACCATCTTTTCATATGGAGAGCTAGAGGGCCAGCAGCAGTGGGGGGGGGGGGCAACGGCTTTCACAAAAATACACCTGGAGGTGTTCTGGTGGGGGGGGGGGTGTCGCTCAGCGGAAGCCAAAGGAACCAGAAGCAGGAGACAAGTTTGCAGAAATAAACACTGCTGTGAAAGCCCAGGACTAGGCTTTCTTAATCCCACTCCTGCTGGTCCACGGTGCATGAAGCTCTTTGTTCCAGCCCGGCTCGTAATTAATTTCCCGTCCCTGAGCTATTGACTGAACTTAGGGTTTGATAGAAGTCACATTGATCCGAATGTATATTTGAGAACTCATACAGTTCTTCTGTTGACTTATTTGTTCTTAGACTTTGGGCAATATGAAGCTTGATTAATTAAACTTTTCTAATGTGTTGGTTCCGTGAATGGTCAAAGAAGCTTAATTTAAAACTCACGTGATGCACCATTCTACTTAACAAATGATGAATTAAAATAATGGAAATTTATTCAATTTAGGGGAAAAGTTATTATTTTTAGTTACCCTTTGCCATCAAATTATCTTTAAGACGTCTTCCTCAGCTAAGAGAAATTCAGATTAAAAAGCCTTAAAATTTAAATTAAAGCCTAAAAAGTAATAAAAAATTATTCCTCAACCATCCTTTCTTTTTCACATTATGTGAATCATGTCATTCGTTCAGTCCAGTTGAGACTAATGGCACCAAATCCAGCTCAGAAAATGGATCAGTGGGACCAGGACTAAAACGATCTTCCATAGAGAGTTCACTGTTCCGGCCAGAGAAAGGCTGAATTACTGGTTGATTGTAAATGAAAGATTTAATATAGGAATCGATTGACCTGCATTGTATGCCAGGCTCTGATCTTGCTAGTTTCTCTGTTGAGAGATATTTGTGTATAGATCGCATGTTTTGTCTGAGTCTACCCATATCTTGAGAAGTTTATAGCACTACTGATTACAAATGCAGCATTTTTTAAGGAGTATTTGCAAAGCTCTTTTTAACAGAGCTGTCTTGCACTTGTAGGCAGTTAAGCCTAGCGGCACTTGTACATAAGTGGGTTCCTTGACAGCTGTATGCTTCAGATGTACTATCTGCCTCTCTTGTACGGACTAAAACATCTACTAAATAAGTAATTGTAACTGTAAATGGTCCTGGGAGGTTAAGGCAGCCTGTTGACTATGGATTCTTCCCCTGCTGTCTAACCTAAGGGGTCTTTGCTCTTCTCCTCTGCTGTCTTACAGCTTCTTCTGCTTGCACAGTGCACCCTGCGTGTTTACACGTGTACATGGAAAGGGCTCTGGGGCGAGTCGTGTCAGGAAGGGCATGTTTTAAAAATCTAATCGAACCGATTTGATCTCTCACTTCACATACAAATGTCTACAGACCATCCCTGTACCTCCGTATTTCACATAAGAGGAAAATCAGGGAGGCACATCTGATAGTGCCTGACTTCTCCAGGGCAGACTGGGTAAGGAAATTACCTTGGGTCTGTATAAAACACCCCCACCCCCCCAACCCCCCCCACCCCCCAATCCCAACCCTGAGCATTCGACTCAGCCTTGGGTCACACCAGATGCAACACGGACTCAGTCCAAAATGCTGTTGGCAGCACAGCTAATGGCTATGAGGGGCCACTTGAAGACATTTTGTTCCGCTGGCAAAGCTTTCAATTCAGCTGGGATGCCCCGTGCGGGTCAAGCTGAATCGTTAGCGTTTTTACCAGCACGTTTTTTGCTGACTTGCCCGCTCCTCCTGCTTTAATTACAGAGAAAAGGTACAACGGAGTCACCACCGCGTTCTTTGATGCTGCATACTAATTCCTGTTGGGCACGAAGAGCGAATATTACTTAAGTAAAAATACCAATATGGCTGTAATTACAGCGCACCTACTGTCTCGGTGAATGGCGTTAAATACAAAGCTCATTAAATGTACCGCTAAGCTCGGGTTCGACACACCCGACCCTGGATGTTGGCTGGAGACACCCCGCCATGGATTGGCGTTTCTCTTGTGTGAGTCCGCGGTATTCGTCACACAGCTGGTTGAGCGTGAATTTCATTATAAATCTCGATAGCGTCTGTAAGGGGAAAATAATGAAATTCAGCCCCCTACACGCTCTCTGCGGCACTTCCTGGAGGCCTCCATTGGCTCATTCGCTCCCCCCCCCCCCCCAACCTAAGCTTGTGTCAATTATCCAATTTATTTGGCTCCCTGCTGACTAATGTGATCCCAAAAAGGCCACCGGATCTTGCCCATGTGCCCAAAGGGCATCCAGTGTTTGGTACCACAGACTCGTGATTCCTCCACACTCCGCCTGGCTGGGCTGCCCCCTTCCAAACCTGCATCATGGCATTCAGTGCTGTGCAGATGGGAGAACGAAGTCACGTCCAGTGAATCCTCGGGGGAAAGGGGGCGGGGGGCTATTTATAGAAGGCATAGGAGGTACTGGGATTGCTATTTTCATATGGCGAGCTGTCCCCGCCTGAATGGTGACTGAACTAGAACAGGAACAGGGACAAGTCCGGGTTTTCAAGATCCGCTTAAGCACCAGCAAAGTGTCTGCAGAGGCGTATGTGTCTAAGCCATCTGACCTCGCTGGGAGGAGAGAAGATGGTATTAAAACGGTCACCACACCACACTGACCTGCTTTTTGAGCTTGTGCCTCACATATATAAGGAGTTTTTAAAGAATAAACTTTAGATACTAGAGATTCTAGAGGGAACACTAGATACCCGGCTGCCTTTTTATCATCGGAGAAGCACTTCAGAGTTTACACGAAGCTCGTCAGTACCGCATGGTATCTCGCATGATTTCCAATGCAGTTTTAATTTTAATGCTATTTTAATACCATTGGTGGCGTGACATCGTAGTCGACTTTCTGTTCTCTCATGCGGCGATGATGGAAGCCAATTAAAAGGCAGGTATGTGCTACTTATTTATTATTATTATGTTATTTCTCCTGAACGTCTGAATCACTCGCTGGGCCTGTCGTCACTGCAGGGTGGGGGGGGGGGGAGAGAGGGGGGGCAGGAATGGCGGAAAATGGCCCGACAAGGGGTGGAAGAAGGGAGCACGGGGAAGGTGCGATGCAGAGGGAGAGGGAGGCGGTGACGTGCCGGCCAGGCTGGGCCGCGCTGTTTTTATGCTGATGGGGACTGTGCTCCCACCATCTGCTAGTCTGCAGACTGCAGGGAGGCCTGTCAGAGTGAATGTGTTCACCGAGCGGAAAGGGAAAAATTGCTGCAACGCTCAAACCACCCCCCCCCCCCCACCCCCGTTTTCCTGCCCCCACCTTTCATCCCCAGACCGGAATGAGCTGACAGGGCCGAGCCCTGTGCCCGGGGCACCGTGGATGGCGGGGGGGGGGGGGGTTGCAGGGGGAACCTAGCACATTGCCTGCTCCCCCCTCACCATTCACCCCCCCCACACATCACTCAGCCCCTGCAATAAATGAGACTCATCACCTCACAGCAAGGTACAAGTTCATTCGAACCATGGGCTTGAGGGTCTGAGGTATTCCCTTCTGAACATCACACCAGCATCTTTACTTTCTCTGAAAGGAATCATATTATAGATGGTTCGACGCCCTGCCAAAAGGCCACCAATTCATCCATTACATCACAGTGCTTTTGTTTTAATTCCCATCAGAGGGCGCTGTATGTGTGTGTTTTTCACCCCACTTTTTGTTTTGAATGCAATGTAGTTTCACGTCACAGGGAACGTGAGAACGCCCCTGAGGGAGTGTGTCGTGAGCTTCAGGAGCAGCACCTGGGCATGAAATGGTACACAGAACCACCCTGTGGGCTCAGGAAACATGACAGGATTGATTGTGGGACCTTTCAGTCACATGACCTTTCAGTCACATGACAGGACCCACTGTGGGACCTTTCAGTCACATGACAGGACCCGCTGTGGGACCTTTCAGTCACATGACCTTTCAGTCACATGACAGGACCCGCTGTGTGGGACCTTTCAGTCACATGATGGGACCCACTGTGGGACCTTTCAGTCACATGACAGGACAGGCTGTGGGACCTTTCCGTTACACATTTAATCCAAATCACGTCAAGAAAAAAGCCCAGCTAAAAAAAAATACATATCAAGATCACCAAACTTCAATATGGATAAAAAGTAACCAACTTTGAGTCAGTGTAACTCGGGGTATTAAAATTCACTGTCATTCCAGCTTATGACTTTACCCAAACTGAAGAATCAACCAAGCTGAGCCACAGCGATTACTAGGTCACTGCTAGCTTAACGTCATGAATGAGGACAGTCATGAGTTCCACTCTGTGAAAATGAAGCAGTATTTTCAAGCCATTATTTCCCTAAAATACAGCATTGTTTTCCCTGAAAAACAGCAGCGCTCTCAGGCCCTGCGTCCGATACCACCCCGCGACTCATGCAAGCTGATTTCCGACTCTTTCTCCCTCCGCCGACCTGGGACATCAAACCTCTCACGTCTCCCATGAGATAAGCAGCCCGGGAACATTCCTGCATGGCCCCACAGATCAGCAGGGTTCTGGGCTCGTACAGAATTCGTTTGTAGGACAGCTTGATGTCTTCTTTTCACCGCCGGTACTTTTTTCTGTGACGGCGGCCCGATATCAGGCGAAAGAGCCCGATGCTGCACACGGGGCCGGTAGATCGGGATGGCAAAGGCGGCCTTTTCATCTCCATATTAACATCGCTGGCATCACCTTCGACAAAGACGTTACTGCCTCTTGCTCCTAAAAGCGCATTTCATTCTCATATAGCCCGAAAGGTGCATTTACCCTGTTTTTCTGGGAGGTAATTTTTTTTATGGTTTTCACTCAGGAGAATTTCATTCAAGAAATGAAAGGAAGGTACACGTGAGTCATCGTCACTGAAATGAGCGTTTGCCTGTCATCCGCCGCAGCTTATTACTAACGGTCGGAGATGGGGGGGGGGGGTGGGGGGGTGTTGTGGGATTGACAGCCATGGACTGGAGGCACGTTATTAAACACAGAGAGATGATATGATGGCAGCTGAATTACAGGATTATATGATGGCACACCGTCCCCCCCAGATTACCGAGGGGAGAATGTGATTAGATGTGACTCTGTTTGTCAGCCCTCGGCCGGAAACACACATACGGGGGCAGGATTTAGAGTGCCGGGCACCTTATTTGGCGCGTGGAGGTCACGGCGCCATTTACGCCGCCGAGCGGATCACCAGGGTGATGAGCATGGCCTTTTTCATTGGGTTTTACCGCTGGTCAGATTTTATTTTAATTTGCCGGGGCTCCTTGGCGCGTAAACAAATGGAATTCGCGCGACTCTCCATCAACCTCTGGTGAAGGTGAATAACACTTCCAGGGCCCCAGCCCCTCGCCACCCCCCTCCTGAGCACTGCATTCTCAGTTAATGATGGAGTCCCGCGATTCACTCCAAAGAAAAAACATTCTTCGAGGAAGAGTGTAAGAAAAATTTGCAGGCACACACAATGGCCAAGAATCTGAATAAGTAGGTGGTAAATATGGACTTTCCTGGAAATCCAGGGGACAAATTACCTTAATCCCCTGCTGCTGAGATACAGGATATCCTGCAAGAGACTGTGTGGCATTATTGCCAGATTATCCCGGAGTCAATCATCCGGGATCTAAATTTTGAATAAGTAAAAAAATAAATAAAAATAAATGCTTCAGAAAGTTCTTCAGAGGACCCTGCACAAATATAATCTGGCAGCCTGACAGCAGTGAAAGGCTTGGAGCGTAACCGATAAGGTGAAGCGGACTCCCTCCCTCCGCCAGAGATTATAAGCTCTAAAATGCGGAGCATCTTAAACAGAGTGTCAGTTAACTTTTTCAGATTTTTCAAACCCTAGGCAAAGCGCTTCGTCCTTGCCGTCTTTCCGGCCTGCTGGAGAGAGAGCGGTAGATAACCTCGTTGCTGGGTGATGGTGTAGCCGGCGCCCCGCGAACAGCGGGGAGGCGGAGTGGCGCGGAACACCTGCCGTCTACCGAGAGCAAATTAGGCGTGTGAGATTGGACCGATCTGGAAGGGGTCTCGACACACCTCCTTACCACAGGATGCAAATTGCGTTGAAGTTCCCTCCTCCCTTAATTTGATGGCTTGCACAAAACAATTTCATCTTTTGTGTTGACCTCTGCCGGTCAAACGTCCGTTTGTTTCCCCTGCACTAATTCTTTACATCTCAGTATTTGCATTTCAGTGAATGCAATGAATGAAAATACAGTAATACTTTACTTGATGGGGCAAATACTATAGTATCATGCTATTACTTATGTATTTATTAACCACAAACTAAGTCTTAGGTACATACTGATGTCGTGTTAATTCATCATTAATGATTTGTGATGCATGTTGTATCTCAAGTAGCTATATTTGTTACTATTTCTGCTAATTCTGTAAACGTTTGTGAACTACAAAAGGAACAAAGAATGAATAACAAGTGAAATACTATAAATGTTTCTCTCATGTTTGTTCATCATAAATGAATCGTGACATCTTTTTATCTTAAGTAGCTATTATATATATATTTATTCATGATTTGTTCATAATTCGTACATCAATAGTAACTGACTCATTTAGTATTTGTGCCCTGTCAAGTAAAGTGTTACCGAAAATAACAAGTAATCAAAGTTTAGAAAGAACCTAATAATAGATTAGTTTAATGAATCTATTTATACCAGAATTCTTGCAAATAGGGTACAGTTACAATCCATGACCCCACTGGAGAATAATCAGTCCTAGCTAATTTGCAATATCTCCTGTGTGATACCAAATTTCCCCTTGGGATTCATAAACTCTATCTTTTTTATCCACCTCTATCTGTATTTGGCAGAATACAGAAACACCTGTGTCCAATGAGTTACTCGTGATTTAAACCATTTATGTTTGGCATTTATGTACCTTTTTTTACATTACACAGAAATACGTCTTCAGCACACTTTATACAGCGTGAATTTATAATAGTTTAGACTTAGCAAAAGCTGTGATCCTCCAAAGATGTTTGTTACTAAGAAGTACCCATATGCTGTGTCCAGCGCCAGCACAAATTGGCCCGTAAGTGTGAACAAGGTATGTTTAACTCGGCGAGTCGCTAATCTTTTATGAAAACAATGCAGAACAAAACTTTGCAGAACAACTTTATGATACACAGAGCTTTAGACAGAAAGTACAGTCCACCTGGATGGCTACATTGGGATTAATGAAGTCCAGTCTAATGCTACCTAAACCAACTGTTTATTAAGTATTTTCCCTCTTACTGGTAACACAAAGCAGAAAAGGGAAAAGTGCTAAAAGGGTGATGAAAAAATGTTCCCTTTTATGCAATATCATGTCTGAGGAAAGCTCAGCTCTCAACATTCAGAGTAAGGACTTTGGCCTTGCCATTACAGGGGGGCATTTCTATGTTATAATAACTGCAAATGGCATGTAATGGGAAAAGACATTCATGGTACTCCGACCAGGAAAAGATCAAAGTGCGCAAACAGGGGTTTGTGCCCGACCTTGTATAAGGTGAGTATTTACTGGCCTCTCAGAAGGTGTGGAGCCAAATGACTCTTAGCTCACACTTGGCCATGTAACAGAAAGACCTGCTGATTACCTGCCGTGAATTTCAGTGGCTTCCCTCTGCCAAGCCTCCTGAAAGGAATTAAGGTAGAAACAAATTGCTCACACCTAAAAACAAGCAATATAGGAGTCACTGCGTTCCGCGTCTGAGGTTTAAATGCTCCGGCAGCCGCTTTTTGAAAGCGCAGTAAACGTTCACCGCGAGCTAGATGACGGCAGCGATCATTTGTGTTCAATGATGCAACCGTGTAATGTATATAGCTGAGCAGATCTCCCCTTTGTGAGGCGTAACAACCTTTTAGATATCATTTGAATGCCAACTGGAGCATGACGACGGAGGGAAGTCAAGTCAGACATTGTTTTTTCAGCTCTTTGATGGCATAATCTTTGTGGCTGCAAAGATTCTACTGGAAAAAAAAAAACTTCTGAAGTTTCCAAAGGAAGACATCTTGGTCAAACTCACATTTCTCACAGACATAAAACCTTTTTCTATTTACCCGTTCTGCTGCGTTGGTGGTATTGATTATGGAATCCACCCCATACTTAGAGATTGCTGAGCACTATTAAAATGTGATGTTTGCTCTTCTGTGCACTGGCCATCACTTGTCAAGATGGATTAGTAAATACTTTATGGCGTTTTTGCAGAAGCCTTCACTGTAATTACCGAGTTCTGAGGAATCACACTTTGCTGTTGAGAACAGAGATGAAGTACAGCAAAACAGGGACTAAAAACTTTGAGCAACTGATAGTGGATAATTCTTGGAAAATTTACCATAGCACATTATTTCACATCATAATATATCTCTTCTTGGACAGCCTTGCATCAACTTACGTTTGCGTTTGGGACCGGAACCACTGGACAACAGTCAATTTAGCCGTATCTCGATATTGTAACTGTCCATCACATATAGGTTACTATATATACCGTATTCCAAGTTAGATATGGGCAGTGGGTCATTAAACAGCTAGCAGGGCTGCCCATTCTCCTGCGCCTGTTACACTAAGTGATACACCCACTAACAGCCTACTCTATCAGTGTATATTATTTACTATACACCTCAGACGTAAATGCAATCAGACATGACTTGATCAGGTATAAACCCGATATAACAAATAAACTTCTCCGATAAGACGTTATTTTGTTAATTGAAATAAGAAAAAAAACATATGTAGGCTTCATTTACTTCTTGATTGCTTGTTTTATGCTTTATTACACAGGGATTGAGTTAGCAGCCTTTGAAAATCTTTACAATTTATGCAATTATATCAAAGCACTTGATTCAATTATTTACATGAGTAAAACTGTCTATTCTCCTGAGATGTCTCAGGTATCAACGGTTCTGTGTTTTTCTTTCTTGTTGTCAACAGAAGTTACTGAAAATCATTCCCAGAAACATATAAGGGTTGTTCGGTTACATTATTTTATGGTGCATCAATGTGGTTTGAAACCATGCCTTCAGCAGCCAATGTAGATTGTTTGCCAATTTAAAACAAATAGCCAACAGTCTGGTTTGCCCATAGGGAACTATCACAGCCAGAGATACAGTTCAAAATATAATTTTTTGCTTTTCAGGTCCAATAAATGAAAAATAACCTACCAGAGCACAATCATTCAGAACATTTTTTATCACATATTTATTCACTGACGATACTTGAAAAGTCACTGAAAAACC
The DNA here is from genome assembly GCF_048594095.1 of Paramormyrops kingsleyae. Classification (NCBI taxonomy): domain Eukaryota; kingdom Metazoa; phylum Chordata; class Actinopteri; order Osteoglossiformes; family Mormyridae; genus Paramormyrops; species Paramormyrops kingsleyae. Next base: position 14,250,227 of record NC_132812.1, read on the forward strand.
TCAATCCAGTGTTTCCCAATCCACTCCTTGGAGGCCGCCAGACAGTCCATGTTTTTGCTCCCAATCAGTTCCCAGCTGGGAGGTTACCAGGAGCTGGGAGGGAGCAAAAATGTGCACTGTCTGTGAAGGAGCAAAAACATGGACTATCTGGGGGTCTCTGAGGACCGGGTTGGGGACTACTGCCTTAATCAATATGAAAATACCCATGAGCTACAGGCCATAGCAAATGCAGCCAGGCAGTGGATAGGCACGGCTCCTGGGAATTGGCTTATTTACAGACACACAGTGGCAGAGAGGCCTAACTTTCCAGAAAATTAATGCAGAAAGACGAACCCTAATTGGATTTGCCTTCAGCATGCTTTACTTTCAAGTTCTAACCCAAAAAAAGCTTCTTTTTTTATTACATTCATATATATACATAGACCACTAAATTATTTTTCAAAAATGTTGATTCTTCCCAAATTTATGGGAGGCAGACATGAAAATATTGAGCTATTTAAAATTTATTGAAAACATTATTGATTTGTGTTAAAAATGCATACCTGAGTATGTGTGCATGTGTGTGTGTGTGTATTTTTTATTTATTTATATGTGTGTGTGTGTGTGTCTTTGTCAGGCTTTCGGAAGGAAATGTATCGGAAATAAAAATTCAGATAGATAATAAATACCAAATGCAATAATTCAACGTAAGGCTTCACATGAAATAGGCATTACTTATCTCAGCATGTACAAATAGCTGCAGTAAAACTAAACGGACAGAGCCCTTCCACAACAATTAGATTTGACTCTTGTACCATTAACTTAAAGAATGCGATTGCCGATGGGTACGGGCACAGGTAATGGATGGTAAAGGGAGGCAGATTGTGGAACTCTATTAAACACTCAGTCAGGCGAGGTCTTCATTTAGAGCAGCACTGGCACACACACTGACACACACACACACCCAGATGCAAATAAAAATGAAATGTTAATATTACACTACTGCTAAATAATAGAAAATGCACACTGTGAACCTAGGGATCTAGGGTAGACAGGGTATTCTCATTAAAACGTGGCACTTGCATCATTTATACCATTATTAATGCAATGCCAGGGGACGGCTGTATTTTATTTGTTCGTAATATCACTTTGTTTCGGATGACAAACTCATTTGCAGTAGGAAAATGCTCATTTTAGGATAATGCATGAAGATTTTTGAAGTGTCTGAGTGTCTAAGTCTGGGTAGCCCACATCTTCAGAAATGCTGGTCTAAATCTGACCCTAGGTCTAGGTTTGGGCCTCGCCTGGGTTTTCCTCCAATGGCACGCAGTGTTGGTCATGTGGTATATGAGTTCCCAGCAGTGGACAGGCATCCCAGCATCCAAGGTGTACCCTGCCTTGTACCCCGTGCAACCTGGGATAAACTCCCAGTTAGAAATGCAGTTGCAGAAGATGGATGGACCAATATAGTAGAGGTGGGACTGAGATAATGCTTTATTACACACTGCCCTCTGGTGACTGTGCAGCAGTATAACACCATAAAGTCAATTTGCTTTCCACGTGACTCCAAAGTGCAGCGTTCATGAATAATTTACATAAGTGTTCTGACAGTCACATCCATGATTTGACCCGTTGTTTAAAAAGGCACTCTGAGAACGATGTTTGACTGAGCCCAGCTTGTGCACCAACGTTTATACTAATTCTGTAAAATATTATAATATTAATAAAAGGAAACTGGAGCAGAATCAGAATGTTTTTTTGTTATATATTCATAATGACACGCACTTCCACAGACAATAGCAATGTATACTTCACATCCACATATTATTATTTCTATAAACTGAATTTATTATACAAAGTCAATATTTCATTATTTGTTTTGTGTTTCCCCTGCAACCCTGACCAACATAAGCAGTCAGAAGGTGGATTCCCATTAATTCACTGTATTTCTCAATTTCTAGAGCAGATCACTGTTTTCTGTTTAGCAGGTGAAATTTATTGTTTGCCTCATCAGCTAAACCTCCATTAAAGCACTGCTACAGCTTTAATACCTTTTGCAGATTGACTCTATGCACTTAATCACTCATCCTAATACAAGAGGCCGTATGGCAGACGGTAGCTTTGAATACTATAGAGGCTTTGCATTTTTGTTGTGCCAGCCTGTGCCCATGTCAGTCCGCATCCCGCAGCTCTGGGGAGCGAGAGATGCTGTGCTTTCGCTTCAAAGTGCTTAGCTGGTGAAAGAGGTCCCGAATAGAGAAGCAGGCACATATGTGTGGTATGGTGCACACCTGATGCCCTTCGCTGTCCTGGGAAAATGCCCCAAAATGCACCACAGCTGATCAAGACCATAACACCATTTATGCACCAAACGTCGGCTTCCAGAATCTTCCCAGCATTAAGGGGCAAAGCAAAAGTTACGTGAATTAATCTGGAAAGGGTCCAGGTCAGAAAATAACAATAATGTATGTCTGCAATTGTTTTATCACAATATTTTTATAGATGGGTGTTATTAGAATTTAATCTGAGCTGACTATAAAATCCCATCTAGTTAGAGTTGTAATAACATGAGAGTTTGGTGAACTTTAACACTCATACCATCCAAATACCAGACTCTATAGACTACGTATCTGCGCTGGACATCACTGGCACGCTGGGGACCAAATTGTTTGACCATTATAAGTGGAATTCCGTTATATGTGAGTCCGCTATAACGGGGTTTTAGCTTCTTTCCTATAATTGTTGAAGATGGTGATAAGTTATACTTAAAAGTCTGAAAGCCTGGTGATGAAGGTTTTCAAAATGACATTTTTAAAATGTTTGAAATACATAAAATACAATCTCTCAAAGTAGTTTGTTACAAATTACATCTAATTTTTTCCATCCAGCAAAATACAAATTACAAAGTACTCAAAAGTAAATAAATACATATTTTAAATACATTTAATTAAAATACTGCCCACCTTTGCCTGGAAATGCATCTACTGTATATGGAAATGCTCAGAGCACATAACGTGCCTCTTCTTGACAGTACCGTCATTCAAGTGCTTTCAATTGATGGCTTTTAGCTAAGTTTTTCTTCGCCTTTCTGGTAGTTCCTCAGTTTCTTTGCCTTGATTTCTATGGACCAAAGGTATACAAAAGACACTTACTGTAGCTTTGACTTTTTCTTGCTGCTTGTAACTACTGTACTCGCTTCCTGGTAAAATAGTTGCTGCCTTGTTTTCATTTATGCATGCTTTGGGTAATCAGCTTAATACAACCCATTACCTCAATAGGGAGAAGAAAGTGAGCAGTTAAATAGTCAGATCGCGCTCGTGTTTTTTACTGTTGCCCGCTCTTCATATGTTTGTATGAGTGTTTTGTTGGAACTGAGACTGTAACGGGGCGCAGCGGCATCCTGGAGGCCACACGATTGCTTGCTCTCTCCACATCCATGCCGACTGCACCTACAGCTCTACTTCATCGCAGACTTGGAGCAGCGCATCTTCCCGGTCTACTCCCAGCCCATCGTTAGCTGCAACAATGGACATTTCTCAAAGCAGACCATGAGTAGTGTTGGTTGCCCCCACCACCTGTGACTCTCCACGCCAGTGTCGGGGGAGGAAAAAGGAGGGTGACAGACAATAAAAGTATTTTGGACTGTTTACTGCACTTTTGGTATTTCTTGTGCCTGAGAGACGGGGCTCAGTTCCACGACTGTGTAATACAGCGGTGGCCAATCTTATCCGCAAAGGGCTGGTGTGCATGCAGGTTTTTTGGGGTGACCTTTAGGTCAGCTGTTCAAACCCAGATGTGAGGACTCCTCAGCCGATCAGTCCTCTAATTAGTAATATAATTAGTGAGCTGCAGCGAAAACCCGCACACACAGCGGCCCTTTGCGGATAAGATCGGCCACCGCTGGTGTAATATTCGGTAATTATAATGCACACCGATTTTGTGCGCCCTTTTATATGATAAGGGTGTTTTCTTGTTGTCACAAGTAATGGTTGCCACTCACAGTTATTGTGTTACTGTACTGAATTTCTGTTGATACTGTGCCCAGTGCTTTTTTTTCTTTTGCTTCTTTCAATGCATTTTATTGTTCTGTGTATGACAGAGCAAGAGTACAAAAGGCTCAAGGTAGATGTATATTAATAGTGATGCCGTTGTGGAAAAACCACGATATCAGCAAGAGTCCACCTCCACATACACACATGGTTAAAGGAATGACATCATTAACCCTCACAGCTCTCCACGATGTCACTCTTGATCTTGGATTCAGGAGAACAGGCTCTTGACTCATGTTAAGAAGCCTTACAGACACTTTCCCACCTACGGTATATGTCAAGACATTGGTGACCAGCAGTCCACATGGCAGGCTAGCATCTGGAGAGGCATCACCAAGAACTTGACACCTCATCTTCAGGGGAACCCTGCACTGACCCTCAATGATCACCTCGTGGCTTAGGGGGAATGACAATAGTCTGTCTTCCTGCCACTTTAACGCAGCTCATTTTCCCTCCACGGCCAACAAACTGTATTTCCTTCATCATTCCCGAAATGACACGATGTAGGCATGCGTAGGTGGTCCACTGCCTATGCCACTCCATCTGCTGGACTCCCTCCATGCCACTAAAGAGGTGGCAAAGATCATTAAGAACATTCATTCCCAATATCCCAGGAACACCTCTCCCATCCTCATGGGCTGGATTCACTCGTTTTCCTGGCATCTTTCCCGTACATTCAGCGTCAGCATAGAGGCAGCCCGTGACAGGGATGTGAAGCCCGTTTGCAGCCGTCAGCTTTATCCACTTGGCAGTAGACAACACCTTGCCCTCAAACTGCTTCTGAAGGTAAGCTGCAGATATGGTTGTTACTTCAGAGCCAGTGTCTAGCAAACAGCGTGTCTTCACACCATCTATGAGTACATCTATGGTGAAGGTGCCCTTGGGCTCGGCCCTAAACTGCTTCACCTGGAATGATGATGATGTGATTGGCCTCTCCAAGGCTGTACTGACAGCTGCATGAATCTGGCCATCCGTGTGTTTCTCCCTTGACACCTCTGTTGCAGTGGCATTAGCTTTACGGTGCGCCCCTCAGTTGGGTCGGCACATGTGGTTAGTGTGCCTTGGCTCCCCACAGGTGTCGCAGATCAGTCTTCCCTCTTTGTCCCCGAGTGGGAGTCTCCTATGGCTACCTTGAGGAGGATCGGGCCGTTCTTGTATTGTTCTAAAGAGCTCCTCTGTACATGCAGCAGCTATTTTCTGAATCGTGTCATGTAGGGATTGTAAGAATAATTCTGCTGGTGTGTCAGCAGCACCGCGCGCTTAAGTCCAGCCAGAGGTGATTGAAGGAACTTCTTCCCATTCACTTCAGTCAATAGCTCCCTGTTTTAGAGAGCGAAAGGTCTGTGCAGGATCCTCCTTTGCCTGTCTTTTCATTTTGAGTCCAAGTACAAACTATTCCTTTAACATCACTTCAGGATCTGGAACTCAGTTAGGATCATGGCCCTTTAACCAGTTAAGTTTGTCTTGGAAGTCATCAGCATATGCTCTGACCCTCTCACCGGCAGCCTGCTTCTGGTCGCAAAACTCTCTTAACCATACACCAATGGGGGTCTTGTCGCCATAAACTTTCTCAAGATCAGTGGACACTGCATCTGCAGCATTAGCATTAGCTGCTTCAATATTTCAATCTGGTTCTCTTCAGGGACCCTGCATACCTGGAAGTGGGATCTCATGGAGGCAGTCCACTCCGATATCCTCATTTCTCCCTAGCCTGAAATCCGGGCACTTCCGATCCCTCTGGATGTAAACTGTAGCTGGAGTTCTCTGATCAATAACTACTTTTGCCTGGGATAGCATCTCCTGTTGGTCCTGCCTTGCCTGTTCGAGGAGAATGGCTTAGTCCTTCATGTGAGTCGATTGTTCTGCAAACTTGGCTTCCAGCTCTCCTCCACGTCTCTCTCCATGACCGTAAAACCTGGGGACTGGGTCTCCCTGTCCTATGCCACTAACTACAGTCAGTTTCTCCACTGAGCGTAAGAGGGTATGGGTGACAATTGATCCTGTTTGTGACACCAAATGTGAGAGGTAGAGCTATACCTGCATAGTAGGGGAACACCGCTAACCTCTCCAGACGGCAGGTCCCAGCCTTCCAGCACAAGCTGACTCAAACTTACTCTGTATTATGGGGGAATAGGGCTTCAGGAGTTTCAATGTCACAGGCCTTACCTGAAGCGAGGTGGCCTTTAGGGGCGTCCTTTACCTACTTTGGTGTACAATAGCACCTAACAGCTCACCCCTTTCCAGTGCCTGGCCCAACAGTAGTAAGAATAAGCCAGTCCCTACTCTGGAGAACTGCTTATCTGAGGCCATCAACAAAACATCCCCGAATTGTAGGAAAGCACTGATGGCATTTATTGCATTATCTGGCTGGTGTATTAAGTAAAGCAAGTAATAAAAAAAGTGTCTGAGAAAAAGAAAATTAACGCAGTATTACCTCAAATACCAGCAGTATCGGGGCTGAAAATTAGCCTTCCTCTAAAGCAGGGGTGTCAAACTCCAGTCCTGGGGGCCGGAACCCTGTGTAGCTTAGTTCTTTCCCTGTTCCACCACAAATGATTCAGCTCAAGAGCTGTGTGGCAATTAGCACAAGGTGTTGAATCAGGTTTGTTAAATGAAGGTAAACCAAAAACTGTGCAGGGCTCCGGCCCTCCAGGACTGGAGTTTGACACCCCTGCTCTAAAGCCTAGTTCTGGAAGTTTTGACAACCTTAAAAGGTGCCACTTCGTTCAAAACCCGGCTAGACATGAAATTCACATTACTTACTGCATTAATAAATCATAGGGAATTTCTATCACTTAGGTGATGTTTCAAGTATTATCTTCTCTGCCATAGTCAAAGAGGGTGGCTGAATCACAAAGGTGATTAGAAAATGGTCAATGAACTCTGAGTGATAATCAAGTCTAGTGTATGGCTATGGACACGGTCCCGATGACAACCCACAGAGTCCAGGACGGACAGGACAGAACTTTTGCTGAAAGCATCATTTTCTATGTCTCACATGTATATTGAAATCTCCAAGAATTATAATATTGTATAATATTGTAACCAAGACAGTGAGAAACTCCCCAAATTTAATCAGAAACAAAGTGTGTGGTGTATTTAATTTTATGTTCAATTTTTAAGAGTCAGTTTAAAATAAGTGCAATACTAAAGCCTTCCGGTGAGGCTTCAACAAGAGGAATAGTGTCTGTGGGTCTGAGCCAGGTTTCTGTTAAAAAAATTATGGATCTGCACCAGTGTCCAGCACCATGTCATTGATAAGAAATTATTTGTTTGCTGAAGAGCGAATGTTCAGTAATGAGCATTTTATGGTGGGTTTATGTTGCGGCTCCTTTAATCTTAGAGGGATTGATATTAAGTTATCTGCACAGGAGCCCCCAGTGGAACATTTAGGTCGAAGTCTTAGTCTAATAATAGTTACTATTTTCTTTGCAGGCTCAAACAACTCTTTCGACATAGTTGCTAGATTTAGGGGATGCTGCGTGATGGAGCACCTGGGTCACAGCCAGACATGAGCTAAAGGTGGGAGAACAAACAGCCTTTGATTTAAGATGGCAAGGCTGAGGCCTGAGTGGTGCTCTCTGTCAGACAGATAAAATATTTGCCATGTTTTTGGATTAGGATGGAGGCTGTCCCGTTTATAAAAACCAGGCCATTCCAAAATAAGGTCCCAATTATCAACAAAGGCAATGTTTTGAGATGCACACCACATTTCCAACTAACGGTTTAGGGAAAGTACCCTACGATAGATCTCATCCCCTCTATACAGAATTGGTAAGGGACCAGAGACAATTAGAGTCCGGCATTTTGTTTTAGCTTTTGCACACATAGAAATGAAGCTTCTCTTTAATACCTCGGATTGTCGGACTTTATTAGTTCCAGCGTGAACAACCAAAATGGAGACTTGGTTGCTGGAGAGGGAGTCCAATTTCACCATGATGTCGGAAACTAAGGCCAAGGGGAGGCATTTTACCGAAACCGTTGCTTTCCGATTGTTAGAAACTCTAACCTTTCAAGCTATCTAGTCTCCAAATTATGAGCACCTTTTCTACTTTGACAGACGCACTGCTGAGAGCAGAGAACCTGTTGCTACTCAAGTACTGCTTTGAAATCATACTGTAAGTAGGTGGATTGCTGAAATGGGCTCTGACATACATAGTCAGCCTATATAAAGAATTAAAGGTAGCTCATATTTTCCATTAAAGTTGGACAAGTCAAGTGCTATTACCAATGCATTTTTACTGTTAATTTTTATGAGATACCATTGGGATACTTGTTTTCTTGAAAATATACTATTTTATTGTGAACTTCCTACCAGAACAACAGTATAGGAACGTTTTTGCTGCCTAGATTATATCTAGGAGAATGGGCTGGAGTGGAAAAACTGGGTTGGAATTTGCAGTGATGGTGCTGCATCTATGACAGTGAGACACACAGGTGTCGTTAAGCAAATCCTCAATAGGGCACCTGATGAGAAATGGAGACACTGTCTTCTGCACGCAAAAGCTAAGCATTACACGAAGTGATGAATGTGGCTGTGAAAACAATTAACTACATAAAGAAGAGTGTCATGAAGTCCAGGTACCTTTCTGCATTATGAGAGGGTATGGATTCAGAACATGTTCAGCTACTGCATCACATTGAGGCGGGATGGTTATCAAGAAGGCAGGTCCTCAGTCGCGTGTTTGAGCTGAGAAACGAAGTGCAGATGCTCCTCTACTTACAAACTTTCAACTTACGAACTTTCAGACATATGAACGAAGAGGACTGTGAGTCCAAATTGTGTTCCTTGGGCTCCCAGCATCCTAGTTCTTTGTACTTGCGTATACCCTTAAAATAATGTTGAATAACGACTTACGAACATTTCAAGTTACGAACGGCCGTTCGGAACGTATCTCATTCTTAAGCAGAGGAGCGTCTGTGCATTGTTTTCTAACAGGAATAAATCCCCACTGGCAAACAGTAATGAGGAAGTTCTTGGCTCAGCTTGTCTCTTTAGCTGATATTTTTTTCACTACTGAATGAGTAAAATCTCTCAATTAAAAGCAAACACAGCAGCATCTTTGTTTCTGACAAGATTGAAGGATTCAAGAGAAAACTGTCACAGTGGATAAAGTGTGTTCAGGAGAAAAGGATGTAAATGTTTCCACTTTTTTTTTCCAGTTTTGTGAGCATAACAGATTTAGTCATCAACCACCTGTCACAGTTGGCTGAGAAGTTTGTGGAATACTCCCCAGAGGAACCAGAGATGTCAATATGTGGATGTTGGACCCCTTTTCTGTGGACCCAAATGCTGATGACATTGCTCTCCCCATAGAGTTAGAAACGCAGCTAACGGAGCTGCCGGCAGACAGCAGTCTAAAGTTGCAAATGACCAAAGTAGAGTTTGTTTCTTTTTGGATCATTGTATCAAAGGAATACCCTTGTCTCACACTTAGGGCTGTAAAATTTCTTCTGCCTTTCGCAAGAACTTTATGTGAATCTGGCTTCTCCACTGTGACTACAACTAAGACCAAAGCCAGAAACAGACTTATGGCAATATTGGAGGCCACCGTAAGAATGAATCTCTCATCCATCCCACCTAGACTGGATCTACTGGTGTCTCAGAGGCAAGCTCAAGCATCATGCTGATAGAAAGTGTTATTATTTTAAGACTTTAGATTAGTTACAGAATTCTGCTTTGGAATTCACTGAATTACATTTTTAGTATGTATTTGCTCCCAATACAGGAAATGAGATGAGCACTGTTGGCTGTTGGAGACATTTTTGGAACTGTTCTTTTGTTATAGGTAAGTCTTTTAAGGTGGTTTCTGTGTCTGAATGTGATTTTTTTTGGTCTATTTGTTACATTTAAAGCATACCTGTAATAAATAGACTACATTAGGAACTTCTCCACAATAAACTTTGATCTGAATGAGTTTTAAATTGAGTTGAAAGAACCCAGAGCAATTGTGGCCAAAAAGTTCAACCTTGATTTCATCAGACCATAACACATTTTCCCCACAGGCTTTTGGGAGATTTGATGTATTTTATTTTATTTTTTTTGCAAAATTTAGCCAGGCCTGGATGATTTTCTTTGTGAGAAACGGCTTGCATCTCGACTGTACCCTATAGTCCAGACATATGGAGAATATGGGAGAATGTTGTCACATGTTGTACACAACCAGTACTTCCCAGAAATCCCTGCAGCTCCTCCAGTGTTGCTGTAGGCCTCTTGGCTGCCTCCCTGACTGGTTTTCTTTTTGTCTTGTCATCAGTTTTGGAGGGACGTCCAGTTCTCAGTAACGTCACTGCTGTCCCATACTTTCTCCACTTCTTGATGACTGTCTTCATGGTGTTCCATGGTATATCTTCTCCTGACTGATTTCAACAATGAGATCCCTTTGATGCTTTGTACGCTCACTGAGAACCATGACTTTTGCTGTAGGATGCAAGTCAGTGAATGTCAGGAAAATCCTACTACAACAGCTGAACTTTACTTCGGATGAATCAGAGTCACTTTAATTGATGGCAGGTTTGTACCCAAAAAGACCGAATGCTGTAATTAAATCAAAAGGTGCTTCAACAAAGTATTAGTTTATAGGTGTGCAAACCTATGCAGCCAGCTTATTGTAGGTTTATTTTTTCATTTTTCCCCCTAACAGGTTTGTTTGCTTTTCAGTAGAATTGTACAGGTTATAGGTCACATTAAGGTGGGAAAAGTTTTGAAATGATTTATCATGGTCTCATTTTTTTACATTACAAAAACCAGGCATTTTAACAAGGGTGTTTACACTTCTTATATCCACTGTACTTCTGTCACTGCATCAGCAAATCTGCTACGGTATCAGTATTGAGGCCCAGAGTTGCTGCATGTCTGTTTTAGCAGGGGGAACTAAATATCCTGGATTTCAGGAAATAATGTTTCCCTCTCATATTTGAGTAAAGAGGCATGCAGGTTGGCTTAAAGTCATTCAGGTACATATTTACATGTGCCTAAACTAGTATTATCAGTATCGAGGTTGAGAGTTGCTGTGTGTTTTACCAGGGGGAACCATATTTTCTAGCCTTAGGTAATAATGTCGCTAAATCATTAGCATAATGTCCTCCTTCATATCTGTGCACAAACATATGATTAATGGCTGAAAAAGTCATCCAGATACCTGTTTGCATGTAAATAGATTTGTATCAACAATTTGGTGTCTTGCAATTTCTGTATCTGTGTGTTAGCATGGGAAAACATGCATCACAATGTTTTAATGGAGCTGGATTATGTTTCAATGGGTACAAAACATCGCTGTGAGCAGCAGTTTATAAATGTAATAAGTTAGAACTAGAATAAACAATATTACATTTATCGCCACGCATACTATAGTGGTTAGTGTACTTTAGCATATTAAAGACATTAAGAAAGCCATTAAAACGACAGCGAAACCGTCCAACCACAAAGTAGTGGGTGATGTCATGATTTCAAATCAGCGCGCGACAGGGGGAACATGCTAGAACTGAATTTTCCGTAACACGAGGACCAGATCCTTGTGTTTCCTGCAGTCTGGAGAGGTTAGCGGTATTCCCCTACTACGCAGGTACAGCTCTACCCTTGACATATATTACACCATTACCGCTTGTAGTTACTTACCATCCCCAGGATTCCAGAATCTTCTTAAGATATATGTGACACGCCTGTATAATGAATTGAAGCTTCTGAGCCACAATAAAAAAATGCTACATGAAGAAAAAGTTTGTGCGGTGAGCAGTTTTAATTGTCTGTAAATCAGCAAAGTATGCAAAATGTATATTCTTTTCAGTACATAGAAAAATGTTCAAATAAGGACATATTTCTGAAAAATGTTATACAAGAATTCTCACAAAGCTCAAAAAGTAAGTAATTAACCAAATATGTTTTCTGCAAAACATTTTATGGCAAATGCTCACTTTTTAAATTTTTTGGGATAACATGTCTTAAAATCTTTAAAAAAAATGCTTACAGTATTTTGCAGTTATCAATCGATTATTTTCATTTTTACTATTGTTGTTGTTGTGGTGGTGGTGGTTGTTACAATCATTAGCATAGCGACACCGATTCGCTCTTTTAGCTATGTTAGCTGTTGCCAGAATATGATTATTTAATAAAACGACGGCACTTAGCGCGCTCTCTGAAAGCGGCGCTGTGAGACGGGCCCACGCACGGGGCGGCTGTATTACCCAGAAGGCATCGCGCCGACGCAGAGCGCAGCCGGAGCCGCGGCCTGAGCGACGCTGCTCTCTACCCAGGCGGCGCTTTCTCACGCTTGCCGACCGCGACGCAAACCGGAGCCGTGTGCTGTAGCGCATCTCCGCCGTCATGCCTCCGAAGAAGCCAGCGCAAGCTTCGACCGGCAGCAAGAAGACCCAGGAGAAGAAAAAGGAGAAGATTATTGAGGTGAGGCACCGTGGCTGTATGGAGCACCGGGACCGGAGTGTGGCCATGCTGCGCCCGCGGCCTAGCCAACGCCGCTCCGTCCCGGCTGCGGTCATCCTATGGACGGGCCTCGTTAACGTTTGGGAGACAAACGCGTTTCAGTGCCCAACGAACGCCAGCCTCATGGTCGTATTTAATTGAAATACAATCCATTAAAAACGCAGTAATTGGGCATGTGGCAGAGGGCAGCTTGTCTGCCGCGTTTCCCGGTCCTACGTGCCGCGGCAGCGGGGCCGGCAGCCTGTCGGGCCGTGATGACCGGCCGAGCCGCGGGGCTGCTGACAACCCCAGTATACTCCCCAGCATACTCCCCAGCCCCCGGCTGTTCCCTCTCCGTCTGCGTTGTCCCGAAAGGCTCCCGTTACCGGCTCAGTCTCTAATCTATTTTGGCTCAGCGACTATCGTCCTACCTAATCCGTTGACATAAATGCTAACAAACATATAATAATAATAAATCAAATGCAGGCTGTTTTCAACTCTTATTAGACTTCCTTATTGCCTTTCCAAAATGTTTTTTAGACCGCAACTTGTATGTATTGTTATTTATATTCATGGTGTTTCAATGATTTGAACATCCCCCCCCCCTTTAAGGACAAGACATTCGGATTGAAAAACAAGAAGGGGGCGAAGCAGCAGAAGTTCATCAAGACCGTTACACAGCAAGTTAAATATGGACAGCAAAATGCACGACAGGTACTGGCAGTGCTTGCCTGTCACGCATAGTTCCACATCTCCTAATTCTCATCCCAGGAAACAGCATTAGCTCTTTATCTTCATCGTATTGTATTTGTCCGCAATAGATGTACACTGTGCTTTCCAATAAAAAGGAGCATGTTGCACGTGCGTCGAGATATTCCCTGATTCCTGTAGTCATTAACACCTTGAATGACATTACTTCAGATCGCCGCCATCGAAAGTGAGAAGAACAAGAAGACTGACAAAAAGAAGGAGATGTCTGAGCTGAATGAGCTCTTCAAGCCTGTGGTGGCAGCACAGAAAGTCAGCAAAGGTATCCAGAGCCGTGTCCTCTTGGATACACTCATATCATTTGTTCACCGTCATATCTGGAATATTATTTGGGAGCTGCGTTTGTGCTGTGAGAGGTAGACTGGGAACCTCAGTGTCTCTAATTAGAACCATTTCTCTGCTTCCTCCTGCTTCTCCTCCGATCGCATGTATATATGGGAGCAGGATTTTAGTATAGACACTCCCCAGTTTGCAATGGGGTTACGTTCCCAAAAACCTACCGTAAGGTGAAAATGCATTTTAATACAGTACACCTAACTGCCTACCTTAAACATGATTGGAACACTTATTTTAGCCTACAGGCAAAATCATTGACACAAAACCTATTTTATAATAAAGGGTTGACTATGTTATGTAATTCATTGAATATTCACACCCGTCGTAAAGCTGAAATAACATAACACGGACCATCATAACCGGGGAGTGTCTCTAATTGGCAGACTTTTTATCAATTAAAACCCCCTAAAAAAACGCCCCTGAACGAAAAATGCGAATAGTATGTAGACTGGATAAAGTGAGGAAGGAAAAGACATTGAGCTAACCTTTAGTGTTTACGTCTGTTCTGTTCTTAATATACATTACATGATGTACTGTAAGTGATTCATTGGTGGGGGATTTTATAAATATTTTAGGGTAAATTTTAATGAAATAATCCTGTTACTTGTATGAGATATAACCTGACCGTTTTGGACTGTGCCTGGACAGATGATGATGTAATGTTGGAATATTGTGGTCTGTCACCACTGCAGTCTTTCTATGTGGTGTCAGGTTTCCCAAAACTTGTGACTCTGTCCCTGTCCTAGAAGTCGTGGCCTTGTATCTCCACAAAAGGGTACAATTAAGGTCTGTCTTTGGGTTTAAATGTTTAGTTAACGCACTGGCACAGAAGCTAAAATTGAAGTAGATGATCTGTTTGGCCCAGAAAAGTGTTATTTGTAGTTGGCAGTGATTTATATTTGATTGGAACGGTTTTGTGTTACCCCTCTCTCGGGCTCCATGATATCACGTTGTGATATGTGGAATTTCCACAAATAATAATATCGCAATATTTATAAAACAGAAATGTAGGTTAAATTACCCGAAAAGAGCTATTGCCAAAAAGAACTGATTTTATCAATTAAATAAGATGTTATCAGTTAAATAAGATGTTGCCACAGATTGTCAAGACGCAAAGCAGTGTTGTCAAATGGAATGTGATTATTGCATATGTGATTATTGCATATGTGCACATTGTGATGACGATGCTGAAATGATATATCATTCAGCCTTGCCTCTCTCCAGCAAAACAAACCTGTCCAGAAAGCTTAACCCCCCCCCTCTCTTTCTAGGTGTGGACCCAAAATCGGTCCTGTGTGCCTTCTTTAAGCAGGGCCAATGCACCAAAGGAGACAAGTGCAAATTCTCCCACGACCTGACGCTGGAGAGGAAGTGCGAGAAACGCAGCGTCTACATCGATGGCAGGGATGAAGAGCTTGAAAAGGGTACTCGTCACTTTCTTGCTTGGCCTTTGACATTCCGAAAGGCGTGCTTTGGCATCGAGTTGTCATGTAGGTGGTGCAGTAGCATGGACTTTGTGAAACCCGCATAACAGATAGCATGGACACCTGGGACGAGAAGAAGCTGGAGGAGGTGGTGAACAAGAAGCACGGAGAAGCCGAGAAGAAGAAAGCGAAGACTCAGATCGTAAGCGGCTCTCACCGGGCGCTTCATCCACGCGGTTTAGGTGGAGCATGTCACCTGAGGCCAGGATTCGGATGGTCTCTTTCCGTCTCCCTGTAGGTCTGCAAGTACTTCCTCGAGGCCATTGAGAACAGCAAATATGGCTGGTTCTGGGTCTGCCCGGGTGGAGGGGACAGTTGTATGTACCGCCATGCCCTGCCACCTGGTTTTGTGCTCAAGAAGGACAAGAAGAAGGAGGAGGCAGAAGAGGAGAAGATTTCTTTGGAGGAACTGATAGAGACTGAGGTAGAGTCTGTTTTTATAAGGATGGTGCATCTCTCTATAGCAGGGTTATTCAACTCAAGATCCGAGCACTGCTGGTTTTCCAGCCTTCCTTTACCTGTCAGTCAGGTGTGAAGCCTCTGACCAATCAGAATCAGTAATTATTAAACAACTACCTGGGAGAACTGAAAACACGGCCTGGATTTGGAATCGAGGTCCAGAGTTGAACCCTGCACTATAGCATGGACATCTTGGGAAATGGGACAGCCTATATCTTTGACTGTTGGATGCTTGTGCTCAGGTGTTTCTGCCTATTAAGGTTCTTAGGTTTCAGTTCTCCAAGTGCAGCTTGTTTTATAATGTGGGTGGATGTGCTCCCATATAACGTAGGAGGTGTAGTCAGTGATGTTCCTCTGAAGCTGTCTTCTGCTAATGAGATGGTTTATGCTGCTCCTTGTGTATTACTGTACTGCAGATTACTTATTCAAGACTGGAATTTTAATGTGGTTAACCACAAGTCATAGTACGTATTTCGCTCAATCTGTTAATGGCAGAGTCTTCGGGTTTGCCTGAAACCTGTGGCCTAAATCGCGTTGCGATCTTCTGAATTTGATGAGCCCTTCTAATGTCCTCAGCGAGCTGCCCTAGGCGTGAACGTGACCCGCATCACGCTGGAAACGTTCCTGGCTTGGAAAAAGAGAAAAAGGCAAGAGAAAATCATGAAGGCGGAGCAGGACATGGAGAGGAAGAAGGCCGATTTCAAAGCCGGCAGGTCGTTGGGGGTGAGTGAAGCTTTTGATGGTGAATTCTAAATCCAAACAAGCTCAGAAGCACTGTTGTGCATCTTGCATCATTAAAAGTTCACTTTTAAGCATCTTTAAACTAAAAAGCTTCTGGCTTTACAGTGACAGCTGTGGAAGGCATTTTCATACGTGTAGCAAAGAGGTGATATTATTGTTCTGTGATTGTAAGTTGTGCTCCCTCTTCTGGCCAGATGGTGGCAGCAAAACTGTATAGTGTAATGTTACCCATGGCCAGAGAATGTGAACAGCGTTTAATGCACAGCGGCATAACTGCATTTCTGACAATTTCCATGCCATGCAGCCCATTTTCATACAAGTCGCATGTTTCGGTTGCACTGCCAGCTGCCTTTGGCTGTAACCTGCACTGTCTTGTAGGTCAGCGGCCGAGAGGTGTTTGAGTTTCGGCCTGAGCTGGTGAATGATGATGACGAGGAGGCTGACGACACAGGGTATGAGAAGGACGACGACGACGACACCGATGATGACGACGACGACACGGATCAGGAGGTATGCCTCGTCATCGGGTGCCGTTTGTCTCAAACGGCGTGGAGCTCGGTGTTTGGTCATGTCGTCTTGGAGACACTGGGTAGCCTGGCCCTGTTTCAGTGCCTCGTTACCGCTTGTGTACATAGGACTGTCAGGAAACACTTACGTACGTTAAGAAGTTTCTAAACAAATTGAACTTTTTACATTGTTTCAAAATATCTCCTTTTCAAGCTGGCCATCCAGCAAGCCGGAAGTTGCTCTTTTCACATTCAACTTTTTTTAAGGAAAAAGTCATTTGAAAATGTTAATATTAATAAAACGTAAAACCATACATCAATTTCAAATAATTTTTCGATTGAAATAATGTACAAATAAAAATTTAATGTTTCATTAGGTCTGGTTGGCATAATGTGCCTTTTTGTTTATTTACATGTATAGTGAAGCACCCACTTCTCAAAATATACTGACACTGGTATTTGAACCACCAGGGTCCGGATATCAAAATCCATGCTCATTTCTCGTTGTTTACAAACGCAGTACACTTTTATTGTGTTTGGGTCACTAGTGACCTGGTACTTTCATTTTGCAAATAAATAATGCTAAAACAATTTTAAACTCTTTTGCCATAAATTTGGTAGTAAAATGTTGCTGATGAAAAGTGTGTGATATACCATGGAAACAGCCTCCACATTGAATCATACAACCCCAGCAGAGCTGTATAGATGAGTTCTGGGTCACTAGCGACCCGAGGTATGTACACAAGGTTTACGTATCAGTACAAGTCTGATTCAACGTTTGGATTGTCCTGTCAAGATGTATGGTTGGACAGTAATTTTGTTAGTGTAACAGTAATATTCCTTATTAATGCTCAAGGGGGAAAATACATACAACTAAAGTGTATTATTTTTGTAGTTCATATCAACATGGAATTGAGATTAATGGCCCTGATTTTATTTGGCGTGCAGCATCCTTTAAATTGGATTAGATTGACTTTATTGATCCCAGAGGGAAATTCTTGTGCGTACAGCAGCAAGTAGGCAGAGCACAGACGGACATACATTTAGTGTGAGACAGGTAAGGTGCAAAGTTTCCTGTACACAAATGGAATCCTGCAAAAAAAGAAAATGTTTTCTCTTGCAGCCTGAAGATGCAGAGCAATGTCAGGACATCGATCTGGCCCGGTTTGTTCCCAGAGAAGTGGACAGTGACGGAATCACGGTGGCCTCTGCAGACAGGTTTTCATCCAAATCCCAGGTGGCCAAGGAAGCTGATGGTGAGTGTTTAAAACTGGGGAGTGATGCAAGACCTGTTCCCAATTCCCAGATCATACTGACACGTACCGCCCCTTCCTCCAGATGCCAAACTGAGTGAGGCCTCAGGTGGGGCCGAAGAGAACGGCGAACATGCCGAGGATGCTGCGAGCAGCGAGGCTGAGGATGACGCTGTGCCCGTGGATGAGAACCTGTTTACGGGGGAGGACTTGGATGAGCTGGAGGAGGAGCTCCACACGCTGGACCTGGACGAGTAGGACGGAACCCTCGGACATGGCAACTTCCACCGGACTACGCGAAAGCTCGAGAGGAAAGGGGTTTCACGCTGGCCTATTCAGGACCTCCGCTTCCTTTGGCTCCAGTGACGTCACAGGGCACAACCGGATCAAGCGCATATGGATCTAGCCTCTTTTTTTTAACCCCCCCAGCCAGCTTCTTTCAAATCCTTATTCTGGCAATCGGTTATCAGAGAAATTCTGTCCTCCTCGAAGAACGATTTTAGTTACTGGGTTCATCTATTATTTTTTTTTTTGGGTTGATCCGTTGTTAGTTACAGCTTGACTTAAGACCTGAATAAAAATCTGAATGAAACCTTAAATTAAGCATTCCTTTTCTAAATTTTGATTCTGCAAGGTTGTGAAGGTCCTCGTACCTGCTTCTTAACTGCTTGAAGGTAAATGTTGAGTAGGAGGCATTTGCTGACACTTGTAAATCTGTCAGGCAGCTGATTACTTGCATTTGCCCTTCATTGGCCAACATGAACGTGACAGTTGTTTTTGCGGGATAGACAGGACCGCCATGAACGTCTCGTGGATCGAGTTGACTTGCTACTGAGCCTGAAGGACGAGGCCGCCGAAGTTGTTTAATCATCTGTCTTCGCAGCAAGTTAAGTTTTGATAGGCCGTGCCGAACAAGCGACGTGTTCTGGGTGGTTGTCAAAGACGCTGCTGCTCAGGGTCTGACTGAGCAAGTAATTTATGTGTGGAATGCGTTTTGTCCTCGTGTAATACGTGATTTTAAACTTTCCTCATCAATATGCCAAGACCAGTTGTAAATAAGTAATTACGTATGAACCAATATTCTTTGTTTGGAGGGAAAAAGATTGAAATAAAATGTCAGACTGATCAAATGTGTGAAGTAAGTGTGTGAGTGCTTACAACATGACCGCTTCAGAGCTGGGTTTTTTTTTTTTTCCCCCCTTGTCTGTGGCATTAATGCCTGAGCTTTCAGTCCATTAGTGATGCCATTAAATGTTTAGATTTTCAGTGTTCATCTTGTCCCCTTGCAGTTTGTAATTACCCATTTTAGGCGGATCATTACTCCACAGAAACTAACTTGCATTTTGCTGTGCTATTTAGACTCCTCTGCACACAGGTTCAAATGCAGGCTTTTTTCTTGTTTGAAATTGCATTTGGGTGCCTATTCTCGGGGGTGTAGACTGCTGATGCATCTGGTCATACCATTAAGACACCAGAAGCCTTCCCTCCCTGAGACGTCCCTCAAAGATGACTCCTGGGTGTTGACGCATTTGAACAGTTGCATCTGGCTAAATTGTGTGCATATGCTATGTCTGACACGTAATACATGATAACAATGATCTAGTAAGCTGATGTGTGTGAATGATTTATTTTGGGGATCTTGGACAGGGCAGCAAAACCTTTGGGGGGGGGGGGGGGGGGTATGATTTTAAATTTCACTGTAGTTTGGCTGAAATGTCTAGCAATTTGGTGATTTAAAGATGTTATACCTATGGCAAGAAGAGACCTTTCCAAGAAAGTCTATTTCCTTACGTCTTGTCTGTCGACCCTGGTGGTGAGAGGATGCTTTGCATCCAAACAAGTGAAGAAACTTGGGTGGGGTGTTAAGGACTTGATGTGCTTTATTTTTCTCTGGATCCTGGAGCTTCAAATAAGAGCGATCAGCTGACCATTAGCTGACTCACCTGGTCAACATCCGGCATCTTCCTCACCAGGCACCAGTGCACGATTTTTCCCTGGTGGACAAGAAATGCTTCATGCGTTTGGATTGTTTTGTTCAGGTGCCGAAAAGCAGCTTTTCTCTGCCCAGAGTCAGTTTAGCCAATTGACACTGAGTAGGTTTTTTTTTTTACCTAATTCATTTGATATGAAATTTTGTATTCTATTCATTGAATTTTGTTCACTTCATAGTATAATGCTGTTTTTGTTTAACCACAAAAATACAGTGGGTAAATGGTTAATTATACTTTGTTTTCCATCGCATAAAATATGGCTGAACACATACTGCTAGGTTTGACAACTCGAACCAGAGCACTAAAACTTGCAAATCGAAATACTTCTTTCTGTTTTTTTTATGAGCCTGAAACCGTTTCCATTTTAAGGCTTAACCTCTAGCGTTGAAGTTTCGCGCAATTAGTTTCACATCGTGTTCTGAGGAAATTTAAGGCAACGAAGAATCGTCATCCTATCCAGATGCTTAATTATAAACTCAAAACACAGATGACTCAGATTTTATTTATGACTTATTCGTGAGCAATTTGAGGACCATAATTAGCCCTGTTAATTATTACTTTTTTCATACATATACATTATTTTTCTGTGAAATGTGGAAGTATCTTTTCCAGGCACCGGGCATTTCACGTTTTATTCCAGCGTTTTACTCCAGCGTAATGCCCTTGTACAACGGTCCTGGGGGAGTGACGGCTTGCATTCTTGAGTGCGGACTTCATAGCAGCACTTAGAGGGAGGGGAAAGGCTAAATATGACCGTATCTCAAGGCACATGTCCATAAATGTCATTTTTAAGGAAACAGAATGGAATGGATGTGCTTGTTAGACCAGCAGAGGCCAACAGTCAAGTAGTTCAATTACTATTTTCTTGACCAGGACAATAACCAATCGTTTGTGCTTTTGAATAGTAACACATTAGCACTTGTGAATAATTCATTTCAATACTGAAAAACGGTGACAAAATCGGCCGCCTGTCCTGTAATAGGAAAAGTATTCGTCAGATGACTAATTTTAACGTGGATTGTGTTTTGTGAAAGCATTATCCAAATCGTGTATTTGCAGTGGGATTTTAATCGGGGCCAAGCACAAGGGCATCGGCGATTTATATTAACTGTTAATTACAGTACGTGTTCAGACTGAATGGTTCACAGATGGTTCAACATAACTTGTGACAAAAAAACAGCTAAATATGTAAAACGTGGATGTGCATTTTAACAAATTAAAGTATAGGCCTACAAATCCCAAGAACAACTACCGTCTATCCTAAATTATAATTTATTTGAAAACGTGTTCATTGGTCAATTCTATCCCTATCAGATTTCGCGGAGAAAATAACGTAACGAATCGACCTGTGGATATACATTAAAACAATTTGAGTGCGTGTTTTGTTAGTGAGTTTAACTGTGGAGTACTCCGGCCACTTCTACCAAATTTACTGATCGTCTTAATTGAGACATTGTGTTTAATTTTATTTAGTGAAAAAAAACTTCGTCGTCTCAGCTGTCTGGTGCATGCGTCATCCACTTCGATAACATATAGTTCCTTATTGGTCATTGTGTAAAAAAAGATCATATAAATACTTAAGATTTAAACATAAGATATATAAGGCTAACACGGTATCATCTAGACATGGACATAAGACAAAAACACAGTTAAACACATGCTTAGATGTTTATATTCATACCGTTGTGACGTAAAGGGATGTTTACATGAGTCGGAAAAGAATTACTTGGCAGATTCCGTACTGGTCTCATCTCATCAGTACTTTCCACTGATTAAATAAATAATTTAAAAAACTGCGGAAGTGAGTGTCATGTTGGAAGTTCAGGATGCCTCTCCACTTCCTGTAGTTTGCTCGTTTTCTCGCTTGAGTGTGGCTGGGGAGGGATCGCGGCGGCGCTAGCGGCTCAGGACGGGCTTTAGCGCTCGGTGAGCCGGTGCATTCCAGTAGGAGTAGCATGGCTGTTTGCTCCTTGTTTGTGGATAAGATGCATTACTTTCCGGGACGCTAGTGAAAGCGCCGTGGGACATCAGATGCGTTTGGAGGGGGAGGATATTAACTGTACGAAAGTGGGATTAGTCGTTTTAGGCTGCATCGGCATCTGAAAGACCGTTTTCACCGTCTAGGGCTGCGGCGTGCTGGAAATCATGATGGACAACCGACGCACGATCTGTTTGCTATTGTGTCTCGTCTTTCCACACTTTAGAAATAGCCATTCTTTTAATTTAGATATTGAAAAGCCGTCGGTTTATTCCGGCCCGTTGGGAAGTTATTTCGGCTTCTCTGTGGATTTTTTCAAGCCCAATGACAGACAGTAAGTTTTCACTTTTGTGCGTCTCTGCGCGTTATGTGTTTAAGCGAAACGTTTTCCTTTTAAACTTTTAAGATGTTTAAGAAATATCGCCCGGTGTTGCTTTACATAAAACGGGAGGATTTTCAACAAGCATTATTTTTGGTCTTATTAGTTTTACAGCTGAGTAGGTAAAGAAAGTTAAGCGTAGTAGCATTTACTCCATGCCGGATCTCACGCTATATCTGGGGTAATTCGTATCTGTTACTGTACTTTTTATTACATACGGCGTCGTCGTCGTTTTACAAATCTGTGAAAAATAAAGGTTGAAAAAGTACGTCGATCGCAAGTGATAGTGAAGCGTGAATATAGCTGCACTATTTATAATCTGATCTGCTGGTCAGTGATGAGAGTGAGGCTTTTCGCAATTTAATGCATTTAATTTCCGTCCACGCTCAGGTTAAATGTCCTGATAGGCGCGCCGAAAGCCAACGCGTCAGTGTCGGCCGTCCTGGAGAGAGGCGCGGTGTATAACTGCCCCTGGCAATCAAGCGCAAACTGTAAGCAGGTACAGTTTGATGATACAGGTGAGTTGCTCATCTTATTATTCAACTATATGGACTCTTTATACACGGGATCGCTAACTTTTTATATAAGAAACTTGCTTTGAGCTGGGAACTTGCTCAGCTGTATTAAAAAAAAAATAATAAAAAAAAAGATTCCAGTACACGTCCTATTTGTTATTTTGGATAAAACAGAAGATGTAGCCAAGGACGGAGGAGAGAGCTTGATATTGAGGGGGACCCAACTTAAATGTAATCGTCTATGTTTGGGAGACCGAATGAAGCCAAATGAAATATTGGTGTGTTTCCATTGTCATTTAAACCAATTTGGTACAAAGTGCCTAACAGTAACAGGTGTGTTGTCTATATCTATTTAATCTTCTATTGCATTAAAATCCAGATTTCTAACACTGAGAAAAACGTTCCCCATTACCTTGTAAAAGTAGGTAAAAGTACTTGACCATAAACAATTCTGATTCTATGGAACAAGAGTACTGTGTGTTTCAAATTACTGATCAAAAATACACTTGAAGAATGTACAAGTCTCTTTGGAGTGGCTCAGGATAAGGATTTTCGAAGTGGTAACTATTGGCAGGGTACTGGCACATAGGTTGATGCAGATTATGGCGTGAGAAACAGATCAGGCTAATGTGGCCCTTGGTGCTGAGTGATGTTGCAGGTTAAGTATTTGGGTACCGATGGGGAGATATATGCTAGGACAAAGTCAACAGAAACACTGACTGAGTGTTATATTTGAGAGTAGTTTGAGGGTGGCGTAATAGCAGTGGCATTAATAATGGAGTGCAGTGCAGAATAATTGTGCCCTACTAAGCCATGGTAATATAATCAGGCCTGAGATGCATCATTAGGGAGTCCTGGGCCTGTAAACAGAACCATGGCGCAGCTCAGCCAATAGGCAGAGGTCACATGATTAGCAGGATAATGGTGCTGTTTGCTCAGCTCACAAAACTGCTTCATCAAGTCAGAATGCATCCTCCGTTTAAGCTGGCTGATCTGAATCCTTGAGCACGCTCAGAGGGGTCATTCTGCCAAAACGAAGCTGCGGCCCGTGAAAGATGATTGTATATCGTAACTGAATTATCAAAGGAGGAGCATCTGGGGGCAATATTGCTGAAATGTTTATGACTGGATGTTATTTTTATGTGTGTAATGTAGACCTACAGAGTGCATTTTAGTTTATACAAGAGCAGCTGCAGATGTAGTTTCATGTGGAGTTCAGAGGACTTCAGATGAAAAGATTGGAGGGTTTTACTGTCTAATCTCACAGTAACAAATGCACAAATAAGGTTGCATCTCACAGAACTGGGATTTTCCAATTTTATTTTGCAGCCAAAAGAACGACACTCAACTCTCACCTTGGAACTGTGTCGCCACTTTAAAAAATGTTCGCTTGTAGGCTGATAAATGCTCTGACAGGTGAGACCTGAATGAGGGGAGCACCCCTCCCCTGAGATAAAATCCTCTAATCTGATGGGAATTTTCTGCTCTGTAGAGTGGAACAACAGTACTTGAAACCATAGTCATCAGAGCAGAGGAGTGAGTCCTAGAGCAATACAACAGCTTTGCCCCAGGAGAGTGTTGGAGGCTCAGAGGATTACCGGTGCACTGCTCCCAGTGGCACTGGGCGTATATGTACACCACCACATATGCCCAGTATGGGAAGGCAGTCGATTGTTGTTTTTGTTTTTGTTTTTTTTTTTGCATTATAGTGGAGGCCAGTCATTGTCCCTCCTTCCTTCTGGCAGGCGATATAAGACGACAAACTACGAAAGATGCACTTGTGAGATTTTCGTGGTGCATGACCAAACTGGATCTTAGAACTACGCGTACGAAGGCGAAGGCGGATCCTTTCTGCAGAAGCCATTTCTCTGCAGATTTTAATGATGTAATTACACCTCTATAGTCCGAGTGTAATTACAGCTTTCGTAGAGTTGGGAGCATTTCCAGATTAAGATGATGAATCTGTAATGCCTATCATGAGCTCGATATCTTTGGGCAGATGTTCCTTCATTAGCTCCGTGGGCATCACCACAAGTAAACAAGTTGGTGATTCAGAGGCTGTGGCTAATGAGGTAGATGGTCTCTCCTTAGACCAAGCCAATGTGTCAAGCTGTCTATGTGTAGAAGTGACAAGGACTGTATTTGCATCAAAGGCCTGCCAGCACTTTTCAAGTTCAAGCGACATACTTCAGATTTTTTTCCTCTGGTCTTGAGCCTTTTCCTTTGAAGAAACTGTAGGACATGGGGTTGTTGCTCAGTTTCTGTGTATCTGGCTAATTCCAAAACATTTCTTTAAGCGGGTTTTAAAACAAATTTAACCCAGCGATAGAAAGATTTGCAGTCTCCCAAAGAAAATGAAATGCATGCGTTGGCAGCACGCCAGCCCATTTGTCAGGTTTATTTGCAGTTGTTTATTGCCAGATGCGCGTAATGAAACGGTTTATCAAGTTTTCTATAGTTAGTGGAATCCCTCTGTAAATGTAGCATATATAAATGTAACAAAACTGCAGTGCTTGCTTTTAGTCCCATAAACAGGCTAGTTGCATTTAATTTGGCAAAAAGCAGCTTGTGCATTTTGTGTATGTAACAGTGTTTTCATCCATTGCATTCTGCATACTCATGTCGTAAAAATAAATATCAGAATAGACATTTGTATGGATGATCACTTGTGTTTACTCTGTTGCTTCTAGGCATGTAGCTGTGACCCCCTCTCTTTCTCTGTAATATATCATTTCTGTGTATCACCTTATGGTCTTTGTAGTCAATGGCTGGCATCGTTCTTTCACCGTCCTCTGTACCGTGCCAGGTGAAATGAGCAGGACTAGCGAGCTAAACGTTCCCATCCCAATCTCATGTCTCCTGCAGCCTCGTTCCCTCCTGGAAGATTGCCACGCTCCGTGGATCCGGCAAAACAGGGCTTGTTTTTATGGGCTTCCTCGTCGCATCCAGATCAGTCTTCCTAGTCTGCCAGCCTTTGTGTAACCTTGTGGATGTAGAACAGGGAGGACAGGCATTGGGGAAAGGCCCCGCTGGGGATTAAAACTGCCGCTCGTTTGTGGGAGCTGTTCCCCACAGTCTGGTGGAGTAGAATGAAATATGTGAGGAATTGCTGAAATTCATTTTCGCAAGTTAAGTTAAACATTGCTTTATAAGGCCGCATTTAACAGAGAAGAGAGGGGAAAACACGTGTTTCTTTGTCAGGATGAAGCAAAGCAACTTGCTTTTGTTTTTGTTTTTCTCAGGGTCTCATTTGCAGTCTGTGGCTGTTATTGTTAGCCCAACGTGGGATAAATTGTGTATGTCGAGCCAAGAAGCTTTAAAGAACAGCCCATCTAGGCCTTGATGTGGCCTGTCCTATTGTGCTTAGAATCACCGTGAAAAAATACAGGGGGTGTTTCTTGTCCTTGTTTTGCAAGTTGAAGTCCTTTAATTCTAAAATTGGCCTTCATTCTTGGGTTTTATTAACTTTTGTATTGCCACAGCAATATTCAACTACATACTAGTCAGCCATGTTATTTTTGGAAGCGCTAGTTTCGTTTATTTTGATAATTACTAAGCTTTGGTGTGGGAAGAACTTACTCATTTTTTCCAGGCAGAAGCGTCTGTGTGTGAGTTGAGTTGTTTGTTCCGCTGCGTTTGTTTCAAGGTAGGCTTCCTGCTACGTTTTGCATGCGTTTGTTCGACAGATGCAGCCACTTGTCTGTACTGGTATGTGTGACAGACTTCGTGCTCGCAAGGGAAAAACAACGTCCTGCATGTCGTTCCCTGAGGAGCCCACGTGGACACTGCCCAGTCCTACAGTCCCACAGAAATTACATTAACCATAATGCGATCTGACATTTTACACGAACATAGATTTAAAATTACAAAGGCAATGGGCATCATAACATGCCCAGACAAACAACAAATACTACGCATCCGTCCCTGGTAGACAATTGCCATCTCCTGCCCCGTTGCCACACTTCTTGTCACCAGAGATAAAGTACCCGCAGTATTCCTCAGTGCCTGTGGCTGCTGCCCCTCCTTAGCCGCAGTTGTGCATGACGTGCCACCCCGATGATCTGTGCGGCGACTCCTGTTGCGTTCCTCCTCGTTTGGCGCATACATTCACCTGCAGCGAGAATGCCACCGTCTGGCAGTCTATTGTTGACATCTGTTTGGGCCTTCTGGTATCTCACAGCATGCCTCTGAACAGCACGGGCGGTTTCAGCACAGATCAGGGTAGCCAAATAAATGGTTTCGACGCTTATTCTCTTGTGGCTGTCTCACTTCAGGATGAACGGGGGGAGACTAACAGCTTCCCTGAATAGTGCTGTAATGCAGATTTGACACTGATAACCATTCTGTGCCACTTGAGTCAGCAGCATGTAAATTATACTCCAGAGCAGTGCTTCTGAACTGACAGACGGACACCGACAGGATTCATGGTATTCATGTGTTTGTTTTAATGACAGCAGCCAAAAAAAAACGCAGATATTTTTGTCTGCTTTTCAAGTGGTTGACGCGACATATATTCTGACGCGCGTTCTCTGTCCGCTGGTGGGAGTGTGCTCACCTGTGTGTGTGTGTGCATGTGCGCGTATCGGGGCGGAACTCTGCCAGGCGCGATACAGAGCGCAGAGGAGAATTTTAAATGCATGACCTTGTAGAGACAAAAATGACAAGCTGTTGTGTAAATAAGATAAATAACATAAGGCTATTTAGTTTGTTTAATAAAAGGACAATGTATAGACCTGTTCTATAGGAAAGGTGACCTTAAATGACTTCTGTTGTGGGGGGGGGGGGGCGCACACCTAATATAATGGTAGGGCAAACACTGCAGTTTAATGAATTTCCACACAGCTAACATCTCAGTAGTTTGTAGTCAATACCGATTCTTTAAAAAATGCCTGGATCAGCCCCGTCTCTGATCCTTGATGTCTGTTTTAGACATCACTGGTTTTTACAATTGCCAGCCCCCACTGTTGACTTTTTATTATTCCTGGGGCTAAATCAGTTGATAGCCCCTGCCCTAGGGTTGGCTTGATGTTTTAACCTACCTGGTCCCTCTCAGACGATATGGGACCCTGTGCACTTTATTTACAATCAGCATTTTCCAAAATTTTGTTGAATCAAAGTTCAAATGTGCCCAATTGCAAAGAATGAAACTTGAAACCTGCACGGATTCTGTCTCTGCTCGTTCTGAGAGTGAGCACCAAACACACACCTGAACAGCACAGAAAATGAATCCTCTGCCCCCCCTGCTTCCCACAGTCCTCGGATGTGCACCTGCCACACTAGGGTGGTCCAAAAAACATATGGGGGGGGAAATTCTTCTCCATTAGAGAAACATTAGTGTCATTTATTTTCAATATAAGTTGATATTTGGGGTATGCTCAATTCAAATGAAATGAGAACGCATAGGTGAATTAAACAAATCAAGCATTTATCACATTATTTGGGTTGGCAGGTGATCAATCATAAGTGTTTTTATCTATTCACTGGGGAATCTGAAATAAATTCATAGGACGTCTTCAATAATGTAAAATATGCCCACATTAAATTATACTAATGTTCTTTTATTACCTTGCAACTTATGAAAAGCTAATAAGGGCTTTGTTTTTATTTAACTATTTAACTTTATTTACTTTAACCTCAATTTACTTTTTATACAATTATTCATTGCATCTGCCATTTTGAATTGAGTTGCTTTTGTTGTCTGCTATTTTATTAAATATCCTACACATTTCTTGCAGAGGACAGTATCACAGGTAACTACACAGTACACATGAAGTAAATTACTAGTTAGGTATGTCATCAATTTTAGGAAATGTACAGCAAAGTTGCTTTTAAACGGTGCGTGGATGTCCAAATGCTTACAGCCTGCATGCCGAAGTAGTGAAGAAGCGCCGAAACTGCTTTCCTGACTCAAATGAGTCCACAGTTTTGCTGGGTCTGGATCCAAGCTGTAGCAGCCGCCAGTAACATTATCTGAGAACTGTTAAGCTACCATACTCATTGTTAGAAAACAGTAGACTTTCACATTCAGTCAATCATTCCGTCATACTGACCACAGTTCCACAGTGTAGTATGTAATTAAATGGTTTCTCTTCTGGTATATGTGCTGTATGTAGTTTTTGTCGTGACACACGAGTGTAACAGTATGGTGGTAATTATCAGCCATGGAGAGCAACTTTGTTTGCATTGAGCATACCCTAAATTTTGATTCCCCCCCCACATTAATACTGGTGGGAAATCAAAATATGGTGGGAGGTTGACTTCTCTTAAAGTCAAAAGTTTTGGACAACCCCACGCCTGGTGCCGCAGTCTACCTCCCCCAGCAGCATCGCCCGTCGACGGGAGAGAAACAGATAATCCGATGGTGCAGGTTTAGCTGAAGCTGGGCCGGTAGGATGCGACAGCAGGTCGCCTGGCCCAGCTGTGAATTTATTCCTGCTTAACCTGTGACTAAACCTGTCATATGAATATCTTGCTTTGTAGCTGACAGCTTCATTGGCAAATAAGAAAATCACTTGGGGTTTGTAGTAGCATAATTAATATTGCAGCACAGCATTAAAAACATCTATTACTTCCTGAAGTGAACTAGCCCCATACATCCCTTTGGTTTCACTTTCATTTTATCTGTGTGTGTGTGTGTGTGTGTGTGTGCGTGTGCGTGTGCGTGTGCGTGTGCGTGTGCGTGTGCGTGTGCGTGTATATATGTATGTGTATATATATATACATATATATATATATACATATATACATACATACAGCAGCCAGTTTATACAATATATGGCTACAAAGCTTCATACTGAAGTGCAAGAAAGTTACGAGGTCTTTTTCTCAGTTTAACTATAAAAAAAACAATGAATGTAATAAAACGGTATCTGTCAGACTAACAGCAGACAGGCCTGTTTATAATACTATCAGAACCAATGGCAGAGAGCTAATGTGCCTATAAAAGCTCCATATTCATAAATGTGAAACATGACTACAGCAAAACTGTATTCGGAATAACAATAATTTTTTTCTGAAAAAACTTAGTGTAAGACAGGGAACAACGCGTTGAAGGGCACACTGACATCACACACTCACACACGCTCGCACGCTCACACGCCGCACGCTCACACATGCACACCTACGCACAATTTGGTAACTCCAGTCAACCTCAGCATATTTTTGTGCTGTAGGGAGCAGCCAAGAGAAACCCCACGATGACATGGGGAGGACATGCAAACTGCACACACATGGGGGGCTGGCAGAGACTTTGAACCCAGGTTCCAGAGTTGTAAGGCGGCAATGTTAACCACTGTGCTTACAGCCTGTGCCCAATATCGCCCCTATATCTCCTTTATTATTTCAAGAATTATTTTAATTCATAGATGGGGGAAGCTGTGATGGTGCATTGCCAAGAAATGGAAAAACCTCAATCGAAACTGAAAAAAGCATGCATAAAGTATTACTGCACCATATCACATGGTGATATGTGAAATTTCTGACATTGCAATATTTAAAAAACAGATGAAATTACCCAAAACAAACTACAGTCAAATAGAACTTATCTAGCTATTCAGTGTGTCAGATGAGTTGGTAGAGTTGCCATGAGATGTTAACAGACACAAAGCAGTGCCGAAAAATGCTATGCGGTTATTGTGCATGTGCGTAATATCGAGCAGTCCTGATATAAGCCTGATATCCAACATCACTTTCCCTGGGAGTGGGAGTACATTTCTCAATTCGGTGCAATTTTTAAAATAACTAGCATACTATTTTGATTGGCAGTCTTTGTATTTTATAAGATTCATTTTGAAGAATCTGAGTAATTGAATAAACAGAGTGCAAATACTGCAGCAGTTAGCAGCACCTGGAAGTCAGTCTGATCTGTTGTCTTGAAGTTAATTCAGCAGGTTAGTTGTGAACATGCACCATTTGTGCACAGTTTGAGTGGTGGCAAACGCTGCCACTGGATGCCAGTGGTCTATCCTTAACTGAGGCATTTATGTGCCTCAGATACCAGCTGACACTCATGCATCCTGTCAGCTGAAAAATGATGCTTGCAGAATTTACACCTAAACACTGCTGTCATCGTCATAGTTGACTCAGTATACCCACGGTGGGCCACTGGTATGTGAGTGACTGAGATATTTCAAAATGTTTTGGTTATCTGATGTCAGGCTTGTTGTGCTTAAATGCACAGTACCCACACCCGAAACCCCCCAACTCTTTCAATCCGGTGTGTGCGTGGGGTAGGGGGGGTTGGGCTGCATGCCCTTCTGTCCGGGCAAGGCACAGCTGTCCCACTGTCTGTTGAGGTAATGTCATCTGCACCAAATGAGATGTCCCTCAAAAACATGGAGGGGGAATGGCCACTCGCTGCAAAATGACCCCTCTGCGTGAGACCTAACCACCCATGACTGACCGTAGACCACCAATATGTTCACCTCAGTATAACTGTGGCCAGCTGATCTGCTGACAAAGCTTACCCTGTCCAACATTCACACAGCAGTTGAAACAATACTGCTTTGAATTGTTCTAGTTGTTCCAAGTGTAAGACTTTTTACGCCGCTTAAATCTCCTTCATCCGGCTAATACTGTATTTTGGAGTCTGACTGCACTGAAGGACATTACATTTGGTTGTGTCATATATGCTCTTTTGTATATTTGTATAGTTTGGATTTATGTGACTCACTGTTTTTAAAACACTATAATTTATCTCGATCCTGATTAGTTGTTTTTGAATGTTGATTTCCAGGAAGTGAGCCACGCATTCCTCACCGTGTCATGTTACATGCACAAAAAAACACATGTTTTCTGCAAAGACTTCCACTTCCAGTCTTGGTCTGATTGTGGATCGGGGATTTTTTTTCTGAGCACCGTGAGTCAGGCTGTAAGTCCCACATCAGTGGAATGTCTCACAAAGGCCTCTCTGCATCTTGTTTTGTGTCGTAGGATCAGCTCTTCACAATAGCCATCTTTGTGACTGAGTGTATGATTTACAGTATGGAAAGCCTTGTGGAAGATGCAGAGTGACTGGTTTTAGTTGTAATGCCCAAAATTTTGCTGTCTTGTTTTGGTTTGCTAATCTTGCCTGTTGCCTGGATGTCCCTGTCCTTGAATTTGGGCAAATATACAAGATAAAGCCTTCCTTGTCTGCTTCCTCAGCCATAACCCTCACTGCTTTACTTATTTTCAGCAAATAAGGCTTTCTTATTAAAAGGGGAAGTGATTTTATGAGAAGATTTCCGGCCTGAGATCGTACCTATGAAAAGGAAGGTTATTTCCTTTCTGCTAATAACTTCATAATTATATTTGTGGGAATTATAGCATAACATAGTACTGGCTTTCAAAGTAACCATATATTCACATAAATCATAATTTAGCTTTAATGGTGGTGACCATGAAGTATTAATTTGTGAACTCTTTATAATGATCTGTGTTGTTTTGACCCAGAATATGCTGTGATCCTTATGTGAGAAATACTAGTAATTAATGGAAGCTGGTAACATAAACTCTACTGGTTCACATTTTAGAGAGGAGATTAATGTCATATTCGCTGTCTTTTTCTGGAGGGGGAGGAACCTTTAATAATCGGCTGCATTATGAGGTCATTTGAGTCAGATGTTCCAGTCAGTAACATTGATGTGACTTAGGCGGCCCTTTCCCTGTAAAAACTCCAGCCTTCCGAGGCTGCTGTAACCAACATAGATTTGTTAAAGTGAGTTGCATCCTGAACGAAAGAAAGAGTTTGGATAAAGTTTGCCGATGCCCATGTAGTTGGAAAAGGTTGCAGAACCATTTATAATGAAGAGTAATTCAGTCATCCCAATGTTACACAAGTGCAGATTATTTAATAGAGATGCACGTATCTGATATTCGGATCGGTATCGGCGCCGATCCAGACCTTTTTGACAGATCGGGTATCGGCCATACGTGACCGATCTACGTCCGATACTTATTTAGGTTTTGACAGTCTCTGAAAAGAGAGTTCCGATTTCCAGTTAAATCTGTTCGTACAAGCAATCGCACAACAGCTCTTTCCCATTTAGATGTGTTTTTGCGGCATTCAGGCTGTCCGTTAATACTGCCAGTCAGTTTTTGCCACTCAGTGGGTGTGAGCGCGGTGACGTCCACCTGCTGTGACGTCACGCGCATACGCTTTGCAGTACGAGGAGCGTAAGGACGTCATAATAAGGTGACCATCTGGAAGTGGAAGTATTTTACCCGTTTAAGGGCATTAAAAGGGCGCAGCGTTTTGCAGTATTTGTAAAAACAAAGTTTTGCGAGGTAGAGAAGTATCGTTTAGTGGAAATTCCCACTAAACAAGCGCATACATATACAATTGTGCAAGACGACGTGAGTAATATGAAAAAAGTAATGGATGATCTGGGCGTCGGGCTGTTCTGCGCCATCGCTACTGCTTATTATGCACGAGCGGCTGCTATTGCAGCGAACTATAAGCAACGCTGTTGCCAGTGGGAGAAAAATTGTGGGGCGTTTCAACCATTCGTCTCTTGCGCATACTCACTTAGAAAATACTGAAACTGCACATGCCTCAAAAACGCTTTAGACAAGATGTGCAGGAGGAGGAAGAGTACGTTATGTATGTTTCTAGTAGTCCAATTAAAGTTTTAATTACTAGTTAAAAAATAT
Source organism: Paramormyrops kingsleyae (assembly GCF_048594095.1). NCBI lineage: Eukaryota > Metazoa > Chordata > Actinopteri > Osteoglossiformes > Mormyridae > Paramormyrops > Paramormyrops kingsleyae. Next base: position 14,283,716 of record NC_132812.1, read on the forward strand.
TAACATATAAAATCATAAAAAATATATTAAAATATTAAAGTAAAAACTCGTGTCAGAAACTGTATTCTTTTTGGCAGTTGTGTAACGGAATCGGATTGGAAAAATGTGGGTCTACCCATCCCTAGTATTTAAGCAAAGGAATTACTACAGCTGCAAGTTGGACGATATTCCTGGAGTGCAACGAAAGTGGAGCATGTTGTGGAAATAAAATGTTTCTTGGTTAAAGTGAAACCTTTCGTTTCAGCTAGAGAATCACATCCTAGCCATGAATCATTGAGGTGGGTGTTTTGAGGATATTATGGATTGTGGCTGCCGTGTAGTCTCAAGACCAGCACAGTTTGCAGGAGACGGTCAGAGAATTACCCATGATCTGAAGCTTAACAGCAAATGGGTCATTCTGCATGACAGTGACGCAAGTCTCCAATGGAACAGCTGAATTTTGAAGAAATGTTGAATCAGATACATGGTAACTGTGATGAAAATTTTGGAGGGTGACCTGGCCAAACAGGACAGTCCAAGGTGTCAGAATTGAAACAGTTCTGCAAGTGAGCTGAAAGATCTCCAATGTGCAGAACTGTGCAACTGCAGGAAATATCTGATTTCTTGATTACGGCAGTGCCAGAAATTCAATTAGAAAACACAATGGGTCTCATACTTGTCTCAAAAAAGTTAGCTAAACATCTCTAAGAAAGCCATGGAAATGGACGCATACATATAATAAATTCTGACAGATTCGTATTTCAACACTTTTGTTTTTGTTTCAACACTTTCAGATCTGTGAACTTTTTTTCACGCCACTGTGTGCATTGGCAGAAGATGTGACATCATCCTTTACTGACTGACGGGCTCCTGAATTCCTGTGTGCTTGTTTTAATGGTTCTGTAAAACACGCAGGACCAAAGCACACTACATCTGCAGCTGTTGTCCTCTTTAAGACTGCAACATGTATGGCTGTCTTTTTTTAACTTACTTCAAATAACTATATATTTGACAACCTTGAGACTTCAAATAACTATACAAGTTAATCATTTTAAAATCATTTATTATGACCAAATGGTCTTGATGTTCCAATAAACAGCCCCAGAATGCCATCTTGCCAAAGAAGACACATTTTATCTCTAAACTTGCAGTCGCATGTAGCTCAGTAATTCTCTGCATATTTGTACAAATGTGTTATAAGTAGTTCTGGTTTTCACCTACCGGAATGATTCTGGGAGGTATTTGGGGAACAACTTCCTTAGATGATATTGGTTTCATTCTTCTGCAGATGACCGGAAGAATGCTGATGGAGTTCAGATGGAGTTTAAGTCTAACCAGTGGTTTGGGGCCACAGTGAGGTCAGAAGGAGACCATATTCTGGTGAGTCCCGCCTAGCAGCCTCTTCTAATTAATGGATTACAGCCAAATTTGCCAGCGCTGTCCCTTCTTCACAGCCAAGCACTCAGTGCTGTGTGTCCCCCTCCTAGGCTTGTGCACCTCTTTACCAGTGGAGCACCCTGGGACTTACAGAGAGAGAACCTGTTGGAACCTGCTTTCTAAAGAAGGGTGGGAAAACAGTGGAGTACTCCCCTTGTCGATCAGGTAAATGGAACGGTCTGTTGACAATATTGGAGAACCCCCCCCCCCCCATAGATGAAGTAAGTGGAACAGTGTGGAAAATGGATGCATATTCCACCATTGAGTTATGTGGAACTGCCTCTTGGAAAGTGGTCTGTCAGTGACTGCTATTTTCTTTACCATTTTATCAGTTGCGGGTATGTGAGCATGTCACGAAGCAGGACCCACAGAAGCAGATTGCATCTTGCCCGCTGTAGTATATGCAACAGTCACAGGGAGATGGGTTCGATGGGATGGCTTGAGCTAATGAATTCTTGGTTTGTGTTTGACAGCAAACTCTCTGGAGCAGAGCCTCTTAGGCTGTTTGTCCACAGCTTGCTCCTCTGTTCTCAGTGACTTCTGAACGAGTTCTGCCTTGGTGCATTTGAGGCTGTGATGCTGACTGTGGGCTTTGATGATCTTAACCCATCACGCTCATCCTTCTCCATATGTGTCTGATTTCAGCACTGAAAACTCCAGAAGGTCAAGGCTTCTGTCAAGCAGGATTCAGTATTGACTTTCTGAAAGTAAGATTTTATATTTTTTCTCTTAATTCTTAAAATTCCAGCCAGTTTTTTTTTGTTGATTTTTATCTTGTCAGCCTGTTGAAATCAAATGTAATTGTCTTTCTTTCTTTCTTTCTTTCTTTCTTTCTTTCTTTTTCTTTCTTTCTTTCTTTCTATCTAGCAGAATAACAGAGTGGTGGTTGGAGGTCCTGGCAGCTTTTATTGGCAAGGTAATATATATTTCTAATTGTGCAAAGTGAATCGATCAGATTTTTAATGATTTTTTTGGGAAATATGCTTCAGAAGCATGACTAGAAATGTTGCCTCAGTGGTCAGGTGACAGTTTGGGCTAAACACACTCATCTTGAATGCACTGCAGACAGACAAGAGGGTGCAGGGGTCTCTGTTTATGGTGCTAAACTGGCACAAGGATGAAATATTATAAACAGAAATTCTGGAAAATAGCGGTAAGCGCTTCAGTTCGTTAAGCTGACGCAGCCGTGTGAGGAAAGGCGGTGAAGAGCTCACCGCAGGGTGGAAAATTACCCTAAATGACAAATAAGCTTTCCAAAATGCAGTCATGTGGTCATAAGGGTGGCGGTGAGGATGGCGGGGGGCCAAGGCCAAGTCAAGCCCCTGCCATAACCTAGACGGGTGTGCGCTGACCTTGATACCTCAGAGGGGGAAGTTCTCCGTACAGCCCCTGTTCTTTATCCCGCAGTCCCTCTCTGCACTGGCCGATTGGTCAGCCTTTCTCCACGTGCTATGGGTTTTTTCCCAGCAGATTCCAGCTGGCGTTCCTAATCGCTGTTTCCTGTTTGACGGTTCTCGCCTGGGAGTGGTTTTCTGCAGCCTGATTTCATACAGCGTGACTCGGCTCCTGCCTCTCCGGCCGTTATGAGTCACTTGAGGGTTTGCTGTTTTTGTATGCGGAGGATTGGCTGCGAGTCGCAGGAACTCGCCTTGTATCCGCTCCTGGGGGGCTGAATTAGGATGATTCCAAGGACCCCTTAGTGACAGGACCTGAAGATTTTGGAACATGATTGTATTGCTGTGCATTGGGGGCCCAAAATGATTTCCTTTCATGGGGCCCAAAACCCGTAGCCAGCACCCCTGTATTGCAGACAGAGCGCTTTGAGATTTGCAGCCCCCTTTTCTCCTCTTTTACAACTGAGTACAAAAGCAGTTCCCTGCTTGCGCCATGTCATAATGTGGCTCGTCCTTTTTTTTAGCTTTTTGAGCTAACCATGCTTCACTGTCTGCGCTGCAGCCTTTTGACCAGAGGCAGCTAATGCCCCTGTTTCAGCCAGACTTTCATTCTGAGTGAATCTCGGTTAGTTAGCCATGACACCAGGAATATTTGTTGGGGGGGGCTCTGTGGCTCACTGGGATAAACGCTGTGCCTCTGATCAGATTGGATGGAGTGGTGGCTCTGAGGCTAGGGATCTGTACTAGTAACTGGAAGGTCGCTGGTTCAAATCCCATGAATGCCCAGAGTCATTCTTCTCCATTGGGCCTGCAGTTGCTTCATCCTGGGTATAATATTAATCTACATCCAGCCCTAAAAGCAGGTCCTCCAACTTACAGGGAATAACTTGGGGGTTGGTGGCAGGATTGACACTCCAGCCACGGGAAAGAACTTCACACTGGTCCATTTGGACTAGTGTGGTGCTGAGGTATCATCTGCCACATGGCTGCAGGCAGGTTCTCATCCCTGAGGTGGTTTGTCTTGTGGTGGGAGCGGCAACGCGCTGTATCGGTTAGGGATGGGAATCATTAAGAAATTATTGTTGTCGGTGCCATCATTGATTCTTCTTATTGATCCGGTTCTTTATCGATTCCCTTATCAATTCCTAATCACTGTAAAATAATCAAATATTAATTTATTACTGATTATAATTTTTGGACAGGTAATTAGACCTGATTAGCTACATATTTATTCAGAAAAACAGTCCTATGCAGTTTTCTGCACCAAAAGCAGCTGTTTTATTAGCTGTAGTGTCATATGAACAATAAATAAACAACAAATTAAAAATACTTGTTATAAGAATGTAGTAACAAGCACACAGGTACATTGCCACAAAACCAGGCCATCTTCTTAACACCTGAACATATTAAACTTACTAATGCTCCTAAAGTGGACGACACCCTAGTTTAATATTACAATCTGCTTTACAATATACTGACATACAAAACTAATGAAAGCATTTCACTGCCAGTACCTACCGAAAAGATTTTTGCTCTACTTTGGTGAAAGGATGCAAATCTTTCGCCACAAAGTTTGTCTCAGCCTGGTGGCACTCGTTCACCCTCTTCTCATTACATTTCGCTGCCAGGAAAGCTAGAGTTGAACGGGTTTTGTTTTTTCCGGGCATGACGCGATTGCTGCCTCGGAGGAGTTATCGTTGCCACCCTGCATGTCATCTTCTAAAATGGATGAAACAAATGTACTACATAATTAGTTTGTGTTTCAGAAAACACGCCTGTAGGTTAAGGCACCGTAGCTAGTTAACCGTGGCGAACACATGGCAATCTTTAAATGAAATGCCGTGTTGACAGCTTAAATGCTTAAGCATATTACTAGTGTTACCACCCTTAGAGGTGACAACGGCTCTGCATTAGCATTGGCTGCGCACTGCCCAATGGTCGTCCTTCTTTGTAAGACGCAGCCATGCCCTGTAACGCTTCCTGCACTCCATAATGTGGCATGTGACGTCATTTCGTGTAACACGAAAAGTCCGAAGGAATCGTTAGAGGAATCGGAGGTCTACGATTCTCGTTCTTCGCAACAATAAGAACCGGTTCCAAATCGGAACCGGTTTCCGATCCTCATTCCTAGTATCGGTGCATGCTCCTTACCTCTCCTCTCTCTTATCAGAAGGTCAGCGGTTCAAATCTCAGGGTTTGCAGATTGATTTCTCTATCAGCCCCCTGAGAGAGTCCCATAACCCCTAGTTGTTCTAGGGACTGTCGGATCTCATTTTCTCAACTTTACATCACTTTGGTTAAAAGCATCTGGTAAATAAAAAAACATATGTTGAAAGTCGGTAATCATTCCATGGAGCCACTTAATGTTTTTTCACAGTGTCTCCCATGTAGCGTATTGTTGAGCCTTCTTGTTTTGGAGCTCAGAAATTACACATCTTTTAATAATTACTGCTGACATGTTTTTGCCGTTGAGACTTTAAATTTGCCGTTTCCAGTTTCTCAGGGAATCCAAAAAGACTTTAATGAATATCAGTCAGTGTAAGCAGTTGATTTATTTATCTTTTGAATAACCACAATATAATTATCACCAGGAACTAAAATTCTCATGTGCTACAGTGATGAGTTTTGTTCTTTTGCCCTATGTGTGATTTTTATTTTATTTTTATTCCTTTTCTTCCTTTTTTTTTCTTCTTCCAAATTTGTAATTTATCTTCTCCAGGGCAACTGATCTCTGATAACATCTCTGAGATCATCAGCAAGTATAATAGCAGAGAGTTCTTTACAGTCTACAGCGAGCAGCTATCGACGAAACCTGCTAGTGCCCAGTATGACGACAGCTATTTGGGTAAGTGCCCTTCACATCCGGTCACATCTGCCCTGGACGACTTGGCATCCTGTATCTGTGTCTCCGTTTGGTCATTTGGACACCCGGATCATTTGGTGTTCCCCGACGTGCGTTTCTCCTGGCTTTGCTCTCATCCCCATTGTTGCTCTTCAGCATCTTACCACTTTCTGTCCTCCTGCAATCAGTTCTGTTCCTCCTATTTAAATCCCCCAGGTTACTCCGTGACCGTCGGTGACCTTAATAATGACGGCGATGATGGTGAGCTTTTGGCTACCTTGCTTACTTGATTTCAGGTCAGACATGTGCATAGCGTGCATCCTGTGTCTCCACACGCAAGACTTTGTGCCGGCGTGTGTTTTAACTAGAACCATCATGGCTTTAACATGTAAGGTGGTACACTGTTTACTAACGCTTATTGATTCAAATGCCCTGTTTTTAATGTACTAAACTTCGTAAACACCAGACCCTCCTTCAAGTAATGGCATCTAAAGGCACTCAGATGCTGACTTTGCTATTTACGTAATCAAGCAAGAGGCTATTATGATTCTTTGGGTTCGTTTTGTCCTGGATTTTTATGGGACAAACCCAGAAACGTAAACACACTTTGTTCCCCCCCCCCCCCCCCCCCATCCACAGACTATGTCACAGGAGTTCCGAGAGGAGAAAAGGCTCTTGGCTATGTAAGGAATTCACACTCTAAATAAAAATAACTTAAATATAAGACGGGTACCGTGTCTTCAGTCAGCAGGACGTTACCGTTTTCTCTGTGTTCTACCAGGTCAACGTTTTCAATGGGAGAAGCATGGAATCCATTGCTAACTTCACAGGAATGCAGGTAGGCTGTCGTCGTTTTTTAGGGCTCTTTTTTTTAAAATTTATTTTGTCTGATTTTGTTTTTATCCTGACGAGTACATGAGAGCGGGAAACGGCGGCAGGGAATGCCGTGAGATCGCGCCACCGTTAGCACATCACAGAAAGTTCCGGTGGCCTGGACCTGCTTGTAGCTTGTTACCGTTTAGTGTCTGGTTCGCATACAAGCCAAGAGTTTGTGTGCTGGGCCCATTTCCACATCTGGAAAGTATTGCCGGGCCTCCCTGCAGAAGTATTCCCCAGCTAGCTGGGGGTGGAGGGAGGCAGAAGTGCAGAGTCAGCCTCCCAGTTCAGGGCAAGGCGTGCTGGGTGGGGGAGGGGAAGGGCAGGGGGAGGGCTGTGGGTCAGAGCAGCCTGTTATCTGATTGGCTCAGATGCTGCTATGCAAATCCAGCATGAGGATGTAGCGTGCCACCACCGTCCCTCCCCCCAAACACAGGGGGTGGCTTGTGCGCTAAAGTCCTCTGAGCGCTCTGCTTGCTCACACAAAGGAGAAAGCTCTCCCGGCATTAATAGGGGCTTATCTTTAGTCTCCAGATTTCACATCTTTGAAGTTTAACCCTTGAGCGTGTGGATCCAATTTTATTTGCTGTATGCATAGTAATTTTATGACTGAAAAAGAAAAAAGCGTATGCATTGGCCGGGAATCGAACCCGGGCCTCCCGCGTGGCAGGCGAGAATTCTACCACTGAACCACCAATGCTTGTGCTTGTGTCTGTGCAGAGCGGGACTTCTGGGACACGTTTATTTGCAGTCATGTTAGGTTAGGACTGGGGTATTTCTATGTTATGTATATGAGTACACTATGGGGATTTTTCTTTTTCCCTTTTTTTAAATGATGATGGCAAACAAGTTTACATAATGTTTTCTTCACAGTGGAAGAAAATTATCAGCTTCTTTTTTTCACATGGTAAACAGGCATGTAATCATATAGAGAGAATGTACTAAGGATTACATTAAATTAGTGTTTTATTTAAATTCTTGGCAGATGGCTGCCTACTTTGGCTACTCGGTGGCTGCGACTGACATCAATAACGATGGGTAAGAACTGCAAAACACTGAACACATTTTGCTGTTTGGGCCTCAGAACAATGCTGACAATTCTCATCGACGTGACAAAAGTATTAATGGCAAACATTACGAAGTCAGCCCAATTATGGGAAAGATGACAAAGGGTAACATAAAAATCGTTCTGATCAGATCATTTTGACATGGTGTCACAGGGCTGACTTGCTTGACAACTGTATGTCATACATGCAAAAATCCATTTTCCGTTACACAGAAAAAGACTTTTTATTAAAAGCCAATCTTAAATATCTTATGTTTTAATATTTTATGGTTGTTTATGAAGTTTTTACTTTTTGAGGTATTTAATCTGTTTAAATATTCCTATACTCTTGCCATGAATATAGCCCTAATTGCTGCCGTTAAGTCTACATAACTAGCTAATTGATTACCATGAGCGGCTACTTTCAGCCGTTTTGCTGGAAATGTATTTTCCTTTATTTTCATCTCACTTTGTTACATGAGCATGTAAACAGATTGACTACCTTCCCTGTCCTATACTGCGACATTACCGCTATGTGATATTTCTGCCATGCCCGTCGTCGTCACGGAGACGTCACTGGCGGGCCTTCCCACTCGTTGTCTTGCCCCACCCCTCAGAGTGGTGGACCTGTTCATTGGTGCCCCCCTCTTCATGGACCGGGGCTCGGACGGGAAGCTGCGGGAGGTGGGGCAGGTTTACGTGTACCTCGGAAAGGGTGGCTTCTCCTTCCACACGCAGCGCACGCTGACGGGACTGGAGGTATACTCGCGGTTCGGCAGCTGCATCACTGCACTGGGGGACCTGGACATGGATGGCTTTAATGGTACGACCCGCAATATGGCTGTGGTCTCCATAACTCGGCCACCCTTCCCCCACTTTGGAGGGGCTTTCATCATGCACATTCCCATTGACCCATGGCTGCCCCCACTCCCCCCGCAGACATCGCCATTGCGGCACCCTACGGTGGCCCAGACCACTCAGGCCTGGTCTACATCCACAACGGCAGGGCTTCCGGGCCTGATTCGGTGGCGTCCCAGGTTCTGGAGGGCAAGTGGGCCTCCAGCTACATGCCCCCCAGTTTTGGATACTCCATGCACGGAGCCACCGACATCGATCTCAATGGATACCCAGGTAGGGGCCTTAAACTTGCTCCTGGGAGTTTTACTTACACATAAGTGTTCTGAGGGCAAAATGAAAAATGATTGGTTCAGAGATATACTGTAACTAATCAGATTGCAGAAGAGGTGGGTCCAAGCAACTACAGAAGGCGGGACCAACCAATCAGATGTCTTGTTCCCACCTCCTCTAGTTGTTTGGACCCACCTCCTCTACAATCTAATTGGTTATTTCTCTGAATCAATCATTTTTCATTCTGCCCTCAGAACTTTTTTGTGTAAGACAGACTCCCACGAGCCTTAAATTTCCTCCCAGGTTGAATCATAAAAACCCAAAAAAATCTGATTTTGACCATTATCAGATGCACTTCTCATCATTGAATTGTCTTACTGGGTTCTTGCTTTGTTTTGAAGATGCTATGTAACTCTTGCTGTAATACTGGCCACACTTGTAGCTGGGACATCGGAAGCTCAGCCTAGCTGCAATTACATCTAGCCAGCATCTCCATAGCCGTGTATTTGTAATGTGTTATCTGCCTCACTCGCATGTGGCTTTGCGCAAATGCGTCTGATACATAAAGATAAATGTAGTGACCTACCAAAGTAATAAGAACTGCAGCAGAGCTCTCCCTAATACTCCTTTCTTATCCCCCTTATACCTACACCAACATCACTCCTAGTGTGTCCTTGGACTTATTCCTTGAAAGGATTCATCAGTATTAATGTACCGAAAGCTGTCTGGAAGTTTCAGGCATGAGCTCTGTGTCCTCATCATCACAGTGAAATATCTGAGAACTCTTTGGTGCCAAAGTCTGTGTTGCTTCAGGCTCCTCCTTGTAAAATTGATAGATGATTTGTGGATATATTCGGAGGGGGGTGTTTCTGATGTTAAAACAAAAGAAAAGCAGACGCGTTCTTTTTTTTTAACTAGACTGATCTATCGGAAAGCTTGGTCAGACGACAGAGGTGAGGGTGACTGAAGCATTTGCTTTGATCATGGTGAGCAGATCTGCCATGAGGAGGTCAGCCGCTTGGACAGTGCAGAGGGAAGGTGGCCATGTGCCTCACATGACAGGAAGTGTGGTCTACAGAATGCTTGGCAGTTAGAGCTCACCCTTCAGTAGCCTCTTGGTGCTTTGGTGTCCCGGAGCTCTCAGTTGACATGCCCTCCCTTGTGTTCCTCTACACAGATCTAATTGTTGGTGCTTTCGGAGCAGACAAGGCAGTTCTGTACAGGTATCCTCCCCAGAGACCTTCTCCTTATTCTAGTTTCAATTAAAAAACAGTTTTCCTTCAACCTAACTGTACCCACCATTGTATTTACGAATATTAAACTGATGTTTTAATCACATATGTACCCAGGCATAATGCAAGTCATTAACACATCGGACCAGTTTCCATGGTATTTGGTTATTGGTTTCCTCAGCTGGTTCAGTCAAACAAATGATGTCACTCTGACCTAATTAACAATGCTGGTACCTTTGAGTAACATCACTGTGTGCTGACACTCACAAATTTAACTGGATGCTCATTGGTTGCTTTATTGATTGCTATTGGGTTAGAAGATGACTGACAACACCTAGTAGTCCCACCCACCTTCAGATTACACCAGACTAATTCCTCCCGTGACTGTTTGTGAGTGAAGGTCCAGTGTAATTCTACTTACTTATTTAGAAGAGGATGTACTCGGGGAACATTACAAATTGTCAGAAGCGAGAGACGGGAGTTCATTGGCTCATATGTGTCGTCATGGCGACTGTTGTGGCCCCCTCCTGCTTAGGGCTCGGCCGGTGGTCGGCATAAACGCCACCTTGGACATCACGCCTCAGATTCTGAACCCTGAGGATAAGCACTGCAACCTGCCCGACTTGTCCAGCCCTGTGTCCTGGTAAGCGAGTCGCCTTTAGGTCCTTCATAGATCCACCACGGACGCCGTTTTAACATGGCGTCTGGTGGCATCCTCCAGCACAAGTCCATACATGTGTGTTCTCCAGACCAACTCCTGCCAACTCTGACTTGCTCCCCGTTGTCTCATAGAAGACTCATGATGGTGACTTTGGGGCAGGGTTGGGGGGGGGGGGTGAGTGACATGTATTTTCTAACCCAGTGTATTTCCTCCTTCCAGACAGGATAAACATCACTGTAAGAGCTGTTTACTAAACGTGGGTTCTAATTAACCGAAGGGAAGCAGACAAAACAAAAGTGCTGTATATGTTTGCTTGGCTTTAACTCCCTGTGAAATGAGATTACAATCTCACTGAATAATCTCTTGATGTCCTGCTGTCCTGGACAACAGGACAGTGGTTTCTCTGTTCAGGGAGTGTTTGTTGCAACTATTTTGTAACCCAGTTTTATGTTGTTGCTTGCATAATTGAAATGAGTAGTGCTCATTAAATAATCCAATGCAAAGGTAAGATTTAACGCTAATCGTTTATCCATAAACAATTACATGGACAGCAATGTAATCTTGAAAACGGCTACCCATGAAAGTCAAATTAACAAATTAAGTAGACAAGGGGTGGACAAGGATTAAATTAATGTTTAATTCATATTTAATTCCGAAGTGGTAATAAGAGTGCAGAGCTGCATTCCATGCCTCCGTAAAAGACAGAATGCTCTGTAAGTATGTAACACACGCGCATTGTCAGCATAGAGACTGTGGGGTGATTACAGAACCCAGCTCTCAGTGCTATTCTGCTGGCCTGAGTTTCTGTGTATTTTTTCTGTCAGTCTTTACACTGGATGTTGGATGTGAATCTCCTCTTTCCCGCAGTTTTACAGTGAAGTACTGTCTTCAGGCGAGAGGGCATGGGGCCCCCAGCCTTCTACGTAAGTTCCAATGAATTTCATCACCACACCCAAAGCCTTCTTACTGGATTTACTCCCAATGGCGGTTCCTGGAACTGTTTGGAGTGGGAGGAATGTTTGATGTGTGTAGCCGTGCCTGTCACGGCTCTCCCGTGTGTGTGCGCGTGTGTGCGCGCGCTTGTGTGTCCGCGCGCGTCTCCGAGGTGTTTGTTAGCACACGGTTTAACCCATGAGGGTGCAAAAACGCTCTGACGTGGCAGTGAGGCCCGCACCTCCCAGAATGCACTGCAGCGAGACCACAGACCAAAACCTTCAATTAACGGCTTTCCAGACAAGCCGTCAAGATTTTTATTTTTTTTTTCTGCTCCCACCTTCCTGAAATGGCTACTGTGTGAGTACATAAGGGGCATGGGGCAGCTTTTACACATGCTGAAACTGCAAAGCACTTATCTTGATTTGTGGTCTTGCTGGAAATTCTAATTATCAGAAATAGAGCCGAGTCAGTCAGGCTAGACACATGGAATTAAAATGTTTCAGCTAATTACAGACGTGCGTGCGTGCGTGTGTGTGTGTGTGTGTGTCCAGATATACATAGCATTGTGGGGACCAAATGGCATAGTAGTTTATCCATCTGTTCTCCATATCTGTCTCAGGCTTCAAGGTGGAGCTCCTGCTGGACAAGCTGAAGCAGAAGGGGGCGGTGAAGCGCGTCCTCTTCCTGCACAGCCGGACCTCCCAGTACCCCAAGAACCTGACCGTCCCCAACGGCAGAGGACTGGCGTGTGAGGAGCTGCAGGCCTTCCTCATAGTGGGTGTCGTTTCCCTCCGCCCCGCACACACCCTCGCTCTCTGAATCTGACCGTACTGCGTCATGCAGCCTGGTGGACCTTGTCCCCCAGAGCAGCTGTATACCCCACCCTGAAATGTCTGAGCACTGCTCTGGCCCCTCCCTGCAGGATGACTCAGAGTTCAGGGATAAGATTACGCCCATAATGGTCTTCATGGAATACAGCCTGGACTCCAGCGCCCCCGCTGACAGAACTGGCCTGCAACCCATTCTGGACCAGTTTGCCCCTGCCAACATCTCCAAGCAGGTATGCTGCTCCGTTAGTGGTGGCCCAAATGGTGACATTTTCTCGTAACTGGATACAATTGTATCCATAATGCGCATTTCAGAAGTATTGCAGCAATAGCGATACAGCACTATGTTTACAATTATTTATTTATCAGTCGCTTCTTTCCAAAGCGACATACAAGTGAGGCAAATAGCAAATTACATACATGTGGAGGAGAAGCTGAGCTTCCAGTGAATACTCAGGTACGAGTGCACTACTGAACACCATCGTAGCTGACAGAACAAACCGACAAGCGCCTGTCACACAAAAACCGTGTGGTCAGAGGCTGCTACTTCCTACTCTTTATGAGGGTGGGGATGTAGCCCAACTCCCTGGGTTCAAATAAAAAATGAGACAGAAAACGGATGTTTTTGGAATGCGGGGTGGATTGACTGGGGCTCGGAGCCGGCGGGGATCTGGGATTTGGCTGTTCTCTCTCCTAAGGATCTCCTTCAGCCAATGCAGTTTGAGGGAGGTGGCATTCTTCCAGACAGCTCCTCCCGGGCTCTGCGGAGCTCACGCCTGGGTAGTAGGACACACACACAAACACACACACACACGTTATATGCCTTGTATCTTTGTGGGGACCGTCCATTCATTTATATGTGCATAACCCTAATCCCAGCAATGACAACCTTAACCCCTACCCAGCTGTAACCTTAACCATGAGTAACCAGACAAATTTTTTGATTGCGCAGTCACAGATTTTTATTTTTAGAGTTCCCCTTTTATGGGGACTGAAAAAATCCCCACAATGTCAAAATAGCAGGTTTATAATCACATTGCAAAGACATCTGGTTCCCACAACACAATTTATATGTCTCTCACACACACACACACACACACACACACACACACACACAAATGATGGGGATGCACAGAAATAGCACAGTAGCTTTCACACACAAGCGATGAAGGTGAGTTCGCACTAACATGTGACTGACTGGTTCCCCCGTGGTCCTTTTCTCATGTGGTGATCAAGTGAGTGTGACCTGTGGCTGTCCTGTAGCTGAAAGCCTCACAAGGACCTCGATGCTCACGGGGGGGGGGGGGGTCGTTTGTTATCCCTTTGCAGGCTCACATCCTGCTTGACTGTGGGGATGATAACATCTGCAAGCCCGAACTGAAACTGTCAGTGGTGAGGTGAGTAGGCACGGCCGACACCGCGGACAGGATGTGGGGGGCGGGGGCACCACAGTGAGCTTTAGCATCACCCTGTCCTCCTCCCCCACCCCTGACCTCCAGTGACCAGGAGCAGATGTACATTGGCGACGACAACCCGCTGACACTGCAGGTGACGGCGGAAAACAGCAGGGAGGGGGCTTACGAAGCCGAGCTGCTCGTCACCATGCCGCCCCAGGCTGACTTCATCGGTGTGGTCCGCAACAGTCAGGTGACCACCCCAGCTCCGCCCCCGAGACGGATGTTCACCGCCCACAGAAGCACACATGCTTGATGTGGTGAACAAACTGACACCACAGAAACACCTGCAGCGTTAATTAAGATGTGCAAATGGCACAGTGAATTTCGACTGGCCATTTATCAGTCCTTCACCACATCCTCCTCCCTCTCTCCTCCCCCCAGATGCTGTCTAGACTGTCCTGCGCCTACAAGATAGACAACCAGACCAGGTTTGTGGTCTGTGACCTTGGCAACCCCATGAAAGGAGGAACAAAAGTGAGTCAGTCCTCCTCAGATTTCCCAGCATGCTTAGTGAGGAAGTCATGAACGGTCCTTTGAGACCAGTCTGGATAGCCTGATTTTTCATTCTGTTTGTTTTTCCTTGTTTCGCCCACTTAAGAACATGCCTCTTGTTTTTAGTTAAAAAAAAAATAATAATCACTGTTTGTGGATGAGAGAATATTACAGAATATAGCAATGTATAATGTAGCTTTGAACAGCATTTGTTTATTTTATACACACACACATGCAGGTAGTAACATCAGTCACCACTAGGGGGTATCACACATAGCCCACATCACCCATCTGCATTGTAGATGTGTGTCAGGTCCCGCCTTGCCACTCGCATGTCTTTCTTCCCATTGGCCAGTTGGTGGCAGGACTCCGCTTCAGTGTGCATCAGCTGTCCGAGCAGGACACCGCCGTCAAGTTTGACCTGCAGATTCAGAGGTGCGCACCGGCTCCGGGACTCTGTGCTCCGGCGGGATCGTGCCTGATGGATTTTGTGAAGCCGGTTCCTTCTAGCAACGCCGGCGTCACACGGCTCATGCTGCACGTCAGGCTCACATCTGGCTCTGATCCCCTGGAAAGTGGGAGGAAGGTTATGGATGAGGTCATCCTGAAATGTTGCCTTTCCTATTTGGCTGGAGTTTTCTGACTTGTCCTGAGCACAAATGCATCTTCATCCAGTATTTAAATACTCTCTCATTTCAGTATCATGATCCTAAACAATGAGAGTGACTTGAAACTGTAACCACGTGGATTGTGGGTATTAATGAAACTGAAGAATTCCATTCACAGTCTATTTGGTTTCGTTCTGCAGTCAATGGAAACAAATTCTTAAATCATTTCCATGATATTCCATTACAGATTCTGGTTCAGCATTAAGAGTAAAAGCTAGAGCAGCACAACTGAATAATTCTACCCTTAGGTACTTTCAACCTTCCTAAAACCAGAAGTGAAACTGAGACAAGAGCGCCACCGTGTGTTCAAGTTTTATTTTAGCACAGTGTTTACCAGCGGAATTACGTTACTGTATGAGTCTGAATTTACTGGATCTAACATTGTCTTTTTTATTCTTTTAGTTCCAACCAGTATAATAACACAAGCAATTTAGTGTCCAGCGTCACAAAACTTGCAGTTTTGGCCAAAATGGAGATCCGGGGGTAGGTGTACCAGCGCTGGCTGTAATTTCCCCCCCCCCCCCCCCCCGATCTGACACCACACTCAGCCTCTCTCTCTCTCTCTCTCTCTCTCTCTCTCTCTCTCTCTTCCTCTCTTCCAGTGTTTCTGCCCCAGACCAAGTCTTCCTCCCCATCGCCAACTGGCAGCCCAAAGACAACCCAGTACTGGAGGATGACATCGGGCCCCTGGTCCAGCACATCTATGAGGTCAGCTCCAGTTCCTCCAGTCAGCTTAGTGCCACGGACCCTCTGCAGCCAGAGCCCATACAGACGCTTTGATATCACGCATTGCGGTTAGAGTGCTGAGATTGGATGCATACATGGACAGATGGGTATAGATATATACGTAGATAGATATACAGCTCTGGAAAAAATTAAGAAACCACAGCATTTTTAGTTGTTTTTTGTTTCTCAGCTTATGGAAATGCATCTCTGTAAAATATACATTTCTTTGCAAACTCCAGCCTGGCTTTTCCCTGCTTCTCATTGATGAAGCACTTGCTTTATGGGTCTTCAGTCCTGCCTCTAGGAGCCTGTTATGAATTGTCCTAGCAGTTCACTTCACACCACTTAATGTTTCCCATTCTTTCTGAAGGTCACTTGAGGTCATCCTCTGATGTACGAGGCGCTGCCGGATAAGTTGCCGTTCATCTCTGCCATAAAAAAGTTGCTTCTGCTCTCTATCTGGCTGGTTTTTGGTCGTTCCCAGTGTGTCTTGCGTCACCTTCTTGTGTCCTGCTGTCTTAGGGACATTGTGGCAGGCCGCTGCCAGGCTCACAGTGTAGCCTTCTGCCAGCAGAACCAGGATTAAACCAGGACTTAAAAATGCAGATTAATTTCTTCCAGAGCTGTAGATTATGCATAGATAGAGATTAGAAGACGGGTAAAGCTGGATCAGAAGGCACAAGGGAGCATGCAGCGGGATAACACCCAGTAATGCTACAGAGTGCTACAGAACACAGAGTAATTAAATATCGGGTGGTATAAATGCTGGCGGCTGTCCCCTCAGCTACGCAACAACGGTCCGAGCACCATCAGCAAGGCCATGGTGGACATCCAGTGTCCTTACAGGCTGGGTGGTAGTCCCCTGCTCTACATCACATCCTACGAGGTGGATGGACCCATGAACTGCAGCACCAGCATACAGATCAACCCCCTCAACGTTTCCGTATGTCCCCCACGTCATGCCGCCGCGCCTCACCTACCCCGGCTCCGTTGGCTCACCCAGGTCCCACTGCCTCCATTTCCCAGAATCCCACCCTGTCGAGGAGAAACGCATCCGTCGTCGGCGGGGAGCGTAGTGACGAGGGGAGGCGTTCCCGGCGAGACGTGGAGGGCAAGAAGATGGATGGAAACCTGGACACTCTGGTACAGCCGTCCTGTCAGACCTGCCTCACACTTATGGCCCAATTACATGAGGTGCAGGGTGTGCCTGGCTTATCCCATGATGAGCTTGGCTTACCTCAAAGTTTGGGCACGTGCCAACCAATCAGAATTTTCCTTTTTTATTATTGGGAATAGAAAGGATGCAGGCCAAAAACTCTTAAACACCACCTTGCAGAATCTCTGGATACCCTGGATCTTAATGAATACAGCAGCAATATCCACTGCTTCTTTCTCATTGGAATTTGTGAAATTTCAGAAATGCAGTAATGGTACATACATGTGTACATGGGAGAAAAAAGTATTAAGAATGTATTACCAAGCTCTCTGATGCCTTGGCAACCGCACAGGGCACCCTGGGAAATGATGTCATTGGGGTTTTCTTATAGGAGTTTGGGGAGCGATGTTCAAGTAGTGGGTGGGATAAGTTCTGTCTCCATTCCCATGACTGAATTCATGCTCTTGCTGGGTGGTGAGGAGAATCATCCAGAAAGGCCTACCTGAATAACTGAGACGCAAAATAAACAATCATGTCTTTGTCTTCCTTCCTGTGTTTGTGTATTTGTGTGTCTGTCTCTCAGGACTGTGTGAGAGCTGAGTGTCTGCACATCAAGTGCCAGGTGGGCCGTCTGGAGAGAGGCAAGGGTGCCATCCTTTTCATCCGCTCCCGGCTGGGCGTGGCCACCTTCCTCAAGGTGAGGTTCTCCTAGCCCCCTTGCCACACACAGACCCTGCGTGCCAACCACTTACATGCAGGGATAGACTTTGCAGCAGATGAGGAAGCTCAGTAGTGCTTGATCCGATCTGTAGGGCGAGAACCAGAACCGGTCCTACGTTGTGAGGTCCACGGGCTCCTTCAGCGTCATTGAAATGCCCTACAAAAATCTGGAGATCGAGTTTCCGTCGAACTCCACGGTGGTGAGTGCTCTCCCTCTGACATGGGATGCCATGGTCTGGAACAGTGCCCCCTGCTGGGCTGGGATCGTGCAGCCTTCTGATGACATTTTCGGGCTGTTTCTAGGTGAACACAGCGGTGATCTGGGTGACGACGGACTATAAGCACCCTGTCCCGGGATGGGTCATCACTCTGGCCGTGCTGGCTGGCCTCCTCCTGCTGGCTTTGTTGATCTTCATCATGTACAAGGTATGTTTTATCCACAGTAACCAAGCGGTTGGTGGGACAACGGGAATGAGACGGCATCTGGGGCACCGTCACCTTCAATCTCGTTCCCTCCCCTTGCAGCTCGGCTTTTTCAATCGCGTGCGCCCTCCCCAGGATGACTTCCATGATAAGGAGCACTTGCAGCCACTGGAGAATGGCGACGGGAACACGGAGGCCTGAAGACCCCGCCCCCTTCCTCCCTCCTCGTGTCCAATTGGCCCGTTCTTGGCAGAAAGCCTCCCACTCTGGATCGGCGGCCTATCACATCTCTGCACTGCCATCGAGCGACACTGGGAGGGATTCCACCATTCGAGGGCTAAAACTGAAATCCATTGCAAAGTGAAATGACTCCTGTGAGCACTCAGCCATGAGTACAGACCAGAGGGACTGGTGTGCATCTCAGGCTAAGTGGAGCAGCAAGATGAAATGAACTCCTAGTTTGCCTGCTGACTGTCCCGTGTGAACCAGCGGCCGCGACAGTTGTAAGGTGTCATTGAGAGTATGACCTCGCGTCCTGCCGCCAATCGGGAGACTTTTTCTATTTCATTGGGTCACCGCACTGCCCCCTACTGGTTTCTTCCGCGCATCTTAATGCACTGATGTCATTTAGACTGCACCAACACTAACGATTAATTAGCTAGGAGTTGAAGTAGAAAATGGTGTCAATGAAGTTCAGTTAAATTGAAGAATGCTACAAAGCCCTCATATCTCTCGTCTATATATAGTGGCCATTCATTTTTACAGTCTTTTTGATAACTGCTGCCAAGGTAAATTTAGAGGTTTTACTTAACCCTTTGGAGGGTGTTTTTCTATTGTCAGGAATGCTGTTTTTTAAAATTCAAATTGTTACACTAAATAATTAAATAATTACGTATTACTCATTTAATTTTATTGTATAGTTTCCCAAATGTTCCTAGATCGTAAATGGATTTAGAAAAAAAACTACGTCGATTACATCTTAAAGCATTACGTGGACAAAGGCGCTGTATTCCAATATTAAAATGCTGAATCAATTTTTTTGTGAGGGAGGGGCTGGGGAAAGTATGCTTTTGAGCTGAGAAGTTCGCCGATATCGTGTTTTTATACTGTCGATAATGGTTGTTTTTACTCAATATTATGTGATAAATATGTTTACAGACTGTGCACGGAAAACTGTTTCACTTCACCCTTGTTGCAAAAAACGTCGCGAATCTTTTTTTAAAGTTATGCTATCGCCCAATAACATTGACAGCATAAAGAGCTGGAAGATGGATGGGCGGTTACCCTTTCAGACCTTTTGGAACTTGCTTGATTTAAGTTGATTGCTGTGGAGGAGTTTCATTTAGGTCATAATAGATTTTCCCTTGTTTAATCTGATTGATTATTTCAGCGTTTGGCTTTGGGCGTACCTGCATATACGATCCCGTGAAAAATTCGCAAAAAATTGGATGCCGCTTTCTATACATCAGATGCTGAAGGAATTTAAAGGGGCAGTAAATTTGTCTACAGGAAATATCACCCATATGTAATTCTGCCCTGGATTGCAACACAATAAAACAGAAATAAATGCAGTTATTTGGATTATTACTCCAAACAAATGACAGTATAGTGATTCTTGTGTTGCACATTCTTCTCAATGAAACCGAAGACAGAAATAATTGTGTGGAACAAAGTAAGACGCCGTGTATACGTTTTGTAAGTATGGGTGTGTTGCACAATATGTGGTACGGACGTGGAAAAGATTTAGGCCTATAGATGACAATCCTTACCCATATTGGGTAAATAGCCAAACTGCCCACACAATGTCATAAATACTTAAGTTTTCAGTTTTTTTAGTAGTCCATTTCATGGTTTATCTGAAATTTCATCGACGGGATACGTACGCCTTGTTAATAGTAACGTTAGGGTTATCTTGTAGTGGACATTCAGCCACTGCAGTTTGGTTTACTGACTTGACTTAACTCCCAGAATGCAGAGCAAAATCACAGAATTATTTATATATACAGCATTGTCTAATATGAACATAAAATTAGCTTCTGGTTTAAGACGCAAGCAATTAAAGCGATTATTAATTTTTTTAGGTGTGTTCCTTTTATTTACTCCCACCATTTTAGTTGTAATAATCAGACTAATTTAGAAATTACGTTTCTGAAGTTGCTGATTGTTTTATGATTAAAAAAATAAACAACCATTTGAATACCACGTTGTGTTTTTATTTTCAACTAATTGCTGAAACCGTAACTAGAATCCTTTGAAAGTTATTTTGTGCAAATAATTTGGTAATTTATTTTTTAGAAAATTTTTTTTTTTTTTAAATGTCCGTGCAGCGTCAGGTTTACAGTCAGGAGGCATACTGCCTCGATTAGTACGGTATTTTTGCCTTTTTATTTTTATTTCAGAAAACGGAAATCTTTAATTTGGTGACGTGGTAGTGTTGTTAGGTAAAACGAATGGTAGTGAATAGACCTTATATTGGTCCAGCAGCACTAAAGTATGGAGCGGGATTCGAACCACCTTGAAATGCAAACAGGACTTCGGCATACGCGGAAAAACAATCAACGAGGTATCGAATGATGCCGCCTAGGAATGTGGATCTTGAACTCACTTCCTTGCCGGGGAACACGCGTTTGAAACTGCTGCAGAATAGACATGAGAGCTACTCTGGTGTCTTGGAAATCATGGCCAGTTACATCCACCGCCTGCTGCAAGTGTTCCAGAAGCCACTTTATAAATGATAAAATCCTCGCTCACAGCGTCATTTTCTACATGCTGGAGTAGGGAGAATATTTCCTGCTTAAATATTTATTTATTTATAAATATAAATATATTTATATAAACATTCTGAAGTGAGGCAGCCGGGCACAGCTGGGGTACCGTGGCTGTCACCTCATCGATTAGATCTAGCGACTGTCCCAGACCGGTTTCCGCCACCACGCCCCCCGCTGGATAGAGAGCTGTGATTGGACAGTGATTACACTTCATGTGGCATGATTTCAGCATGTACTTTTCTAAAATAAAAATAAGCCGGTACAGCAAAGCAATTGTGGCCATCGCATTTCGGTGTGATGTGGCTGGATTTCGTCGTTTAATTGTGTGTAATGTAAACCCTCCTAATTGTTTTTCTGGAGGATCGTTAAATAAGATGTAAAGCTATGGAATGATGGTTTTGCTTTTCGTTGTGTCACATTATCTTCCCCACACTCACTGAAGAGCAATGCCTCTTAGTCCCAGTAGCAACAAAGGATGAGAGCATATCTATACATCTAGTATCCGTATTTGTACGATATATTCCAGTTCCATCCTTCCTGATGTGACTTGGGGATTCGATTATTAAATAGGCTAATTGCTCCGAAACGATCTTCTTCAATTTCTCATAATAATAAAAAATAAGTACAGGAAAAAGTGAGAATCTCAACCTTTGTCACATGAACTTAATTTTTACTCGGCGTATTTAAAAGTGGGTGATCAGTATGACTGCTTATATCTTTACGTTGGTTATTTATTTTCTCTATAGTGTTTAAGTATATTTTCCGTAATTGTTACATAGCATTGCAGTTAGGTTTTGCCATTGAACTGATTTGCAGAGCGTTTTCTGAATAAGAAAACTGAATTTCGCGCACAGTACTTGTGACCATAGATATATATGCTTGTGACGCTCCTGTAACCCGGAAAAAATAAGAGAGGCCCGGATATAATCGCCAGCTTGTAAAAGCTAAGCGCTTGACTCAATTCTTGCACAAAACCGCTTGGACTACAAGTGCTTTCGGGAGAGTTATGTCCAAAGACAGCTTTCCATCTTCTGCTCCTAAGAACTGCCAGATTGGATCCAGGTTTGTCCCCGATCAATGATCACATACGTCTTACTCTGTGATGTCTTTTAACACCAAATTAAATTGCGTTTTAATTTTATGAAATGTGATATGTGACTGCAGAAGCAATGAAGCAGCTAGCGGGTTTATTATAAGCGCACCAAATGGATTCTTATGGTTGCTTGAGTTTAATTACTCATCACTTTGCCTTTTAAAAGACAGTTTACAAAGCTTGTCACAATGAAGATATTAGTAGTGTTGTTGGTGGGTTATTGATTTAATGTTTTGTTTCCTTTGATGTTGGAGGAAGTCGATTAATCGGTGTGTCAGTTAACTGATGGGTTTAGCATTGATGTGGATGGATGGATGGATACATTGTATATTTGGGGTCCACACTCCCAAAATTTGGTACTTGATTTGTTGAATTTCAAATTATAAAGGATACTGTTAAACATGCCTACAGTGTGAATCTGCAGCCTCCTCCGACTGAATGTCCTGGGAAGACACCTATTCAAATTCTGCATGAATATGGGACAAAGCTCGGCAAGATCCCAGTGTATGTTTTGGAAAAGGAAGAAGGTGAAGCGCACCAGCCGACTTTCGTTTTTAACGTGACCATAGGAGACGTTAATTGCAAAGGTTTGTGCTTGCCTACGTCTGGTACTAAAAGTGTTGATTCATGGTACAGCAGAGTAATAATAGTACGGCCGAATGCTGCTGGCTTGCACGATTGGAAGGCAAAATCATGCACTTGTCTTTAAAAATTGTTGAATTTAAAGGGCATAACTTGTCTGTCTCCACACCGCAGGTCAAGGCGCAACCAAAAAAGCGGCGAAGCACCAGGCTGCAGAGGAAGCCCTGAACATCTTACAGTCCGAGTCTGCCATCAAGTGAGTCGCATCGTCTTTTTGAAGCGGTTCGTAGATTTAAACCGCTGAATGTCCGTTTCTCCGTCTCTAAAGCCTCCTGTTAGTGAAGACAGAAGATAATGTGCCAGAAGTTGAGCAAAACGAGCAATCCAACCCCATTGGGATCCTGCAGGTACAGCATATGCATATTTTATGACGTTACTTATTTTTTTGTTTACCGTGGTGTAACAAGCATGTAAAAGGATATTTAAACTGTTTATTGTATGGAACGGTGACGGTGTAGTACAAAGGCGTGGGGTCGTGTTCAACCCACTTATTCTGACGTGAGTGTGAAATACTCTTCAAGAACTGGTCATTTGGGGAAGTTGAGTCTGACATCATGCTCGCTCTGCTTCAACAGGAGCTTGCATTACAGAACGGGTGGCGTCGGCCTGAGTATACTTTTTCTAAGGAGACAGGACCACCTCACAAAAAGGAGTTCACTGTGACTTGCAGAATGGAGTCCTTCACAGAGACTGGTATGTGGTCCATTCCACATTCTGCTTGCTTGTAAACGTTTTCCTCCAGGGACTGTGGCATCCTTCCACACTCCAAGAACATGTGACTTTGTGAATTGCAGTATCTAAATTGCTCATTATGTGACAGGTTATGATGTTTTGTCCCACCACACTCTCAGAAAAAGGGTAAAAATGTGTACCTTTGCTTGTCCCCAAAGCTGTACCCTCGAGGCTCTGCCAATTGTACCCTTACCTGTAGGTAATTGTACCTTTTATGGTACAGAAATGGACTCTGATGAACATTTTTGTATCATTGATGGTACATTAATGCAGTTTGTCCCTTTGGGATGTTCCTCAGAGTCCATTTCTGTACCTTAAAGGGTACAATTACAAGGGTTCAGCCCCAGTAACAAGTAAAGGTACAAATTTTTACCCTTTTTTTTCCCTAAGAGTGCATGGTGACCCCTGTCACAAACACTCAGGCTAAAGACTCACTGTGACAATGTGCTGGATATATGAATATGGAAGATATTTTTGTAGAGTTGCTCGTTGAATCAACACTAGCTACAGCTGGGGAGTAATTCTGTTACTCCTGCTGAAAGCGATCCTTGTGATACAGTTTACACTGAATAATTTCATTTTCATGTAAAACACAACAAAACAATATGTAGTTGGTTCGTCGAATTTGAAAATGTTCCCACTGGATGCCTAGGAGCTGACTAAACAGCTGAAGTGTTTCACTGAAGTTTCCAGCTGAAAAAAAAGTGTTTTAAGTTGCTTTGGAGCAAAGTGTTCGCTGAAAGACTAAATTTAAATGCACATATCTGTGCTTTTAGGTATCTCAGTGGGTACTGAGATCTCAAGGTCAAATCTAAGTCGTGTGACGAATCGGTTCAGAATCATTATTAGGTGCTTTCAAATTGATGTTGACTCCTGGTGACATCCTGACATCTCTCTATGTCTTCAGGATTCCCTGCAGCGTGATATTTGTCATAGTGATGATTGAGATTTCAGAATAAAATGTGTTAAATGATGGATCTGTTTCAGTTGTTGCTATTTTAAGAGGCACGTCTCCCCGCAGGAAGCGGAAACTCCAAAAAGCTTGCAAAAAAAGCCGCCGCTGAAAAAATGAGAGCAAGACTCCGAAACCTCTCTGGCCACCCCGAGACGCGCTGGGTGGGTAGAGCAGTCATGTGACCACATGCGTCACCGAAACGAAGGCTATAGCGGAGTGAGAAGAGGAGAATGTATGGAGCAGCGTTTGGCATTTATACCCACGTGTGTCGCCACTTGCTCTTCAGGCTAAGCCCAGTGTCTGGCTGGATAGTCTGCGTAACTCGTCGGGAGAGAAAATCTCCGTGCTGCGAAGAAGTCCCCTCAGTGTCCACAACACTGACTATGTGCAGAAGATGCTGGAACTGGCTGAGGAGCAGGGATTTGAGGTCACATACTTTGACATTGGTGAGTTCTCCCTCTGGTTTGTAAATTGTTTTTTGTTTCTTTTTTTTGGGGGGGGGGGGTGACTTGGTGGGTTAGGACGTTGTGCTAGTGATCAGAAGGTCACTGGCTCACATCCCAGGCTTGGCAGAAAGATTTCGAAGTCAGGCCCTTCAGCAAGGCCCTTAACCCCCATTCCTCCTGGGACCTGCCTTCTCAGTTGTACTTTGCTTTAGATAAAAAGTCTCTGCTGAACATATTTATAGTTTGAAGGCCAGAAGAAACTAATATATATATATATATATATATATATATATAATTTAATTATTTTTTTTTTTCCTTCGACCCAGCCGTGTCGTCCGTACAGCTTTCACTGCTGGCTTCTCTGTGGACCAGGCCATGGTGTTTTAACATCTGATGCTTTTATCTAAAGTGACTTATCGTAGAGGGATGGGTTACAGATTACGTGATATCCCTGGGATTTGAACCTACGACCTTTGCATTGTTGGTATAGCGTTTTTCTTGTCGAGCTAGTTGAACACGTCTGGTTTGTGTGACAGGCGAGTTGACGGTGAACGGGCATTACCAGTGCCTGGTGGAACTCTCCACCGCGCCCATCGCCGTGTGCCATGGCACGGGGATCTCCTGCAGTAACGCCCACAACGACGCGGCGCACAGCGCTCTGCAGTACCTGAAGGTGGTGGCCTCCGCCAAGTGACCTCAGGGGTGGAGCTTTGCCACATGTTCACGGTCGCGTTCGCTCGACCTGTCCTCACGGTCTGCTTCTGACACAACGTCACTTTAGACCCGCCTTTGGATGACCATCATCAGCGGTCACTGTGTGACTAAATGCCTCCATCCCTCGAAACACAATTTTGAAAACCAAATACAAAATAATTAGCGACAATTTACATTTTAATTTCTCAAAAATGTCCTATGTTTTTTTTTTTTTTTAAACATTTTCTGGAGTTCAGCACTATCTGGGAGTTATCTGTAGTTTAATTTAAAAACATGGCGCCCTTCATGAAGTTATTTTTTTTTTATATCCTTACAGCATCCAAAATGATGTATTTTAGTATTTAAATTTTATTCATGTAATGTTGAATAAATCAATATTTTTAAGTTCCCTCAGATTCTTTACATTTGACTTCAGTTACCCTACAGCCTTTGGAAGTCTAGCGGTCCTACAGGCTAATAATTATGAGACATACCTTCCTACGTGAAATGTTTGCTTCGTTTGGCCTTTAAGTTGCTGTTTGGTAATGTTCAAATGTAATATAAAGCTTTTAATGAAATACCAACATCTAGATTTTATTTCATGTGTCCTTCCCATGTTAAACTACTTTCAAAACCAGTACCAATATCCATCAATCTTCCAAGTAATTATCATAATCATGTCCTTCAGAATACTGATTTGTGAACCAGTTTGTATTTGGAAACCTGTTTCAGGACCCTCATAAGCCTATAAGTGTAAATTTAATCAGACTTTTCCATGTCCTGTTGTTAAGCAGCATGAAAGTTGTCAGTGTAAAACTTCACCTGATCTTACCAGAGACAGATGAGTAAATGTCTGTGTGACCTGTTTTCCTTGAAGCAGTAATTAAAACTCACCAAATGTTAGGCAATTTCTAATATTAGGCGCAGCATCAAATTCCCCTATACCTGAGTTCTGTATGTTACAGCTGAACTTGTTTCCCATAGCAACATGTTTGCAGTGAGTGTTTAAAAAGTAATAAGCTTACAGGAACAGCTATACCGAGGTCATATATGGGTAACAGCACAGAAACCCAATAATGTTTTGGTTCCATGAAGCTTTCCAAAGCAATTCAGACAATGATGGCAAAAACTGGCTAGTGGAGTTAAGCAATAATCTGTGTCCTTTGTTTTAAGAGTTTTCTGTGAAATGTCAGTTTTAACCCAGAGTTTTCTTAGTATTTCATACTCTTTATTCAATATAGGTATCCGTCGACTTCCATCCTATCGTGTCCCGTCTGATCACGTTTATGTCCAAGGTCCATAGTAAATAATATACACTGATGGAGAGATGCCTGAAAGCGGGTGTAGTAGGCCATTAGCGGGTGTAGTAGGCCATTAGCGGGTGTAGTAGGCCGTTAGCGGGTGTAGTAGGCCGTTAGCTGGTGTAGTAGGGCGATAGCGGGTGTAGTAGGCCGTTAGCGGGTGTAGTAGGCCGTTAGCGGGTATAGTAGGCCGTTAGCGGGTATAGTAGGCCGTTAGCGGGTATAGTAGGCCGGTAGCGGGTGTAGTAGGCCGTTAGTGGGTGTATCACTTAGTGTAACAGGCGCAGGACAATGGGCAGCCCTGCTAGCCGTTTAATGACCCACTGCCCATATCTAACTTGTAATACATATGCACACAGTAATGTAAATGTAATGGAGAGCTACAATAAGCAGATATAAAGATACAGTGCCTGTACTGTGCTATTTTGTTACATAAAAAGACAATGTACTGTACAATAAAATCTGTCAGCTCCTACTGTTTGCTACCACATGCATCTTTTAATTTCATAGGGCAATCAGCACTTGATTTTTACCTGTAATTTAAGTGCAATCTCTCTCTTTATTATAAAGTGTTGTGATTTTATATTTACATTATCATTTGCTGTACTGTGTGTACATTACTGTGCTGTACTTAATGTCTTGTCTCTCTCCTATAACTACTGAGCTATACCCAAATTGACTTCTGTGGTCCCAGTCCCAAATGAGAACATAAGTCGACGGATACCTGTGTTCCCGTGTATGAGTTTGATTTAGGGGTGTGTTTTTATTAGGCTTGCTATATTTAACAGTAAAAACCCCTCGAGTGTTGTGTAAGGTATTCATTTCGAGACACACATACCCACCCACCCAATTTATCATTTATGATGGCGATTAAATATGCACTCAGGTCTGAGAGATTGTCTTACTAATTTTACAGACTCAGAACTAGTTTGCTCCTGAGTATGAACACGGAACCAAGGGGCACTGGTGTTTAACAGTCAGAGAGACCCCTGCTGTGTGTTCTGTTGCCATACTGTCTTCGGAAGAGTCAGGATGTTGACGTGTCCCAGTGACACTTCATGTATTCTGCTTTTCGGTAATCAGTCAGATGCCTGCCTGTCAACCACATGCCTACACCTGCTTCCTGAAAGCCGTGGTACACTATTACATTTAATCATGTTGTGCATAATGATTTGGTGTAAATTAGCTGAAAAGCTTGTAGCTCCAAATCCTAACTGGAAGTATGTAGAATATGTGACATTTGAAGGAGAACATTAAAATATAAAGTTGTGTAGTTGGTCATTGTCTTGCATTTATTGCTCACCTTGGCAGAATTAATTCACCTAGTTTTACTAGGCCTATTTAAGTCAACTCATCAGTGAAGGTCAGCTGTTACGGTGTAGCCCTAAAGCGTTGGAGATGGTGTCGACTCTGGTGATGGTCTAACAGTCCAGGTTTCAGAAACCGGCTGGGTAAAAATAGACGAAAGTTGAACTGATGGACCAAGTCAGGATCCAGGAGCAGGCAGAGATCAGGCACGGCACAGACAGTAGGCAGGGCAGGAAAATAAGCCCAGGGACAGAAAAACTGGCAATAACCAGGAGACAAAACTCACAACTAACTGGACAATCTCACACCAGGGTTCTATAGATGGGGGACTACAACAGGGTACAACAAACAACCAGATGGTCAGCACCTCAGACTATTCAAGCAAAGTTCCTTGGCAAACCAGTTTGACTGGTTCTTCAGGACTGCAATCCTAGTTCATTGTGGAAGGTGTGGCAGGTTTGTCCCCTGTAAAAGGAGAGGATCTAGGGAGGACATGCTGGAAGGCATCCCTGCCAGTCGCAGGATCAAATCCCAGAGTCAGCGCAGTGCTTTCGCTGTTGGGCCCTTAACTGAGGCCTTTAACCCCCAATTGTTTCAGGAACTGTCTGATCATGTCATTTTACCCATTGCTTTGGGTAAAAGCTTCTGCTCAATAAATAAATTGTAATTATATTAGTATATTATGGCATATGCAGATGTTTTGTATGTTTATAGTTTCATAACAAAGACAACCTGCTGAATTGTTTTTTTTTTTATTATTATTAGAACAAGCACTATATAGCAGCAGTGTACAGTGTTCATGAAAAGATATGTTTATGTAGGTATACAATTGCACTTCAGAAGAGATCCATCAGAAAATGGATTAAATCGACTAAGCTGGGAGACCAGCGCGACATCGAGTGATGTGCGTCAGTCTGGAAATTAAACAAGAAAAGAAAATAAAATCCTAAAGAAAAGAAGGGAAAACCTCATGTAAGGCATTCGCAACATTCACTGGCAGACTGTCCTTTTTTACATGCGTGTATAATAAACAGTGAGATGTATGAACTGCCGGGGACTCTAAGCCGGTCTTGCGTACTATATTCTAAGTGGCTGAGACGCTTGGTGCTTTTTGTGTCATCAGTTTGCGTGACTAATTACAACAGATGTGTTTCCGTTTTTCCTTTACAGTCAGCCGGTATCTTTCCACCGAGGAAATCGCCGTAATAACGGAGCGCCACGTAAATATGTCCCGTGAGGGAAATCTCTATGGAAAAACTTAAGTTTGAGGAATAAGGGCCGGGTTTCGTTTTACAGTCGTTTTGTACCAATTGCCATTATTTCAGATGGATCGCGTCCCGCAGACATCGCGTGTAAAATTTAAAATGAATGACCGGTGCCTGCGCCCGTAGCAGCGGAAAATGTCTTTCCTGATCGGGAAAACCGCTTCCCCTCACTTGCACTAAATTATTATTAAACGGGAAATTCGAGGCTTGTAACCTTATAAATAATCACTTACGTAACATGCTAACAGCAAAAAATAATTTCTACCATGCCCCATTGCCCATCCCGCAAAACACTTCGGAAAGCAGCCCACACTTATAAATGAAAGCTTTAAAAGACACACGGGTGCATGAGAGCTGTCTTTCTTTCGTAATCCCTTAACATCAGGTAGAAATCTGTTTGCTCCGTGTTTTCCACCCCACAGTAATCGGTACTATTGCCTTTCTGAAAGTAAGGATTTACAGTCAAAGCCTGCCTTAAGCATTACTGAAACCCGGGAGTAAGCAATTTCACTGCATTTAATGGAAAGGGTTAACCGAAGCCGTGAGGACGAAGCAATGGAGGAGTGCTCTGCTCAGCCCCAGTGCACTGACATAAATGCACTGCCTGCAGCGTCTTTATCCCACATTCGTCTACACTACTGTAGCAATACACAAGTATTACACTTCAGGGCTTAGTAAATGTGTTAAGGCACAGCAAGTTGAACTTCTGCAAGAGCTACAACTTCTTTTTCAGGCCTACATTTTGGTTTATTTTAGACAATGAAGAGGAAAATGAGAAAACTGCGCTTAAGTTCTGCAGTAAGGATCATTGCAAGACTACAGCTTTACTAACAAAACCTGCCCTCTCACCTCCAGCTGGAAATTCACAATAAACGTAAATAAAAATTCAAAGCATATGTTAGTTGCCTTTACAACAGACTTTTACACTGGCGACACCCCACCCCCAAAATGCACACACATTATGCTTAACATACTCCTTATAAATACTGAAATTAAGATATGAAAATCAAAATAATCGACGTAAATGAAACGTACCAAAAGCGCAATTCCCTTACTCTAAATAAGAGAAACTTAATACGGAAACGCACTACTTTTCTTTTTAATTAAACGGCCGGCACAGTAGGCTATTTAACTTTTAAAATATATATTAAAACTTTTATTATTTAAGATTTAAATTATAGCTGTATGCTCTCTAGGGAAATTGTATTGGTCTACTTAAATACATACGAAAGTCGCTTTTTTCTTATTCAGGTAATTTCAGAAAGAAAATGCAAATATGTAAGAGTTTATTACCTTGTAAATAGTCTGTAGGGTTTGCAAACTGCCCCAAATCTTTTGGTGTGGCTAAATTTAGGTTTACAATGGAATAATATAGGTTTGCCGTAAGATATCTTGTATGAGGGTCTGAAAGCGTGACTGTCACCCCAGATACGTGAGACTTGGTAACCCTGACGTTTGAATTACATGCTTCAGTTCCACAGCTTCTTCAAATATTTCATCGAAATCTTTCCATCTGAAATGTTTTGACCTTCACTGTTATAGTGCAGCAGGACGGTGATCACCATGGTTACAAAATAGACCCAGCTAATCGTTCTCTATTAAATGGACAGCAGGTGGCAGTGTTTGGCCACCAGTTGAAAATGTACAATTGGATCCAATGTCTAGGCGCCATGAAGCCGCGCAATTGTTTTCGAATAAAAAAAATAAATAATAAGGACGAGACTGTCCCACAGTGCATATGTGGTCTTTGAGGATAGCGTAGAACAGGAAGAGATGATGAAGCGCAGTCATTTCACTTCAGCATATGGTGTAAAACTATCTCAGTGTGATTGCCTCCCCAAACTAGCATCATGGCTTGAAATAGAATGAGGAGACATTAGATCTTGCCAATCATCCAGGGCTGGAAAACATCCCCATGAGCAGCCAACTCACTGACACATGCACCAGTATTTATAAACCTATGGTTATTTACCTTCAATAGCCACTGGAACGTGGGACCTGAACTGGAACACCAGTTAGATGCCATACACTATAATTAAACAGGGCAACCATAATTTTCAGGGGTTTTTTTTGTTTGTTTTTTAACTGAGGTTCCCTGTGTTTCAGAGGGGCGTGTAATAATCAACACTCCAGCTACCACCAAGAGCTAAAACATTCTATGTTAGCTATAGGTAGCAGTGAAAGAAGTTTACCTCAATTTCAATTGACCAATGGCTATTTTTTAGCTATTTGACCAACTTAGTAATCTTCAAGTTCTACTCTAAAAATAGTCATCCTATACAAAACTGCTTATCCCAAGAGAGAATACAGCCACAATGAATTAACCATGGCTTTCAGCCTTGACCATTTCTAAAATAAATAAATGTGAATTCAAATAAATATGAATTAGTCCCCCCTAACAAATATGTTGACTTTGTGGTGTAGTCAACTAAGGGTAATCAGTTAGCAAAAGTGAAATATTTTACATAGTTAACATTTTGTTAGTCTCGCACACTTTAAGTCAACATAAATCTTACTAATTAAAGTAGCCCAGTAAACATGCAAGGTAAATGTAGAGATCCAGAGTGAAATCTGAATAACCCGATTCAAACGTCAGTCTAAATCAGTGCTTAGAGACATCCAGTGGGCTTCTCAGGTAGAGCTTCCAGTGAGCTTAGTTGTACTGGGTCTGCTGAAAGTAATGCTGTTTTAAGGCAAAGACATGACAGCTGTAACAGCCTTGGATGGATCTACGAGCTTGGTCAGTGTTCTTTCAAGGTTGCTGGGGGGGACGCTTGCTTCAGAAAAGGGACAGGGCCATACTGGGGGGGGGGGCTTCGGGCTCCGCAGGTCTGGTCGTGTCCACAACTCTGCAGTACTAATGTCATAGAGGAGCTTCTGAACAATTGTGCATAGGTTAAAGCCTGTTTGTTAGTGCTGATGATATGTTGAGCACAGCCTTCTGGGGGACTACCAAAGTTTGGGGTTCTCCAGTTTGCTGAAACCGGGGTCCTTGCGGAGCTCCCAGTACGTACTGTTGGAAACCCACCTCTCCCTCTGGTTGGCATCGATGACCTTCCTGCGAAGAGATGTATGATGTATGAGCAGGGCAGTCAACAACTGTGTTTCCATTAAAGTTTTGCGCAAATTACAAGCAAGTTTTCCGAAAGTCGACAGGGTTAAAATGTCGATAGGCTATGTTTTCGTTAATGGATGTCATGCGAATGATACTATTTATCATCTCATCTCGTACTTCAACATGGAACAGGCTTATGTTACAAAAAGAATTGTTTATGTCTGAGGCTAACGTGTGCCGTTTTTGTTAAGTTCATATTGAAAACAGCGATGAGGAAAGTTATAGTTTGAAATGAAACATGGGGTTGCTACAGTGTCTATATTGCCTATGGACAATTTGGTAACTCCGATTAACCTCAGCATGTCTTTGGGGGGACACCGGAACAAACCCCACGACGACACGAGGAATACATGCAAACTCCACACAGATACAACCCAGGCAGAGACTCAAACCCAGGTCTCAGAGGTATGAGACAACAATGCTAACCACTGCACCACCATGCTGCCCCTGGTACACACCCCTTGTGAATAATTAGCCAAACATAAATCACCCTGAAACACTGTGTTTGCTCAGCTAAGAGGGCGCTGGAGCAGGAGTTCCGAAAGAATTATTTTTGTATACCAATAAATTATGTCCCATCCGTAATGTAACTTCAGCTAGGTTAAATTTCAGAATTACCATACGTAACTGTAAATACTAATTTGCAGTTTTGTAAAGTACTTTTTTGACTCACCACAGAAACCATGACATGCAAATAATAAAAATATTTTTTGAGGGCTTTTACAAAGCCTGAAATTTTCGGTTAGCATCCTGAAAATGCACAATATTTAAGCTGGAACAATCACTAATATAAAGGAAGATTGTAAGGACTTCCAGACATCTGTAGGGGACGGCTGAGCTAGCCTGACCCCAGCTTTCAGCCTAAATGGGAAAGACCTATTCTGGAAATGCCTATGCTAACTGTCTTAGATGTGACCCTAGATCTTCACAATGTATAGAGGTGTCACGTGAGATGACCTCTGATTTCTGTACTCTAGTTCTCTACACTTCTTAAATATCTTCACTACAGTTCCACAGATAACAGGACTCACTTGAAGAAGCGGGGCTGGTGTTTGATGTTATTTTCTTCCTGCCACTTTCTCCTGGTCCTCTGCAGGTCCTCAATGCGCTGTTTCTCTGCGGCTGCCAGATCTACTTTTCCCTCCTCCAAGTACCTGTGTGGCAAAAGAACCAGCTCATGCATTTCCTCCATCCATCCATCCATCCATCCATCTTCTATACCCACTTCTAGAGATTTAACAAAATCCTCATTTACACAGCACATTACACACTAATTCCACAAAACATCTCTAAACCTTAGACTCCCATATCTACATTTTGGTAAAATCCTGTGGTAAACAAAGTGTGATTCTTCATGGTTTGAAATCTAGAATTTTATTCTGGATTTCAAATACCCGCTAGAAGAAGAAGAAGAAAAGAGTCCACAGTTCAGCCTCTATTGGGAAAATTATGACAGTTGTGTAGTGCTTTTTCGAACCTGCAGATGGCAGCATTGTACACAGCACGTTACCAACGTAGGCAAAAATCTAGAAGTGGCTTTTAGCTGTAAGGTCAAACTTAACGTACCTCTGATCAGGGCGGAAACGTGCATCAGTAGGAGGCAGCAGGTCTTTCATCTCGGGACAGAGTTCATTGAGTTCGACTGCAAACCTGGTAAATCCATAGTACAGCTCATAGTCGGTGGGCATGGACCCTAGAAGAAGAGATTTTATTTATTTATTCTATTTATGTATATTTAAGAACAAATTTTAAAAAACCTTATCATAGCGATTTCCACCTCCACCTATTTGTACCGTGGGATAAGTCTGTATATGCGGTATGTGAAGAGACTGGACTTCAAATCATACCGTTACATGACTTGACAGGGTCTGAAATTATATATATAAGGCTGCTGCTTTATTTTATAGTACTGAGGGAGCAGAAGTCCATTGATTGGTATCTCATAAATTCGTTCATGAGATTTATGAAAATGGGTCGGCGTATTTGCTTGACCATAACAATAACCAGTGAAATATGAGCCAGAATTAAACAGCACAAGCTAAGCTTGCAAATATTAGTTTTGCGCAGATACCCAGCCGGAATAATTCTCTATACATTATGAGCCTCTTGTTGCTTAGAAGTGTGTATGCAGTTGGTGTGGTCCGTGGAGTAGGGCGTGGCCCAGTGGACGTGCAGTGATGCACTGCATTGGGGAGGATTCTGGCCTGTTTGCCCCCAAGGCCTCAATGGTACCTGGCCTCCAGATGCACTTGGCTGAGGGGGGCACTCCGCAGTACAGGCCCTCGTGCCACTTGCCAAACAACCGATGTACCACTTTCCCTTCCTGGTCCATGATGAAGCCCTGGACCTCATTAACGTTCGAGCTCCAGTAGTTCCCCTGAGAGACAGCAACAAGAAAGTAAGAACAGGCCCGAGACTGACGCCTCATTCACTTTCACTTATACTGCACGCAAAAAGCAGCAATTAAAATCGGCACAGCATTGTCACTTTTTATAAAGCAGTGAAAAGCTATTTAGTGCCGGCCACGGTTCCCTGAAGGTAGAATGGGAAATCAAGCCGTCCGATTGGCTGGTACCTTGACGAACGTTAGCTTGCAGATGCAGGCGGTGCTTCTGGTGTTCCTGATGGTGATTTCTCCATAGTGCTCGATCCACCTCCGCCCACTGAGAATGTTGTGTATACAGGTGGTGACTTTGTTCCACTCGTAGAGGTCGCCGAACCTGATGGGTACAGCAAAGACCTTCAAGACACAGCTCATGTGTGATATGAAGAACCGAAAAAGTTCTGCACCGGACGAGTCAGACTATATGGTAAGAGGCTCAGTGCATTTCTGAGACCAGAGGAGAAATCTGCATCCAGTGGTTGGCACTAGATCTTTTTTGGGGCCCACAGACAATGAGGAATTTCAAAAAGATTAAGATTTGTGAACCGAACACACTTTCCTCCCCAGTACAGCAACAGTTCCACAAGGTTCCAAAGCGTGGCACAAAGCTCATCGCTGTCGGCATCTCGGAGTGGCGTAATGAGCCTGGCTGGGTGTCAGCCACTGCCACTTGGTGGCTAAATGGGTTATGCCTGGCTGCTGAGGCCTCAAGAGGAGGGTGAGTAGCAGGTTCTAGGAGGATTAGGTTACTTAGAGGAAACTGAAATGGGGGCATGAGGCCTGTATGCTGGGGAAGAGTTTACCTCGGTAACATGACGTTCACCGTCCCGATCGGCAGGATTTCCATAGATTTCCCCCAAAACTTGTTTTTCCATCTGACGTCTGAAAGCCAACAGCGACAAGAGATTCTACTTAAAGCCAAAGCGCACCAGTATCCACGCCGGTTTTCAGTAGTGAAATTAAACCCGTTTTTGTATTTTTGTGTCCTCTAAAAGTGAACGCCACGGTGCACAGGATACAAATTAATTTGACATAATTTCATAAAGGCAAGACATTACACAAGACGCCCCTTCTACCATGAGGATTACGTCATGATACGGAAAGGAGTCTTTAGCAAGCTAGCAAGGCATGTCGATGTAAGGTAATAAAGTTATTTATGGTGTCTTGACCTACCTTGCCAGAAGGTGAACTTTTTGGATTCACAGTGACAAGCAGAGATGGGTGGATGGTGGCTCACCTTGAAAATAAAAAGTAGATACGGTAAAAATATATAGTATATAGTAAAATAGGGTTTATTTTTGGATTTGGATTCATCTCATCACCATAGGAGTTCAGTTCAGTGTGAAATGGAACGAAAAGGTCTTGCCTTTACAAGCAATCTCCCCTTTACAGCCCTACACAAGCGTTGGCCGGCATAGTTTTTTCGGGACCATAAAGAGGTAGGACAGCTCCAAATTTCAGAGAAAATGAGAAAGGGCACATCGCAGAAATCCTAATGTTCCAGATGTGACAGTACAGATTTGCACCATGTTATTCGGAAGAAGCCGAAGCCATATCAAAAGGAGAGTTATATATCTTCATCTGCGGTGAGGCAGCCAAGATATGGCTGTAATAACAAAGATGTCAGCAGCACTCGAGCCAAGCGCGGGACGTAAAGCGCAGCTGGGACTGAAGTAGAGCTTCTTTCAGAAGAACAAGGACATGAGAGAGACAGGAAGGCCTCAGGGGATTTGGCTTCTGAAGGCAGAGATGGCAGCAGGAGAGGGGCATTATGGGAATGAAAACTAAAGGCCCCAGGCCTGAGAAACATGTTGCGAGGCTGTATTCTTGGAGGGTAATTAAATGAGATTTGAAGGCAGGGGGTTTCATGCAAACTAACGACCAAAAAACAAAAACACTCGCAAAACTGATATTTACATTTAACTTTTTTTTCCAAAATAAAGTCATTCACAGATCAAACAAACTACCTAAAATAATCATACGTTTGCAAATGTTCTCAAATAATTTCAGCCTTTGGGAAAAAGAAACACATTAAAAATAGCTGTGTTTGTTCCCGGATGTTGGATGACGTCACATCATACCTGCTCGGAAAAAAAGCGGAGACCCTTGTCCTCTCGTATGCATTCGTAGGTCTCGCCAAGCAGAGGGTTGAACGGCTTACTTCCTGCTCTGTAGTAGGTGGACGAATACCCAGAGACTGCAAAAGCAGCAACAATGACCTTGAGGAGAACAAACCAGTCATTACTTCAGCATACAAATCAACCACAGGAAAAAAAAAAACAGGCCGAACATACGTGTAGCTAGCTACTCTGGAACCAAAGACAGGGAAAGCATCCTAATGCACGGGACATTAATGTCCACCGTACTCAATGGCTATGGGCCGGAAAATGTGCAGTCTCTATCAGCTGGATGCTACCAATAACTTTTATGTGCGGCTCGCCAGAATCACAGAAAGCAGCCGTGCTTGTTATGTTACACAAGCTGCAAAGAGCAGGAGTCACGTAATTGTTCTCCTAGAATGGCAGTATGAGAAAGGCGACATCATTCATGCAGGCGGGAGCGTTGGTTTACAAGTGTCAGCGGGTAATAAAACCGAAGGCTTGAAAATGGAGGGCTCTCGAAAATAAGCACACGCCTTCATGTTTTTGAAGGAAGGGAACTAAGTGTATAGTATAGAATGCTGCTGACAAGACCTATTAAAGAATGAAAGGGCGCTTCCAAGGGGCTCGGCTCGTAAAATCTGCCACGGCGCACAATCGCTCAACTGTGAGGAGGAATTCTGGGGGAACGTAACCGGAATCGCTCTGCGCCGGTTAAAAGGGTGAGAAGGGTCTCTCTCTTGACCAGTGAACTTCTCGCTCACTGCTCCTAACAGCCCTTTGGCTGCTCAGTGTCATGTCATTGTAAGTGGAAACGTTGCAACTGAAAACGTATAAAGACAACAATATTCTTGAAGGGGAAGTGGGTTGTCAGAGTGAGCTCCCTCTGCTGGTTGTTGGAGGAAGGAACAAGTGTAATGCAGAGCTGTAGGGTGTAACCCGGGTAAATGTACAAATCTTTCACTGAGAGCTCCACTTGCTGACAATATCCTGAGGCTGTATGTGTCAAGGGCCAGCTTCACAATCTCAGGGGCCACCTGGGCTTGTGTGTTTCCAGCTTTCTTTCAGGGGTAAACACAGCCAGTGTGTTTGGAGCATTTATAAATCAAGTCTAAAATTCATCTTACACCTTCTGTACCATATTGAATCTCTCAAACTGTATTTTTAGAGAAGTATTAATAATGGCAAGTTTCAAATGTACTGCATCATACCCTTAGAAGGAGAATCAGTGCTAGGAGCGTACCATAAGTTAATTTGTGACGAGTACTGGGAACGTACCATTCTCTCGTAGGGGTCCTCAGTTTCAGCCGCCTTGTCCAGCAGCTCACTGTACTCCAGCTCCTCGCACATGTGCTGCAGGGTATTGAGCGGCTCATTCAGCTCCACTGGCATGGACACCTTCGATAGGTCCTTCCCAATATTGTTCCTCAGGATATTCCACAGGTTAATGTTACTGGTGTCGGGGGAGGGGGCGGGGAGGCACATGCGGCGTCCGTTTCGGAAGGCCCCGCCTCCCAAATCGCCGTTGAGCACTGCAAACAGCAGGATGTGTGTTTTTAGGTGGGAAAAGAACAAGGGCTACAAAATAGCACTACAGTGCTAAGGTGGTTCTAGACATCCGTACAGGAGAATGCTGTGAAACTCCCACGGTCCATTAAAATACCTCGAAATTATAGCTACTCCATATGTATCTTAGTGAAAAAGACCAGGAGTATGGGGAAAACAACTAATAAATACACCACTAGCAGTACAAGGTTTGAAGTTAATAGCACTCAGTCAACTGGACCACCGAGAAGAGCTGCCGATATTAAGGAAGCGTACAGAAGGAAGAGCGATCTTTAGGTAGCGCATTACACGATGCATCACGCAGCACCTCAGAGCCATTCAAGGTCAGGCCCGCCCTGCTTAAAAAGCGGCACAGCGAAGCTCAGCACAGGGCCCTCCCCAGCACGAGCGGCACGGATGCGTACTTTGCCGGGAGATGTTATCCGTCACGCTGGCATTGTCCTCGGAGATGTTATCGCTCACATCGCTGACGTATGACTCATCATCTGAAGCCTGGGGACGGAAACAGGTGGGTTTAGACTGAATCGCTGACCATTCAGCATCATGGTCGGGGTTATAAATGTGTAAAAAAAAACACTGATCTCTGTTAGCTAAACCTACGGCCTGTGCCCTCAGCGGAGTATGCAGGATGGTGTTCGGATTTCTCCATCAAAGAGAGCCAACATCTGTAGAAGGCCGAATGATCTGAAAATGTGCAACAGTAAATCCACCCTGCACCTTATCTACCACAGCTTATCTACCAGCTGGATAAACAAACCGATAATAACTGTATAGTGTTGAGTTTTTGTGATTTCTTTTGTGGTATAATTCCTTTTTCATTTAGTTATATAGTGTTCATCATGTCTACTTGTATCTTTGTCTATATGTGCAGTTGTAGCTGAAGGAATTTTACTCCCTGATCAATAACGTTTTTCTGATTCTGATCTGATTCTGATCTGATTCTGATCCTCAGGGTGGCACAGTGGCGAATGCCACTAAGTTGTAAACAGTAGACTGTGGTGTATATCCCCTGCTGTTGTACCGTCCAGTGTGGCGCTTAACTTAAGCTGGTCCAATAAAATGCCCATCTGTAAAAATGAGTAAAAACTGTAAGTTGGTTTGGGTAAAAGCATCAGTTCATTGTACTTCAGCTTCCTGCCTGAACAATAAGTGCCAGGGATGAATGTGAGCCATGCGGACAGCCCAACAGCACACCGCGGTCAATCGCCCACGTGCTGCCGTTGTGTGATCCTTCCCCCAGGCCCTATGAGGCATCTCCCAGGGGGTCGTCGCACCATTTACATGTCCGGGGAATGTCAGGAATGACAACTGGAGCTGTCATGCCCCAGAGAAAGTCAACAGGCACGGAGATATTGCCTGTTGACGGATACCAGGGTTGTGGACGTCTGGGTAGCAGCAAAACAGATCTTTGGTCAAACGATAAAGAAGAGAGCTGTCAAGGTAGGGAATTTAAGGTCGTCCCTTTCATGCATGAATTATCAAAGGACGTTTTTCTAGGTGGTTTTCTTACACCGCCGGATTTCAAAGGCAGAATTGACTCTTGGGAGCACTGATCAAACTTGCCTGTCCTCGAATATAATTATCCATGGACCCACTGGTTACCAGTATCTTGTATTTGACAAAAATAACTTTAAATCAACTGTCCACATGTGTGGCCACCATGAATGAAAGGGGTAAAATAGAGAACCGGCAGTAATGGTGAAAGCAGTAGTGTGGAACCAGACTATAAAGGGAAAAGACTCTTATTCCTTGGTTGCCATTTCTGACCTTCTAACCTGTTTTACTTCAGGTCTTCACACCCAGCTCATTAAGTGCTGGAAAACCATTGGCATGACGACACAACCACGATTTAAGTGTCTCGGCGGCGGATTCAGAGACCACGCCTCACGCTCCCCTGCTCATCTCCACCCAGAGGGCCCCTCACCTCATTTTCTGATGAACTCGCTGACAGAAGCACTTCCTGGGCGTCGAAGAACTCCGACACGGACTCGGACATGGAGAGCCTGCTCTCATTGGACGTCTGCTGAGTCAGGGGGATTCCTGCGCAGATCGGCTCGCCTGGCTGGAGGGTGGGGCAGACACAAGCGGCTGAGGAGAGCCCCATCGAGTGCCGGGGAAACCCTTGCCCGTGAATTTGCAGGAGGAAGGTTAGATCCCCCCAATAATGTCCAGCACCATAAATAACCCTGCAGTGGTCCTCGATTCTTATTATTTATGTGATCTATAGCAGCAAATGTGCAAAGCTTGCAGCTCTGAACCCAATATGCGTCCAAAGATGGTTTCTGCAGATGATGACAACAGTCCCCCCCCCCCCCCCCCCTTCAAGGTCTTAAGTGTTCATGACTGCTTCAGTCTTCCTTCCATCTCCATTGATGACCAAGTCAGCACGTTTCTTCAGTTATTTAAGGATCACAACTGAAATTGTAATGGACAGACAGCTGGCTTTTCTACCGTCGGGGCAAAACGGAAAAGCTCAGTAAGCAACAACACAGGATCCATTTTAGGCGATTTATAGACGGGAGGGACAAGACTGACAGGTCATGCTGACAGCTCAACATGATCAATGACCCCATTAACGTCTTGAGATGACAGAACCAGCCTCGCCGTCATGTGATTACTGATGACCAGCAAAATAATTGCAGAGACATGCTAATATACTGTAATTAGCCTCCATGTGAACAGCTGACCACACTCAGCCTAGTGAGGATTAATGCATCCAGGTGCCACCACACCAGCGAAGCTTCGGAGTGACACTCTTTGATTACAGGCATCACATTATGTCCATTCAATGGTCAATGGTTTTATTTAATTTTTAAAAAAGGGGGAAAAAAAAGAAAAAAGCAGGAGAAAATGGTTGTCAGTACCTCATTGGGGCTGGGGATGATATTCACGCTGACCACTTGCTCAGACAGGACGGACTCTGAATGGATGCGGCTGAGTCGGGTTCGAAGCTCTGCATTTTGGGTCAGTGCCTAATGAGCAGTCACGACACATTACCAAACGAGCTTTTTTCCTTTAATTACACTCAGTTTGCCTGGCTAAAAGACATCTCCAACAGTGTTTACTCCACAGACGTTCAAATAACAAGTACGGTGACATAAATCAAAGCAGATTACAGCTTTAATTGTGGCTTGTATACATCCGGACGGGTTGACGATGTATCACAGACACAGAATGCAGGCTAGTACTTAATGTCTTAGTGTGAACGTACACATACACACCCACACAAATGCAAACCCTGTATTATTACTTGCCTTCTCATTTTTAATGTTTAATTTTCCCCATCCTGTACCGATTCATATTGCCTTGGTTTTGTACAGCATTCAATACTCTAGATGTTGGCTTTCCATCACATACTGTTTACCAGATACTCTTTACTTGATTATGAGGAATGAATAAACAAACAAACAAATAAATAAATAAAATGGGTTGTCTGCAATGTAATTTCGCATCTAATGAAAGTAAAAGCATTTGCTGAAATGGAGCACTTGACTGCAGACAAGAAAATGCCATTTTGGGGAGAGAGGAGAAAGTAAATATGTTAGTAAATATTGTGTGAGTGACTGTCAGTTTCGTACGGAAATGTTTCCCTGGCACTGATACTGCGAGCGTTAAGGGCCGTCTGAAAAACAAACGGTATTAATTATTCACGAATAACGAGTCTTGTGACACAATGCATGGTGATTGTGGTGGTCCGCTGGGGGTGCGTTTCAATTTTATCGCCGGGCGCATAAAGGCGTCCTGGCGGGAATGAATTAATGAACTACACGTCAAATCGCATGCGGGAGTCTGCCTTTTCATTATCCCCCTCTTCCTGAAACGGGAAACCTTGGCTGACTCCTTCACGGACGTACGTCTCTTTATTCGCAAAGCTGGCGTGACGTATCAGCCATTATTGTGGTCCCGGTTCCAGTTGTTTGATTAATTGCCGCCGACCTCACAGGCTCTTAAGAGTACTGTGGCCAAAGGGCGTTGCATAGTAAAATGAGGTTTTCTAAACAAACACAGTCAAATGAACACCTGAAACTCAAAAGTCTGCAAAAGCAAAACCTACCAGGTATCACAATGGCTAGTATTCATTTACAGCGGGGATGGGCAATCTTATCCACAAAGGACCAGCGTGTATGTAGGTTTTTGGGATAAACTTTAGGTCAGCTGTTCAAACCCAGGCGTGAGGGCTCTTCAGTCAATCAGTCCTATAATTAGTAATCAAACTAAGGAGTTGCAGTGAAAACCCACATACACTGCAGCTCTTTCTGGATAATACTGGCCACCCCTGATTTACGCAGTGGAAGCTTTAGGACTGTAAAATAATGAAATTTAATCAATTTTAAGTGGATATTTGTGAGAGGGTTTGCCTTACTGTTTACTGAGACAGAAGTATGGGCAAAAAATAATATTTATTGCTGTGAATAACATGCAGAAGATAAACTTAAAGAACAAAAATGCTTATTGGGAGGCCAACATATATGAACACACAAGTTGTATCACTCTCTGGTTAGTGGTTGGTCTTTAAAATATATTTCTTTGTAAATTTATATGTAAATAGGTGAAATACCACTACATTACGATACAAAACTATCTGATAATGGAGCTAGACATTTGAAATACAAAAAGTAGAAAAGTAGAAGAATTGTAAAATTGATGCTGTGTAAATTTGTTCATTCATAATCTTCATCTCATTCAACTAGATGAACATCATGGGGATTCTAAGGCTTACAAGTGCAAAACCAAGTCATAATCATAGAAATCTCCCTAAATGATTGTACTTGTCAAAGTAGGCTGGACAAATAACAAAAAAATGTACAGATTCTGATTTGTTTACTTACTTAAGCTGTTAGTGAGACCCATCACTGTTATTTTCATATATGCTGGCATGCAATATTTCATTCTTTCCAGTAATTTTTGTTGATGAAATATTTAGTCTTCAACATCCCCAGTGACTTAACTATTGCTGTCAAGTGTGAATGGTATATGCTTCTGTATAAAAAGTGTCTCAGTTGTTTAAGTTGGGTTTGCTCTAAAAATCTAATCCCAACAGAATAATGTTTGCTTCTGATCGACAGATTTACAGCTGAATTATCCATATATTAATAGGTTAACCTGCACGTTATTGAGGTTACTCCATTATAAGTTCTTTCTCATTTTTCTGTGCATGATATTTTTGTGGTCTCCATGATTACACCTTACTCAATCTACCCTAACAGCTCACGCATAATTAATCTAGTGGTGATTAAGTTGCGTTAGAGAACGTATTTACTGTTTTTATCCACTTAAATCAGCGTGTAATCTGTGATATTCAAACACTGCTTGTTTCCTACTGTCGGTTACGAGCCTGTCCAACCCATTAGCTTCTTTATAGCTGGTTTTGGGGTGTTAATTTATGCTTTATAGTGTGTCTCACAGTGCTTTTGGTTTCATTAGCAGCTTTCATTGTCTCATTAAAAGCTTCTAGGCATCTCGCATGACAGACCATGACATTCATATTTATATTTTTTCTGGTTTGTGATAGACAAAAAGTTCAGAAAGGAAACAGTCACATTACCGTTTTTGCTGTAATATCTCGGATGCGGAAATTTCACAAAGGAGGGAAGGAAGCAATCGAGGGGAGACATGCAAGGCAGACAACCGAAGTGCGGCAATGCCACCCGAGACAACCCACCTGGGAGAGGGACCTCCTGAGGGTCAGGATCTGGGCAGTCTGTCCCAGCTTCTCCTGATCGGAAAAGACCTGCTTGATTTTCTCCTTCTCAATTGCTACGGTATTGAAGGCTGATTTCAAGAGAGAGTGAACTGTAAAGGGGGGGGGGGGCAAATGAATGTATGAATGAATGCAAACAAAAGGAATTAAGCTACAAAACTACATAATAAGAGAAAAATCTATGTAGCTTCTAAAAATACAACAGTGTGGTGTTATGTTCTCAGTCAAGGTGAGAACTCATCTAGTAACTATGGCAGTAGTGTCAGGGGACCACATAAATAACTGGGCTCACATTGCAGCCCAAAATAACGAGGGCTGAGGTGATATATACATAAACTGCAGTTTCCTTGACATGAATTAAGCCAATTTAAGTAAACAAGTTTCCAGTTTATTCAACTGTATTGTACACAGGCACAGTGCATTGTGGGATATCACTGAGTTCTTTATGTAATTGTCTGCCATGTTGCCACTACACCCCCCCCTCCCCCCCCCCATCCCCACCTTTCTGAGCAATAACGCAGAAGTCCTCCTGCAGCTTGATGTAGTCGGGGGGGCACTCGATGGCATCTGACAGCCTCGGCACCGCGGTCTGAAAATCCACAAGGTCTGCACACAGGTTGGGGTTGGAGGAATGCAACCTGGCATTCAGGGGAACCTGGAGTGAGATGGGGGGGGGGGGTGTTTTGATTCAGGACACTGTGCCAGTAACCCTGTGCGTGTACGGTTAGCGTGGAATAACAGGGAGGGGCAGCAGCGGGGGGGGACAGAAAGGACCCGCGTGATAGGCTGGAGACTGACCCCCAAAGCCCACCACCGCGAAGGCGTCAAGACGAC
The DNA here is from genome assembly GCF_048594095.1 of Paramormyrops kingsleyae. Classification (NCBI taxonomy): domain Eukaryota; kingdom Metazoa; phylum Chordata; class Actinopteri; order Osteoglossiformes; family Mormyridae; genus Paramormyrops; species Paramormyrops kingsleyae. The sequence continues at coordinate 14,328,616 of NC_132812.1, forward strand.
AACACTGCAAGGCCTGTGAGGAAAAACCAGGCTGTTTACTCCCAGAGGAAGAACCTGAAGGTGTAGAAAACCCCCTGGTTACATCCCAACTCTACACAAGACCCCCATTCCATACCTCCGACATGGGGACACTGCGGTTCCCTGTGTGAGAAATATCTGGGGTCTAGATCAAGTATAGAATGTTGTATGGATGAGTTTTTTAAAGCTACATTTTCATTAAAATAAAAGCAGCATTTTAATATGAAAAGCCAATTATAGTAATTATAGTACTATGGCAATTCTATAGTAAATTCTACAGTATACTATCATAGTAGAATTTCAAGCAAGAATCCCGCTCTTCGCTTTTATGTTTTATCAGCGAAGAAAGTGAAGTGTTTTGACTCCCAGATTCTACAGAAGCGTGACAGATAAAACCCAGAAATGACAGTGCCTCAGGAGAGGACAGAGGGGACTTGGACGGGGGAAGGGAAGGGGGGCTCTTACTTTGACACGTCTCGAGTGCTGGAAAGAACGAAATACCTGTGAGAGACGGTGAGAGTCAGACACGCGAGCACAGTTCTGAGGAAGTGACGCGGGTCGACCACACAGACAGGCACACGGATGGGCACCTATGTGCTTTTTTAGAGGGAAATGCTGTGTCCATACCAAATGTGTGCTTTTCCCGTGTTTTGAGTCACATTGACCTTGCAGTGAGACTAATGCACTGTGTGTCAGATGGGGAGGCCAGGCATGGACAGAATCATTACCCAACAATCAGGAGACGTCTGCCAGCTGTGTAGATCATGTCTATATTGCGTCGGTCGGTCCAGGACCATATCCGAATTTCTGCACTACGTAGAAATAAAGTTCAGTATTTGGATATCTGACTATGACTCCTCTTGGATGTAGATATGAAGTTCAGTATCTGAACATCTGGCTAGGAGATTTTTCAGAGGGATGACCTCCAAAATATTAATGTCAATTCTGATACTCATAATCAAGCATAAATGATAACTAATTTCTTAAAATCTCAGATCCCTTTATTTTCACTGGACAGTTAGCAGTGGCTTTCTATCGAGACCTAGAGGAAGACGTCTACGTTTTAGCTCAGGAAGTACTGAAGCATTGATAGAAAAAGGCATTTAATCTGTCCTCTCAAAGACGGATAAAATGTAAGAACCTAAATTGGGGACTTTAAAAATTGATAAAATGAATGATAGTGTCATGTAAATTTTTATGGTTAGATTAGCATTACACGCAGAAAACGTTTTAACGTGCCAGATAATTAGTATATCACAGCACTGTGGTGGTAGCTTCATACACTGACTACCCAAGAGGACTCTCTCTCACACTGCCTGACCCGCATTACCCCGAAGGCTGTAGGAAAGCGACGGGGTTTACACACAGCGAGGCTGGGTACAGAAGCGGCACACGGAAACAGCATGGCACACACGGTCACCGGGGAGACGGCGGGGGGGGGCGGGGGGGCAGGTACCTGGAGCTGCATTTTTGCATCTTTGCTGATACTTTTTGTTCTCCATCTTCTGCTTGCCCGCTTGTCTTTCTTTGACATATCTACACAATTAGCCTACGGCGCACATGAACAGAAACACACCAGAGGTTGGCAGTGAGACAGCACATAGGCACCCATCCCCACGCCTATGCATCCGGCACATTCTATGGCGCGCACTGCCCCAGGAGAGGCTCTGGCTGTGATGGAATGACCCCAGAACCAGCCGGTGTTAGCGGTGACAGACTATGCGATGAGTTCAAAATCTGTGTCAAATCTATGAGTTAAACTGAGGATGACAAAAACCATGACTGGTAATCACTCGCTTTTAGCTAAACACAGGAAAACAAAGAGCTTTAAACCAGGGGTCACCAATCTTTTTGAAACTGAGAGCTACTTCACGGGTACTGAGCCATACGAAGGGCTACCAGTTTGAAATGCCTCCTAAACTTATCTAAACTTCATGTATAATACATGTTTTAAATGCTTTTTTTAGATATTGTCATTTTCAAATCTATATTAATGCAAATGTGATTAAAGAAGAATAGCAACAGGATAAAATTTAAATTTAGACGCTGCTCACAGGTGAGTTGTGCTATTTTTAGAACAGGTCCGCAGGGCAACTCGTGTGGTTCTTGGGGGCGTCCTGGTGCCTGCGGGCACCATGTTGGTGAACCCTGATTTAAAAGGTTTTCATGTGCATTTTTTATGCTGCTCAGCTTCTCGTGACCTAAGCTGTGAGCTAACGCGGGTCCGAGCGGCGGGTGCCCAGTCTGCGAGGGCAGGCGTAAGGAACTCCCTCGCTGTTGCATGGGGGCACACGTTACCTGCATGTCGCTGAAGCTGGGGGCGGATTGGGTCCTCTGCAGGATCTCCAGACTCTGCAGCAGCCTGCTGAGCTCGATCAGGTTGGACTGGCAGTGAGCGAGCTCTGGAAGTAAACGCAGGACATGGGATACATCACTGAAGGAACTGTTCCAACTGGTCAAAGTCAGTCAAGTGAACCAGTATTATAGAAGAAGGTTCTGATGGGCTCTTTCTCTGGTTCTTGGGTGTGTAGACACAGCTGAGGCCTACCTCTCCCGCCCTGCAGGGGCCCGGAGGCCTGCAGACAGCCACACGCTGGCAGTGACTCACGCTGCACTCACCCTCGGCACACTTGTCCATCTCCTCCCACTCCAGCAGCCAGGCTGCCACCTTGCTCTGGCCGTTGCTGTACGAGGCTGGCAGGCTGCCACTGCTGCTGCTGGGGGCTGGGGGCTGCCAGGGCAGGCTGGTGGGCTTGGCCTGCGGAGAGCAAGTTGGAGGAAAGCCCACTCAGATCAGCCCCGAAGCTCTGAGTCCATGCCCTCAAATGCCGGGCTTTGAATGGAACCATTCAAGTGCTACTCTGTCGGAGAAGCGGTATCTGAAAGAAGAGGCCTGGGTGATCTGTCCATAGCCCAGAACATTGCCCTCACCCGTCAGGACTAATCAGGGATGCCAGTTCTCATGCATCTGCCGTGACACTCACTCTGTCACACTCTCACTCTTACACAAATCTGTATTACCTGTATTATTCCATTATAAACCTAAAATCAGCTACATCAAAAGCGTTGGGGTCGATTGCAAACCCCACAGACTATTTACAAGGTAATAAAACTGTTACAAACATGTAAATGTGCCTGCAGACTTTTCTTGAATTGGAAATCTCACGCCAGGCAGCTGACAAAAGTTGGTGACACCGGGCTAATATATCGTCTCTGTCCGATGAAAGACACGTACCGCCAAAAATCCATTATTTCAGGAGGGTGAAAAAATACATTTTCTCAGAAAATACTTTACAAAATAAACCTAAAACAACATAATGAGACACCCTTAGCAGCGCAAAAGAAACCTGTCTTTACGCAGCCATTAGTGTAGGGATTTATGTTTTAAATAGACTTACGGAGATTGTTGTCGGAGAGCCATATATGTCAGTGTCAACAACAAACTAATTCGCTTTATATTCACAATTAACACTGATGTTAGTTAGCTAGCTATTACCTATCTAAGTTGTTATAATTAATGATATAAAGTAATCCCAAAAATGCTAACTAGTACCAACATAAATGTTAGTTAAATAGATGACTTCATGGTATTATCTTTTCATAGTCGCCAAAACACGGACATGTATGATTTTCATGGATATGCTGCTTTTGTAGTAACATATAAAAATATTCATACATTTTTATAAGGAGCACAGAGGGAATGTACATACATATACTTAGTAGCCACTGTATTACCTAAGTAGTGTGATGCACTTTTCCCTCAAGAAGTGCTTGAAAGATAAACAAATTGAGCATTCAGAGAAGTGTTTCTGTAGACCACTGTTGTACTCAGCTGTTATTTTTGCGCTTGTGGCCTTCCCGTTAGCTTTAACGAGGCTGGTCTTCCTTCTCTGACCTTCTCATTTAAAAAGCTGTTTTAGGCCACAGAAATGCTACTGACTGGATGTAACTGTTCACGGAAACATTCTCTGCAAACTTCTAGACACTGTAGCGCATAAAAATGGCAGGAGTGCGGCTCTTTCTGAGATGCTGAAACCGGCACGTATGACAGCATGTTTGATACCACTTAGAGGAGACGACTTAGCCGCTGAAACGCTCAGCTGAACAGTAAGTGACTGACCCACTCTGACCCAATCTGCATGCTGTATGTATTCAGTTGCAGCCACACGATTCTCTGTTTGGGGGAGCGGACTTAATCCATTAGCGAGCAGGTATGCCCGATAAACTGGCCACATGAACATTTCATGTCTATTTATAAATATTAAACCTTTATATATACTTTTATATATAAAGTATTTCTCTTTCAGAAAATAACACCGACCACATCAAATTTTTTATAACACAATATTTTGCCTGGTTCAATTTCTAGAAAAGTGTTGTTTTAGTTTAAAAAAAGGAACGATTCAACCATTCACCTCCAGCCTCACATTTTTATAAAACGAAACGTCTAGTATGATACAAGGCAAAGCCTCCACCTTTAATCGGTCCCCATAAGGTGTAGTTTTGTTAATGACAGTTACATTATAATACTAATCTGCTTATCCGCTCCTCTTATTCAAGGTCATCCTGGATGCTTTGCAATTTTCCACAGTGCGCGTTCAGGACTTTATTATGCACGGCTGGCTTATTAATCAGGCAATGAGCAGGACGGCCAAAGTGTGAGTCTGAGGTCACAGCAAAGCCACACACAGTCCAGTGATGGGGAGCTCTTACTGAGAGAGTGGGTTTATTGGGGGCTCTTTAAGGGGCAGGGGGTGATTCCGTGGAAATAGTGTCATATTTGCCTTTCTCGTGGGGGGGGTTTTATTTTATGCATATGGTATGTGATCTTTCCAGTAGTTCCAAGCGTAAACCAGGTGAGAAAGTAATTAAAATGTAATGAAATTTAATCATACAGGCCGGCCCAATTACTGGCAGCTAACCAGCCCTGAATGTCACCACTTTACAGCTAAATACGACATCATTTCATTCCAAACAATACATGCATCCCATTCATAATTTACAACCGGTTTTCACAGAGTTGTGCAGACATTCATTTATTTCCCAATCTGCATTTGTAACACCTATTATTAAAAAGGTAAACAGTTTAATTCCATCCATTCACCCACACATCTTCTAACAGCTTATCCTGCTTGGCGTCACCAGGGGGCCTGGAATCCCTCCCAGGAACCGCAGAGCACGAGGCTGGGGTCACCCTGGACCAGCAGTCAGCAAAATTCAATTCACGTCATTTTTATATAGCACCTTTGCCAACATGGTTGACCAAAAGCACTTAACACGCAATCAAACAACAGTGGAATGTCCGTACTTATCTCAGTTTAAGGGTGAATAGAAAACTGTAAATAAGAGCCATAAAATGACGCAGGAGAGGAAACAAGAGACACAAGGCTCTGAGGATGCAGAACTAACAGCTACAACAGCATGGCTGCACACTGGGAGCTGAATTTCCATGACAATATTTTAATCCACGTGATCTGCTAGAATGACGAAGCGTAAACGGCGTGTAATCTCCTCATCGCCACCCCTAAGCGCACACTGATTGGCCTTTCAATAATGCTGATGTTGAATTTCCCCTGCCACTCATTAACGGGTCTGACGCCATGACGCGGAGCCTGATCGAATGCCACAGCTCCGCCTTTTTAAGAGAAGGTATCTGGGGGATAAATCCCAAAACAAGCCGTCCGTGGAGCCGGCAGTAGCAGGTCAGCACGGTGCCGGCGTTCGGAGCGGGATTTGGCAGGTTCGGCAAATCGGCTTTTTTTGCAAGGCTCTCTAATGAGTCATTATTATCCCAGTCGGGCCAGAACGCCGCTCTTCTCCCGCGCCCGTCACGGCCCAGCGAGTGCTTCCCTGTGGCTCGCTGCAGCAATGCGCAGTCGGGGGGGCGTGCCAAAGACGGGCCGCTGGGAATGGGCAGCGGGGTAAAGCAGACCCCATGGAGAGGTGGGCAGAGAGCACCAAGGGAAGCGAAGGGCTTTACCTTAGCCTCGTGCCCGGCGCTGGTGGCCAGCTGGGGGGACTCTGGGCGGCTGGCAGGGGGTGGAAATGCCCGCAGAGATGCGTCACGGGGCGAGCGCACGATCTCGTTCTGCCGGTACAGCCGGTGGTGCCGCAGCTTGGCCACCCAGGAGTCAAACACTTCCTGCGATTTCACCTGTGTGGCAGAGGGAGCATCGGAGACCCCGTGAGGCATTGACACAGTGACCCTCTCCCCCCCCCGCCCCACCAGCAGCGGGGCAGCGCTCACCTTCAGGTGATAGATGTGTTCCTCGGTGTCCAGGTCGATTCGCCTGGCCTTCTTCTTTATGGACATCACGGACAGGCCCACGTCGATGCTACCATGAAGCTTCCCCTTCTGGATCTTTGTAAATGGCATGGAAGCGAAGTCGTCACGGCGACAGCACCACAGCACTGGGTCCGAATGGCGAGCGCGAGGGCTGGCACTCCTCAGGCTAGCTTTAGCTCAACTATGTTTGTGCGCTTCTCATAGAGACAAACACAACTGGGACATCTTTATTTATCCCACCGCAAAGAAAAAAATAAACCGGGTGCCTGTCTCCCCAGTTTTAGCGTCAACATTCAGCCATTCCAGAAAATGAAAATAATAAGATCTAAAATTGACCAGTGACTTTAGTGGGTCCTATAAAAACAGACGAACCATAAACTTCAAAAGGTCGCAAATTATCGATCTGCCGAGGGCTGCTGCCTGTTGACATCCCTGGCTACTGATGCGAGGCAATTACAATGGGCATCGGTCAGCCACACACGAGAGGGAGGAGTCCCAGCCCCCGCTGTTGGGGGGCGACATGCCACGCGTGATAGGAGAGGAGGGAGAGAGGAGGCCTTACTTACGTCGATGGGTGACTTGGTGTATTTCAGAATCCCGTTGTCTAGAATGAAGAAACGCTGGTGATGTAAAGACACGGTTTGGTTAGAGGAGAGTGGATGGGGCCAAGTGACGGAAAACGTCCCGTACGCCGAGGCGAAGGCCACGGGCCATATCCAAACGATGCTACCTTGTGCCACCCCTTCAGGGGCCACTTCCTCTTCTTCAGCATGAAGCCCTCGTGCTTGTCTGGCCGCTGGACGTTAGTCTGGCCGATCTTCAACCCCTCGATGATCTCCCAGCTATCCGTCTCCTGTAAGAAAAGCGGGTAAGTGAGAGAGGCTCACAACCTGGGGGAAAACAGCTCAAGACAGACAGAACGCCACGATCGACAGGCGCCCGACAGTGTGCTCCCCCGCCCACACCGGGCCCCCACCGGGCCCCCACCGGGGTGTGCTCTCCCGCCCACACCGAGCCCCCACCGGGGTGTGCTCTCCCGCCCACACCGGGCCCCCACCGGGGTGTTCTCCCACTTAGCATTTCTGCTTGGTCTACAATTCTCAGCAGCTTTCCTCTGTTGTGAAAAATGGTAATGACACGATCGTCCTGTACTGGGCTTTCCAAACCATGTCTCCAGGAAAAAGAGAGAACCCTCCTGCTTTGTGTGCTTCATTTAACCTGCTCAGACTGGATCATTTACCTCCAACTGCGACAGCATAAAGTGATTCAGGACTGAATCAGACTCGAAAGTAGAACAGTTACACCATATCAGTGATCAGTAACTAACACTCCTGCTTATACCGTATATGACTCTACTAAAAAAAAAAAAAATACATTCAGCTCACTGTTCTCATACCATGCAGTTGTATGTATTTATCCTTGTCCTCTGCCCCCCTCCCAAGCCAAAGCATGCAGTGTGAACGTGCGCCCCCCTCAGGGGCCAGTACTGCAGTCCCAGGTCCCTCCTCCTACCTGCAATAAGGTAGGAGCCATATCACACAGGCAGAGGACAAATGCTCCCCTGAGGGAAATTACGGGTTACAACCAAACATCCCCCCCCAGCTCGAAAGGAACTGCCGAGTGTCAGCAAACTATGTCTACAAGAAGCTTTTCTCCACGGGGTGGGAGGAGCAGAGTCAGAGAAGTAGCTCGAAGCAGCCAGGCCCAAATGGGGGGGTTTCCTGTAAGCTAAGACTGAAGCACAGGCAGCAAATACGGTGACAGAATAATCCGGAAATGAAAAACAAGAAACGCTCAAAAGTCAAGGGGCTAAAGAATTAGTGGGTATTTGAATCTGGGTCTGCTGCCAAGTGCACAGGGCACAGTGTGTGTGCAGCAGTGCGTATGGAGCAGTGTGTATGGAGCAGTGTGTGAGGCACAGTGTGTGCAAGAGAGTGTGTGGCGCAGTGTGTGCGAGGCAGTGTGTCTGGGGCACTGTGTTTGGCACACTGTGTGCTGCGCAGTATGTGTGCGAGGCAGTGTGTGCGTGGTGCACTGCGTACTGGGCAGTGTGTGCGAGGCAGTGTGTCTGGGGCACTGTGTGTGGCACACTGTGTGCTGCGCAGTGTATGCAGAGCAGTGTGTGCTGCACAGTGTATGCAGAGCAGTGTGTGCTGCACAGTGTGTGTGGCACAACAGAGCATCCAGGCTGCTGTTGGACAATATAAACACAATCGATCTGCGATGGGGAAAAGCGCAGACACGGACGGCTCAGTGTCGGCATGTAACACCCCCTCATCTCCCTGGGGGAGTGTATGTGTGTGTATGTGTGTGCATGTGTGTGCATGTGCAAGTCAGCAGCAGTGCGGTGGGAGATGGGAGGGTCCACAGAGGCTTCAGGTGGTGCCTGAACTACTCCCCCAAAATGCGGGCGGCAGTCACCTGACCCGGAGGTTTATGTGATTGGATGGAGTTGTCTGTGCACCCAAGCGCCTTCTCCCTCTCCATCTGGGGCTCCGTCTTAAGACAAGCTCATTTCAGAGGCTCAGCACAGCTCTGTCATAATCATGTCTTTAATTGGTCCATGGCCTCCCCGCAGCGACCAATCAGACAAAGCCCATCAGAGCTGCTGCAGAAGCTGTGACCACCTGGCTCAAACTACTCTGCATACCCCTAGGTCTTCACAGCGACCATTATGGACACGGCACATAACACACGTGACAAAGGGGTTCCTTGCACAGTCTTCGCCCCTCCCAATGCCACGCGGAGTGATTTACTGGAGTCCCTACCCTCTAGTGACTGAGCGCCAGGTGCAATTTCATGAGCGTGGGTGGTATTTCACGACACGACCGGCACCGTCGTACGAGTGCACCCAGAAACTCCCCAACAGCCTCTGTGGTCTCAGTCATTGCAAGCATAAGTTATCACTGGCCAGAGAAGATCCAATCAGCTGCAGTGTTTACAAGCGGTAGTCTCAGTATCCCCCCCCCCCCTCTCCCAGCTGAGGATAGCCCTGCATTGGAGAAGAGCCCCCAGCTCGTAAACCGTCTGTTTGTGGAAGCGGGTGGGGGGGGGGGGGGGGTGGGTTTCCCTGCATCCATGCTGATACGAATGCTGGGAATTCACACCTACACATCGTGGATAAACAGAGGCTGAGCACAAACTGTACCACGTTCAGTGTGCTGGGATTCCTCTTAAAGTAACTTATTGTGGCAGCCAGAGCGCAGCTGAATACAGCACCAGCCTGAATTATCTGAAACAAAATATCCACATCTATATACGGCCTTTGTGACCGCACAGCTGATCTCGTAAACCAATAGGACACAGAGTACAATTAGGATCGACTTAATCCGAAGGTGGAATCATCTCCGAGGCAGACGAGTTCATCGAAACAAATGTTGACAGACATACAGCCACAAAATCCAGTCCAGCAGGGGAAATAAGTTCCCCATCAAAATAAGGGTCTATTTGAACTAACTGTGTTTACAGTAAACAGCATGCAGCCCAAGCTATTAAAAACAGACTAATAATTACCCCATTAGAGGCATGTGAAGCTGACGACTCTGACATTATAAAGAACTCCCCTATTGGATTTTTATTTTTTTTTACAACTTTCCACAACTTAAACACTTTCATACTGTTACTCTGTTTACAGTAAATGAGATATTACAGCGGTGTACAGCTGCTCTTTCAGAAATTAACATTAAACTGTGGTGATTTCAATAAAGGTCTCAGAAAGACAAAAAATGTTTGACATTGCAGCGTCTTATAAGCTGAACACTTTAACCCAGGTGCGGCTAAAGCGCAGTTCAGTGTTTATATGGATTTGGTGGGAGGAGTAAACATGGTACCTGGTTTTAATCAAAGGAGAATCGCTTTCAGGAAATCAGAGGGAAATGTTTATCGTTCCTCCATCCCCCTCCCAACCCCCAACATTGTCAGGAATGCATAAAAAGCTCGGCAGATGTAGTCTGTAAACAGCGGAAACCCAGGTAACTGGAGCTGGCAGGGGATGGGGGGGAGCGTTCATCCTCGCCGGCTGCACGATGACTTTAAGAGCGGCTGCTCCCGTTGGCACGACGCGCCAGGCTCTTCTCTGGAAGCCATCGCCCGGGGTTACCGGCACTGCACCGCCCACACGTCCAACTCCCCATTCACACCGCCATTAATTATTCACATGGCACCCACGGGGAAGCTTGACGTCCCAACCGCCATGCACAACATTCAGGTCTTCGCAGGAGCTTCATTCTCGTGGGAGCCCTTGTTTGCTGGGTGTGCTGTGTGAGAGGACACCATTTACAAGCATAAACACTGGCATGAACTTGCTAAACATGCTAATGATGCTAAAGATGCTAAAGCCCCTAAACATGCTAAATCCCCTAAATATACCGAAGTCGCTAAAGATTTTAATAATGCTAAAAATGCTAAAGACACTAAAGATGCTAATGACACTAATACTTCATACTTCAAATGAAAACAAAATGGTCTCTGGTAGAGTCTCATGGGAAACAGCCCTAGGACAGACATGGTCTTTCAGTGAGAACAAAGTGAAAACTGCAACCGTCAGGCTGAAAATTGCAACCTCTGAACAGAAACCGTCTAGTTTTCGCGTTAACCTTCCCGTTAACCTTGCTCTTGCCTGACAGCTCTGCTCAAACCCTCCCTGACGCGTTGCATCTCCTCCTTATCCGTGCTCTGTGCAGAGATCAGCTATTTTGAGCCTCCCTGACCCATTTTGGTCCGTCTGCGGGGTGTCCCAGAAGCCTGTCTCCAAGTACCCCCCCCTTGCACCGCTCACCTGCCGGCTGTCACGCTGCGAGGAGGATGAGGATGAAGCGCTCTTGTGTGTGGGCGTGGAGGTCTTGGGCGTGGAGCTCCTCTCCTCTGCGCTCATGGCGCGGGTCTGGGGACTCCGGTTGTGGTGGTGGGACATGGCCTCCAGGTGGTGTTGTATGTGATCCCCGGCTCTGCGGCAAAGAGGAAGTGACATCATCAGCTCATCCCGACCAAAAGTGTTGCCAATCGGCTAGTGTCGGTGCCACTTTTGTCTAAATTACAGATCTTCTGAGAAATGCCATAGACAGCAGCCACACCCTGCTGAGACCCAGTTCTTTGCTAACCGTTTTGCAGTAGAAGTCATTTTGGACCTCATCCAAAACTTGCTATTTAAAAAAATTCCTTCCAGTACCCATTCATTTAAAAAGTATTTTTAGAAAGCCTGGACTTGAAAGCCCTTTCTGTCTTTATTAAACTGTGCTCTTCCTCCTCAGCCTCTGATTACTGTTTGTTCTTGGAGGACAGGCCTTGTCCTTCCCTAGTGGACCCCTGTAATTCTCCTGGGAGGGGAGGGAAACCCATCTCCCCCCAGCCCTTTTCCCTTCTGTCTAAGCTCCATGGCAGTTAGCCCAGTTATCAACCAATAACACAGCTCCCCTTTGCACACGAAAGCATACGATAGGTTCATCTTCCCTTCTAGATTTAGAGATGAAAGAGAATGACCACCAACCCTCACACAACCACCACGGAAGTGCTGGCTGTGACCTGCAGCTCATAATCAATCTGCACAATCCAAAAGTTTGCCAGTTTATATTAATTGAAAAATACGACTCCCTTGATAGCCTAAGATCCATTGGCACGGTTTCTCCAGAACTCATCACTCCTTGTTAGAGGGACAGACGTTATCATCTTTCTGGGACCTCCATCCTGCAAGACAGGCCCAATCTCCGACGCCACCCCCGGTAACTGAAGCTGATCCCCACTGGCTGTTGGCGTGAATAAGAGTGTTTCCAGTACAGAGATGCCATCTTTGCAGCTACTGCTCTTCAGCGAGTGTCAGCCGAGATACAGGGTCACTGCAGCACCTGCTGACTTGGATGCTTTCCGGTTTAATCTGCCGTAGGAGGTCTGTGGAATGGAAGGCTATGCTGAGATAAACAGGAATGGGGGAGGGTGGCAGGGTGAGATGCCATTTTGCTGGTTTTCAACATGAACCATGTGGCAAAGAAAGAAAGGAACCCCAATCACAACACGACCTAAACCTAGGGTCTATGACCCTCTGTAGAAGACCAAAACACAGCAATCACAGTTTCCTCTGCTGTCTCTCATCCTGTATCCTGCCTACTTATGTAGCCCTGTTTGAGGGGGAGGAGCCCAGCTGGCTCGTTTACATCAGGTCACATCTGATTGGCTGAGCCCTCCTGTCTCCACCCCAGTTTGCTGCACGTACCGTTCAGACTTATGCTTTACATCACGTTTAACCACACAGGGGCTAAATGGGATACATGCAAATTATCTTTCATCAACCAAGTTGTTGAGTTCATTGACAGTTTAATAAAGATAAATTCAACTATTTTCCTTGTAAGTCAGACTTTATTAAAAATCTGCAGGCCCCATGTCTTCCCAGCAGGACCCATGCGGGCCTGATTTTCACACCGTGTAAGCGGCGCTCACCACACGCCCGAGGCCACGCTCGTACCACGGCACGCCGTCATTTATTATTTACTCATGGCCACACCAGCATGACAGGCACTACCCCCTCCTCTGTCCTTAATGGCCGTACTGGGACAAATCCAGCATCTCTGACCTGGATGAACGTTCCCACCTCTGCCGGGCAGAGGACTGAACGTACCCACTTTGCTACAGTGATTCAGTGGTGGCCTCTCGCCAAGCCCGGATGTAGCTACAGCAAGATTTCTGCTGAGTCCCGGTAACCCCCAAGCAGAAGACAGAAACATAACCTCATACCACACCTATACAACACACTGATAATATGGCTGCAACTCCGTGAAACTTGTCAGTGGTTATTGTGGTTAATAACCAAAACTGTTGTTTCCCCCCCACGCAAAATATCTCGCATTCATCAAAAGTCACGACTAATAAAGTTGAGGTTCTGTCTGAAACTTGTAGCAACTGTTTCTAGGGCAACGTGTGTTTATCTGGTGGAACCAAATATAATGGAATTTCAATAGAATTTGGAATGCGTGATTGTCCCCCCCCCACTCTCAAATTTTACTGGTTGGAGGTCCAACCCAATCGGCTAAATTTATCACTAGATGCAGTGGACCTTGGCTTTCTGTTGCTGATGGAACTTGGCCCTTGGAGATAAATAATTGGGGACTCCTGGACTTTACCCAAAGCCCAAGGCTAACCATCCCCATATTTGGGTACTGAGCTCAAATATCTCCGTGCTTCAGGCACCAGGGTTTGGCCCCTTCTCTCACAGTGCCCTGCACTGACCGTTGAAAATGCTGCCAACCTTCAGTGAGTGGCATCGTGTTGTCCCCAGAGGGATCCTCGCTGTGACAGAAAATTCTGCCAGTGTCCGGTTTGTTCTCTGCAGTTCTACTTCCAAGCCTGTAACCCTAACTGCTCAGAAAACCTCATGGAGAGATTAAAAGTGGCGACAACGTCCAGGAACGGCGGATGGCGAGGAACTGCTGCGTCAACATGACAACCCGCCCAACAGTTACACCCATTCACTATGTGTTCTTCAAATGTTACATGATGAGAACTGTTCTCTCCTCTCACTTAACTGTGTTATACAGCGCTTTACCTGTCAATGGAGAGACACAAATCCTCCAACTATCATTATTAACATGATACAACCGCAGCTGGTCTAGCAAAACATCTTCAGACTGGACGGGGTTGTGCATAGCTCTCTCCTATTGAGATCCATAAATTTAATGACCAAACACTTCATCAGCTATATCGCACTAGAACTTGCGTTCCCCCTAGACCGTGCCTCGTGCTTGTCATGCAGGGCTCTCCCAGGATATGCAGTAGAGAAAATGGATTGATAGATCTAGTGCTGGATCTTTAATCCAAAATTTAATCACGCCAACAAAGACACCAAAATCCCTATAACAGTGGAATTCATCCAAATTGGATTAATTCAATTCTTTTAATTATTGCTAATTAATGAATTACTAATTACATTTCAGCATATTGAACTGCGTCCAGCTGTATTCCCAAATCCCAGTGCGCAGGCCAGCCGGTCCTGATAGTTAACCCCCCTGGTTTCATGCCGTGATGACGGCCACCCTTTACAGGGCACATGGGCCCGTTTGCGCCAGTCGTTTAAGGCACATTTGTCGTTTTGAAGCCAGGCTGAGAAATGGGCGTAGGACAGGGGCAAAGACAGATGATGACCTCATCACTCAATCCCCAGCTGGCACGCATGGGTAAACCATCCACGCTGCCACAGAAACTTCAAGCGAGAAAGGCAGCCTCTGCATAACGCTCCTGCGTTTACATTTCACGTGTTAAATTCTCAGAATAAGAAGTGCCTCACTAATTGCCCTTTCTTTGCCTTTTGCTCGTTTAATCACCCAAGAACAGCAGATTTACTGCCCATACGTTCTTGCTTCCCAGACGTGCCCGGAAAGCCGCAGAAGTGACCGATCTCCTTTTTATGAAGGATTTCTTGTCGCCTCCGTTGTTATGGGGTAACTGGGTCACATCGCAATATGTGTTTTTGTGCTTTTGTCATCTCTGCTCCGATTGCAGAGATGTATTTTCACGCAGGTAGTGGTCTGATTTATTTAGCCTTATGGCTGCAGGGAAGAATTCAAATATTGCTGTTTACCTGTCTATCCATCTATCCATGGGCGTGGGGCCGGGGGGGGGGCAGTTCTGGACAGCACAGTACTCCAGGCTGAGGTACACCATGAATGGGAGGCCAGTCTATCGCAGGATACACACACGCATACACGCACACACACTCAGGATTGCAATTATTACTTTGTGGGTACCGTTCATTCATTTCTATGGGCAAAACCCCATTCCTAACATGATGACCTTAACCCTTACCAAGCCCTAGCCCTAACCATAAGTAACCAAATAAAATATAAGATTTTTGGAGTTTTTAATTTTTTGATTGCATTCACAGATTTTTGTGGGGACCTGAAAAGCGGTCCCCACAAGGTCAAAATAACAGGTTTTTATCACATTGTGGGGGACATCTGGTCCCCCCATCTAATATAAATCTAATCCACACACACACCATTGAAAACTTACAGATGTCAGTTCACAATAGTAACCCACCCTCCATCCATCTATTTTCCATACGTTATCCCAGGGTCCCTCAAATCTGGCGCCCTATTCCAAATCCAGGCCTTGTTTTCTGTTCTCCCAGGTAGTTAGTTCAATAATTACCGATTCTGATTAGTCAGAGGCTTCACACCTGACTGACAGGTAAAGGAAGGCTGGAAAAACAGCAGTGCTCGGACCTTGAGGACTGTGACTTGAATAGTCCTGCCTTATCCTACGCCGGGTCATGGGGTCCAGAGCCGATCCCGGAAGCTACGGGCACAAGGTGGGATATAACCCAGGACGGTGCCCCAACCCATCGCAGTACCCTAATAATAATGCCATTTCACTACAAATGATTCTTAATATCTCAGTCACCAATCAGTTATTGTCGTGGGAGTAAATTCTCCATCCTTGGTGAAGTCTTTGTTTCGGAGGCAGGCAGGGGATGCTAATCAGGGTGTGACAGTCCCTTCTGTGTTCCCAGGCCAGTTTCCCGGGAGAAAGTGACACCAGGGTCAACGTCAAACACCCAGACGAGGGCAAATGTCATACAGTCAACAATCCTAAATCCCAAACACGAATCATCCCCTGTTTTAACTTACAGTAAGTACATTGACCCAGCACTGTTAGACACACAGTCACGTGTTGACAGCTGGCAGGGTCTGCGGGCAGCTGATCTGTAATGATGTCTGATCTGCTTTGAGTAAGAGGGGAGGATCTTCTGAGACTGGCAGCTTTTGACCCCAGTAATGGGGTTTATTCGGCTCGCTTTAGCTCGTGGCTTCCATAAAGGGAAAATCCCCCCCTTGCCCTAACGGCACCAAGCGGTGACATCTTCCCACAAAGCTCTAATGTCACCGGGCTCATTGAACGGCGGGTCCAGCTGGACCCTGGTTCGGGTGTAGGGATGTCAGCAGGCTAGGGAGTACAGTAGCCTCACGGCGGTCGGTGTGGCATCTACGAGAGCCATACCTGTGAATTCCGCTCATAGACGTTGGGAGCTGCAATCCAATTAAATGACCTCATAACAAAGTCCTCTTCATAGGGAGCATTACATACCAAGGGCAAAAAAATACAAAACCTCACAAAATGTAGCTGCTTCCCTAGTGTTTTGTAATGCCCTTACTCCCTTAATTTTCATGCACTTGTTACAGGTCACAGGCGACTGGTTAGCCTAGCGGCATTATATCTAAGCTAGCTGCCGTCCTTCCCTGTACGTCACTTTCGACAAAAGCGTCCGCTAAATAAATAGCCGTGAATGCAAACGAAGGTCCTCCACTCTGCCGCAGTTTGGCAGCAGATCAGAGGTTTTCGGCATCACTGCTCTTCGAAAAACACATCCAAATTTAAAAAAAAAAAACTCAAAGCTTAGCAAGTTTGCAGTTAGGTCAGCATCAGACCCCAAAGCTGAATATTGCGAGCGACTTGCAGATGGCAGTTTTGCATTTGGTTTCGATTTACCCACAGGTTTGCCTTGTGAGACTGACGGACACGTGCTGGATTGGCAGCTGGTCGTTAGCATCCCTCCTAAACCCAACCCAAACCCAACTACCACCTCTGCCAATGATTTGGACATTCAAATGCTTTTACAGTAGGCAGGGTGCAGTGTCACTGCCCAAGGAGAAGGAAGTGTGGAGGGGTTAGTAACTTAGTGGCGAGAAACACGAAACAGCAACAGTTGTTATGGTTAACGCTGCACTTATAAACCATAAACCTTGTTAACAGGATGCTCACACCCTGAGATAAACAGCCACTTCTCTGTAACAAAAGAGTACTTCCCTTACAGGATAACAGGTGTAAATACAGCAACATGATCTGTAAGAAGTTTTGATAGAAGTTCAGGGTTCTGCTTTGAACTCATGTAAGTCCTTCTGTTTAACACTGTTTACAGAAGTGCTCAAAGATTCATTAAGCAGCACTGGGACAAAACAGGTTTCAATTTCATCATCGCCAATCCATTTACACGTCAAAGAGCAGGATCAACAGCTAATCAGTGTTTTACCATCACCTCTATGCTGGTCCAAACAGATCATGACTGCCGACCCAAGAGCCACAATTCCTCCAGGATCCCTGCAGACATTCTGCCACCATAAACATGCAGCAAACAGTCACATGCTATACGAGTATCACAGCTTGTACACATACGGCTTTCTTACACCACATGCTGGAATCCCACAATAGTCTGCTACCTGACCCTTCGATATTCACACGCTCCGGAACATTCCGCACCCATTGCTGGCATAATGCATCGCTGTTAAACTCCAGAAGAAAGTCAGGTTTTAACCCCAAGCCCATTGCAATTACCAGCGAAACCAACACCCACCCAAATCATTCGGGCAACGTCTCAGCATGGAATATTCTTTCCTACAAAGACGCTGCCCTCCTGTTTTAAGCTGTATAGCCTTTCAGGTTCCCTTGAGAGACAGTTTCCGGTTCTAGGTCACAGAAAACAATAGAGTGAATAAAAGTCTTCACAGCTCACCAGCTTTCCAAGCCATTTTCCTGTATTCTCACTATGAAACGACACCTCAGCAAATTCCTTCTGTTTTGGCGACGGAATGTGAGGTTTAGGGCCCAACCCATGTTGTCTTTGATACTGATACAGGTTTTAGGGAGCTACAAATTCCCAACAGCCGGTATTATTTCGTACAGTCAAAAATCAAAGACACTGATCATTCTAAAAAACACTTTACTGACTCGATTTCTCAGACTCAAACAAAAGAAATTCACGGTTGTAATATGTATAACAGTAATGTGGACTCTCATACAAGAGCAACATTGTCTGTTCTATTTAACAAAATTATTGCACAAATTTTTGAGAGGTATACTATAATACTTCCATTCCCAGTCGATTACCAATAACTGGCCAAACTTGCTAATAATCTCTGGCAAAGACCTGCATGTTATAATACAAAGAGATTACCTCAGCATTGTCTCCAGCCTGAGAGCGGCATCATATACATTTATAGAGGCATTATCCATGTTTTATCAGTGAGTTTTTCCACAGATGATTTTGCGGAACCTTAATATTGGCCAATTTTAGGGGTTAACCGGTATATTGGTTGAGCCTTAGTGTGGTTGAGATGTCCTGTGCTCTCAAGGGTCACCAACTGTAAAAATTTCAGATGACACATCCTTTACTTGCAAGCTGACACAATACAGACCATTAAATACCCCGTTCAAAATGAGCAGATTACATGCTCCTTTATGTGGTCTGTGAGGGACTGGTATCCCGTCCTGGGTGTCCCCTGCCTTGTGTACTACACTTCCTGGGATTGGCTCAAAGCTCCCCTACTGTTTATGTGAAACGTTGAACAATAACATTGACAAATTATTGCCAAAATCCATACTTTTCTTAAATGTTTTGATGAGCCCATCACACAAAAATAGCCCCAATGTTGTACATTATACGGCAGCTTAAGCCTCTGGTTCTGTGTAGAGCAAAGTGCCAAAATCAAGTTCCCCTTTACTCACAGTAGCGAACAGTGCATGATTCAACAGACCCATGGTATGTTAAGACAGTCATGCAGTAAGACTGCTTGCCTCTTTTCAACGGAGATCCCGAGTGATTCTGCAAAACATGAAAGTGGAGATATTCAAATTTAAGTACGGATTGTTTATGTCTTATTTCAGATTTTTCCTTCTAAAAAATCCAGTCTGGGATATTTTGGGTCAATCCAATGGTGTGTTTGCAAGGGGACAAGCTTTGGAAACTGCTAACAGCCCATGTCATCCTGCCACTGAGGAATGGGAGACCATTAGAACAGCAGTTGACCTCTCGATTCTGAAATAACCACCAGCTTGGTCACCTTGAAGTAGATGACCGGGTGTAGCTGCAGGTAAACCTGTCAATCAACTGTAAGGAAAGATGGGAAGAACTCGGTCACAGTCCTTGTTCTAGAGTTCCTGGTATTATGGGTTTCACAGTTGCGACTTGTGTCATGGTTTTGCTCTGGACCCATCAGATCCCAATTAGAACCAGGATTGGTCAGTATTGCTCCTGTATTTGATCACTTGCTTCTCTTGCTAAAATGGGGCTAGATGAGAATCCCTTTCAATACATGACCTCCTATGTTTAGGGTGCATCCAGCTATCTCACGATTCCTGTGTTCAAATAACAGGCCATATCTCCAGCCAACACCTGACTTGCAATGAAGTTCTAATCAAACAGTATTCAACCCCTGACTAATAGAAATAGGAATGGAGCCACAAAGACGGAGCCTTGAAAGGCATCTCTCAAGCACTCAAAACAAGCATGTGCAAACATACATCTATGCGGAGGGCCGTACCAATACTACAGCCTGCAGCCTCGATGGTGAAAGAGCTCTCCATAGCAACGGCTAGGCATCAATGGGCACACTTCACACCTCTAACTGTGTTATGATGCACGCAGTTTGATATGACTCAACATATCTACTGGCCAACTCTACTATCTTGAATACCCAGAAAGCATTGCAGGAAAAAAAACAATTTACTGCACTCCCATAGTCTGTGCTTGCATTTATCTTAACAAATACTGATTCCCCCTTTCACTTGACAAACAGCCCTGGGCAAATGAAAATGATAACAATTTTGCATACAAGATAAACTACCCCCAGTATACAAAATGCCAGTTAATCTAATGGTTCAATTAATCTATTATGTCAAAGGCTCTCAGCTTTACAGGGACTCAACACTCATAATTACAACCGTGTGATACTTAGACAGCATCTATTGTTGTCGGAGCATAACCATTATGACACAACATGTTATAATTTTATCCGAATTGTGCCTCACAGATCCTTAATGTCAAGATGGCTGCACTATAGTTAAGCACTGCCAAAAACAATATGCTATTCATTCAGTTCACAGATTAATAGCTGCCGTTCTTATCTCGTTCTTTTCCAGTGAAACATTCGAGCAGCTGCACCTTGTGATCCCACTGACTGTTTTCGTTCCCATAGGATATTTGCCGCACCTGAAGATAAAGTACAGATATATACTGTGCAATTACCAGAAGGAGGTTGTGACTGATCTGCACAGTCACTATTTGACTTTGCGCTGCGGAGAGGCCGCGGCAGATGAGGGGGGGGCAGCAGCAGGGAGTCAAACTCTTCAAGCATCAGTCAGAGGAGTGACTCAGTCCCAGGGGCATCGCAGCTCACGGGTTTGCGCGGTGAGCTATGGATCAAGCTGCAGCGGGGTGACATCGCAGACTGGCCCACTCATTATTTCACATGCAAAGTGACTTGAAACCTAATTCGCTGTTGCAAGCACAAGGCATCAATTTCCTAATTAGGGCGGCAATCAGGCAGCGGGTAAAGGCGTAAGGTTGTGAGGGAGACGCCATATTCAAAGCAAACAAAATTGTCCCTGTCAATACTAAATTCTTTTTACAGCAGGACTCTATGCTATATTTTTAGTGAGCGTGACTTTTCTGCAAGTGACATTATCTCCAACAACTTCACTAACCGGCAAACTTTAAAATCTTTGTCAGGACTCAACAAGCACAGCTGTTTCTTACTCTGGTCTTACTCTGTGTTGGAGTAGACTTAGAAAGAATTAACATAATAACAAATGTTCAAATATTTTCTCAAGGGAGGAGTCTGACAATACAAAATCAAGAAAACACAAAGCCTTGCGCTAGACTGAGGCAACTGCACAGAAGTGACCTGTTCTCAGAATAGCCACGCTATCCCTATACCCCACGCACCCCCAAACCTCTGAGCATCTTAAACTATATTCAAGTAGGGCACGGATTTTGCGAGGACACCAGCCTGCCACCCGTACTGTTCCGTTTAAGCTATATGGCGGTGCGATGAAGTGAACGAGGTTATAGTACGAATTTGCAGCATGGACGAAGTTACGGTACGGCTTCCCGGTCATCGTGCGGCTCGAACACGTCTCCCTGGAAGTACTCTGTTGCCACCCGTCTTTTACCCTCCAACTGAAATGCAGCTCAGCCACCACCAGCATTCATAAACATTCCCCGCATCACGCTACCTGCCGTCCCATTCATGCCGATCGTCTTTCTGTTGCATAATTAAGCGGTGCCCTAATGGCCAGACACTCGCGCTGCGATCACGTTACAGTGAAAGAACATAGGGTTTTGTTTCCACCTGAAATGTAAGGCTGTCTTTTTGTTTGAGTTAGATGTTCAAAGCACACCACAGCATTATTAAGCCAGAGAAACAACCCTTAACTCTTTTAAGCCTTATAATGTACACAAGAATCATTTTCAGGGCCTTGACTGTGAACAATAACCATACTCTAGAATATACTTTTATGCAAACCACTAATGGGCCTACAAAGTTATGTCTACTTAGTAATTGCCATAGACTTCCAATTATATATGAGAAATTGAGACCGTCGTTGTTATTATTATTATTAATAATTATTACTAATACTATTATTACTATTATTTTCTTGTTGTTGTTGTTATCATTCATTAATCCCACCGAGTGTCTCCTTCGTCCATCACATTAGATTACTAAATTCCTGAGTACTTCTGACATGTTTTTATAGGAACCCACAAAGCCTTTCAGCTCAACCGGAGCCAACGAGATGTGATTGTTGCAATTAAGGGGAGCATCCTCTTTAGCATCCTAACACCATTTATATTCTGTATTTTTATGCCATATATGTTTCAAACACATATGATGCCAAAACGAAAGGGCAACACGCTTGGGCTTTTGAGGAGTCATTTGGACGTATAGGAAGTGCAACCAAGCAATTACTGCTGATATGGGGAAAAATTATTGTTGCCTTCCGCAAAATACTTAAAGTGCTGTACAAAAGGGGTATAAATTAAGCTACGTTCCGTGCAATCAGCATTTTCCTGGACTTTTCTACATTAGATACGATATCGCCGTCACACGGGAGCCTCCATGAAATCGGTCGTGTCGTCACCCACCTTAGACGTTATGTCTGAATATGAGATACTGCAATGTCGTTTTCTGACCTTGATTTTTAAAAAACGGTAGATAATGGTGCTTGGAGAGCTGCCCGACAGTCGCCGTCCTAAGCGGGCATTCGAGGGCTGATCGGAGGCAGGAGAGCCACGTATGTACTGTAGACTAATGTGCACGCAACCCGGATGCACCAAGTGCATGTGCATAAACGGTCTAAGGAGAGGAATTACCATCAAAATAATGTTAACTGTAGCCGGGAAACGAGCTGTTTAAGGGGCCACCTTCATTTTCAGTATCAAGAGCACGATCACCTTATCAGCGACGAATACAATATAACCATTAACCAGTGCTCAACACTTAAACACGGTGACGGGTTTCACCGGCTCATGTTTGTCACCGGCAAAATGACACCGCTTAGGGACACGAATGGACACCCAGCAAATGACATAGCGTTAGTGTCCTCACTTAAGCCGCGGACTATGGTTAAACCGCAGTACAGATGGTTATCCATCTGTAATAACTATATGCCTCCATGCTCTAGAGAAGCCTCTGTTGTAGTTTTTTAGTCATCCAATAATCCTTATTCCATCCGACCACATGCCACTCTACCATTTTTTAAGTTTCCCATTAACACATATTTATTTGTCCCGCTAGACATCATGGACATCACGGTCATGTCTCGGAATGCCTTTCACCTGCTCAAACAGTGGGATTCGCCGTATAATATTCACATAATTACAATGCGTTGGCGTATAATCAATCAAATACAAAATAAATCCAGATGTGTCAATAACGCGTACGAGCCGGCAAAGGAGAAAGCGATCCGTCATGTTCTTTTTCCGTAGTAAGTTTGAGCACCGCTGTAATATCGCTTACCAGGATTTCACCGTATTGTGCATGTCTCGCCGCTCGCTTTGGTGCAGGAAACTGATGCTTGGGCTTATCACTGATGCGATCCGTCACACGTCCCCGGCTGCACGGCAGTACTCGGTGGCAATCATCGTTGGTCTTTTTTCCCTCACGTTTTATTTTTTAAGATGTCGCTCCTCTGACAGAAAATGTAAGGGTAATAGGAGAGCCCCCGCTGCCCGTCCCTTGTATGCAGTTGAAGTGATGCTCCTACATGCTCCTCCCTGCAGCAAGAATGACATCGGGAGGAAGGAACGCCCGGGATGGAGCGTCTCCACGTAGTGGCGCGGACTGCAAGGTGGATAAGCGTGCGTCACCGAGTCATATGACTCCTTATTCTGTGTTTATTAGTTAGAAATAGGAAGGCATGGTTAAAATATGGCTTTACCATACAATTATAAGATAGAAAGGCAACAGTTTTTTTTTGTGGGGGGGGGGGGGGGGGTTCCATTGGATTCTTATAAGGTAATTTAGCAATTTTGTAGTACAGTACATGCAGGTTAGGCACTGTGGAGCAGGACTATGGAGATGAGGCCTACGCCAAGTAATCCCAGACATCTGTGTGACCAAGATTGAACTGAAATGCTCAGTAGTCACAGAAATATCAATAACGTACATTAATGTTATAACAATGTTAAAATTAGGGTTTACAGAGCCAACAAAACAACAAGCAGTTATGCATGTCAATTATTAATATACCGATATATTAAGATGACATTACCTTTCGTCATACACGTTTACTCGGCATGTTTTGAAAAACGTTGCCTGTCAGTGAAATTGAAGTAGGTGCTACTAGCAAAGTGGAAAATAATTGTACATTAGGACCCATGGAACACAGAAAATGTAGAACTTCCTTCAAGTTTAAAAGAACCACTAGTTAATTTTGAAAATGAGCTAGCCTAATCAAATAGCACTGTTTTCACGGTTTTCGGTAGTTGGCATTTTAAGTAAGCCGCAGCTGCTTAACGCTGCATACCAAACTGACAAATGCCCAGAAAATCGTTACTGGAATTATAGCTGTATAATCGCATTTAAAAATGAGCCAATATTTGTATTTAGCCTCCTTATGGATTCTGTGCTAGTAATTACAACAAAATGTGAATTATATGGGCAATTATGTGGGAATTACAGATTTTACAGTAACCACTCTCATTAATAGTAGTTTTAACTTTTACTTCTAAAAAAGCCTATACATTAAAATGATCTTATATGACACGGTAGACGTATAAAACTCATATTCCACCAAGTCTAAGCCTTCCGTTAGTACCTCCCGCCATCTAGTGGTTAGAATACAGCTTAAAAATTCCGATTGTGTTTTCAATAGTCCATTTCTCCCATGGTTAATATTCGTCAGCAACTCCAGCGCAACCCCATCAGCCGAGCACTTAATATAACGTCTTTTCATAATTTTTTTTTGCAATACCAATCATTCCAGCGTGCTCGTATTAATTATTGATTATTTATTGTACAAAGCCTGTTGGTTGCCATGACACCAAATATTATCATTAGAATTTCCAGAGGAAATATATCAGTGTGCCAGACTCGGGACTGGACCAGAGGTGAGATTGAAAAGAAGAGTACAAAAAGACCCATCCACCCCTCCATGCAAGTTTAGGACATTTTAAGCAGAGGAATCACACATTAAGAGCATTTCAAGAAGAGATATCACACATTGAGCATATTCATATGTGTATTTTTATTGGAAAGTCAATCCACAAATTTACACAAGCCCGTAAGTAATGTAAATATTATGAAGGATACATACATACATGTATGTGTGTGTGTGTTTATAAAAAATACTACTGAAATTTGCATTAAATATTTTTCTTAAAAAAAAAACATTTTTATAGCTTGTTGCCAAGTGAGAGAGTAACGTACCCATGGCTCTCAGAAAACAATATTGACAATATACACTCACCTAAAGGATTATTAGGAACACCTGTTCAATTTCTCATTAATGCAATTATCTAATCAACCAATCACATGGCAGTTGCTTCAATGCATTTAGGGGTGTGGTCCTGGTCAAGACAATCTCCTGAACTCCAAACTGAATGTCAGAATGGGAAAGAAAGGTGATTTAAGCAATTTTGAGCGTGGCATGGTTGTTGGTGCCAGATGGGCCGGTCTGAGTATTTCACAATCTGCTCTGTTACTGGGATTTTCACGCACAACCATTTCTAGGGTTTACAAAGAATGATGTGCAAAGGGAAAAACATCCAGTGTGCGGCAGTCCTGTGGGTGAAAATGCCTTGTTGATGCTAGAGGTCAGAGGAGAATGAGCCGACTGATTCAAGCTGATAGAAGAGTAACTTTGACTGAAATAACCACTCGTTACAACCGAGGTATGCAGCAAAGCATTTGTGAAGCCACAACACGCACAACCTTGAGGCGGATGGGCTACAACAGCAGAAGACCCCACCGGGTACCACTCATCTCCACTACAAATAGGAAAAAGAGGCTACAATTTGCACGAGCTCACCAAAATTGGACAGTTGAAGACTGGAAAAATGTTGCCTGGTCTGATGAGTCTCGATTTCTGTTGAGACATTCAAATGGTAGAGTCAGAATTTGGCGTAAACAGAATGAGAACATGGATCCATCATGGCTTGTTACCACTGTGCAGGCTGCTGGTGGTGGTGTAATAGTGTGGGGGATGTTTTCTTGGCACACTTTAGGCCCCTTAGTGCCAATTGGGCATCGTTTAAATGCCATGGCCTACCTGAGCATTGTTTCTGACCATGTCCATCCCTTTATGACCACCATGTACCCATCCTCTGATGGCTACTTCCAGCAGGATAATGCACCATGTTACAAAGCTCGAATCATTTCAAATTGGTTTCTTGAACATGACAATGAGTTCACTGTACTAAAATGGCCCCCACAGTCACCAGATCTCAACCCAATAGAGCATCTTTGGGATGTGGTGGAACGGGAGTTTCGTGCCCTGGATGTGCATCCCACAAATCTTCATCAATTGCAAGATGCTATCCTATCAATATGGGCCAACATTTCTAAAGAATGCTTTCAGCACCTTGTTGAATCAATGCCACGTAGAATTAAGGCAGTTCTGAAGGCGTATTAGTATGGTGTTCCTAATAATCCTTTAGGTGAGTGTATATGCACGCGTTATGTGAAATTATTTGGTAGCGCTTTACATTAACTGCACCTTCGTAATGCCTTAATAATGCACTTGTAGAACATTCATTGCACCTTCATAATGCATTCATAGATTACTGTATAAGTAGCATGTAAGTATATAACATATGTTAATAACAAAGATTAGGTTTTAATGTTTTGATATTATGATTTTAATGTTTATTATCATATAATGTTAAGCTGTTAAGGCCGTAATATCCAGTAATTAAAGGCGCTTTAAAGGCTCTTTAAAGGCATTATGAAGGTGCAGTTAATGTAAAGTGTTACCAATAATTTTCTAAAACTGCATACTCTTCTTTTCAACCATCAGCAAAAATCGAATAACTACTAGAAGATTTGCCACAGAAGAATCTCGCCAGTTTTGTACAGTCAAGTGCTTTCCAGTCATGGGTCAGACCCAGGGAAGGTGTACACCGCTGTGACACCATCTCTATGAGCCTCAGTACAGCTGATACAGGTCTTTGTACAACTGCTGATGTTGTATGGAGGAAAGGCACAGCCCACCGCTAGCCATCTGTTATTGATATTTGGTATGTTTACAAACACATTTTACATTTTTAATACTTTTATTTACTTATGAAAGTTGTGTATCCGTCAAGAGAGGACTGGTATAGAATTGTAATGCATGATGCAATGGATGGAAATTACACCTGCCTTAAGACGTCATTTCCTGATTGTGGACATGAATTCACCCAGTGTGCCAGTCGATGGCCTGGTTTTGCCTAATTGCATTCCTTCCCCAGACCCAAAGATCTGCTTTTTCAGCTAGCTGTTAAACTCTTGTTAGAACTTGCCCAGCTCAGCTAACTCCTAATGCTTTATATGCTAATTCTTTTTAATGCTGCTCACCACTTCTTCACGCGGGATCTGCCGTGACGCATTGATTTCCAAGAGGCTGTGCGAAAATGCGGCTGCCAATTGAATAAACGTAAATCCGAATGATGGCATTTCTCCCTCCGCGTGCTTAAAGAAGCCCTCGACTGACCATGCACAAAACTCCACCCAAAATGGAATAAGAATATACTACGTGCACTTTAAAACTAATCACTGCAATCAAAACATTGCATAGCAGTATTTCTCTATCGTCTGGGTTCACAGAGTTAATATATCAACCTGAGTAATTATCTGCATCCCATAATATAGCACTACTGCTCTGCTGTAAGAACATGTTTATTAGATTAGATTATTAGATTTATTAGATGCTATCAAGATGATGTGAACTCCTGAAATCCATAATGATGGTATTCCTCAAGAATGTCCTGTCTGCTGAGTTCCTCAGACGTCACTAAGGCATGATCATCGCTGGTGCTGGTAGTGATCCTCTTCCTCTTTTACCTTCAACTTGGCCAAGCAACACGGTCTTCTCTACTGCACTGGGTCATCTCATAATATGCCAAAGAGAGGATAGCTTGAGTCCAGCCATTTGATTCAGGCTTGATTTGTTCCAGAATCCACTTGTTTCCTTGCAGTCTAGAACATTCTTAAGTTCTCACCAGCAACAAATTTCAAAGGCGTCGGTACTCATTCTGTGCTGCTTTTTCATTGTCCAGCTTTCACATACATAGAGATTCACATTCTCAACAAATCTTAATTCTTAGTTCCATGTCCTTTATTTAAGTTGAATATGTATGGTGACAGCATGTAGCCTTATGTAACATGTGCCAGTCTCAGACTAATCACCATATTCTGTCCTGACTGGTGTCTTCATGAGGAGATGCTCTGGTACACTCATTTTCTGTTAACATTCCATAGTTTATCATGCCCACCATATTCAAAGATTTTAGTATAATCAAAAAATATACAACCTCCCTTTTTAATAGCATCACTCTATTGTTCCTATGCTCATCTGGAGTCCAGTTTGTATATCTGGCAATTGTCTATGTAGGACTTGCATTGAATGAAAAGATCATATTCATGGCAGCAGTCTAATTAATACTGAACTTCATAAACGTCTCAAACTTAGCGCAAAAATAAAAAACCAATGAGCGACACTGTGACTACGTCCGTCAATTAAGGGCGTCACCTGCTGACGTTTAAGGTGCTTAGGCAATATCAGTTACTGTGGTATATTAATGAAGGGATTACTATATTTAATTTATTTTTGGTGGAATCTTGCCTCCCTTACATTATGAACTCAAATCATTCACGATCACTGTACTGAAACAAATAATTTTGACAGTTAGGATTAATGCAAATTAGGGCTATTGGTGGAAGACACGTTGATGCGTTATAAGTACGAAATTAAAAAAAAGGTACCCACGATGTGGAACAATACAAAAGCACTTGGTTTTCAGGAAACAAACAGTTCGATAACACGCGAATGAACTCGTACTTGATGAAACGAGTGAATCGTAGTCTGGATTTTATAATGCCACCTTGCGCAACAATCGCCGCAAGTCGCGAGCCTTACATGGTCCGGCTTGCGCACGCACACGCCCCTTTTGTCACGTGATCGGCGGAACGTGTGACGTACTTCCGGCGGTAGTAATGACCCGAAACCGGGTATAGCTTCGAATCGAAAGTCGTCCGTCCTTAGACACTGCAAGTATCGTCTACTTCCTGTACTAAACCGGTGCTGTATTGATTTGAAAGGTAAGACCTACGTTTTTTTTTATTTAAAATGTTAATTGGCTTTGCTGTCATATTCAATTAATATGTTTTTTAGGATGACTAATATAATTTATACTGATATGTTGCGCGGAGTCCCAAGTACCGGCGTGTCCTTGCGAAAGGACGCGGCACCATTAGGCCGGTGTTTCTGCTTTCGTCTGAAATGACTGAGACACGTGGCTTATTGACGGGCACAGTACCATACATATGCTTGTGACCAACTACACATCGTTAATATCCCATCTCGTTGTCGTTTTATATATTATAGGACATATTTTAGGGTTCATTTGGGTAGTGGGTGTGGGTGCGCTAATATTCTTTTACCTGTTGAATTCTCATCATAGTTGAATGTGCATGTGTGGATGTCAGTTAATATGATTAATTTACGAGAAGTTCTGGTAATTCATCGCTAGTGTCAAATACTCCGTAGTGTCCTTAAAATGACAACTTCCTAGTGACGCTAGTGACGTTCCCTGCCCCAGTCCCCCAACAAGATATTCAACTTAAATCCTGGGCAGTGTAATTAATAATGCTATTAAAGTGGGCGCAGTATGTTATTTATTTGTTCGGTGCTGTTTTCATTCATGTGTTTGTAATTATGTGTTTTAGAAAACATGGGTGACATTGAAAAGGGAAAGAAGGTATTCGTGCAGAAGTGTGCCCAATGTCACACGGTCGAGAAGGGAGGGAAGCACAAGGTCGGGCCCAACCTTTGGGGTCTGTTAGGCCGCAAGACCGGCCAGGCAGAAGGCTTTTCTTACACAGACGCAAACAAGAGCAAAGGTATTTTGATACAACATATAGCTAAGTCTAAACGAGTGTAAAAACGGCTATTGACTGACTGACTGCATGTTATGTCTGTTGTAGGTATTGTCTGGAGTGAGGATACACTTATGGAGTACCTGGAAAATCCAAAGAAGTACATTCCAGGAACAAAGATGATCTTTGCTGGCATCAAGAAGAAGACCGAGCGTGCTGATCTGATTGCATATTTAAAATCCGCAACATCCTAAACAGTACCAATGTTCACTTAATTTATATGTACAGTCTGCTCATATAATATTACTGTGGCATTGGTCTCTTATTGACACCGTTTTAAATTTATAATAAGCCCTTAACATCAACATTTCTGGGTTTAATATCATTGTTTTTCTGCATGTGTCTATCAAGTGATGAAATGGTTAAATTAAAATCAGCTATGTTTTACACCACTATTGATCTTTCAGTGAGGTCAAAGATTACTGGAAGTGCTTTTTGGTTTCTAACAATGTAAAGGATTCCCCTGGTGATGGTTTACAGGTGATGTGCAATTTCTTATTGCCTTGTTTTACATTATGACACTGTACATTTTATACCTCGTGGTTAGGGGAAGGGCCATCTGCTTAGTAAAGGTGTCATTAAATGGATAAAACGATGTGTGTTTTCATGTGTCAAATGTTTTAATTTGCTTGTAAGCACCTCTGTTCATTATGGAATGGGCTTGATGGAGGTGGATGTCATGGCTTTTGTTATAATATTCTCACTGTTGTGAGAAGCAAGCAAACCTACCCGCAGTCTCCATACAAAACTACCTTTTTTAACAAATGGTTTACTGCACTGTCTCTCAATGCAGTCCTCGGTGACTCCCAGACAGTCCACATTTGTGTTTGCTCCTGGTGCACAATCAAGAATGCTGAGTACTTAATGAAGGAGTTTTTGGAGCTGGGAGGGAGCAAAATTGTGGACTGTCTGGGTGTCTCTGAGGGCTGGATTGAGAAACACTGGTTTACAGGACAGTATGTGAATGTTTCTAGGTCGCATTCATTTGTCATAATGGCTAGGATCGATTTATTTTTACCTGGTCTTAAAGACCCCTAACTAAGGTATTTTTAGAGCCAGTAATTCTCCAACATCAATACAAAATCCCAGTCAGAAAGAAGCTGGCTTTTACTGTAAGCTGGAGCTTCTCAGAGTAACATGGGGATATGCCAATAACCTGGTGTTTAGCTCCCTCTGATGGATAATTAATGAATTACACTACAAACCAGACTGACTCTTTCTTAGACCAAATACCGAGTTGTTACCCCTCAAAATAGCTGGAAGTCATCTGGATATGGGATCCACATGTGCCACAGGGATCAGCCACTATGCTTCCTCAGGGGTGTTGTAAATTACCTAGCAGTATTGATCTCTAATCCTAATAGTTTTTTCAGCTGTATTCCAGTAATGTAATGCTGCAAACTGGATTTAATGTGAGTCCTGGTTCTATAGCTGGACAATCCCAGCTTTGATACATGCATTGTTATCCTGCTGAAAGATCCCATTCACAGATGTGCTACTGTCATAAAGGGGTATATTTTAATCCCTGTACCATTCAGATGTTGCTTTGTTCATATGAAGGAACTCAGTGTGTGAAATCAGACCTAACACCATCACAGCACCGGCCTCCAGCAATCTGCCTTGGTGACACCCAGCAAAATGGGGCCCAGGAATGGGCTTTTTGCAATGGCTTGCTCCCTTTAAGCAGCATTAACTAGCAAGAACTGTCCATTGTCTCTTCATCTCACTGAAACCACACATTATTGTTGGATGATCTATCCTATGCATGAGAATGTACTGCATTGTCTTTCAGAGAGTTGGGTTTTTTTTTCTCCTGCTTTTCTGATGAATATCACAGATTTCCTACTTTCTTTGAATAATACATCATGGACACTTGATGCTATTGCTGACTGACAGGTACTGGGACTTTAGGGAATGAAGAGTTATGCATAACATACTGGCCAAACAGTTCATAGAAAACAATTTACATGCAGCTAAATTGTTCATTAATGTTGATTTTGATTCATTTTATACACTTCTTTATTACAACTTAATCTGACAAATTTTTGTTATTGTTAATGTCTATTTTTAAACTAAAACGGCATGGATTTTAGACCTAAAGCACATCCAGCTAATCAGCGGTACCCCTAGAGATTTTGCATTCCATGAAAGCGCACCATATTGGGCCCTCAACCCAAGCCAATACAATTATGCACATTTTTTTTAGGAATCGTCCTAACCTCCCTCCACTTATGGTGCTCCTGCAGCTAGCATAAAAATTACACCCCGGTGGGTGGTTGGGGGGAAGGGGGTAATTTGAATCCTACTGGGAGGAGGATCATAAAGTTCGTTAATAAACTGAGAAAACGTCGTTTATATAATAATTAATGGTTATCATTATCATACGTCTTAAAAAAAAACGTGTACGACAGAAACATGTCCGTTTGTAAATTACAAATTCCAGAAGACTTTCCAGCAGTATTCAAATGAAAGAAAAAAAAAATGAATATATTACGATGACGGGGCCGAGCCGGCGAAATACAAACCTTCCCCGGCGCCCACGTCACGCCGGCTGCGGGGAGGATCCGCTCGCTCTCCTCACTGGTCCAGCTCAGCGGCAGCGCAGCCTCGGCGCACCGAGCAACTCAGACAGAAAGGAGGGCACTGAGCTTTCAAGAGCCCCGGCATCAAAGGCAACACATCAGGACAAAAAGTAGGAGTCTGCCTTGAGGGAAATGGATAAATGGACGGCGATCATTTTCCCCAGCAGAACCGGTTCACTTGTCCCTCCTGTGCTTCTTCTAACGGCATGATTTGGAGGATATACATTTTCAGAAATAGGTAGCTCTCAGTGACTCTTAGGTGAAACATTCTTAAATGCATTTATTTACATGTCAAGTGGGAGTTTCTTCGCCATAGATGCCCATACGTTATGTGATCTTGAACCAGCGACGCTATAGACATGGAGGTTCCCAGCATAGACTTCTCGGATGTGGAAAGTTTTCTTGACAAGCACCCAGAACTATTTGAAGATTATCTCAACCGCAAAGGAAGCTACAGCATGGTGGAGAAATGGCTCAAGAACCACCAGGCGAACAAATCTGCCGATCCGGATAAAAGCAACAGCAGGAAAGAGAGCTGGGCGAGCACGAGTGACGGATTGAAGCGGCGGGCATCGCAGAAGGAACTGCGGAAAACTTTTGCCAGGTCTAAAGCCATCAACGCCAACAGGACGTATGATGAGCACGTCAACTCCAGGGCCCAGGAACCTCTGACCAGCATGCGGAGAAGGGCACTGCTGAGGAAAGCCAGCTCGCTGCCCCCGACCACTGCCCACATCCTGAGTGCACTGCTGGAGTCCCGAGTGAACATACCCCAGTACCCATCCACGGCTGTGGATTTCAAATACTATCTCAAAGAGCACAACGAGAGGGAGTTTTTCCTGGAGCTAGTGAAAGACATCTCCAACGATCTGGATTTAACGAGCCTCAGCTACAAGATCCTGGTTTTCGTCTGTATTATGGTGGACGCGGACCGCTGTTCCTTGTTTTTGGTTGAAGGCACGGCCAATAAGAAGACCTTGGTGTCCAAATTCTTTGATGTGCACGCAGGTACCACGGTGTTGCCCTCCCTGAGCAACTCGGACGAAGTGCAGGTGCCCTGGGGAAAGGGGATCATCGGGTATGTGGCTGAGCACGGAGAGACCGTCAACATCCCCGATGCATATCAGGTGCGTGTGCTTACATAACGTTTTGCGCAATCAGACAGTACTGGGACATAATTTCTCATAACCATGCATTATTTTCAAATATCATGATTTCGTGGCAAAAACGGTTATTCTATGATAATCATGAAGTTTGAATCCTATAACGGCGAGGTGGCAAAATTGGATCGGAACCTACAAGTGAAAAAAGCCCGAGAGTACAAAAAACATGGACTCTTCTCGTGTATTTTACTTTTCGGAGCTATTTTGGCTTTGCCCAGTATATAGTAATAAAACAACAACAATAAAACTAACATAATAATAATAATAATAACAACAACAATAATCATCATCATCATCGTCGTTCAATCACATTGAAGTACTGGAACATTCTGCTAGTCTTACTTTCTAATCAGAATTCGTGGAAGTATGTAGGCTACTACAGTATTCAGTTAATCACGAATAAAACCGTTATTTCCCTTAGTACGTCGTGTATTACATAACTGCTTTCATGAATTTTCAACACGTGCCGTATATTTCACATTCATTTAGCACATTCGACAGGTAATTGACTGCGCTTTCTACAACTAAAATATATTCATTACGCACAAATATACCGTTGATTGCAGCTTCTTTCATTTTTAATTGAATCACTCTTTATTTACATTGCCAATATAACTACATGCCACTTTAGGCGATATATATTTACAATTATGGTTTGTAATGAATATGATTTAGAACAATAACGTAATTTTTTGGAGTGGTTTTCCTGGTAAATACTGTTTTTTAAGGTAACGAGGCTGTTACTTTTGCAGAAACCATTTATAACCAAAAAAATCATCATATATAAGTCACAGATAAATGTTAGAGATTCATTTAGTGGAATAAAATTGTTAAACTTTAATGTCGAGAACAGGGATCTTTTACTAATGCCCTAGTCAGCAACAGCTTATAGGAAGACATTGTCCATTCATGTCACTTGATATCAATCAAAACTTGGACAGGTGAAATTTGTCCCAATCCGAAAACAGTTCTAAAACGAACAGATTTTAACTTTGCAGTTCCTGTAGGAACTGAAATATTCAGTGCAGCAGCCAAAACTGTCTAGTTTGGGTAAAGCCACGTTATTAGAAAAAGCAATTGGTCATAAATGATATAGCTCATATTAGAGCGGATGTGTCCAAAATGGTTAATATCGATTCCAGTAACATCTGTTGCATTATTTTGGAATGCTCTGTTCACTCTCCTGGAGGAACTGAGATCACTGAGCTATGAAGGCACTCATTGTGTCCCCTTGTTCCAGGACCGTCGCTTCAGCGATGAAATCGACAAGCTGACGGGGTACAAGACGAAGTCGCTGCTGTGTATGCCCATCCGCAACAGCGACGGCGAGATCATCGGAGTCGCCCAGGCCATCAACAAGAACCCGGGAGGGGCCCCCTTCACCGAGGATGACGAGAAGGTACCGGGACCTCATGTGATATTTATGGCATTTCTGTGGTGGTGGTGGGGGGGGGGGGGGGACAGCCCTTTGCCATGTGCAGCCCCATACAATGCAGCCCATTGAACCCGCACTGGGCCTTCATTACCCCGACAGATGCTAGATGTATGATATCCATGAGACTCTTTTGTCTAGACCATCCCATTTTCTGAAACTCACAATATCCATTCACACATGCAGCTAAAGGGCGTCATGTTGGGTCTCTTTTGAAAAGCAGACGACAGTTTGATAAAAAGCGAGTGGCTAATGGAATTGTGAAAGAAGAGCTTCTAAGAGTTTCATGAGCTTAGGTAGAATGTTCCGGAAATGACGCACAGTGGATGTGGTCCACCGATTGATTGCGTCTGTGTGTGTTTTTTTTTATCTAGGGACCCAATGACTTACCGTAGCACAACTGAATTAACAGCTTCTCCTCCTGTTGGCCCGCAGCTGTCAGGAGGGAGCAGACCTGTGATTCCTCCAGTCAGCATTAGCTGCCACTTCCCCCCCCCCCCCCCCCATGTGCCATGCGACTACTGAGTTTGCAAAAAAAGCAGCCCACTTGTGAAGCAGTTTGCAGCTAGACCGTGCACCTCTGCATCTTTCGCCCCAGACAGCTGGGGACAGCATAAATGGGGTAAAATTGTGGAGCGAAAAGCACCAAGAGAATTATTCTATAGAAATGCACTCTATAGATGGTGTTTTGAGCAGATATACATGCATCTTTAGGGACAAAATGCATTACATTAAGATTTCTGTTTGGTGTTGTATGGACCAGCTTCATCGTTTATCTCCATAACACTGATCAAATTAAGTAGTCGTAGTATAAACAGATGATTATGACTTCTGTGTGTATCTTTTACAGACACCAAGCATACGTCAGATTCAGCTGCCGATTGAACAATACTCTCTTTTATTATAAAAGGCCTCTTTTTCCTTCACGTTGGTAGAGTGTGCTGAGGCCTCCGAAGGCTTGGTAGCAATGCGGAGTTTCTGGGCCTTTAAACTGAATCTCTTGTTGGTCATGTGATTCTCAATTATCTGAGCAGGCATGCCTGGGGGAAAAGATAATTCCTGACGATTTATCCAGTCGATAATAAACCACGAGTTAAGGCACTCGAGATGCCGAGAGTTTATTAAAAAGAAGAGAAACATCTTTCGTTTCATTCCAAGGCAGGATACATCGAGGGCCGTCTTCGGTTTCAACTTGTGGCAACTTCCTTTAATTCACTTCAATTTACCACTATCGAGTGATGGCGCGGTAACGAAATTTCAGAAGGCAGAGATATTAATGCCTGTGCACCTTGGGAAATGGTTGCGTTGCGCATCCAATAAATTGCTTTGTGACAGAAACATCTTAAGCATACCATTTATCCATCCATCCATTCCTTTCTACCATGGGTTTTGTGTTGGTTCATAGGGAGCTGTAGAGCATTTTACAGGTTACAGGGAACAAGGCTGTGTTAAACTTCGTACTGATTGATGCACTTTTTATGTTTCATCACACTCTGTACGTTTGATACCATAAACATGACAGATTGCTGAATCAACTGTTGATCAAAACAACAAAAAATGGACCACTGGCTGTCTCCTGACATGAAATTTATGGAGTAGGATCATGTATGTCTTCTGATACGCAGCTCCTGTTCCTCCCTCCAAAGATCTTGGCAAAAGCCACCCGTCGATTTTAAAGGCACCAGATCGCAGACACGTTTCAGATGACGCAATAGCGCTTAATCACACGACATGGCTGATCTCTCTTTTGTCTGAGTACCGGCTTATGCAGTATTTCCTAATGAATGGTCGTGTAGACGTTTTTGGCAGCAAAGTGTTGAGTGCACTGTTCTGTCAAAATGACTCTGAGCAGTGACTCTGAGCCGCCTTTCCGACGCAGGCTTCAGAGCTAGACCTCCAGAGTCCTTTCCTGAGTTTGTACCATGGTCAGCCCAGCCAGCTGAAGAGTACTGTGCCTGAAGGACATAACTTATCAAGCGAAGTCTACTTGACACTTACAATTATAGTTTTCGTTCCCAAATGCCCCTGTCGGCAGTGTTTATATCAACGCGTGTGGCACCTTCATTGATGTCCCATCATGCATCTGGTTTTATAGGCCCTGAGGGTAATGGTAATTGTAGTGATCTTTCAGCTGGAGCCAAACCGGACAATGTTTGTATGTAAACATTTTTGTTCAGTTCTTTCCTTTTGTTGTTTGAGATATTTTGTGCTTATTTGCTTATACTTATTTACAGCATTTTAAACTGTAAGACTTCTTTGCTGAGTCTCCAAATATTATGCCAACTGAATCAGTTGCACATGAACTGCTACTGGTTGTGTAGTTTCCTCCTCTTTATTCACACGAGTTTCTGCAAGACAGTAATTAAGTATTTAATACTTAACAGGTGATTAAAAATTAATAGAGCAGGATTGGCTGAGTTTGCCCTGCAGCCAATAACATTTTGAGTTGCTCTCACACCAAGAAACAGCAGCCTTTAATGGTTCTGACAAATGGGCGTAGCCTGGACTGCAGGAGGGCTGGGTGGAACGCAGGCCACGTGCGCTCAGGCTGGACTGTGAAGTCCAAGGCTTTAAATTTGCGTTCTTAGCGAAGGTGTGAGATGGCCAGGAGAGAGAGAAGTCAGCATGGAGAATAATAAATTCTGGGTATGTAGCAGTGAACTCATGCCTCCTGTTGATCATCCTGACAGGATCTGCTAGTGCATAATGAGATGTAATTTGGCACAATAACTCATCTGGACCTCTGAGCAGCGTCAGGGTGATCGGGATCCCCCCCCCCCGCCCCCCGCATAGCACCTGTCCAGCTGACGGGTTGCTCATACCCTTGGTCTTCGGACACTACCTTCCCTGCACTGTTCACAAACCTCTTGTTAAATTAGCTGGATTCTTAAAAACCATTTTTCCGTCTGTCTTATGAGCACCAGGGGGCTGCGGGTTGCATCGCATTACATGCGATCAAAAAAGTGCCTCTGCATGCTTCTGTGAGAGTATGAGTTGTAAATACACAGATATGAGCTATAGGGTGGGGTAGGGCGAGGGGGGGGGCGTGGCTTAGCCAGACGAGCTCCATACCCCCCCCTGCACGCCGCAGATGCAGAATGAAAAGCCACCAGTTGTTCTCCGTCCTCACACTGCGCGTCCACGTTGTGTCAGAATTGTGCTTATGCTGGAGGTGCTTACCGCTGAATTAGTAATGCAGCCTCGAAAGCTGCCATTTTAGACTGGAACATTCTGTAAGCGTGTCAATATTGAAATTGCTGAATGTTCTTAATCAGTTGGACAACATCCTGTTTTTTTCCTTTTTTTTCGAGTTCAGGAGAAAAAAAACACATGCACACTTTTGGCACATCAGAGCAGAACATGAGCAGCTACTAATGCCTTTAAATAACACTTCTGGAATCTGAGGACTAACAGTGTATTCTAAAGGTTACAGCTTATTGTTTATTTGCTATTGTTTTGCTGTTATGCATCATATAATAATTACAAGAGAGAGAAAGAAAGAGTGAAAATTGTAATCAGGAAGACATGTCATGTAGTTTGGGTACGCTGTCACTTTTGAAAGGTTTGCAAGAGGCTCAAAACGCAGTATTACTATGTCATATATTTTGTGTATAAATGGATGTGAAAAATTTTGATTGAGCTGTAACTCCAGTTTTTAAATTTCTTTGCACAGCTGAATATTTGTGCTGAATCCGAGCGGAAATTACATTTCTCTAGTGGGCCCTGCTTTTGTGTTTCATTGCCATCGAATGTCACTGGCCTTGGTTCCCAGGATGATGTCACTCTGCCATCTTTTGGCTAATTCAGTATTTCTGTTTGCCTGTTCAACCTATCAGAGTGGGTTCAGTTTTTCTCTCAGAAGTTTGTTTTATCACTTCCGGTGAGTTTGGGCAGTGTGTGGTGCAGCAGGTTAGGGTGCTGTGCATGTGATCAGAAGGTTGTTGCTTCAAATCCCAGGGTCGGCAGAATGGTTTCACCATAAGGCCCTTAACCCCAGTTGCTCCAAAGACTAGCTAACCCTGATTTGTCAGTCGCTGTTTGACCGCTTGCTTCTTGCTCTTCATTTGCATAGTAACCCTACACACAGATAAATAAAACAGAGTAAGTAAGAATCCCATAACTGCTACTCTGCTGTAGTGATTACAGGATTACACTCTGACTGCTTATTTCTCTGTCAAACTGAGTCGAAGGAGGGTGGTAATATGCTTAGCTGATATTACGTTCATCCATCCGAGGAGAACATGACAGTCTTGCTGTGCATTTGGCTGCATGTGTGCCTGCCGCTTACCAACGCAATCGTTACCCCAAGCCACTGATGGCCTCGTAAGGAGTGGGTGGCGAATTTACAGGAAGCCTGCGTAGGGCACCATCCTGGAAGATGAAAGCTCTTGAAATATCCTTTTCTATCCATGAATACCCGAAAATCCCAATATTACCAATGAAAAAGGCAGCACTATTCAGATTTACATTCAAATTTTGTATGTAAGAGGATTATAATAATTATAATAATGTAAGTATAATAATTACATTATTATTATTATTAATAATAATAATAATAATAACAATAATTCAAGAGAGTATGCTGGCTATTTTTTGAAAGTACCAGGTAGCTTCGGAAGGCGCTGCGATGGAAAAATATGTTAAATCATAACCAGAACATTCCCATCTTAGATCCCAGTTGGAGCCCTTTTAGGTTCCCCTAGATCAAATTACATAACCTCTGTTGCTCTGGTAAAACATACAGCTGCATAAATGTTTCAAAAATGTGCAAGTAGCTTCAGATAAAAGTGCCACCCAGCCCGCTTGGCATGAATGCCGTCGCTCGCAGCAGCCCTCCAGATAGTCGCATTCGGGTAATAATCACTCTCAGGAGCAGTTAGCAGACTCCGGGTACCGGGGAGGAGCACAGGTTCATTAGCGACTGTCCAACGCAGTGGTGATGGTGCCAGAAGCCTCTTTTATTGTCTTGGACGGAAATATATCAGTGTTGTATAGGAAAAGTGCTGTGAAACTGCAATGACACGCTTCACCCTGAGCCTTTTATCCAGGCACTAAGTGTTTGTCTACCAGGGTTTCCCTTTTGATAGCAAACGCCGGCTAATGCCAACCCCGTAGCGCTCTTTTGCGTGATAGTGGCCAGATTTCCAGCTCGGCCGTCGGCAACACCTCGTTCGATGGACCATGCTGATAAACCGATTCCAAAATCAGGCCAGAACAGCTCCTCACTGTTTCCATGCGCGGGAAGAGAGTCTACGGAGCACATTAGCATATTAGCACAGTCGGGCTAAGTCAGAGCCCTCTCCAAAGGCCCTGGAGTTAAGCTCTGATTAAACACTACATTCGTTTCATTTGATTTTTGTTCTTCACTCTGATTTAAATGGCTCACCCTCTAAGAAAACACTGGCTCAGGACTGGGAAGTGAAATACAAACAAATATAATCACTATTGGCATTCTATTCCAATCTGGTGTGGTTTGTTCTGATAACGAATGCAGTCGGTCATTGCACGGACCATGGAACTGGGGGGGGATGGATAACTTTTGGTGCATCATTAAAAACACTGACTGAAAATTTTACTTAAATAATTTAATGCAAACCAATAAACTTTATTAATAAAAGTCAGATTTACATAACATTTTATAAACAGAAGGTTCTGAGTTTTTAAAAAACAAACAGACGAGTGAACAGGACTTTATGCCCCCCCTTGTTCAGATGCGTCCCGTAGGCCATGGGTCACTGCCGAATCAGGGACACCTCTGGAGGACCTTCCATACCTCCTGCGCTATGTGGCTTGCATTTCCCACGTCACCCGCAGCCCAACGCCCCCCGGAGCTGTGAACGAGTTGCTGTTTTACTGCGTTCTGCGGCCTGGGGGGGTGGGGTCCTCTGGAGCCGACTGAGGGCGGCCGATTGAAGGCGAGCGCTGTGGCTGTCGAGGGCGTTTCATAAGCGGCCTCTCCCTCTGTTCAGATGTGTAATAATTAGATTAGTGTCGTCGTTTCTGCAGGCCGAGAGCAGGTGTACTGCAGCTAATGAGAGGCTGGCGAGAGAGAAGTGTTATTACTCCTGCTGAGAATGTTTTATCCTCCATCTGGGCATTGTCCTTATTGAGATGCTTCCAGACGGGTATGTTCAATGGTCAATAATCTGCTGTGTTGTATAATATATAGCAACACTTGCATCCACGGTCATAGACCAGTACTTGAGTGGCCATAAATGTTTTTTTTTGTGTCTTCATGTGGAGGTAAAATTCCTGTTGTGAGAATCTAATTCTTTATCTCCCATGGATGCGGCCAATAATCTCTCAGATTACACAGACCTGCTTGGAGAACTTGCTCACTGATGGACTCTGATTATGACCACAGTGTACATCTTGCTTTTATTAAAGCACACTCATTTTCTCTGTTTTATATAATGTTAGCATGGACCCCCAGAGGTTTTTTTTAGTTCCTTTCCTCCATTGTCTTCAGGCATTCTTTCTTTCCCTCTTCCCTTTTTTCCTATTTCGTGCACCGTTTTATATAAATGATGTAATAATAGATGGCCACGCACTCTAATCAGTGCCTTGGGACAACTGCAGTATGTAAAACATACATTTAATTTAAAGGAATATATCACAGAAAGTGTTTTTGGGAGTGTTGTTTGGGAGTGTTGTTTGGGAGTGTTGTTTCAGAAGACATTTGCCATCGGGAGGCCTATGAAGGGACTCAGCAGGGAGGACAGGCGGGTCGTCCCTCTCTCTTTAATCTGACGGAATCGTTCAGAGGGACGTAAGAACGTGCGAACAGCCCCGTGAAATTTCACACTGCGCATTCCTCCGGTATAAATATCTGATGGCGCTTCTATAATGAACAATCAGAGAAGGGCAGCTCTGAAAGGAACCGCGTCCCGCTCTGACGCAAATGAAGACAACCCTGGCGATGTCAAGTGGAGATGAAGGCCACAGGTTTGGGGCCTGGCTGCCATCGTGCAGCTCAGAGAGAAAGACAGAGAGAGAGAGACAGAGAGAGTGAGACAGAGAGAGAGACAGAGAGAGTGAGACAAAGAAAGTGAGACAGAGAGAGTGCACACAATTCAGGGTGAAATGAAGGACATTCCACCTCCCCCCTCACTCCCATTCCCAAAAGAAAATATGTTCCAGCCATTCCCATTTTTGTGATTACCCCCCTTATCATCGTCGCACCCACTGGCCACAAAGTCGACAATGGTGTGGCCTTCATGGGTGGAATTGAAAAACAACATAGTTTAAGCGAGGAGGGGGGATTTTCACAGTGAAAGCTGTGCAAAGGACTAGGTTGCTATTATAATTTGACGGTTTCCTTCTACCATTGTGGGCCTTTAAATTCAGCCTTTCTTTAAGGGCGACCCATAATCCTTAGGGGGAATCAGGAGCTACAAGGGAGGTTTTATTTGTATTTTTGAATTTCACAGAAGCATTTCCTACTATTCAATTCATCATTAATTGTCATCTTCTGCAAATAAAAAATGAATAAATAAATTGATAAACTTTAATATTTAGTCATTTTTGTGCTTTTGAGTTATATGAAA
This sequence comes from Paramormyrops kingsleyae, assembly GCF_048594095.1. NCBI lineage: Eukaryota > Metazoa > Chordata > Actinopteri > Osteoglossiformes > Mormyridae > Paramormyrops > Paramormyrops kingsleyae. The sequence goes on from NC_132812.1 coordinate 14,371,037, forward strand.
GGAATGAATGATTTCACACTGCTACACACCTATGCAGAGTTCAAGTAACAGTGGCCTGCTGACTGGCTGTCAGACGGCATTTCCTGTTAGCAGCCTGTGAATGAGGGTGGCACCACGCCATTGGTACCTCACACCTTGTAATCCCGCCCCCAGATTTTGCATGATCTGCCTCTGTGTTGTGTGACCTTCCGCTGGATATTTTACCTTCCCCCCGTTTCCCCTCTGTCCCCCCTACCCCCAAGATGTGCAGGTAGCTAAAGTGCCCGTGGTAAACATCTGCGTGTCCCGTGTGATGGACTGGCATCCCGCATTGTGATATTTATAAAACAAAAAAGTGGTTGAAAATGTACCCAAAATAACCTAATTGGAGCTGCGTCTTATTTGCCAGTAGAATCTTCCAGATAAGCTACCGTGAATTGTGCCAATGAAATCACTTGATTTTGCTCAATATTGACTTTATGGAATTATTTCCTTTCAATGGAAGATGAATGTCTATTGGTGACCAGTTTCCGTTCGCTTTTCTCCTCCTCCCTCATTTTGTTCAATTTCTCGAATGCTCCATGAGGACAAAAATGATCATAATCGGCTTGGAGAGGACGTGCAAAGCTCGTGCAAAAACTTTACGTCAAATTTTTTAAACATATACCAAATAATCTTGAAAAGGAACCATCATTAAAATTGCAAAGCTTGCTAATGACAGAGTAGAAATGTACCTTATTGATAGTCTCAACCCAGCTGGCTGTCACAGTCCTTGCTATGTGAGAACTGCATGTGTGTAACATGTGATATCGATATTAACATCACATATCATGCTGGGCCTGCTTGTACCATTACAGACAGCAAACAGGCCTCTCCTGGCCTTCTGCTATGTGCAGTAAGGTAGTGAGGATAAGCTGTGGTCAGACTGCAATCTGATCCGGCATCAGCAGGCGGGGACTCCCCAGAGCCCGGGTCAGTTAGCTTCATTATGAATGAACTGTATACTGATCAGGCCACAACAGGGCGCCCCCAATTCCCTGCCGTAAGCCTCCAATTAGAGCAACCTGTTCTTCTTATGAAAATCCTCTCAGTCGGTGCAAATGGGATCCATACCGGAGTCTCTGGGGGCTGCGGTGTATATTAAACCTATCCCACAGATCCTATGAGCCTGCTGGACCCAGAGTCTCAGTGTTGCCAGAGGGCCAATCATCACTGTTTGCCATTATCCATTTGCATTCTTCTGTCTCCTTTATTTGTCAAAATAAAAGTCAATCCGAAATGAAGCTAGCTTAGGTAGAGATAAAGAAAGTTAGCTGCAGTCTATCATGTTTCTACTGAGTCACACAAATATGATCTATTTATGTATAGTGACTATACTTTCAGGATTCAGTTGTGATGGCTTGGATTTTATATGTGTGTGTTTTTATGGTTTGTTTATATGCTTATTTTGTTGTGAATTTTCGTATTGTAGTTTTCATATGAACCAGTCTAAAGTGGTTTTTCACAAGGATGTCCCAGGTGTTTTGTAGGATTTCCTATGTTTTTGTGGAAATTAATGAAGATTTCAATCTGCTATCTTATCTCATATGGATGGAAATGCATCTGGGTTGGGAAAATCTTCATCTTCCTACAAGCCTCAAAGAAGCTGGAAGGACAATTTAAGATCTTGTGATGCTTTTTGTGGTGTTTTCTGTAGTGGGTGGTGAGGCTTTGCTTTATTAGGACAACAGTCACAGCTGATGCTTTTCCGAGTGACTTCCTGGAAACACAGAGCATGTTTCCTCTTTTGTACTCTGGGACCCCGTGGATTTCTTGGCCTGTCTGCACCTGCTCTCCCCACCCTGTAGGGGTCTCTGTCCCCATGCGACTCTATTAGCTGCGTCACAAACCCCATGTCATCCATCAGCGCATCTGCATCTGTTGCTGGGTGTGATGGACGCGGGGTTTACCCAAGGATGGCGTCCCTGTTTGCATCCGCTCGCCGGGGCCGGCTGCCTTGTTTGAGCTCACCTGACAGGTGCCATTTCAGTCGACCGTCGGAGTCCCCTCGGAGTCCCCTCGGAGTGATTGAGGGCTGAGGGGTGGTCGGATGCTTTATGGACCTTTCCGGGCCGAGCCCAATGCTGGCATTAACGTGGACAAACAGATCGCGGCCCCAAGCGAAAAAAGGCAGCGCGAATCGTATTGATCGCTCGTAGAGGAGAGCTGGTTAAGCATCTCGCAAGGGGAGGAAAACACAGTCAGGTGGTCACCTGATGCACTTGTTTAAAGGTCAGCTGCGGCAGCCACACCCGTGGGCGGAGAGGTTGGGGTGGCTGCAGCAGAGGTGGTGGCAGCTCGGCTCAGAATGAAGCCTCACAAATCATACTTAATAAATGAAGCTGTACGTCAGGCAGCTCTGGTGAAGCAGTCTGGCCAGATTCCACAGGAAGACCACAGGGAGAAGGTGATTCCAACGAAGAGGGACTTTTCCCTCTAAAATGATGATGATGATGATGATGATGATGATGAAGACCATAGACAGTTCCACATCCTATTTAGGGGCAGCTCTCCTATTTTTTTCTCTGCTCCGCTAGAAAATAAATTTTCTAAAAAAAAAATGCCATTTAGTGATTTGTCCAGCAAACTTTATTGTGGAAGCCCTCCCCCCCTTCCCACCTTGACAGATTTAATCATCGTGATGGGGGGTGACTTCCCATATTTCTTCTGGGGGCTGAGAACCCCTAAGGGTCAAATCCTAGAATGATTATTATTGCTGTTGCTGTAAGCAATATTGGATTAATTGCAATGGGCTCGTTGCAACATTCAATCATTTACACATCAGTGGAATACAAACATTCATGCACCCACCTTATTCACTTATTCAGGGTCAGGGTGAGCCTGGAGGTCACTAAGCCATCATGCCATCCCATAATATTTTTAGTTAATAGTAAACGCTTTTAGCTAAAGTGAATGGATATAATCAGTTATCATGATGCCTGCTACATCAATTTTATGTGTCTTATCCTTTTATACTTTTGCTGTGGTCAGAAACTATCAGGACCTAATCCCTGCAGGTTTTGTAGCTTTGCTTAGTTACGCTCTCAAATGTGACGATTGAAACTGCTGCCCTTACTCCCTAAACACCTTCCATTTTGGCTACATTAGGTGCACAGTGCATTGCATTCTATGTATTAAGTTAGCATGTGTTCTGCTTTGTGGATTCAACTGCAAACACTGTGCGTCTAGGAGACATTCACCGAAAGCTTGCATTTTCTTCCATGCTGATCTCAGCTGAGAACTTGAGGTCTTGGGAATGGGAGGTGTAAGCCATGTCACTTTACCCTGGTTCTGATCCCCTCCACCAGGTACTGCAGATGTACCTCCCCTTCTGCGGAATCGCCATCTCCAACGCCCAGCTCTTTGCAGCCTCCAGGAAGGAGTACGACCGGAGCAGAGTAAGGCTTATGGAAGAGTTTCAAATCCCCCTACATCCCACCCCCGCCCACGCACACACGCGCCGACCCCACCCCCCACTGCTGACCACCAGGATTGGTATTGATCCCCATCGTCCCACTCACAAGCACAGCAGCGGGGGTGGGGGGGGGTGGTTGTGAAGCAGGTCCTCTCCTCCCAGGGTGGCTGGGTGTGCAAACTGAGGAATGGGCGGTGGAGATCCGGGGCATAAATCACGTCGGGAGGGCCCAGATGCCGGCCCTGACACCCCCCAGCATTGATCTGTGCTGGGGGAGGTCAATGTGGTGGTGAGAGGGCAGCGTTTCACCTTATCTCATTACCGTCGCTCCGTTCCTGCTGTTTCAGTGAGCTAACCAGATGCCTTTGGGTCAAGCTGACCCCGTCAACTAAATTATGGAGGTCAACCATCTGACCTTCTGGCGTATCCTCAGACTTTTTCAGTTCTATATTTATGATGATTGTTTAATAAATACCTCAAATACCAGAAACTAACACCACATTGACCCAGCAGACCATGTGTACATCACTAGTTCCATGCCACGATGATTAATCTTTATTTCCTGCATACTCAGGCTCTCCTAGAGGTGGTAAATGACCTGTTTGAGGAGCAGACAGACCTGGAGAAGATTGTGCGGAAGATCATGCAGCGAGCCCAGACCCTGCTGAAGTGTGAGCGTTGCTCTGTGCAGCTGCTGGAGGATATCGAGTCCCCGGTGCGCGCCCTACACCCTGCGGCCTACGCTCCAGTTTAGCTTAGCTTAGCCCTAGCTTATGCTCCAGGTTAGCCTAGCTTAGCCTTAGCCTATGCTCCAGTTTAGCTTAGCTTAGTCCTAGCTTACACTGCAGGTTAGCTTAGCTTAGCCTTAGCCTACTCTCCAGTTTAGCTTAGCCTTAGCTTGACTGCCATGACAGCTCGTCACTGTAATACATTTTCCTCCAGCACAACATTATAGTACACCTTGAAGGGGTTTCCATAAAATAATGACTTCATGTAGAACTTGACCCTCCTAGACTTGGACCTGGAAATGAAAGACAAAATACAAAAATGACAACTAAGTTTTGCTTTATCTGCTTAACTCCAGGTGGTAAAATTTACAAAATCCTTCGAGTTGCTGTCCCCCAAATGCAGCGCAGATGCAGAGAGCAGGTGAGATCTGAATTTGGTCATTTTGTCTGAACCATACATCAACCAGCCTCATCCATAGGTCTTTATGAATCCAACGGAATGGCATCTTATTTTAATGTACCGCTGCTGAGAACCTGCAGTGTTTCACATGGTAATTTTGCAAGGGTTTCCAGATTTGAAAACAGAATGTCAGGACAATGCAAAACCACACTATTTATACATATTATCTAAACTGATCTCATTTAATAAACTGCATATTAAAAAGTCACATTTCTGTTGCCGTAGCAAACAGTTCCCCGATTCTGGTTCCCTGATTGGCCACAGTCCAACACAGTTTAAAACACACCTACTAGTAAGTTGTGTTCAATCAGGGAAATCTGCTGGATTCTGGCCCCCCAGGACCAGAATTGGGGAACCCTACCATAGCAGGATTAGAAAATAGCCAATTTTTGTCTTTATGTTCAAAGTCGGATAGTTCATTCTATTGTCTGTGTTAATTATATGATAACAACATTTAAAACATGTTTCGTTTAAGAAGCTTTGAAGGTGATATTTTACACGGCTGTCTTGTGAGCCTGTTGCAGTTTTTTTTTTATAGAGATTACATATAAACATTCTTGAGTTATCAGAAAGTGTTCAGACTTCTTTTCCATAGTATGCTTGGCCACTGTTACACAGTGATATGGATCTGTATGTCATTCCATTCACTTGTCGCAGAAATTACCAGCCTCCAATTAACGCCATTACTGTCTCTACACAATCGGTGACACTGTAAGGCCTCGCAGTTCACGCATTCCTCCTAAACAAGGCACCTGGGGAGAAGCAGAATGAATTAGAGAAGTAAGATCGTGATGAATGAATATGCTGATCCTACTGATGAGAGATGCTGTAACAATAGTTTGTGGTATTTGGGTACATTCACGTCCCGTGGGTCTCGTACAGGAGCGCAAAGAAAAAGGAAATAAAAAATAAAAGAGGACAGAAATCAGAAGTGGAGGCTTTTTTTCCACCTTAGTAGAAAGGGATAGATGCGATGGGATGAAATATCGCCAGCGGATCAGCGCAGTCCCAAAGCGCGCCCCTGCGCTCGCTCGCCCGCGTTGCGGTAACGGCGCGGCCAATTAGAAGACGGTCGGAGCCGAATGTTTTAGCGATTAGCAGGATGCCCAGTGATGCCTGCATCTCAGCTTTAGATTGGAAGAAGCTTGTTGCAGAAAACGTTGCTTTTAACGTGGGTATATTATTATACAAAGCTTAAAAGTAAATGAATAATTATCACCCTCATCTAAATTAATAAAAACAAACAGAAGCCTTATGGTGTCAATATTTCTGGCACACACACCGATTATTCAGTACAGGGTTTATGTACATTTGACTGTGTATCAGCTTATATTTTACTTGTATTTCATAATCTGAATAAACCTTTCTGGTGATCGCAGGGTAAGTATAATCACCAGGGGGAGGTGCATATAGCAACAGCTGTGCGTCGTGTTGCGATCGGATTCCCTTTACGCCCAGGGATCTCTCCGAATCACATTCGAATCCCTCCATTCCCACCAGGAATCCTGTAGCAATGCTTTTGGAGCCGTCTGCGGAAAGCCCGCAGCACGGGGCCCCAGAACCGTGTGCATGGGGGAAGCGGCCGCATGGGGGAAGCGGTCGCATGGGGGAAGCGGTCGCATAGGTGCTGCGGCAGGGGGCTGCGGCTCATGGCTGCCCGGGCCGCGCTGAAATATGGCGCCCGGCCAGTGGATGGCTTTAAATATACTGCAGGCCGTATGATTAATGACAACCGCTGCATCGCCCCCGGTTAAAACGTGAGGGATGTCAGCGGCCCCCGAGCAAAGAGATGGGGAGGCACGTCAGAGAACAGCGCGGCCCACGTAATGAGAACACGGCGTTCCTGGCGGGGTGGAAACACGCCGCATGCGGCCTGATGGGGCGCAAAACCAGTCAGATGCCCTTACATTATACAGTACATGATATTTGTGACTCCAATACATGGAAAATGCAAAGATACTTAGGAACATGTGATTTCTGGCATTCGTGCAGTTACATTAAAAATTGATTTAAATGAGAACATAAATATTTCCTTTGTGGGGGGTGGGGGGATGGCTTGGTGGACAGGTGATGGCTTGATTTGGGCCCCAGTTCTGTGTGTGTGCAGGTTGCATGTTCTTCCTGTGCTTGCATGGGTTTCCTCCGACAGGCTGAAAACACAGACGAATTGGATTGGTGTGTCTAAATCAGTGTGTGTGCATGTGTGCACGTGTGTGTGTGTGTGTGTGTGTGTGTGTGTGTATGTGTATGGCTGAGCTCTGTAATGGATTGGTATCTTATCCAGTTTGACTGCTGGTATGTGGCTTATGCTGCTTACTTGCCCACTGTGGCTGTGTTGAGTTAACTATGGAGGATGGATGGATGGATGTTGTCTTTGTGTTCGAAAGTGATACATTGCAAATAACACCCAAATGTACCTTCCTGCTGGTCATTCTCTTCGTCTTTTACTCTGAACCTTTCCAAGCAGCCCAGTATTCTCCAATGCACATAATTTGGCCAAAATGGAGTCAAACTCATCACTTCTGCTTCAAATAAAAGTATAGGCTTGATTTGATTAAGAATTCACTTGTGGTCCACGGCAAACTTCAGAAGCACCAACATCGAAGAGCTTCACTTGCTGGGCTGCTTCTTCACTGTCCATCTCTGTTTTTTTTTTTTTACTGCATTCAGCTGTGGAACCCCGTCTCCTCCCCCCGCACCCCATCCCCTCCCCCCGCACCCCATCCCCTCCCCCCGCACCCCGTCCCCTGACGGTCTCTTTGCATGGTTCTTCCTGCAGTTTTAAGGACAGCCTGGAGAAATCATCCTACTCCGACTGGCTCATCAACAACAGCATCGCGGAACTTGTGGCTTCCACGGGACTCCCTGTCAACATCAGCGACGCCTACCAGGACCCACGCTTCGACGCCGAGGTCCATCCAGAAGTCTGCTACCCTATCAGAGAGCCAGACGGCCAGACATTATGAAGCACTGGCCGTTGTCAGCAGAGAAACGTCCTGCTGTAGTGCTTTAATATGTGCAGGACAGCTGAAGCTGTCAGTACAGTGACCTGACACGGCTAAGATATCAGGGCTATACATTGTCTTAGATTACATATTGCAGAGATAGATAGATAGATAGATAGATAGATAGATAGATAGATAGATTGATTGATTCACACATTCATTGGGTACATGTATAGTTTCACATTTCACAAATGGCCATAGTCTATCTGTTCTGTTTACATGGATTGGATGCTCTTTGATTGGCCCCTGACCCTTGTCCCCTGTCTCTTTCAGGCCGATCAGTTCTCTGGCTTCCATATCCGCTCAGTGCTCTGCGTGCCGATCTGGAACAGCAACCACCAAATAATCGGTAAGTCCGGCCGCCCATTGGACTCAGCAATAGCTGAAAGTCACACGTGAGGGGAAAAACGGCTCGTGGCCTGGTAGGCTTTGCAATCTCGCGGACGAGGGCTCATTCTCGATAGGCCCAGATTAACTTTTCTTCACAAGGTGGGGACTGTACTACGCAACAGCTGTGGTTAGTGTGGCGTGTGCCAATGCCGCATTTGTGTGTTAGAGAGAGAGCAGGGACGTTAACAGAGGCGGGGCCACAGGGACACTGGAAGCTGATTGGCCTCTGCAGTTCCCCCTCCCCTGTCACTCACCAATTCAAAACATATCATTGGCTGTTGGTGAGGTTGGCCCCTCTGTATGAATTATGACCCATTTTATGCCCCGCTACCTTCTAGAATGGCCCTGCAGGATAAGGGTGTAAAACACACTCCAGTGTGTCACACAGAGAAGCTGTGGACCCCCAGAGGAAGGTCAGGCGGCAGTGGGGGGGGGGGGCGGGAGAAGCGGGCTGCAATGGCGCGCGTGGGCGAGCGTGCATGCGTGGGAGGAAGAGCCACTCGGGGAGGGAGGAGATGGGCCCGTAGCTGCAATGGCGCACCGCGTCAAGGATGTGTTCCATTAAAAGGATGAAGACCGCCGCCCCCTCCTCCCCCCCGCCCTGATCTTAACAGATATGAATGAGCGCTCAGTGGCGGCTGGCGCTCGATGAAGGACGTTTATACGGGCTGTGTGGCTGACAGAAGGGCGCCGTCGACGATTGGCGGACTGGGACTGACGGGCACCTTGGGGGTGAATGCTGACCCCAGGGAGGTGGCTTGTGGTAGCGGCGATTTTGTCACCGGCCAGCAGGGGGCACTGAAGGGCAGACCCCCCTTCTGCCCCATTAATTATTGCTTATTGAAAAGCCCCCAGTTGCCGCCGTCAGCACGCCTCCACGAGACACGGAAAGACCCAACGGGACAAAGGGAGCCCTGTTCAGTTCATGGGTCTTCCTGCCTTCCCCTCGGAGCGGTTTATGACGAGGGTCCCAGTCAGGTCAGCGCTCAGAGGCCATGACCCGAGCGGGACCGGCTGAGATGCTCCTTTGTGACAAGGCTGAAATTCCTGAAGAGGCACTAGCAGGGGGCGGGGATTGGGGGGGTGGGTGGTGTGTGACTCTTAATATCATGGAAGGCGTAATTAAACTGCAAACAGACAAAGGGATCCTGGCTTTTCCCAGGCCAAATGCCAAAAGCGCAATAACTGTAGTATTTTACTGCTCGGTACATTAAACTCAGCTGTCAGTTTGACACTGGGATGCGGGAAAAATATTATACATTTTTATATTTAGTTTTTTTCTGATATTTACCAGAAAAATCAGTACCTCAACAAACACCAATATATACTGTATTTATACATGTACATAATTTATCATATGTAAATATATATATTCATATATTAAATATATTTTTATATTTAATATGTCTAAAATATGACTATTTTCTGGATATTTATCAAATTAAATATTGGTATAATTTAATTTGTTTAATTTGATTGCATAATATCATTACAGTATGTTTATTTGTATTATATATTCATTTAATATAATACTATATATCCTGTATATATTTGCCCACTAGCAGAGTGTAAAAATGGACCGAAAAGAAATGCCAGAAAAATATGCATCAGTGCAGCCAAAGGCTGGTTCCCTGTATTGTTTTATCAATGACTTTAATTAACGTGTGGGAGTGATTGCAGCCTAATTGGGGCCCAGTGAGGGGAAATGGATTGTGTAAATGAGATAGCAGCCAAGTCAGACTTAATAACCAGCCAAGAAACCAGAGGCAGAGGATTGCAGGGTACCTGCGAGGGGACGGGAGGTGCTTACGGGTCCCGACGTGTCCCGAGCAGGGGTGGCCCAGGTGCTGAACAGACTGGACGGAAAGCCGTTTGACGACGCAGACCAGCGGCTCTTCGAGGTACTGTCTCCCGCCAGTTCATCAGTGTGCTCCATGCTGCCCCCTGCAGGGCTGACACAATGGCATTGACACCCGTATCTTCTGTTGGAAAGAAAGTGAGAGTGTTCATTAAGAACAAAAGCAAAGGCTAGCTCACTGATTTTATTGTATTTGTTGTTGTGTTGTAGAGTGAGTGGCAGTCAGCTTCAGTGTACTAATAAATCTTCATAAATAGGTGTTGCTCTGGATACAAATAAACTGTTTATATACGTGTGACACAGTGCAGCCTTAATGCAGTCACTCACAGGCGATGAATCAGGCGATGTTTGTACGCGTGTGCAGCCGCAGTGCTGTGTGTGTGTGTGTGTGTGTGTATGTGTGTTATCCGCTCACGATCCCAATGCCGTGACAGCTGTCACCTTCGTTTCCTGCACAGGCGTTCGTCATCTTCTGTGGCCTTGGCATCAACAACACCATCATGTACGACCAGGTGAAGAAATCGTGGGCGAAGCAGTCCGTGGCTCTGGATGTAAGCAGCGATTTGATTGGTCGTCTCACATGTGTCACTCATTGGCTTTGGGGCTGGGGGGGGGGAGAGTGCGAGAGATCGTGATTGGGGCTGTCGTTCCTCCCTTGGCAGCATGGTGGTGTGATGTTACACAGGCCTGGCTCCTCCCACGTCCTGTAACATGCTTGGGCAGGATGCGACTGAGCACAACAAAGATACGCAAAGATATCCTCAAAAGTAACAGTTCGGTACACTGGAAATAACTGTGTACGAAAAGATATGATTATTTACGATTGCTTTACGATGGTTTGACTTAAGATATTTTCGACTTTACGAATATGCGATAGCAATGCACGTTTAGTAGGCAACTTTAAAATTTGAACCGTTCCTGGGCTAGTAGTATGATACGAGTAAGTAGTATGATACTTTCTACTGACGCCGAGCAAAGGCAGCGTCCACCTTACCACACTCCTAGTCTCTGTAGCGATTGTGAGCGTAAACATCTCATACGGTGTATCGTACAGTGTGTTCTTTCTGCGTTTAATGTAATAAACTTATCGGTAAACTTATTCAAATTATTGGTATTTAGTTAGTTACAGTAAGTACCTATTCGGAGAGAGTAGTTATTTACTTACTTATATCATATTCAACTTACGATATTTTCCACTTGCGATGGGGTCATCGGAACATAACCCCATCATAAGTCGAGAAGCACGAGTATATACTCCCTGCTGGTCTGCTAACATACTGGGTGCTTCTGGGTTGGTCCATAGCAGCAGGCAGATTACAGCCTCTTCTGTCCATCAGCTAGAGGTCGTTTATTCATATCTGTCAAGGATACGAAAGTCCGGTTTTTAATATGCTGGCGCTATCTGTCTCTTACTCGCATCCTAATTGTTTGTGACGAAGTGAAAACCCATGTCAGCGTCCCGCAGGCTACGGCCTCCCCTATTGGCCCAGCCGGCTCGCCTGCCCGCGTGGCGTCACGCTCCATTACACGTTCGGCATCTTTCACCATCGACTAAAGCTCTGTCGTGACGTCACGTCCGCGGCATCCTGGCTGCAGGACACATGGGGGGGGGGGGGGGCTTTGTAGTGTTTTAGCTCGGTGAGCTCTAACCGTGCCACCTCATCTTCGGCAGCCCTGAGTGTGGCATTCTGAGTAGCATCCGGATGTTGAAATGGGGCTGCTGTGGCGCGTCGTGCTAATAGTCCAGATCGCCGGGGCCACCACGGAAAAGGATTCCTGGGGATGGGAAGCAGCAGCCCTCAGGACGGACCTCCGAGATTTACTGCACCCCTGTTAGTGTTGCAGGCCTACAGAAAAAAAACCCTCATTAAGACAGCATAAATTATTAATGGGGGCAAGGAGAAGTGACTGTGCTGGTGAAGCCCTGACTCACCCTATCGAAGCCTTACAAGGGCAGTCAGCCACTTTGTTGCAGCTCTCAGCTACTCATTTATTACAATGATACCAGGGTCGTACCCCTCAGAGGGTCTGAGAAGCGTGGAGGGGGGGGGGGAACGGCAGGTTTGGGGAGGGCTGGCTTTCTTGCTAGGGGCCGTTCCGGCTTATTTGAGCCAGCGCTGATCAAGGAGGGGGTCGCATGGTGATAAATCTGCACGGACAGACGCAGGCCACAAAGCACAGCTCGTCACCCTGCACGTTCTGTGAGGCACAGTGACACTGAGGTGGGGGTCACCAACTAATTCTTATTCGCGTCTCTGATTTTCACCGTGCTTGTTCTTCTTGGCTGCGAGGTGTCGGACGGACAGGATGTCATACTAATTCCTCATACCGTTTGTCCTGTAATTGCTTGACGCTTTAATTTCTTTCAGAACTGTGATCTGAGCGTGATGCCGACTGAAAAAAAAGTTTGATAGTCAGGGCTTAGGACTTCACACCTAAGGAGTCTTTTAGACTAAAGGTTCGATTGTGTTGCAGGTGCTGTCCTATCACGCGACATGTTCCAAGACGGAGGTGGACAAGTTCAAGGTGAGTTGCGTCATCTGAAACACAGTGACAGGTTTTAAACGCACGTCTGTCGTTAATCTTCTCAGATGATTCAGCAGCGTACACACCAGGCTAGTATTACAGGTCATTACGGGAATAAGTGGGGGGGGGGGAGGGGGGCATTCATCCATCTTCCAACTGCTTTATCCTGGTCAGGGGGAATAGGAACCGATACCATTCAGTACAGGGCTGGAATACACCCTGAATGGGACGCACACGCACACGCACACGCACACGCACACGCACAATTACATGCTACAGGCAACTTGAGAGGTGCCAGTCCATTTAACTGAATGTCTTTGGGCTGTCATGGGAAGACAGAGGAATTAGAGGAAACCCACATGAGAACATGCATACTTCACACACACACAACAGCGGAGGCGGGACTCAAACCCCCAAAAGTGGAAGCTTGACGCAGAAGTCCTACCCACTGAGCTACTGGGCCACCTGGGGATTTACTTTTTATTTTGGTTTTCGGGAAACTAGATACCTCACACCAAAGTAGGGTAGTTGTGTTTGATTTTTTAAATCTAAAGTTGTCATACAATCAGACTGCAAAACAATTGAGAAAACTGGGATATGAAGGGGTCACAGGGATCATACATAATGTTGAAGGACGGCAACACAAAGAGCGGGGCAGTAATGGCTTCATGTCAGAGATCTCGTTCTGCAGACCAAGCTGAGCTCTTTGTCAGATCCTTAGTGATTTCTTACAAGAAGAGTTTAAGAAATTAATCCAAGCACAAATTGTAGTTCCCTGCCTTTGTGGCCAAGGGTAAACCAGATAAGAATATGGCAGATTTTTGGGTGGATCAGAATAGGAATTTGTTTATTTATTTTGTTTGTTTATTTTAACATACGAGTAATTTACTTGGAGGTGTCGTGCACGGTAAGCCAGGTCAATCAAGATAATCGACATATAAATGAGTGCAGATAATGTGTACAGTGCAATACAATGTCGCAGCAGGTTAATTTGATGGGCTGCTGGGGGGGGGTAATATGCTTGGAGTGATGTAAAAGTAGGTGATTAGATGGACAGGGGAACGGACCAAATCAATGGCTGTTGACTAGGCCTACTGACATAGGGAAAGAACTGGTCTTCAGGCGCATGGTTTTGGTCTTGATAGACCTCGACAGACCTTGATGGATGGATTGTACAGACGTAATATTTATAGATGAATAGAATGAAGTCTTACTCCCGTTTGTCTAAACTCAGTGGTTTTATAATTGAATCGGACAGTGCTTTAGTACATATTTTGTACGTTACATTAGGCTGAGATAAGACAGCCTTGCATGGAAGCTTCTTTTATTCCAGAAACGTTGCTGCTACAATGAATTTCCATTCCATGAATTACATAAGGAAAAATGAGTGCTACGGCGGTTCCCCCGCTCCCTCCCGTTCCTGCCACACATGAGGCCTTGCTGTACAAGGCTGGGGGCAGCAGGGTATTTAACACACCACAGGTCGCACAGGATCCCCTAGAGGAGTCGCGACTTGCATTCCCCCACTGAAAGACTGCCTGTTAAATTTAGCGCGTTGGCCGGCTGCTGGAGCCACTAGTAGCGGTGAGCTACCCGGCGTGTCGGCTGCTCCTTCTAAGCCACTGGCGGGGGGGGATTTCACAGCCTAGTGTGAGAATATGCACATGTGGTGTTTAAGCTTTTTTATATCATCCCACCCAGACCTCATATCCAGATATGGCATGCTAATCAGACAGAAAGACTGTTAAGGATCTGTGGGGTGATTAAAATACATTAACCCAAGAAGAACTTTGCATGCATTTGAGACTCTGACTCTGAACAAAACACTGAACGGAAAGCAAGCATGGTGATAAAATCCCTTCAGAAACTGAGACTTTAATGTTGCAGTCTTAGTATTTTGGGTCACACTAATTAGTATTTATTCGTTAGTGCGGGTGACGCATACTGCTACAAATCACACCTACAGCAAGATCACTACATCGCGATGGAGATTAGATCACCATGTTCAGGCACTGCGTAAAAATTGCGGGGGGGGGGGGGGGGGGTATTGAAACAGATTGCCATCATCAAGCACAGTGTACAATTTGAAGTGGATTCAAACAGACTCCCAAGCTTCATGCACTGCGTAAAAACCGGACGCTCCAAATCCAGGTGCTGCATAAAACCCAAATGAGATTCAAACAGACTCGCAAGTCAAGGCACCGAGTTAAAAAAACGAAAAGGATTCAAACATCCTCATGTCAGGTGCTGCATAGAAACCAAACAGAATTCAAACGTATCCCCAAGTCCAGGAACTGCATGAAAACCAAAACGTGATTCAAACACAGCCAAGTCAAGGCAGAGTGTAAAAATCTAAGGTAGATTTAGGCAGACTATCATATCCAGCCCAAATGTGGAAAATTAAAGGGGGACTCAAACAGACCCTACCCCACAGCCCTGAGACGCAGACAAAAGGTGAACTGTGCGTCACATGGAACTGTTGCACCAAACCCATTTGAAGTTACAGCCATGGGCTGAAAGTGAGATCTGTCTCGCGTTCTCCCTTTTGCATAGTGTAATCATCACTTTTAATCTGCACGTCCAACAGGCTGCCTCAGCATCCACAGAGATACAGCCCTGAAAACGTGGCCAAAAGAAGCATCTTCCAGCCTCAGTCATCTGTCTGGGCTGTGCCGTTCTGAATCGAGGGCCTCTGATCGATATGCAGACGTCACTGGCTTCTCTCAGGCGGGGGTCGGGGGTGACCGCATGATTCTCAGATGAGTTATGAGCTGGGAGTGTGCAAATAGGCACGCAGTCACTACATCAAGCATAGTGGCCGCATTACTGCCTACCGCCCAGTCAGGTGCTTTGGGCCAGCAGATCATCAAATGGGACCGTTGTCACATCTTCCATCTGTCTCGGCCTGAACGATCCACCACCTAAGCAAAAAACTAAAATGTCCAACCATCCATCTACTAATTCCTCATCCCGGTTAGAGTTGGGGTGAGCCTGGTGTCTGTCCCTGGCAGCACAGGGCACAAGGCTGGGGTTCACCCTGGGTGGGATGCCAGAGCATACAAACAGTCATACACTACATGCAATATAGAAATACCTGTAAGCCTAACTGCAGGTCTTTGGACAGTGGGAGGAAACCTATAAAATCTAAATATAAAATCTAACTGCAGATCCAGGTGGTCCCCCTTGAAAAAGGAAGCCTGTCTGTTTCACCCTAGCAAATCTATTCAGGGTGACACCATAGCCGGCTGTCGGCACAGGCCTGGCTCAGATCTCGGCGTTTTGGGTTTACCTCACAGACACCAGCGGGCATGCAGCAAGCCAAAGCGCTGACAGATGGCTCTCTGTAAGCTCGATGTGCCATACTGAGAACGACCCCCGCTAATTAAATAGGTACTGACCAGGGCCACTGCTCTCCACCATATGAAACTGAGATGGAATGATACTGTACAGGTGGCGGAAACGTGCAAGTGTTTGATCTGTGTGATTTGTAGGAATTACGAATCGCAGTCATGCTCGTTAAGTGTATTTTACGTGTATGTTTTTCCCCAGTGGGAAAATTAAAATATAGAAGCTGGCAGCATTGCTGGGGGTGTTGGGGGGGGGGGGGGTCTTCCAGTGGCGCCCCAGATCTCTGTCAACAGTGCAGCTCCTCTGACGGCCCCCCTCTCATTAATTAACCACCTTCCATCCAAATGTTTTCTGTCATCCATGTTCTTCTTTATCACGCTAATTATGGGATTGATATTTTGGCCACTCCTCCATGTAGAAAACACAGTAGAAATTAACGCAGACATCCGGAAAACACCTAGAGCTTTCAATCATCTGGAGGCCCGCCATTTTCATGCTTCCTCCAAAGGATTCAGCTCCTACATCCCCTCTATTTCCCCCATCTCTCTTTCTCCCTCTTCTGTTTTTCTTTCTTTCTTTAGAAACAATACAATGCTTTGAATAACCTTCTGAAAAGAATGTGGCGCTATGACAGATGATTCTGATGGCAGAGGGAGAGTTATAATTTATGGATGGGTCATACTCAGCCATAATAGAACTTGGGGACATAATTTTGTTGGGTTTTCATGCTCGCATACAAGGTAAACGGGCATTTTTCTTTTCATTTGGGGGGGATTAAGGCATGATAAAATGCTGACACGTTCTCTGTCCCCACACCCTGTTCACAGGCGGCGAACATCCCCCTCGTCAGCGAGCTGGGCATCGACAAACTGTCCTTCGACGACTTCTCGCTGGACGTGGACGCCATGGTAACGGCGGCGCTGCGCATGTTCATGGAACTGGGCATGGTGCAGAAATTCAAAATTGACTATGAGGTGAGGAGCCCGAGGGTCATGCCTACAAGGCTGCCTGGTCATTGGGCCGACCGAGTGCCCATCCACACATAAGACCCCACTCCACCTATCCGTCGAGGATCTGATGTTAAGTCCCACCCACCCACACAGATAAATTAGGGCCTCTTAGGGACTGTGACACTGCTTAGAAGGTTCAAGCATCTAAACCAAGCTCCTCCAAGGCTCATCCACCTACACATTGGTCCCCCCCCCCCCCACAAGTATAAACACCCCCACAGAGTCAGGTCCCACCTTGAGCAGATCCACCCTCTCGCTGTTTTGTGGCTACCCCCCTCCTGCCTTCGCAGACCCTGTGCAGATGGCTTCTTACGGTGAGGAAGAACTACCGGATGGTGCTCTACCACAACTGGAGGCATGCCTTCAACGTGTGCCAGTGCATGTTCTCCATACTGACTGTGAGTATGCTCCCCCTGGTGGTCATACACTGGAACTGCCGATTGTAGTGCATATCTTAGCATGGCACTGTATGCGAAGCCACATCATCGCACGGGCACAGCATTGACATGGAAGGAAATCAGGTGACCACACCCACTCTCCGTGTTTCATCTCTTTGAGTACCAGTGATGATCCCTGCCTACGTCTATTTCTGGCCCCATGAAAATCAAAGTAAAACAGCTTCAGTGGATCCCAGAGAAGACCATAACACAGCATTTACACCTCCAGAAAACATATTCGATGCAGGGGCACCGATTCAGCTTCAGATCAGCTATTTGGAGCGAAAGCACTATCCTGCAGTTTTTCCAGGACAAATGTGCTGCCACAGACATACCCCCATGGTAATACGTGGCCTTTCTGCGGCATGCTGCTATTGTCTGACCCTGCTTGGTGATGAATCGAGCTCACTGTCCCCCAACCCCCCCCCCCGCCCCCAGGACTGGGTCCGCAGCTCGATTCTCGAGTCGGGCCACAAGAACATGAGCTTGTTTATGGAACCTCTCACTGTCAGTCACATGACGCAGGAAGAGCTCCGGCATACATAAGACCCCCTTTTAGTGACAGTCGACCTGGGGGTGCAGTATTATGTTGCATTTTAATAATGCATCCATTAACATAACAGCTTATGCAGCGCTGGGTCATGGTGAGCCTGACTCAGGAAGGACAGGACAAAACACAAGATGGGATGCCAGTCCATTGCAGGGACCTGACCTGTATATATTTATGTATTATATACCCAGTGCAAACAGTACTTCATTCACGTTTTACTCTCTGTATGCGTGACCGTCAGACGGCAGGATTCCAGGAGACCCTGACGGAGGTGGAGATCCTGGCTCTCATCGTCGGCTGCATCTGCCACGACCTGGACCATCGCGGCACCAACAATGCCTTCCAGGCCAAGTGGGTACCCCCCTCCCCCCCACCCTCACCACCTGACCCCCGACCTACCATATGGCGGCCTGTGGGCACCACGTAAGCCTTATGTAATGACAAACGAGCCCCCCGGCCCTGCTGTGAGAGCGCTAACGGCTCGTTCGGCAGCTGCTGCGCGGTGAGCTCTGTGGGCTGCACTCACCCCGTATACAATTAAAGCCAGGACAGTTAATGCAGACCCCTCCCGCTGCACTGCCATGCCGCCCTGGGGTCTCGCATAACGTAATGAATGCACCTGGATGTGTTCGCAGCCCAGCACTGCAGTTACCCACTGCTTTGCTCCTCGCTCATCCTTTTTCCCCTGTCTCTCTCCGGCTGTTTATCATTCTCCACCCTTCCCCTTTCTCCATCTCTCTCCCTCCATCCCCATCCCTCTCTCTCTTCTCCTATTAACTGTGTCTCTGGAAACTGTATTTGAGCACTTCATCCTCATCATCTTCGCACTTTATCACCAGGCACTTTATAGTCTGATGCTGCTATGTTTGCTACGGTGTTACACCTTTGTGCAGGGGAGTGTCTTGTTTTGGCTGGAAGGTAGGGACTAATGTTTTGGGTGAGAGGAGTGGTGAGTAGGCTTGGGGGGGGGAGTGTATGAGTGAGTGAGTGTGGGCTGCCTTGGGGCTGAGGAGAAGGTGGGTGTGTGAGAGAGTGTAATGGAAGGGTTTTTACCTGTCTGCTACTTATTTATTATTATTTTTATACATATGTTATTTTCCAACTACATTCGTTTTGAAGCACTGACCAAGAGTGGCAACTCTAAATTTGGTTGTGTTTGATACCATGTATTTTATGCAATGACAAATAAAGCTTCTATATCTATATCTTTTCCCCATCTCTCCCTCTAATCTCTCTTTCTCTCTTCTCCTTTTCCCATCTCTCTCCCTTTCCCGATCCCTTTCTATCCCTCTTCTCTCCTCCTTCCCATTCTCACTCCCTCCTTCCCCATCCCTCTCTTTCCCTATTCTCTTCTCCTTTTTCCCATCTCTCTCCCTCCTTTCCAATCGCTCCCCTGTTCCCCCATTTCTCTCCCAATTACCCAATCCTTCTTTTCCCCACCGCCTTCACCCCCATTTAGGACGGGTTCCGCCTTGTCCCTGCTGTATGGTACCTCAGCCACGATGGAGCACCACCACTTCAACCATGCCGTCATGATCCTGCAGAGCGAGGTACAGCCTATGGTCCTGCTGCCCTTCCTGCTTTCTCCTAGCTTGCCCCAGCTGACCCTGACCCCTGACCTCATAAGTGCTGAGCAGAGTGACGTAGTTCAGGGCCTCTGGCACTACGAGGCTTCAGATCTCCCGCAAACATGGCAACCCTTCACTACAAGGGTTGCGACCTCCGGCACACATGGCAACCCTTCATTAAAAGGGTTCACTCCTCCCGCAGACATGGCAACCCTTCACTACCAGGGTTCTAGCCACTCACACACATGGTAACCCTTCATTAAAAGGGTTCACGCCTCCCGCAGACATGGCAACCCTTCACTACCAGGGTTCTATCCACTCACACACATGGCAACCCTTCATTAAAAGGGTTCACGCCTCCCGCAGACATGGCAACCCTTCACTACCAGGGTTCTAGCCACTCACACACATGGTAACCCTTCATTAAAAGGGTTCACGCCTCCCGCAGACATGGCAACCCTTCACTACCAGGGTTCTAGCCACTCACACACATGGCAACCCTTCATTAAAAGGGTTCACGCCTCCCGCAGACATGGCAACCCTTCACTACCAGGGTTCTAGCCACTCACACACATGGTAACCCTTCATTAAAAGGGTTCACGCCTCCCGCAGACATGGCAACCCTTCACTACCAGGGTTCTAGCCACTCACACACATGGCAACCCTTCATTAAAAGGGTTCACGCCTCCCGCAGACATGGCAACCCTTCACTACCAGGGTTCTAGCCACTCACACACATGGTAACCCTTCATTAAAAGGGTTCACGCCTCCCGCAGACATGGCAACCCTTCACTACCAGGGTTCTAGCCACTCACACACATGGCAACCCTTCATTAAAAGGGTTCATGCCTCCCGCAGACATGGCAACCCTTCAGTACCAGGGTTCTAGCAACTCGCACACATGGTAACCCTTCACCATGAGGGTTCTGACCTCCTGCAGTCATGGCGATCTTTCACGATACGGCTCTGATTCATTTTGCCTGATTCGGTCTCCTAGTCATCATCACATGGCTTGCGGTGCATCACATCACAGAAAACTAATTAAATATAAAATGACATGAATCAAAATTAGTGGTTGATTCAGTTTTATAGTATCTAATTATGGTATAAAACAGTGTAGAATTGACTGATTTAATTTGGCTTAAGCCAAATTGTTCAACAGATGTATGAAAACATCATTGTCCTACAGGGCATTCAAAAACATCTATGCTGCTCAAATTTGTTAAACATACATTGTTAACTGTTGCAACCATTATAGGGCTTTGAGGCTGCTTGAAATGTTTATTTTCAGTGATATTTTAATAGTTTTGTTTTTTATGTGTGTTTGCAGCAGATACAGTCCTTACCGGGAGCCCGGTGCCAGTCATTTTCTCGCAGTTTACCTTCCAGTATCTGGGAGGAATGTACAAAACAAACAGGATTCAAAGGAGAATCCGTAATTAGGAGAAGCGCGGTGTTCTTACAGGAGGATGAGTTTGTGTGTGGGGGGGTAATTAGGGAAATCCAGGCTGCGGCAGGAGAGGGATTAACGAGGCAGCCTTGTGCCGGGGTGCTTATCCTGCCTGTGATGACAAATGTTTGCCTGGAAAATCATAATGGTGTCTGATGTTTTGGGGAGTGGCCTAGGGTTAGCTACATTAGCATGCTAATGAGTAATGCCTTTAATTCATGGCATGGGGGAACTTGTAGCTCACCATACCAACGAGCAAGAACAGTTCATTAAACCTTTACTTTTCAGAGCGTCATTCCTTTGTCTGTCCTTGTCCATGCTTCTCTCTGTCTCTCTAAATACAGCTCCGTCTGTCTGCGTAGGGGGTCTGTACCCTCAGCTGGGGTGGTTTTCAATGTTTCACAGAACCTGAGGCCCAAACTGGTCCAGGATAGCCTGTTATGAGCGAGCAAGGCGATAAGCGTGGGGGTGTCCAAGCGCTGACTCCTGACGTGTCGTTATGACATGCTGTCTGATCATGGCAAGATGTTTTCCTTTTTTCAACAGTAAGACATTAAGTAAAAGCAAATTAGCAAGGGGGAAGAAGAATGGGAGAGAGAGAAAAAAATGTTTTATTATCAAGGCAAGATGTTATAGTAACATCACCCTCATAGATGTTGTAAGTTTGAAGAAGGACACAGCAGGAAAGTCTGACAGAGGCTTCTGAGGGATCTGCTTGCAGAGTCACTAATGTGTGGGTCAGCATGGGGGGGTGGGTGGGGGGGTTTAGCTTGACTCCTCAGGCACTCCCCCAGCTTTACCTTGAGCCTGGGGAGGCAGTGTACATCTCAATGGGTTGGAACCAGCAGACTGATGCGGCCGATGAACCCCAGATCAAGGCCCTTAACCTGGCCGCTCTTGTGCCATGATCTTCATGTATGCTCTTGCCTGAATGTGCGTCTGTGTGTCTCACGGAGAGCAAGATGGGGTAGCAGAAAACAGAGTTTTGCCCATGGAGATGAATAAAGTATTTATGTTCTGTTCGAAAAAAAAGGCCATCGATACCGATGATCTGTGAGGCCGTGTCTGGGAGGCCAGTCCTCTGGCTCACAGACACCCTGTTTTGTGCCCACAGGGCCACAACATTTTTGCCAACCTGTCCTCCCAAGAGTATAGTGACCTGATGCAGCACCTGAAACAGTCAATACTCGCCACGGACATCACCTTGTACTTTGAGTAGGTGTCTCAGCCGCCGCCAGCCTATCAGAATTACCCATACACCCCGAGGCCTAACCCTCCACTTCCACATGTGCTGTTTGTGCACTGTCATGGACCTAATTAATCACTAATTAAGCACAATTGGCAAAGTTCTGACATACTCTCCACACACTGTTACCTTGTTCACTGCAGTAATCTGTCAGTATAGCAATCAGTAGGTACAAATGTCTTTATAACAGAAAGCTGTCAATGAAAAGACAAATTTCATGATATAATAATGTAAATATTATCACAATCATTCATTATAATTAACAAATCTGTAGAATTTAATTGAATGTGTTCTGGTGGAATGTGGTGCAGTGTTGTTTTAATGATTTAGCTGTGAGCATAATCACCGGTCATATTTCATCTTCAGTCAGGAAGCCAACCATGCATTGATTAATAACTTAGCACCAAGGCCAGTTTGGTGGCTTTGGAATCAGATGTTTAAGGTTGTAGTGGCCTCCTGTGGACAAAGTATGTCATTACACCTAAAAAAAAATCACTATCTAAAGCTTGTCCCCTTTGGCCTCAATAGGAACAGAACCATGTTCTTTGAGCTGGTTAACAAAGGGGAGTACAACTGGAATGTGAAGGGTCACAGAGACATGTGCAGGTAATGAAACTGCTTTTTGGAACTACAGCAGAATTTCTAAAGAGGTGCTTTTCTCAGTACCTTTTGATAAAAATGTGCTCCTGGGAGTTTTATTTGCACAAAAATATTCTGAGGGCAGAAGGAAAAATGATTGGTTCAGAAAGATAACCAATTAGATTGTAGAGGAGGTGTGTCCAAGCAACTAGAGGAGGCAGGACCAAGACATCTGATTGGTCAGATGCAGATCTGCCCCCTCTAGTTGCTTGAACCCACCTCTTCTACAATCTGATTGGTTATCTCTCTGAACCAATGATTTTTCTTTCTGCCCTCAGAACATTTTTGCATAAGTGGAAGTCCCATGAGCTAAAAATGTTTGTACATTGGCTCGATGTGACCCATTCCATCTGCAATCTATGGTCCCATCCACCTTCTGTGTGGCGTGTCAGTAGCAGTAGTGTCCGGAGTGTGGACCCCAGCACTGGAGATGCTTGTTGCTCTCTGCCTTTACAGGTCAATGCTGATGACGGCCTGTGATCTCGGGGCTGTGACCAAACCCTGGGAAATATCGAGAAAGGTAAATTTTACAGGGTCTTCAAATCAGAAGTAAGGGGGTCTTTAGCTCTCTCTGGGCTTCAGTCCACTCACCTCTAATGTGCACAGGTGTTACTCAGTTAAAACCTTGCTCACCATTATAACTGTTAATTCATTATAGCTTGCTCATACAGGCAGACATATTTAATACGTTTCTCCTGATTTTCAGGTAGCAGAGTTGGTCACCAGTGAGTTCTTTGAGCAGGGGGATAGGGAGCGATCCGAGCTGAAGCTCACTCCATCTGTGAGTTCCTCAGTCCTTCTTCTTCTGACTTCCACTGATTCAGTCATTGCCACAGAACCTTATATCATTGTCATATTACCCTCCTACCACAAGGGGGCCACATCACACACTGCAAGTACCACTATCACTGCCATGCAGTCAACAGGCTAAATCGCCAATGGCATCCAGTCTGGTTTAATGTACCACAATCTTTTGGCTGTAGATAACAGAAGCTTAGGGTAAAGTTAATGTTTCTCGGACCTCCCGGATGCGTAAGGTTTCCGCTTCCATCAATAAATAGGATTGCTGACTGAACAGTTAAAGCGGGCGGCAATAACCAGGAAGAGTGTTCTGTCGATTAATTGCTCATGGCCACATAGTTAGTCTTTGAGCTGAGACAGCAGATTCAGCTTTCTAGCCCCCATCAAACTTTGTCATGCAGAAGGTGGCTGTTATGAATTATGAATCACAGCCAGAACCCCCAGCCCAGCAATAGTTATCTCAGAAATACAGCTTTACTGCGGGGTGTGGGGGGGGAGAGTCCACCACGAGGAAAGCAGCCCAGAATGAGATATAAGGTGTTAATTTATTTGTCTTCAAGCCATCATCTAGGGAGCAGGGAGATGTTTGGGGCGGGATGCTGTGACAGCGGGCAATATGCCGTCAAAACTACCCAATTCTTTCCTCTCACTACCGTTCATCGACATTCCATCCCGGAGACCCCTGGCAGCAGGGTGCTGAGGTGTCAATTAGTATTTGTGTTGCAGGCGATTTTCGATCGGAACAGGAAGGACGAACTTCCGAGTCTGCAGCTGGAGTGGATCGACGGGATCTGTGCTCCGCTGTACGAGGTATCCCAGCATGACATCCCCGTAAACACTCTCTCTCCTTACCTCTCAGTCACCCCAAAAAAGAGCATCTCACACATAAATAAGAGTGCCTCTTCCATAAAATCCAAGCTGCACAACCAGACTTTCTGGAGATGTTCGCAGCAGCGATTCGGATTTGGCTGAACTGTAATGATGCGATGAATGTAGCTGCAATCCACGGGAGGTGCAGGTCACATGTCCTACCCTCCAGATCAAGGAGGAGCAGGAGGTTCCTCAGCAGAGACCCTCGCTGATTGAGCAAACATAAAAGGCAAGAGGGGGAGTGGCAGAAAAGGAGGTATGGGATTGGACAGAGAGGAAGGAGGAGTTTCCCAGCAAGGCTTGAAAATTCAATGAATTCACAGAATTAAAGGTCAACAAAGCAGTCACATGACCATCATATTCCTCACTAATAATGACCTCTGTAAAAGAAACAAAAAGTATTCTGTCATGAATATTCTTGTCCCTTAAATTCATTTACCCTAAATTAGATTATTCCCTATTTATTAAACAAGTTTTTAACATTTATCATAGCAGGACAAGGGTAACAAATAAGAACTGTAGGTGGGAGTGTAACTATTAGGCGGACTTGGTAGGGTTAATCTGAGAAGCCCAGATTCTCCTCACACACAGCATACGGCCCCCGGGGGGCAGCATGGGCGCTGACAGTGAGACAGCAGAGATGTCTACCAGGGCTCCGCACTGCCAATTATAAAGCAGGAGGCTCTGAGGCGGCTGGGCCCTGCAGAGCGTGGGAGGAGAAAAAGATGTAGATCCGGCCCCCAGGGGCCACCACGCCGAATGTTAATGGGACGCTGCGCAACAGGCCTCTTCTGAAGCCCCTCGGGCAATTAGACCCCTTTCTCAACCTGTGGGGGGGGGGCAATAAGTGGGTCTATTAGAGCCGAGACTCCAGCTACTTACAGAGACGAGCTATCTATGCTGTCTGCAGATATTCAGACAGACTGTGTCACAAGCAACGCCTGAATGGCTAAGCAGAGAATCAGGAGAATTCCTGGTGAGTCACCCTGGTTGTGGGCTGCTGGTGGGAGATGGAAAATGTAATTAAATTTTAATTTAATTTAATTTAATATTAATGCTATAATTTACTCAGTGACCCCCTTCCCTTGACTAAATTTACCGCTGGCGCTCCTCCCCCCACTGTCCCCCAAAAAGGCTGGTCTGAGGTGTGAGATTCCCGACCCTGTTTGCAGGGTGCAGCCAGTCAGCCGTGTCCATGCTCCTGTCACTGGTGTCACTCCTGGTGTTTAAACGTGCACCACGCTTCTTTGCAGCATAAAGACGCATTTTTTAAGTGCCTCTTCCCCTCTAAAAGGTGAAAAGCCTGCATAGCAAAAGAGGCTGCCTGGAAACTTCTCTGCTCTGCAAGTATAAAAATTTGGCTTTTCACACTAAAGATGGCTAATTGGTTTCACACCCTAATGGGCATAAAAAACCTTTTCTCATATAAACAAGAGAGGTTTTTAAAACCATAAGTTTGAGATGCACAAGTATGACTCACAATCCTATTATGGACAGAGAAGGAAATAAAAAAGTTTTCCTTTTTAAAAGAGGCTCAGTACCTAAAAGAGGGACAGTGCCTCGTCTTTTGGTGTGTTCCATTTGAACTCAGAAGTCGGAATTTTAAAGTTACAAAATGGGAAATTTCCACTGGAAAGCCCCCGGAAGTTAGAGGAACCTCTACAACCCCGATCTCAGAATTCAAGATGAAAGCTGTAGTTACATACTATTTATTAGCATATATGTCTTATTTGTGTCTCATTAAATCGGTCATACACACAATTCTGTCCGAACACTACCTGTGAACATGTTGTTAAGGTGTTTGTATGCGCAAAATATCCTCGTGATGCCTTATCAACTGTAACGGGTGTATTGCTAACGATCGCTAAAAATGAACCTGGCTAGGTTCATTTATGGTATTGCTAAATGGTTTTCCGACTTCTTGTGCTGGAACACGGTTAACTTGGGTGTTACATCATCCGCAGCTCCGACCTCCAAAGAAAAGGGAACGCAGCATTTAGTCATGGTGTAATTACTACTGTCTTGCCAGCAGGGGGCAGCATGAGCAAACACTACGGTCACGTCCCCAAAGTGTCGCCTGCATTCCTGTGCTAAGTGCCACGTTGTCACTGTACTTACGAGGAGCCCCTGGGGTTTAAACTGGGTCTAAACTGTAGGCAGGGACCTATGGATTAGTGTTTTTACTTTCTGCATGTTGCCCCTGTGAGGCCTGCATCACACTATAAATAAACCAGCGGACATAAACACCTTTATTGCAACCTAAACTTTTATGTCATTTAACTCACTGGTGATGACTAGACAACTTTTTAACAAAAATACAGATATAGGGGGTGTAGGAAATGGATGGATGGATGGATGGATGGATGGATGGATGGATGGATGGATGGATGTGCCTCCAAATGGCTTCCTAGATACACTCAAACAGTCCCGGCTGCTCTGATTGCCCCTTGTCTCCATCCCACTCCAGACCCTGGTCAAGCTGAACTCCAAGGTCCAGCCAATGGTGGACATGATTCGGGAGAACAGGGCCAGGTGGGAGGAGCTACATCACTCACGGCAGCTCATCCAGGAGGGCAGCCCAGGGAGCAGCGACAGGCGCTCGGCCCAAGGCAGCGGCGACCCCCCCAGTGCAGGTTCCCCCCCCAGAAACCCCAGCTAGCTCTCACCCAGCCTTCCAGCCCCCCCGCCCCCCACCCCCCATCTACCACCATATTTTTGCCTCTTCGCTTTTTTACCTGGATCTACAGCCTCAAGAAACAAGCCACGCTGTGCATGCAGGGAGTTTGTAGCGCTCTGCTTCAAGCTTCGGCCCCACCCCCACTCCCCGCCTCCTGTGGGTGGGCCGAGACATGGGGCTTGAGGTGGAGTCAGGGATGCATAAAAAAAACGCTACTTCATGCATAGAGACAGCTGCGTGAGGGGTGGGCAGATGAAGCCCCTCCCTGCATTAATCATCTGGTTGGATCGCATGGTAAAGCCCTTCCACTCAGCTATGAGGACTTGGAGAGCGGGGGAGAGAGACAGCGACAGGCCAGCCCCTCCCTCTACTCTGCTCTCCTTCAGAGGAGAAATTGCTGGGATGGATGTATCAGCTTATTTCTTCCCCTTAAACTCTTTCTTAGACCATATGTCGCAGAAATATGGCGAGAACATTTTTATACTGTATGTATGTATTTTCTAAAGGATGCACTGTGCAAGTGCCATCTGCTGTCGATTGTTTGCTTGGCTTCGTGTCAACGAGACCTGTGCAGCCCTGAGATGACGGGGGCGGTACGGTCGGGCGCTGGGCGTGGCCTGCCTTGCGGCTCCCTGTGCCTTGTTTACTGGTCATTAAGAGGAATGCATGACATCCTCAGCATCAGAAACTTCCTTAGAAAAAAAGCGCCGAAAGACCCAGAAACCGTGTCGATGTGACATTTAGTTTTAAGCGTTAATTTTCGTTCATCAAAACTCTCTCACCGTCTTTGAGCATTAGTTTAACTTACCGGTTCGAACTATTTAAAAAGTGCCATATGGAGGCCACCTCTAGGGGGCGCCGGTCATTTACCTTAAACTAATTTTGCACCAATGAAATAAGCTAAACCGCTTGCAGCAATGGAAACGGCAACACACAGGAATGTATTTATCGAAACATGTCGATAATTAATTACACTTTAATTACACGTTTCCTGCACATCTCCTCCTGGCGGACATGCAGAGAGAAGCGGCAGAGCAGATGTTTAAGGGTGACATTGCTGTTCCCCCACAGCTAGTGATAACTCAGTTAGCACCTTATTATAAAGCTGATTTAATTTCCAGTAAAGCGGACCAGCACCAAGCTTGCTTACTGCGGTGTTAATCAAATGCAGGCTGCACATGCTGTGATGATCTTTAGAACAAGAAAAGTAAATTAAACTGCACACACAATACATATACACATCTTACTAGAAGTGGTATTAAATATCACACGCATAATTCTTAAATAACAGATCAGTCCAAATCACATCGTTGTCTTTAGTTAATGTTAAATTGTATATTACGACAATATCGTGGCAGCGGTAATTTCCCCCTTTTTGCGACATCTACGTCTTAACTGCATGGACCATGACATGAAATAGAAGCTAACCGCGGCAGGTACACCAGGCGTATTGTAAGCTGATAATCTTGGCTTGCCGACTGTTAACTCGTCTTTGTACGTGGTTATGTAATTTCATTTGTTATTCGAAACGTTTTATCCTTAAATGAGCTGCATGGGTTGTAGTAAAGCCTTTTGGGGTGAGTATCGAGAAAGCCGGGTCCGGTTATATTTGTACTTTTGATTTTTTTGAGTATGTGACTTCTCCCTTTGCTTTATAATAGGCAACTTCTGGGCAGCTTTCTTATTTATGTACTCTAGCCATGATCTAAGTATTATCAGCGATCAGCAAGCTGACACGAAGGGAACCTTAAACGCATGATATTCGGAAATTTGCGACGTTTTGTTAAGTTTGTCGAAATAAATCTCTGCTGCAAAAATGGTTTCGTTAAGCCTTCGCCCTGCATGTATATACTGACCCAGACGTTACAATATCCGTACAGATAGCCGTGACACGCACACCGCATTCGAGACGTGAACACTGAGGATTGATGGCTAGTGGGTGGAAATCTGTGCAGGCAGATAATAATCGATTATAGAGCTTTAGTCGAAAACATACCCTGAGTTTATAGGAACAATATACCACAGTACAACGTAAACAAGGAAAGACATTATATCCACTGCATGGTACAAATAATCTGGCATCTTGGAGGAAAGTTTACACCCCCCGCCCCCCAATCTTGGAGTTTGAATAAAATTAGCTAAAGACAGGGCACTATAGACGAATGATCATTTGAGTGTATTTTGGAGGAATAACGGGGTGTGTAGAAGGTTAATTGGGACTAGCAGCTGAGACAGACCATATAGTCCCTTCGTTGGGGGCCTGGCTCAGTGAAAGGTCTCCCTGGATTCAGGCTGTGGGTTCGAGCTGTAAAAAAAGAACAGCCAGAAGATCTGAGATAGCTTGCAGCTCAGTGCCTATGATTGGATGGTTACGGGTTCAAATGGTGTAGTGAGCAGAGTGATATCTCCATTGGGCCCCTTAACCCTGATTGCTGCATGGTCTCACTGACCTTGCTTTCTTAATTGTATTTATTTATGATGTGGTGCCCCTGCAACTGCAGGTGGTACGTTCCACAGCCTACAGCGGATAGCCGAAACCACAGATAATGGTGAACCATCGGCGGACTCCGTTTATAACCTGATTTTCGTAAACTTTACATCTTGTAATTGATAAATTACACACAGTACGGTATTATCAACATTACAGTAATAATAAAGTACATTGTACTTCATACAGTACAGTAATCTCCAATAAAAGGGATTCGGACGTTTTTCATTCTTAAGAGATGACAGCAATGAATAAATGTCGTATCAAGGGATGACAGAGAAATGAAAATCATGCTTTTTATACCCCTCAAAGGACTAAGGAACAATGAAAAAACATGTTACACAGCTTACATTTTTTTCAGACTGTGGTAAACCACAGACTGCTGTATTGAGTAAATGGTTGCAATGCCCTCAACGGACTGGTGCTGTAGACATGCACTCTGGGACGCCCCATTAAGGTCCAACAGCCGTCACCTGAACCCCTCAGTAGCATCTCCAAACTGGAAACACGAGCCCAATCCTCAGACCCGAACAACCACACGGGTGACAAAAGGCGACCCTTTCGTGTGGCTGATGACTGTAGCGTCAAAACGCCGGTGGGAAGCGGCCAGGGTCCTGGAAGGCAGGCAGAGGCGATATTCAGCTATTCAGATCTCTGCACAATGGTGAGAGCCAAGGACAGGCCGTTTGTCTCCAGATTTTCCATTTTAGAACTGCAGGGGGGGGGGGGAAAGCACAAAGCTTTCCTGAAAGTGACTGCCATTATTTAGGTTAGGCCGGAGACACCAGGCTGGAGGAAGGGCGGGCACCACCATTAAAGAGCAGTAAATGAAAAACATAAATTCAGACCTTGGGATGTTTCACCAAGAACAAAATTTGCCATTTTAGCAGAGACACCCGAAAAGATGAACAGGTATTCTGGACTGCACTGACAAGTCACCCCTTGACTGACCTAGTCCAAACAGACTCTTTATCATAGTAACAAACTGTAACACACCGTCTCACAGCATTTGCCCGCTGCCATCTCTGAACCCATCTTACCAGTGTAGAGAACAAGGACAGATGGGAAACGCAAAGCCAAGCTCTTTGATTAATTTATTGCATCAATGTCACTGATGATAAAAGTACTTCATTGCTAGTATGTGATGATCTGAAAGGAATAGACTTTTCTAGTGGTAAAGGGTAAAACCTGATACTTAGGGGTTATCTGGAGGGTGGACTGCACCCTACCCACCTCCCCCACTGGAGGGGATCTTACCCACTGCCCTCACATGGGCAGAACATGCTTACAGGACACGAGTGTGGGATGGAGAGGAGTGTTTGTCAGGTGGAACTCAGCTGATAACCCCTACTCCACACACACCAGCTTAACAGGTAATCACACAACAAATACATTACAACACATTTGGTTTTATTATTTCCTTCTAGCACCTTACAGTTTGTTTCACGAGTTATTGGCTTCGGTTTACGGTCTACAAACACGACAAAGATTTCAGCCAGAAGGTTAAACCATAGTGCATATTCGTTGGTCAATAAAGACAATGTTACATTTTAACACTGGGGGACAGAGGTCGTTTAGAAAACACTGGCGTTAAGGTAGAAATCCACGATTGAAATGTCAACCAGGCAAGTTCATCTGGATACATCTGAATGTGTTAGAAATGTTAACATTGAACTAAACTCAGCAACTTCCTAAAAAAAGTGTTCATCTTTAAAAACATTATCTTTTCCAGGACAGTTAGACAGTAACAGTCACATATTAATAATTTTGAGATATTTAAAATAAAAATTTCTGGCTTTTTGCATGTGCGGAGTAACACAAAAGGAAAAAAAAAGAAGAAAACCATGGCCCGTGTTTCTCGCTGAAGTCCTCTGAGGAGTCCGCGATCACGCACACATTCATGGGGCCCGGCACGTCTGGCAGCTTCAGAGTCTTTGGTACAAACACGCGCGTGCCAGCAGACGGGTGTGGAAGGCTTGAGTTCACATTCACGCTGAATTACAAAGGTACAGACAACTCACTGACTGGCAATAGGGCAAAAAAAGATACCATGGCAAACGTAACCCTATCCGTAATCAAGACCACATCCAGGCTCCTCTTCCATCTGCGACAGTATGAACTGAATTTATACAAATGACAGGCAATGAAATGCATATAAAAGTAAAAAAAAAAAAAAAAAAAAACCTGAAATGAGACCCAAAAAAGTATATAATTGTTTTCAGGGACATCCTGTGTATAATGGCTGGTCGCCCTAAAGAAGAAGCTACACATACAACAGGCTGAAGATGGTAATTAGAGAATGGAAAGGCATTCGTCAAAAGGGCGGACGGGGCCGTGAGCGGCATGTGGGGGCGGGGTCCCGGCCGAAAGGGGATCCTGCGAGCTCCTGAGTCTGGAACCTGGGCGACGTTAACGATGTACAGGCCGGGCTCAGTGACTACACAGCGGCAGGGTGTGGACAGCCAGACTCCAGACGCCCATACTACAGGGAGGGCGAGCGAGCGAGCGGCTTGACGAGAGAGGGAATCAGACCCCAATGTATTGAACTTAAAAAAAAAAAAAAAAAAAAACTTCATTTTAGACAACCTCAATGAACTGTATGGGCTGCAAGTCTGGGAGACCCTGGTGAGAGAGCGTGAGGTCAAATGTTCACGCAGTGACATGGAAAACGATGGTCACATGTGGACTGGAGCGGTTTCCGGAAATGGGTGGGTAAACGTGACTGGTGTGGTCCTGTGCTGCACCGAACATGCGTGAACATGTGAAACACGGTGTAGAGTAGGTGTTGGGGGGGAGGGGGCTAAAGAGTACAAAACACAGCCCAGAAAGCCACAGTGCCTTCACCACGTCTGAGGGGATTTCATCATCTGTCATTTATACCGTCATGGAATAATGTTGGTGGGGGGGGGGGAGGGGGGGGTGGACAGGAAGATGGGGGCGGGTGAGAGGGAGAAAATTACAAGAGATTTCGGTTGCCGAAGATGTTGTTGGGGTCCAGGTAGTCCTTCACAGACTTCAGCATCCCTATGCCCACACCCGAGATGGACTCTTTCATCCACTGCTTCCTGAGCTTTCCCACTAAGAGGGGGGGGGGGGGGGGGAGAGAAGGAAGAAAAAACCATGAAAAAGGGAGGAAAAAAAAAAGGGAACGGCTGAGTGTCCCGCGGGCGGCTGGGAGCCAATCAATCTTGCGAGTGTGAGTGAATAAACAGTAGGGTGATAAATGCTTTTATTCAGGGAGGAGAAATGTTTTGCATGGCGTGATTTATGGAGCCCAGCAGACTATCAAACTCATTAGGTCCCTCACAGTCCCCAGGGAGGGGCTGGCCGCCACGCGCAGTCTCCAGTCTAGCTCCTGGGGAGGGCAGGGTGGCAGTGAGCCACCCGACGTTCCCGCAGATGGCACCTGGTGGGCCCCCACTCAACCCCGCCTAGGGTAGCGTGTCCCTAACCCCCCAGTGGCCCCTGACGGCCCCATGGGTCCCAGCCTTGTACACCCTCTGCACTGCAGTTTCTCTGTCCCCCGCAGGTGGTGCCGCCATGTGGAGAGAGAAATGATAATGCTGGCAAATGAAGAGGATGCCCCATCCCGGCCCGGAGGCCAGCCTCGGCCCCAGACCCCGGGCTCTGGCCCTGCCTACTCTGAGGCCTGCCAATTGGCTCTGGGCAGCCGTGCCTCGGTACCTCGAGTGGCTCTGTGCCAACAATAGCCTGGGCCAACCTGCCCGGCCCGCAGGAGCCCCGAGAAGGCGGTACGGGAACAGCCACATCCCGCTGCCCCATCGCTTACGAGTCACTCGCAGGTGACGAGATGTGCGACGTCTTGGGCGGCCATTCGAGTGAAACGCTGGAACGCTCACAGGAGCCGACGGCAGTATCATCAACCTCGCCTTGACTGCGATGTCGGCATCATTCCTACCGCTCCTCAGAGAGCGGAAGCCTGTCTGCATGCGCCGACACTCCTGCCGTCGACAAGCATTTTAGAAATCACCGGCCTGTTTATTTTCCCTGCATTTTCCGACGTTAAAGATTAATATGGTCAAAGTTAGCGTCACGATAAATACGCGGATGGAAACAGCACACAGAGACCGTTCGTCTGTGAGATATTCAAGAAATCCAGACAAGGTTGTGTGTTTCCCGACTCGGTTCTGGGCCCTGGGAACGGCGAACCTGAACGGTGCCCTAAAATATCAGCAAAACAGGCTTTAAAGTGAAGGAGAGGAAGGGGTTCTGTGGTGTCACAGGGGCTGAGAGATGGCGGGAGAGGAAGTGGCTGCCCTCTGGAAGCTAACGAGCACGCAGGGGTCCGTAAAATCCGGCGCCGGGGAACCCAAAGGACCAAAAACACCCCCCCGAGGAGGGCGTGCCCCTCAGAGCTCGAGTCACAGCAGCCGGACATCTGTTTCAATGATGGCCAAGTGAGGGGCCCGCAGTGGGCACAGGGCTTCCTGACGAATAACGTGAACACCCCTCCCACTCAGCGTCGGCAAGATCTCATTGGATGGCTCAGCGTTGGGAGGGGGAGGCAGTCACAGCCCCCTGCCGTGACACCATATGCGGACACGCGATACAAGACTATGACATACAGCACCTAATTGAACTGACAGTGGCACTGATTAAGTACTGCAAAACTCCCCCCAAGTTTTTTTCTGGGGAGACTACATTAGTCAAGGGGCACTCAGACACCCCCAGGAGCATCACCAAAACTTTGCTGGTGTATCACTTTTACAGAGGAATGGGACAAAATAACACTAACGACAATAATTAACAGCAATAATACAATGAAATGAAATACAAAACAGTTGACCAACCAGATGTTAGCTCACATGTTTCACTGACGATTTCAATGCACCGTTTGAGCTGAAGCAGAAAGTGAGAGACTGAGACTTCCTCTGTGAGGAGGAAAAGGCCGGCTGGGGGGGGCTGGGGGGCTTTCTCTTCGAACCAGAAAGGCTAGCAGGAAATGTCGGCATCAGGAAGGGAAGGGCAGCTTTATTAACCTTTAGCTAAAGATGCAGTTCAGGAGTAAGGTTCTACACTCCATTTGTTAAGACCTGACCTTGAATGGGACTGAATAAATGTTTTTTGGAGTTGGGGGGGGGGGGAACACCATTACTGCAGCAAGACGGAAAATGAAAACAAGTCCCACTGGCTTTCAGAGGAACAGCGCGGCTGTCCAGATTCATCCGGGTTTGCTGAAAGAAAGCCATGAGAAAATAGTTTCCAACTTTTTAAGTTTCCTCGAGTTAAACTTTTTTTTCTTCCTCTAGAAGAGGCAGAAGATACTCAGCTGTGTGCATGTGATGCCAGACGGCCCCCGGCATAAGCCTAAAGTCTCATTTTGGACAGCAGAGCAGGGACGAGGGTCCCTGGAAGAACCAGAACCGGTACACTGGGACGTCCCGACGTGTATAGGGGAACACTGGGACACGGGGAAGGGAAGAACACAGTGTAATAGTATTGAGGCCTCTGACACTCTGGGACCCGGATCAGGACCAGCCCGAGTGGAAAAGGGGCCAGCCGGCCAGGAGGGAGGGAAAGAGGGAGGCAGAAGTGCACACCGCAAAGTTAGCTGTCCCACCATCCCCTCCGTCACTTCTGCCGCCGTCGAGGAAGGATAAAACAGAAGGTGTTGGGGCTGCATCATTACCTCTGTCACAGTGATAATTTACACATCCATCTTGTCATATTTCCTCCACTCTCCGCTATCGTAATAAATCTAGTGGAGCTTTGACCAGGCAGTCGAAACATCCACGGCGATGCACTCGCTACCTTCCTAACAGAACCAAAACCACCCCCAGCCCCCTACCTACCCACGCCCCCCCACCCCACCATAAAACTATTAAGAAAAGGAAAATTAATCAGCGCACACAACAACCTCTATGCCTCCGGGGCTGAATCTGTTGTTTTCTTCGATAAACAGACACACGAGATGCTAAAAAGCATAAAGATAATGAGTAGCGTGAAGTGGATTTAAACTTAAAAACAAACACAAACAAACCTCTACTTTTACAAGTTCTGCAGCAGCCGTGTTTCTGGGCTCTGGACAGGTAGCGGCACCTGATACACCCCAACAGGGGCCGAGACGAGCCGGTCTGCATGCAGGGACGCGCTTTGACAAATGTGGTCCAGAAGCATAAAAGGGAGTGGGGGGGGGAGGGTCCCATAGCCCCTTGTCAGTTTAACAGGACAAGAGCAGTATCAAAGTTAAAAGGGCAGAGCGCAGGGTTCACTCGGGGCACTGGCAGGCGTGATCGATGGACTCTTGGGGTGATTAATGCCCCGTAACCTTTCCGCTGGACCTTTAGAGCCGTAATAAACCATTAACTCTCCTTACAGACGGCTGCCCGGCCCTCCTGGCTTCGCGGCAGAGTGGAGTCTTCAGCCACTCTTTCACCGTGACAAACACTTTGGCTCCTTACAAATTCAAATGCAAGGAACAAAACCTGGGACACCGTATTCAGTTGTCCAGCCAAACAAGGACTCTTTGGGTCATTCTCCAATGGGACGGCTCTCCTTTTCACCCTTTTGTTTTTGGACTTTCATGACTTCTGGACCCAAATCTCTAAACCAAGGTAGATGTTCTCCTCAAAAAAAGCAAGAGCTAGAGAACTACCTCTGATGTAAATTCTACCATGTTAAATATTATAACACCCTTAAAACAAACTCTGGATACTTTTCAAAGACAGTTATACTTGTGCAGAGTTTATTTTAAAATCGGGCACAACTCTGTAAGCATTTTGGTACCAGCTCCCAGTATCTTGAGTGTGTTTATTCTGTGTGTGTGTGGAGGGGGGGGGTCATGCGGCAGCAGGACCTGGTGTAAACACAGGTTAAAAATAATTTATATTTCCTGCGGTGGCCCCCCACCTCGCCGTCCCAGACTACATCTGTTCTCCCCGATACACAAAACTCAGTGAGAGCGGCCCCATCCGTCACCGTGGCACTGTGGGCCCGACACGCAGGCCTGCCCGCACCCAGATAGCGCGGCCCGTCGTGATTAATCACAATTACGGCACCTCGCAGAGAGGAGCCACGTCAATACCCCCCGCCCCCCCGCTCATGCCATGGCGTCGGCGGGGCTGCTAGCGGGGTATGTGTGTGCACGCTATGGAGGGCGTCATGCGCACCCAGGGGTCAGAGAACACGGCCAGATCCTGATCCCCACCCCCCGCCACGAATTCATTAGTGCTCCTTTAATTCTTGCCCTCCCCGATAAAAACGCCGATTTAATATCCCGACTGGTGCGTCGAGCGGCGTCCCCTGACAGGCGAGATTAATCGCCTGCGGCGGTGTGTGGAAACCGTGAGCCGAATGGCGCTGCCGATAAGACAGCCTGCTCGTTTGGCCCCGGCAGCAAGGACTGCCGCGTCCCGCCTCCTCCTCGCGCCTCGATTTGGCGGCGGGGAGACAAAGAGCAGCCGCTGGCCTATTTGTCTTCCGTAGGAAAAGCGGGCTGGACGCGTGACAGAAGAGGCACGGGAGCACTCTAACTCTGGTGGACCCGCCGTCATCGTCCGGGGATGAGGGGGTCAAACCAACAGGCCACAAGGGCGCCATGGAGCGATCGGGGCAAATCGGCCCGTCCAGACAACAAAGGCGCTCCTTACTCCATAGGCCCTTGTTAATCATATGCCTCAAAACCTGATCCGGGCTCCGGCCCAAATCCCCGCGCTGGTACCCCACCGGGACCCCTCGTCGTGCAGTGCCATACCTCCGTGGTGGTGGGAGAGACTCCCTCCGTTGGCAAGGATCTCCTCTCTGGCTGCGTGCTGAGGACAGAGGAGACACTGCCGGTCAAACATGCCATCCGCAAAAAAGCAACATGGCACCTCCTGCAGGAGGTGCAAGTGACATCCATCACAAAGACAACGTACAACCAATATCCATGGCAGCGAGGTTACTCAAAGTGATACTGTATGTCCCCTTATGTTACTATTACACAAAGTGATCCAGCTTGTCAGTGTTACACATCACACCCCAGCTGTGGCAACGTGGCGGGGCGGGGGGGGGGGGCATGGGGGCAAGCTATATGATTTGGAGCCTCTCAGTCATATCAATATGCCTCTCAGAGATATACATTAAAACATGTTGTTGATCGCTGGCCTCCTGGTGGGGGGGGGGAGGGGGGGCGTGGGGTTCCTACCTCCACTTGCTCGTAAACATGCACAGGGTCGGCAAGGCCTCTGTAGTTAAAGGCAAAGTAGAAATAGACGCAAGCGCCGGCATCGTACGTCTGGGTCACCCTGTGGGGGGCACAAGGACACGGGCATCAGGACTCGGAAGCGAGCCGCTCCGTCAGGTCTTCGCTAACGAACACATGGTCTCATGGTCTGGAATTAGTGCGCCAAAGCGAACGTAAGGGTAGCAGAACAGAATGATGAACAGTGATACTTTATTCATGTCAGTTTTCACCACTATCTTGCTGTCCATGAGACACAGACAGAGCAAGACCGGGGGTCGCAGTGCAGGGCCAGCCAGTGTGCATAGACCCTCATGCAGTTGGGGATAGATTCAGTGGCATCAGGCTGCTGGCCCTGGGAGCTGAGAACTGGGAACCTTCCCCTCACTGGCACAGAGTTCTAACCCGCCCCCCCCGATGCTGAATGCTATGAATGTTACTGCATGTTGATAACAGGGGCATCAGATCTCTCTGACCCCGGAGTGCGACACAAACGCAGGGGTGGCCAGACGCCCTGCCTTCACGTTTAATAATGTGACATCACAGGGCCATTTGGGGGGGGGGGAGGTTCTCACCAGATTAACAGAGCTACCCTCTGAGGGCCCTGCCATTTAACATCCTCCCAAAAGTTCAAGACACGTCTCATTTAATTTATAAAGCGTTATGGCTTAACTTTCCATTTTTGTGTCATGCCCGTGACAGATCACATTTAAAAATGATAAACTTCACAAATTTATTACATCTAAAAAATGTATATCAGAGGAGTATTACCAGATTTACACAAGCTCTGTTAATCACACAGTGATTAAGAGATCTATAGTTACATTTCTTTGGAGGAAAGGAAGGGGGTTTTGTGCCGGAGGTGCCAGGAGGACAGGACACGGGCCTGTTCAGGATAAATCGCACCGCGGTGCTCTGCCCCGCGACCTTCACAGGGGTCAAACAGGCAGATCAATCTTGTCACGGCCCCGCCAGAGGGAAAGCGAATGGTTAAAAAAAAATGATCACTCTTATCTCTGCGCAGTAGCAGAGGGCGTGGAGTGCAAACCGCAGAGGGGCTCACGTCTAAGATACCATCTCAGCACACTGGGATGGTGAGGGTACTGCACCACTGGAGAAGAGAATCAGGACTCGGAGTATAAACACATGGCATCCAAGGAGCCCCCCCTCCAGGGAGTATGGAGGCAGCTCGCCCCCACTGGGCCCCCACTGGGCCCTCCCTGAGCGAGTACCAGCCCGCACTGGCCCGACCCACACACACCTGCACGTGGACATGGGGGGGAACTGCACCCCCCTCTCCTTGCACTCCCTCGTGATCCGCTCCTTGACGTTCCTGCAGAGATCCAGGACCCTAGGAATAGCGACGGGGAACCGTTAGTGTGCCACCTGCATGCAGTAAAAACAAGGGGGGCCAAGCCAAGGGACAGAAGCCGACCCCCCCTAGACACATGAGGACTGGGGATTTCCACTTCCTTCCTTGGCCGGATGTGGCGGCGGGGAGGGCGGCTGCTACACGACGCTCAGAGGACACGACCTTGGCAGAGGCAGGCTTGAGAAGCCGTGTTATGGTGGCGTGTTTGACACGGGGCTTAGTGTCAGAGGAAGCGGGGCGGCGCACGTGTGACCCAGAGCATATATGTGAGAGAGTGGGGCTCTGGATCAGCAGACTAAGTTTATATAACAGGTGCCCGCGATCCATCTCCGTCCTGCTCCTTCCTGCTAGCTGGGGTGGGTGGGTGGGGGGGGGGGGGGGGGACTCTCCCCAGTGCCAAGGCACAGATGGAGCCAGTGAATGGTGAAATCTAATTACGAAGGATGAAGCAATCCGCCTGCTTTCCAGCCAATCAGCAATCCCCCTCTGTTTCTGACAGTGGTTTACATCAGCTTGTAAATCCTGTTACTTTCCCAACAAACAGCCACCAACCACCACCCCCCCCCCCCAAAAAAAAAAAAACTTGGCATCTCGGGAATGTCATCAGAGCCCGTGTCCCAGCCAGACCCCTCTGCATCCACATCTGCTTTCCAGACTTTTCCCTCACGCCAGGATGTACCTCAGAGCTGCGTGCCTTTCTCAGCCCCAAGGTGCGGGGGCTGGAGGGGCACGGCTTCCTATAAGCGTGAGAACGGTAAGGGCCATTTTCAACTTCACACAGCTCCCCACGCTCCTTCTCTGCCAATCATACCCCTGGCCACAGAGCCCCAGCTCCGTAAGACTCCACTGGGCCCATAAGGGTCAAAGGTCATGCTGACAGCTGCCCGTAGCACCACTTGTTACCCAGGGATAGATGGCAAGTGGAAACGCTAAGTGATCTCGCCCAGAAACAGTTACATTACGGACGTTACCTGTCCCAAGGCACTGACGTCTCAAATGACTCTCCGATCACGTAGTAATCCATCCCCAAGTCCTGCGGGAGAAGGACGAACACCCAGGGAGTGAGTGACAAGCAGAGACAGTAAAGGATATCTGGGAGATGGGATGCAGTGGTCCACAAAGCGGGCTTTCAAAAGGACATGCCGTCTCCCCCCACAATGGTGCGTAGTTAACGTTCCGTCCCTTAACCGAAGCCAGGGAACAATCCCATTCCAGAGATTCCTCAACCTGAGCCTCCGTGGCAACGCATGTGAGCGGACAGAGCCGGTCCATCGGGCCGAAGCCACGGCGGGCCTTTGTGTGTCAATCACAGGGACCCACCCGGAGGTAAGCGATGACGAAGGTCAGCATGTAGCCTCTCTGCCCATTGTCTTCTCCAGCTGCCAGACCCCTGGAGGCACACAGCAGGGTTAATGTTTAACACGGTCCTTTCACTCGTTCCCCGCCCCCCTACCCCGCAGACGCCACTCATGCAAGGCCCAGGTCCATGGTGGGGCCTTCAGCCACGTCCGCTTGCCGATTGCCCGTCCATCTATCATAGCAGGCCCCTTTGAAAGGGGAGAGGACCGGGGGGGGGGGGAATGGAGGGTGTGGGCAGCGATCAAATTTTCATTTACCAACTAATCAGATCAGGAAAAACTCATTAGAGGAAGTCTTAATTGATTCGCCCCTTTTTGTCGGTCGGAATCAAGTATCATTCAGAAAACACAGTCGAATCAATCACCCTGAAAGGAGGACGATAAATGTGAGCAGATGTTCTTGGGGCAGCACGATAAACCGCCACGTTTCCGGGTTCTCCCAAACATGAGCCTTTCAGCAATGAAAAACTAGTCTGAACTCATCAAGCACACGTTACATAACTTACACCCTGTGTGCTCTAAAACATCCCCTGAAAACATTAATGTTCAGGAAAGCAGAACATACTGAGCCTTATAAACTATGCAACAGTCTCAAAAGAACATGAAAGAATCTTTATGTCTCAAATGTGTCAGATTTTGATTCCAAAGGGACAGGAATGACTGGGGAAATTTCCTCCATCTTTCAGGATAATAAGTTTGAACCGGACCCTTGGGAAGGTCACAGTGTGAAACACGCGCACACACACACCTGCAGATGTGCAAACAGGAGTTATCACACTCTCCACCCACAGCTCCTGCTCTCACTCTGTGTAAATGTCATTGGGTTTGATAGCAGATAAACTCACACAAGCCAACAACAGCACAGGAGCACTATCTCAGGCACGTTGGGACCTGGGTGTGCATTTTG
This sequence comes from Paramormyrops kingsleyae, assembly GCF_048594095.1. Classification (NCBI taxonomy): domain Eukaryota; kingdom Metazoa; phylum Chordata; class Actinopteri; order Osteoglossiformes; family Mormyridae; genus Paramormyrops; species Paramormyrops kingsleyae. The sequence goes on from NC_132812.1 coordinate 14,412,340, forward strand.
GGGGGGGGGGGGGCATCTCTCCTTGCCTGTGACAGATAACTTATTCTCAGTAGGGTACCCCCATCAATCAGCCTCACGATCAATCGAAGCGGGCAGGGCTCAGCCAGCCCCACATTACTCACACCCTTCCTGGAGCGAGGCGCCAAACGGCCGTCGACATGGGGACGGCCGCGGGTGATCCATCACACCGCCGTTTAGGGGTGGCCCTCCCGCTCGGACCCTGGAGGCTGTCACTCACTCGGCAAACGAGCCAATGAGACGGTCAATGGCCTCGCGGGAGGGGGGGAGGGGCCGTGGGGGTCAGTGGCACACCATGGCGTCACCGCGCACACGTTCTCGTGGGGGCCTGAACGGCTGTCTCTAACCCAACGGGGATCATTGGCGGGATTCTAGTGGCTAAGCCGTATTAATGCGCTAATGCGAGGCAGGGGCGCGAGGTGTGGACTCACCCGAACTTGGCCGCGATGTCGTACACCTGCTTCTCGTGCTGCAGGACCTTCTCACGGTCCCCCTCGAACAACAGGGTGGCCACACAGAGTCGGTGGGTGTCAAACCCTTTAAACTGGGGGGGGGGATGTGGAGCTCAGTCAGACAGGTAGGGTTGGTTGGGGCGAGAGGCACACCAGGGGCGGAGGCTGTACCTTGGTGATGTAAAACTTCTTGAGTCCGTCCAAGAAGGATGTGAATATCGAGGAGACCTGAGGCTTCAGGGCGTGTCCTGCAAATTGTGAGGTCAAAGGTCAGGATGCCAGGTGTGGAGAGGGCGCCATGCTACCAGCCTGAGGAGCTAATCGATATAGATTTTAACCCCGCATTTGAGCTCCTGCTCTCTCCTCCCACCCTGTCAGATTTATTTGCCCGTAAAACAATGGTGGGTGTGAATAAATGGCAGCATTTGAATAACTTCAGCGCTGCCGAGAGACTGCGGGGAACAAAACCAATAAATAACCCTGGCTCTGGGGGGGGGGGGGGGGGGTCTGGTTGATGCGGCGATATCCGTCTCCCTCTGCCGCGTGTTTTGATTTATTCCTAATCGGACAATAAAGTGCCGTCGAACGGCCGTGAGCGGTGAGCCGGACCGCATGCGAAAGTTATCAATCACGGTGGAAAAGTAACGAGCGACTCCATGGAGGCTCAACAGCCCATTTACGCTGCTCTGTCTATTAGGCACGCCACGGTCGCTGTGTCTCTTAATTATTTCCATTTTGATTCAGAATGCCTTCTTTTTCAATGGAAAAAAAACAACCCCCTCGACAGGCCTACCCTGAGTAGAAGATTAATCTGTACGAAAACACAGCTCCTTCGCAAACGGTGATACCAATCGGCCCTTTGACCCCACGGCACAGGTTTGGATAATGGCAGCCGGAACTGGCACGAAAAAACCAGGCCGATCCACCTGGTGTGGCTGGACCTTTGTGATGACCATACATATGGATACGGGGGTGGGAGATGGGGTGGGACAGGAAACCAGGCCCCGGATCAAAGGCGCGATCGCTGGACCGTAAAAGTCCAATTTAGGAGGAAGGGAAAAAAAAGTATCCTTAAGAGTCCTCCAATTACAGGCAGCTGGTCTCTCCTACGCGGAGGGGGCCGAGATGGGGTCACCATGCCCGCAGCCTTCACCTGACAAGGGTAGGCCATGATCAAAGCAGGTCACTTAGGAACATCACATGTGATGGAAGAGAAGGGGGCTGAAAGGCTCAGAAAGGAGACCAAAGTCTAAAAACACCCAATGCAGTAGGTGAAGAGGTAATATTGGTGTATTGGCCCCCCTGAAAGTATCATGCACACGTGTCCGAACATGTACACGCATGCACACATGCACTTACCAAACTGGAACTGGGCGTTGTCCATCAGACGAATGGATGCAGGAGCGCACCTCTGGAAGGATCAGAGTGAAGCTCACGTTATAAAGGTAACGGACGTCTCACACGTCGGTTTGCGTTTCGGAGGTTAGGACTCATATACAAACACAGCCAGGTGCCACTTGTGTCTTTGACTGTGTTCTTTAGGGCTCCTGACAGGCATCAGCTCATTTACATACCGTGATCTATGGCAGTGAGTGAAGCCGGAGCCGGTAAGGGGAACCGGCCCGCGGGTCAGTGACGGAACTGGAGCCCCGCCAAAGCAAAACAGGCAAATAATGATTTGACACATATTCAAAGGCTGAGGTGTTCCCCGGAGCCCCCCAGTATGTGATCACACGGGTGGTGCAAGAGGACAGCATGTGACAGCACCATAGCCACCCAGATGTGTGGAAGCTGTAGCTGAATTTACGACAGCAGCAGTAATGACTGCACATCCACAAATTCACAAAATGTATATACTAACTAAATATATATACTAAATATATAGAAACGCATTAGTGAGGGAAGGGACTGTTGTTGGAGGTGAAGGCCTGGCTTGCTATCTCCATTCTAGTTCATCCCAAAGGTGTTCGATGGCATTAAGGTCAGGGCTCTTTATGGACCTTGCTTTGTGCACTGGGGCACAGTCATGCTGGAACAGAAAAGGACCTTCCTCAAACTGTTCTCACAAAGCTGGAAGCATAGAATTGTCCAAAGCATCTTGGTATACTAAAGCATTAGGTGTTCCATTCGCTGGGACTAACTGGTCCAACCCATGAAAAACAACCCCATACTATTACCCCCCTCCAGCAAACTTTACAGTTGGCACAATGCAGTCAGGCAGGTAACGTTCTTCTGGCATCCATCAAACCTTGGCTCATCCATCAGACTGCCAGACAGAGACGTGTGATTCACCACCCCAAAGAACACAGTTACCACTGCTCCAGAGTCCAGTGGCGGTATGCTTTACACCACTCCTTCTAACGCTTGGCATTGCACTTGGTGATGAGGCTTGCATGCAGCTTCTCAGGCATGGAAGCTCAGTCCATGAAGCTCCCAGTGCAGAGTTCATGCTGGGGTTACTGCCAGAGGAAGTTTTGAACTCTGCAGTTGTTAACTCAGTGTTGGCGACTTTAGCAAACCATGCACCTCAGCACTTTGCGACCACGCCCTGTTACTTTACATGGTCTGACACTTCATGGCTGAGTGTTGTTGTTCCTAAATGCTTCCACTTTGCAATAATACCACTTCCAGTTGACTGTGCAATATCCAGCAGGGAAGAAATTTCACGAACTGACTTATTGCAAAGATGGCATCCTATGGCAGTACCATGCTTGGATTCACTGAGCTCTTCAAAACGATCCATTCTTTCATGTTTGTAAACCTGGCTGCATAGCTAGCTGCTTGATTTTATAGACCTGTAACAATTGGTCTGAATGAAACACCTGAATCCAATGATTAAGAGGTGTGTCCCAATACTTTTGTCCATACAGTGTATATTATAATAATTTGGTTGTAATGGCTCCCCCATCTGGCTGGTTTTAAAAGTGCAATGCCTCCTTGAAAGTAGTTCCTTACCTGCTTCGCCACCTCTCTCAAGCAAGCCACGCCCTGCTCAAAATTCGGAAAGACCACGGAGCCGTATTTCTGGTACTCTGGAAGGGGCCGGATCTTCAAAGTCACCTCAGTGACAACACCCAGGGTTCCTAAGGGAGACGGATATGTCAGAAATGCAGCAGGAGGAAGCCTCACTAACAAGCCCGCAAGAAGGATGTAGCCTGACTCCACAATGACCAGGAAGACTCTACCCTAAGCTCCATTAACCACAGTTTGCTAATGGGAACCACAGGACAAAACCGGCACTATTGTTTAATTAAGAAGTTACTATAAGCACAGACAAACAAGCACAGCTTTACAAACACCCCCCACAGGCTGCGGATCACCAGCGGCGGTGCAGCAGGCGGGCTCTGGGATCGGTGCAACGCGATCGGATCGGCCGGCTGCTGATCTATGGCATCCCATCTCTCCCCTGGGCTTCGCATTGCACAAGAGGGGTCAAGCGAGATTTACAGGCCCAGTACGCAGGGGGGGCGAAACGCATCCATATCAAAGGACACCGAGCACCAGGGACGAATTAAAACCCAAAGGTGTTCCCAGCGTGACCCCCAAAAGGCTCGCCAGGGACCCCAGCTTGGCGTTTTAAGTTGCACGTGTGTGCTCGGGGGCTGCGCCAGGTCCCCTGGTCGGAGGGATCGGGCCCGTAAAAATAAAATAAACTCCGAGAGCTGCCATCTTAGATTTCCATGATCAAGGAGACCCAGCAGGGGACCCCAGTGTGAGCCAATTACCGTAAACACCTTACAGCGGGTCACTGATACGCATTGGCGCGGGGATCGAGGAGAGCCATACAAAGGGAACGAAATAGTGGCTCTTTGTCTGAGCTCATTCAAGCCGAATTCAGAATATAATAGGTAATATATGCAAATTCCTGCCTCCGTATTACGGCCCCAGGGAGGGGAGAAGTCGCCCGTCTGCTAAATATTCATCAACATCATTAAGCGATGTCTCAATGGCTTAGTGTTTCCTCCGAGACGGAGGAAACCTTGGCCTGTCCCTTCGGTACAAATGAGGCGTGTCTGTGTCTGTGTGCGAAAAGCAAGGGGACACTACATCAACCCCCATAGCAGCGTATTCCAAAGCATGCCTTACTTAACCCTACATCATATCTAACCAGCCGACACCCCTGTAACACAGCGGCACACGCAGCCAGCCAGCCAGGGGGATGTAAACGACACCTTTGGTGACCGGCGTGTTAATAACCCGTCTCTGTGCCGACTGCTGCCCGTGTCAAGAGGCTCCGATAACGGCCTCAGTCAAACGGGGGGCCGTAAAATTATCCGGAAAAAACCGTCCCAGTAAGAAAGCAGCATTAACCTGGGCCGCCGCAGCCATTACCGACCCCATTAAACCTGCAGATGTCTCCGCTAACGGGCTCGCCAGAGACTCGCAGATTTACGGGACAGCGCAACATGAGAAATAAACCACGTTGTCAAAAAAAGAAGAAATAAAAACAGCTTCAAACACAAGCTGCCTACCACCAAACATCCCGCCTTCTAAGCCTGCCATTTAAAATAATTACCTAATTAGACATCAAATCCACAATTAAATCAAAATTACGAAAGACCCGGAGTAAAATCGTACAAATCTGCAGTTTGTAATTATACCACACAGGAATGGGTTGCAAAGATAGCATGTAAACATTTTCTGATCATTTAAATATTCTTTTGGGGTTCTCAGTGGTCCCACGAACTTTTCTAAAGGATAGAACATCACTAAAACATTACTAAACATTACTAACATTACTAGCTTTGTAGTTCTGAAGTTTGTTACTTAAGCGGAATTCTGTAGACCGAACAGAACCACTTAACACACAAGAGGAACTTTTGACTGAGAGTTCACACTGCTATCACTCTCTGCCTTTGGACCAGCATAGATGTTTGAGCACTTGCTAGGTAATCAAACAACTGCCTATTACAGACAAACTGCAGAAGGAGCAAACGTCATTAGAGACAGGCAGAGAAGCCCCCTGCCGTGACACTGCATACTGCACTCTAGTGGACTGCTAGGGAAACACATGACAGCGGGGCCCCGACTCTCTCTCTCTCTCTCACACAGACAGACAGACAGACAGACAGGCAGGCAGGCAGGCAGGCAGGCAGGCAGACAGACAGACAGACAGACACGCGCGCGCACGCACAAACGTCTCACTCCCCTTCAGGCTAAGTCCTTAGCTTGTTTTGGAAACAACCCTGAATTCCGGCATTCCACGAAGTTTTATTTTATTTTTTATTTTTTCCTTGAAGGATGGTGACATTATCCGCAAATGGAGAACCAGGATTAATCTTCTGCCCCCCCAGCGAGGCAGCCTTGCAGAAGCTGGCAGCCCACGGTGTCAGTCTATAGAAGCTTGACAGTAAAAGTGCAACATTCAGCACCCAGGCTGCAGTAGGGTGAGGGACCTCTGCTCACTGAACTGGGGAGAGGCTAACCCCCAATCCCCAACCCCGCAACGGACTGGGAGCACAGGGAAGAAACCTGCTCCCTTGGGCCACACGGGGGTAGCGGCAGACTGTCAGTAAGCCTCTAACAGAGTGATAATGAATGCCCCCCCCCCCCCCACCACCCCCCAAACTGAACACGTGCTTTGGAAGATTCCACCCCCCTGAAATGTGAGGGAGCCAACCATGGGCGCAAGGACAACCGCAGCTGCACCTCCGAGTCTCTGTAAACACAAGCTGCGCAACGTCTGGCCTGAACCAGTCAGGGTCCTGCAAGGACAACCATCTGCTCATGAAGGCAACGGCCTCAAACACTACATACACACAACTGCGCCTATAAAAACACACTTGACACACATGATTGTAATTAGCACTATTATGACATTCTCTGCACAATGACCTGGAACTTCTATATCATTACGTAGAAATGTTATTTTCTTTTATATGGACTGCTTTCTCCTTTAGGAGGTGAATTAAAATTATGCAGTGCCTAGTTTGCATTTCTAGAGCGTACTGACAACCACACACAATGGCGCCGGTGCAGGGTTTATCAAAGACTGGCTGTTTACGTCAACATTCCTGCAGGTGTATGCGAGAGCCCCACCAAACGCACCTTCCCTGGGGCAGACCGACAGACGACAGAGCTCCCATGTGGAGACGAGGCTCAGTGAGACGTTTACTAGGTGTCTCCAAAGAACCCAGCAGCGGAGAGAGACCTACCCTCAGAGCCCATGATGAAGTGGTGGATGTCCGGCCCGGTGGACATGCGGGGGACCTGGCAGCTCTTCTCCACCACTCCACGCGGGGTTACCATTTTTATGTGAACCACCTGTTCCAGAAAGTGAAGCGAAGAGGAGGCCCATCATTCACATTAATAGAGGAACTGGCGGTTAACCTAACACCAACTGCCACTTTGGACGACTTGCAATGGACAAGTAATTATTGTCATTTTTTACATGTCGAGCCTCCAGTCTGTTCTTCCAAGCAGGGAAAAGGGATCAGCGAGCTCACACATCGCTAATACCATCTAGGAGCGCCTGCCATTCTCTGGAACATCCATTTCCACCCACAAGATTTGGGTTATGGCAGAATGACACACATACCAGGTCCTCAATGTTGCCGTAGATGTTCTTCTTCATGCCGGAGGCTCTGGTGGCCACCCAGCCTCCCAGGGTGCTAAACTCCATGGAGTCAGGCTCATGGCCTGTGCAGAAGCCGCTCTCGTTCAGCTGGCCGGAGTCACAAGACATAAGAGCAACGTTCGACACTGGCAATCGGCAGCTGAGGGTGACCTCTTAGACTGGCCAGCTGGACAGAGGTGTGTGGGGGGGGTGCGTGGAGAGAGGGAGGGGGGCTGGCTGGCACATACCAGGAAATACACTTTCGTTTCCCCCCACAATATCCAAATCAGCCCCATCACAAACAAACAGGAAAAAGCATCTGAATGAATACTCCCCCCCCCCCCACAAAGTGGCAAACCCTTAACAGAAATAACACTGCATTTATGATGAGAACCATGCTACACCATCCCTGCCAACCCTAACTCTACTTCCTTAGCCAGACCAGATCCCCCGCCCCACCCCCACCACCCACACACACACACACACACACACACACACACACACACACACACACACACACACATCTGAGAACAGCCTGGAAGCACCGTAAAGCAGCTGCCTCCCAGCACCAGCACGGTGCCTACCAGTCTCTCCAGTTCCTGCCCGACAATCCCAGCTTCAACGTGGGCTGTTAAGTTCTTCTCGTCGATCCACAATATATGATTCTGGGGGGGGGACAAAGACACAGGTGCACACATAAGATAAAAAATTTTTTTTTTTAATTTTAAAAAAAGAAAGAAAATCACTGACTCGTCAAATCGTTCAATGCCACGGCGAACACCAAATAGCAGCCTCTGACCATCTCTGGGCCTAAAGTGGTTCTGCGCACATCTGGCCTGATTTCCAAATCGATTTTAAACCCCGTGTCCGTGTTACTGACAGCGAGTACATGTAGCTGTCCTCACTCCTGCACCCTCCCCCAACCTCACACACCCCCCCCTCGCTGAATTATGGCCCACAAACTCACCACGACGCAGATCACAGAGGTGCAGAAAACCAAGACGGTGTGTCAAATTTACACATGAAATGTAAGCGGGGACTGTGCCCGGCGCCGTTTGTGTTGAGTTTATCCAGGCTCTGGGAGGTGTCAGTGGAACTGGCCCGGTACTGCCCCCCTCCAACCCGATCTCAGCAGCTGAACTTCTTACGCAGTGTTTATAAGCGACCAGGGTGGCCGCTGTCTGCAGCCTGAGCCCTCACAGGCCCCCCATCCATCATCCTGCATGGCTAATAATCTGTCTACACCGAACAGTCTGAGACCCATGCAATTCCGCTGCATGGCCACAAGGGGGCCAACCCGCTACACACAAGTTTGAGCTTCGAATGGGGGAATTTACCTCCCGTACTACACCCTGTTTATGCATGTCTGAAGTGGCCAGGAACAAACTACAATGAATTTAAATTTGAGTGTGGTGGGAAGGTGCGTGCAAATGTATAAGTTAGGTAATATGCAGCTGGTGGTTAAGTTCAGGAGTTATAATTTACGCCAAGGCTCTAGTAATACTTACTATAACCACCCACACTACACCACTTCACATTACACAGGCTAAAATCATGACTTTAAACACATATTGTACACGTTTTTAAGGCAGCAACAGATAAACTGCATGATGAATGACATCATGTCTAAAAACAGATGCTCTGAAATTCAGGCCCTAGCCCAGGTGCCAGAAGGAGTGCCGTCCCTAGCCGGGTTTTGGGGTCTGGGCCTCCGCAACTCACTGTGCTTTATTTACAGGCCTTCCTGCTGTTTAAGCACTCACCATTTGTGAGGTATCCAACGAGACGATGGAGCGCATCTCATCTGGAGGGCATTCCAGGGCACTGGACACGCTGGTTCCTCCTGTGCGGGGGAAGGGTGGCACGTCACCGGCCGTCTGTCACTATGGGTGACCCCTCTATCACATGCTCTCTCCAACACCCTGGCATCGGCACTCGGTGCACGCGGTCCTGCTGCCACAGGGACACGCAGCTGGTGGCTGGCAGGAGTGTCTAAGATAAGCCAACACACGTTTCCCTCACCGCATCCAGGTGCTTAATGAGGCGTCTCCACGTCTGACCAAGTCTGACAGCCCCTTGTTACAGCACAGCGCCACCTGCAGGCCAGCATTGCAACCCTGAGAAGCAGCCACGCGTTGCTGAAAGAGACCCCCGCACTGGGAATCTAACTGGGAAGGATCCCTAGTTCCATGCTTCAAGGAGCTGGCTGGACTGGTTGGCTGCCACCCCACCACTGAGAAATGCTTCACTGATCATTTTTAATCATAATAAATCACATCACAGAACTTGTTTTTCAACATTCAGTTTCTTTATAAAACAGGGGTGAAAAAAATACCAGATTAATAGCCTGCACACATGTTGTGAGTGCCGACTTCTTAATTAAGTTTTCCGAGATGCTGACTTTGGATAATTAAATTTTGGCGGGTAGGAACACAATGCACAGATCAGTGGATGCGTCACACTGATTTATGGCAAAAACCTGCCATTTTACTTTAATCAGTTTTTACAATAAACTTACACAGTCTAATTTGCTAAGTTATAAAACTATAAACTTAGACCCAGAAAACTAAACTTTACATCACCTAGTCCCCAAAGAGCAAAAAATTTGTTTTTTTCCATTTATACTAATACAGGTTATTTATACAGAGTTAAAGACTAACTTGCAGGATCTACTGCAAAGCGACTGAATTACTGTTTGTTTCCCTGAATTCTCTGCCTCATTAACACTGGGATCATTTAAAGTAAATGCACAGTGGAGGGTAAGAAGGTCCAGTAATCAAAGTCTAAGCTCTCCATCCTAAGTCCTACTAATCACTTGTTTGCTTTGGGTGCGAAATACTCACCTCCATAGGGAATCAAACAAGCGTTATGTTGGCACGCCAGCTCCACGATTTTCACCACATCGTCGTGGCAGTCTGCAAGAGGCCACAGCATCGCTCATCAGAGGTGGCCTGTCCTACCTTGGGATGCCCCTAGAGGGCGGCAGAGCACTGGAGCCAAGGGTTTAGTTAGGGTGACGGGGTCAATGCAGGTGAGTGAGGCTGGCCAAAATCAGCAGTGCTACTGGGCTCGCATGCAAACACCGCTGAACATACCCACTAGTCTCAGCTTTGAAAGGAGGACTCTACTTTTCTTCATCAAGAAAAAATGCAATATGCTTTATGGTTAATTTATATATCCTGAAAAAAATATTTTTGATGCTGCATCATTACCAAGAGGCATTTGACTGCTTATACACCCTTGAGATCACTCCTAGAAGCATCCATCCTTCATCAACAGAACAACGGCCCTTTAAGCCAGCCAGGTGTCAGGGAAACAGAGGAGGAGGAGAAACCATATGCTGTTTGCTCGAGCAGCTGTGTCTGATAGGCTGAGGCGAGCATGCCTGTAACTCAGGTGCTGTAAAGTAAGCCCCGTGATTGGCTGCCTACCAAGAAAGTCTGCTTTGGAAGGCGGAGCCATACAGTCACTTATCTGCATGCTAAAGCAATGGAAGCCATAACTGCCATCAGACCAATCTTGGGAAAGTAATTCATGCTGCCATAACCAGCCGAAACCAGAGTATCTCATACTGAATATGGTGGTTTTATGACGCATCTGCTCATACAAATGCGAGCCACCGAGCCGATGGGAGGGTGGCCTCTCTGTACAGGTTAACCCTTTGGAAGCCTGGGCTCCAGAGCGAAGAGGGGCAATGCATTAGCAAACAGCATGGGGCAGCCAGCAAGCACGCTTCAGGGGACACTCACTTGGCCAAACAACCATATCAGGAAGACGTCCAAACCTCCCCTCACGAAGGGCAAAGATCTCATGCAAGCAGTGACCTGTATAAATTGAAGAAAAAGAATTTATACATAATGTATACACTTAAACTGGCAAAATTGAAGATGGCGTTACAGAAGGAATCCAACAGAGATGCACAATTAGGAGAAATTGTGGAAATTATGTGTGTCCCCCGCAGCAGCAAAGGAAACAAAAACGTCACTGAAACAGGTAAACAGAAAAAAAAAAGAAAAGAAATTAGAAGAGTCAAGAAGAAAAGCTTCAAAGGTAGTGACATCTTTCAGTCTCGTATGTGATTAAATAACATGAGAGAACAGGCAAACAGTGTGTTGTATATTACAAATAACCATTGGGTAGACGAGGAACACTGGATGATTTCACAATTATAAAAGATATGTTTACAATTTTTAATCAATCATACAGTACAGTATAATTAAAGTGTTAAAAAAAGACTGTCAATGACTTTCAGTGCAACAAATTTTTAAAAACTGAGAAGTGTTCATTTGTATTTGCATTTATTTGGTTGGCATTTAAAATTGAGACTTGTTTGATTTCTGAAAAGGCCTCGAAACTCGTGGCACTGGCCTTTGCCAGATCAGACTGGCGTCCGGTCACCCACTCCGTGTGCTCATGCCCTGGGTCGTGGGGCTCACCGTGGGCTCGGAAGACCCGGTCCTCGGCCTCCAGGGAGTGGGGGATCCCCATGGATTTCAGGTCCTGGAGAAAAGGCTCATTCAGGTTGGGTGGTGTGATCGCACTGCTGTTTAACGCCGCCTGGAAGAGCAGAGTAAGGTTCAGTCAACAAAGAGCTGGGCCAAGCAGCAGGAGAGGGTAGGTGAAGGGGAGACTTACTGTAGGCGGGCTTTTGTGCTGGAGGTTCGCGCCAAAGGTGCTTTCGAACCAGTCCTTCAAACTGGGAAAAATCAACCCACCTAACCTGTACCTGCAATTCAAAGTATTTAATATACAGATAAGCAAGTTCGAAAGTTTAGTTTCTCAGTTTAATAGTAATTTTCAATACTGCTTCGATTCATGTCAGTGCCATTCCTTCACATCTGCCATAACTTTACCATTCCTGCAAGGCAACACAGTCTAATAACATGGCCAGAGTCAGTCAGGCTGACTGATGTCAGAAGACCGGGAGAAGCACTGAATCACTCCTTCAAGGACAACAGGGTGAGAGGGAGTTAAAAAAAAAAAAAGAAGAAAAGAAAAGAAAACACACTGCTTTTGTGGTAGACCTGAGAATTCGAATACAGGGATATTTATTCTTAAGCTCTACAAACTGAGTGCCCCAGAAACTTTGCTTACAAACTACAACAGTAACACTCTTAAGAAATCTATTTTCCTGCATTTTTTTTTTTTTTTTTTTTTAAGATAAACAATCAGATCCTTTAGCTGCATTCTTGGTAAGAATTCTGTACATTTCTGAAAAACCCTATCACACCTGCCAGCTACCATGAACAACAGAGAGACAAACGCGATAGTGTCCAAGGGGGAAAAAAAAAAAACATCATTCAACGTCAATGTTGCGTTTATAGAACAGGCAGTACCATTCAACACATGGAAAAGATTAGGCAGGAGCCAACTTTCTGAATGTTATTGAGGGTATCAAGATATTAAATTGCTCATTAAACCACTTTGATAGGCTACAGTCCTTCAATATATTATACAAATCGCTGGCTGACGAACACAAACCATTTGTAATTCCAAGTTCTACAGAAGAATGCGTTGCAAAGGAAAACCTGCGTTTTTACAGAGGAGTCTTTAAGCAGCTTTGACCGTGCTGCACTCTAACAGCCACTAGATGGCAGTAGCGCAACACTAAGCTTAAAACCTACAAATAGCTGGGCTCTACAATCTGGAATGCACTTTGTAAATTGTACTATTATTATTACTAGTTTTATTTTTTTATTAATCATAATAATAATAATAATAATAAATGATAATAATAATAACAACAACACTAATAATAATCATATCATTATTAGTGGTGTTATTACTGTTATTATTAATCATTATAATAATAAGATCTTAATGTTCCATCTCTATATCTTAAAAACAAATCATTAAAAAAAAAAATCTAAGCAGGGCTGTAACTGCTTTTTGACACCAGACAGCCAATCGCCATAGTCTCCTTGCACAATTGGCGCTCCACCACTCCATAGAGCCTATCGGATCATGAGTATCAATGAACCCAATCTGAACATCGCATTAGCGAGGCCCGAAGCAGCCCCCTTACTGAAACGCAGCCAATATGCACTTAGGATAACAGCCTGGAATGTGTGCTGCTCCTAATAGGCACTGGGACGACAGCTTATAAAAGAACATTAAAGCTGGTTTAACCTGAAGGAGCATTTATCATCAGATCCAGTATTAATCATACACAATTTTTGGTGCAAGTTAAAAAAGGAACAACAAAAAAAAAGAAAACTTCAGTGGAATCTGCCTTAGGCTGGAAGCAAGAAAAGCGTAATAAAAAGGCAGGAAGGGAAGGGAGCGTGGCAGCCTACCGTACCTCCTGCCGGTAAATTCCGCTTGACCTTTCTTGTTGAACAGAAATCTGGAGTCGCTGTACCCCCAGCCATTCCATTTCATAACCTCCTGCCTAGAAAAACAGGGCAGAGAGGCAGCTGATCATAGCATGCAGAGGGAACCATGCCAGGCCCAAGGCAGCCTCACCTAAACAGGGTAAGGGGGAGCTGGTTTTCACCCCCAACCTACTGAGCCCTGCCTCACTTACTAGTTCATCACCTGCATTCTTGTACCTACAAGTTCCTTCGAAGACACTAGTGTATAATTGCTTTTGGGCCATTTTGCAGTAATTAAGAGCAGAGCCATGGGGGCCAAACTGTAAGGTAATAAAGGACTGACATCTGTGAAGCAGATTCGCTTCAAATGCAAAATGCAGGTCGGTGATGGGTTCAAGACGAGCAGAAAACTGCAAAAGACACCCTGCTGTGCAGTTCATTACATAATGTCACACTGGGAGAATACAGGGATATTGTAATACAGTGCTTTTAAAATCTCAATCTCAATGCATTCAAAGAAATGATGCATCCATACAAGAGGAGTAGTACTTGGATTTAAAACATTTAAACTAAACAGAAACAGAGCACATTAAAAGCATATTAATATTGTTTTTTCCCCACCACAAGCAGACATCCTCAGAGTATACAATGTTCCTGTCACAGCCCACCTGCCGTTTGATTCCTTACTTTAGCGACAACACAGTTATCATAAAGGGGAAGCTCTGCAGCCCCTCTGGTAGGAAGCTCAAGTGCTGTCTGGATAAACGTGGGAGTCTCAGGCCGAACATTTCAGCACAGAAGTGACAGGCCCCATTGCAAATGATGACCCTTCAGGAATGTACTTAAAAACATGTTTGGACCAATCTCCATTTAGGAAGAATAATTAAGGTTTTATTTAAACAGGTTTAAACCTACTGATCAGTGAGGGATGGAATTCAGTACACACACACACACACACACACACACACACACTTATGCAGTCTAAAGAAAGGTTTAAGGCTGTCTATCTATGTAATAAGTGCACTTTTGCACATAGCAAAAAAACACTTTAGCATTAGAACATATGCAGATTAAGAGCAACACAATAAAACCGAATTAAATTTCCTTCTGCTCTCCAAAAAGATACTGATATCTTGTTAGACGGCTAGACGAACGCCGCTTCTGTTCCCAAACCTCCTCAGGGGCACCTCAGCCATTCCATGTATTTATCAACTTCACCGCCAGCTCACGTAATTAACGAATTTAATTAGTTAAAAAAGTTGATGACATATTGATCAGCTATACGAGGTGTGCTGGTGGTTGAGTTAAAAAAAAATACATGGGTGCGTTGTATGGTTGCTACAAATACTGGGAAGATTTTAGCGGACGGTTTGAGATGGCTAAGCTAATACATTTTGACAGGCAGAAAAGCACAACACATTTAAACATCAATTTCTTTGGCAGTGTGACTTTTGTACAGTCCTGTGTGTGTGTGTGTGTGTGTGTGTGTGTGTGTGTGTGTGTGTGTGTGTGTGTGTGTGTGTGTGTGTGTATATATATATATATATATATATATATATATATATATATATATATATATATATATATATATATATATATATATATATATATATATATATATATATATATATATACACACACACAGTGGTACCTCAGTTCTCAAACTCATTAGAACTCAAATTAATTAAAAGTCGAACCAACCAGTTCGAAAAAAAAAAAGACCTGGAACTCGATCTGAATCTCATAAGTCGAACTGTGAACGCCGACCTAAGATAACTTGTACGCACAGGGAAATGAGTCACACAGCATGTGTCTCAGCGGAAACAAAGGATAACGCTTCAGTCTCAGCCTTGCATTCGCTGTGATAGCATCCTGCATGTTTACACTAGCTGAATACATATATTTAGACAGTAAAAATACATTTAGACAATGATAGACAATAACAGTAATTATTATTATATAATAAAATACATTTAAAATTGATTTCTTATTAATTATTTTAATATTAATAATAAACCATTAATACATTTAATTATAATAATATCGTCATTCCCAGCGGGGACGGAACTGAGACAAAGGTGCAGGCGTCAGAGTATCGGGGAATACGGGGTTTAATTACAGGTAAGGCAGGCAAAACGGGAACGGACAATACAATGACCGGACTGGGGATACAAACTGAAACGCGAACTAAATACATAGGACTAATGACAACAACCAGAAACAGCTGATCACACGGGGATTCCACACGGGGTTAACGAGGGGGCGTGGCACACAGAAGGAGCAGACGATCGGGGCATGACACATTGTTTTTTTAGTTTAAAAATTACTGTTTTGATAAATGTGCTTAGATGTGTTTAGTACAGTATATGCTTTTCTTGTTTTATCCGGTTCATTTTGTGTTTAAATGCTAGAAAAAAACATATGTAGGTGTAATTTTTTGGGGCCGGGAACCAATTAATTGGTTTTCCATTATTTCTTTTGGGGAAAATTCGATCAGAACTCAAACTTTTTAATCAATCCTTTATTAATCAATCCTTTATTGTCCCTCATGGGGAAATTCTTTTTACGCCTCCCTCAGGATTCGATCCAGAGTTCTGAACAGATTAAGTTCGAGTTTTGAGGTACCACACACACACACACACACACACACACACACACACACACACACACACACACACACACACACACACACACACACAGCTAAAAAAAATTAAAGGAACACTTTGGAAACACATCAGATCTCAATGGAGGAAAAAATCATATTGGATATCTATGCTGATATGGACTGGGTAATGTGTTAGGAATGAAAGGATGCCACATTGTTTGATGGAAATGAAAATTATCAACCTACAGAGGACTGAATTCAAAGACACCCCAAAAATCAAAGTGAAAAAATGATGCAGCAGGCAACTCAAAATCGTACTCAATAGTTTGTGTGGTCCCCACATGCTTGTATGCATACCTGACATTGTCAGGGCATTCTCCTAATGAGACAACAGATGGTGTCCTGGGGGATCTCCATCCAGATCTAGACCAGGGCATCACTGAGCTCCTGGACAATCTGAGGTGCAACCTGGCGGCATCAGATGGACCGAATGATAATGTCCCAGAGGTGTTCTGTTGGATTTAGGTCAGGCGAGCATGGGGGCCAGTCAATGATATCAATTCCTTCATCCTCCAAGAACTGCCTGCATACTCTCGCCACATGAAGCTGGGCATTGTCGTGCACCAGGACGAACCCAGGACCCACTGCACCAGTGTAGGGTCTGGCAATGGGTCCAAGGATTCCATCCTTATACCTAATGGCAGTCAAGGTGCCGCTGTCTAGCATGTAGAGGTCTGTGCGTCCCTCCATGGATATGCCTCCCCAGACCATCACTGACCCCCCCACCAAACCGGTCATGCTGAACAATGTTACAGGCAGCATAATATTCTCCGCAGCTTCTCCAGACCCTTTCATGTCTGTCACATGTGCTCAGGGTGAACCTGCTCCCATCTGTGAAAAGCACAGGGTGCTAGTGGTGGACCTGCCTATTCTGGTATTCTATGGCAAAAGCCAGTCGAGCTCCACAGTGCCGGGCAGTGAGCACAGGGCCCACTAGAGGATGTCGGGCTCTCAGGCCACCCTCATGAAGTCTGTTTCTGATTGTATGGTCAGAGACATTCACACCAGTGGCCTGCTGGAGGTCATTTTGTAGGGCTCTGGCAGTGCTCATCCTGTTCCTCCTTGCACAAAGGAACAGATACCGGTCCTGCTGATGGGTTAAGGACCTTCTATGGCCCTGTCCATCTCTCCTAGAGTAACTGCCTGTCTTATGGAATCTCCTCCATGCCCTTGAGACTATGCTGGGAGACACAGCAAAACTTCTGGCAATGACACAATAATATGCGCCATCCTGGAGGAGTCGGACTGCCTGTGCAACCTCTGTAGGGTCCAGGTATCGCCTCATGCTACCAGTAGTGACACTGACTGTAGCCAAATGCAAAACTAGTGAAAAAAGAGTCAGAAAAGATTAGGACGGAAAAATGTCAGTGGCCCCCACCTGTTAAACCATTCCTGTTTTGGGGGTCGTCTGATTGTTGCCCCTCTAGTGCACCTGTTGTTAATTTCATTAACAGCAAAGCAGGGTTCCGCCTGGAGTTTGATTTCAATTCTTCACTTTTCTTTGTATTTTTGTTTCTACTAATCAAATTCTTCACTTTTTTTCAGCATCCGTTTTTTTTAGTCACACTCTCGCCGCTTCTTAATAAATTAATCATTAAACTCACTGAATATACATCTCTTCTGACAATCACACTGTGATTGGTCAACTAACGGCATGGGCGAGTCACGAGTCTACTTGATAAGGTTGGGAGAATCGTGAATACTGTGTAAAAATTTGCGTGCTGAAGACATGATGTATAGTACGCATTTCGGAAATAATGTTCTAATTACTATATATATATATATATATATATATATAAGGTAAGCTAATACTTTCCTGGTGTTTCATAGTACCTTTGAGAGGGACATTCTAAAACAAAAAAAAATCTAAACCGAAATACAAGGAATATGGACTTTATTTTACATTAAGCGTTTTCCTTATAATGGCCGTCAATGGAGGGGAAAATGCTTAACGTAAAATAAAGTCCATATTCCTTGTATTTCGGTTTTGATTTTTTGTCAGGTGAAAGTCTTGGCATTTAAACGATGCCCAATTGGCACTAAGGGGCCTAAAGTGTGCCAAGAAAACATCCCCCACACCATTACACCACCAGCAGCAGCCTGCACAGTGGTAACAAGGCATGATGGATCCATGTTCTCATTCTGTTTACGCCAAATTCTGACTCTACCATTTGAATGTGAAAATCCCAGTAACTGAGCAGATTGTGAAATACTCAGACCAGCCCGTCTGGCACCAACAACCATGCCACGCTCAAAATTGCTTAAATCACCTTTCTTTCCCATTCTGACATTCAGTTTGGAGTTCAGGAGATTGTCTTGACCAGGACCACACCCCTAAATGCATTGAAGCAACTGCCATGTGACTGGTTGATTAGATAATTGCATTAATGAGAAATTGAACAGGTGTTCCTAATAATCCTTTAGGTGAGTGTATGTGTGTGTGTGTGTGTATATATATATATATATATATATATATATATATATATATATATATATATATATATATATATATATATATATATATATATATATATATATATATATATATATATATATATATATAGTGTTTTACATATACACATACATAGTCTATTTGATGTGTAAGTCAGCAGTGTCCTTCCATTAGCATTAACCCTGTATGGGTCAGGGCAGCCCCTACATGGTAATACACACTCAGCTAAATGAACACAGGGGGCCTGCAGTCCACCAAGATTTCTAAATGGACAGGTTTACACACACTGGCGGCTACATTTAGATTTACATGTTAATATATTCTTCACGCTCATTTTTCAGCCTTAACTGCAGGCGTTACACATTTCTGGAGCCTTCCGAATCAAAATCAATGGCTAGTAGCAGAGATAAACAGTTCCTTCCAAAACACAGTACTCTTGGTAATTCTGAGTTAAAAAAATTTAATCTTTAGTATCATTTTGACACAATTCTAAAATGACTGAAATATTCAGGCACTCAATATTAATGTACCACTGATAATACAGTGTAAGCAGCACAACTCAAAGTGGCTCAGGGAAAACAAAACATCAGTGCTAAGACACTGTCAATACATTATTTTGTAAGGAATGTCACTGAGATGAAGAGAAACAAAACCGATGCATCATACAAGCAAATTTGTTTTTAACAAGTTTGTGTGTGGTGTCCTTGTGTTTCCTGACAGCTAGCATGCCCATATTGACAAAGATGGGCGAAAGTGAACTGACTAGAAGCATATAACCGGTTCGGCTGCTAGATGACCTGCAGGCGGTTTGGAATTAACATTTACGCTGCTCGCGAATTTCAGACTGCTGACATTTGCCTAACGGTTTGAGGGAGTTTAATAAACCCATAAAAAAGTAACCCAGCGTGACACCAGCCCATGTATCCGCGTTCCAGTGCATATCCTCGCGCGAGTTTACCGGAACAGCTCTGATCCCAGATCAGTCAGTGCGGGATAAGGGGATTACATCAAAGCCGTTCCCTAACAGATTCTTTTGGTATCGAGCTTCATACTTTCAAACAAAATTCACAGGTCCAGCTTTTACAAACATTGACAAATGTAGGGCGTGAACCGTGTCCAGAGCACCCGTTTGCCCTCCTAAGTTCAGACTATCAGCGTTTGCTGGCAAAATCCCCAGAATAGCAAAGGAAAAAGTTTACTTGCCTATTAACACATTAACTAGTGAGGTTGTAGAGGAAAGGTCAGAAACAAACTTCAACTGACCTGAAAAAAAAAACCTATAGCAGTTTAAGCCATTTGGCAGGAGGCAATATAATTCTTGATTTTCTTCTCCCGAAGAAACCCAAGGAACAAAAAGATGTTGAAAAAAACACCCTTCTCTGTAACATTATACAGAGCGTGTGGATTTTAACGCACGGGGTCTACATAACAGCGGTATTATTGTGGGGAGAACACGACTCACCGACAGACTGTGGCCCAGGTCACGCGAGCGGGCGGGGCGTGTGCTCGGCTCGCGCGCCGCGGCACGAGCGCACGCAGGCCTGCTTCATAAAGCGCGTGACGACCGCATACTCGCAGTTTACGAGGGAGGAAATTAAAGTAATACTATAGCCCAGTCCGGCCCGGGATATTGGCACGGACCCGCTTTCCTAGATTTCATTTCACGCTTTGAGGAGGCGCCAAACCTGATCCCGAGTTTGCTTAGTTCGCTCCCATACGGCGGTGACACACCCAAAGCAAGTTGCGCTACAGGACGCTAGGTGTCGATTTCTGCTGTAGTAAACAAAAAATAAGAGTTTGTCGGTTTACCCTTAGGGCATCTCAGTATTCATTGCCCTTAGCACTGTGCCAAACCATTTAGTGTAACGCACAGTTAAGCGGTGATTTTATTCCAAAGTGTCCGCATTGTATAGATCGGTACACATTATATTTACATACATATAATGACTCTATGTCTCTCCCCCCCCCCCCCCCCACGAAGGACCCGAACAACTGTGCAAGATCAAGTCGCCTGCTTTATTAAATTAGTGAAACATCCCACTAAACGCTAATTGCACCTTTAGGCGAACAATTTTGCTTTGCTAGTTCGGATGAATGATTCTGGCAAGCCTCAGGACCTACAACGTGTGGACCTTTTATTTGCCTTTTGTAAGTTTATGGGATGTTGCTTGAAATGCTGTTGCCTTGCCAAAATGTTTATCATCAATGGCCCCGCATCACCCCGAAAAGGAAAGTGTGTTTCTTTTGCTGACATGGACCATCTTGGGGAACCCAATCTGACAACAACCGTAAACAACGGCTCCCCTGGGTAATGCTCCACTGGCCTCATTTTCAGGTCATAAGGCCAGATAAAGAACCCCCACACAAGGGACACGTAACATTACATGGCCTTTATATTGCAGTGGCTCCAGTGCTTCTCAATAGCTTTGTGAAGTCTGGTAAAATCCTTGGGCATTGTGACCACAGAGAATTACAAGCACACATCGTAAGGTAGTCTGGGACATATATACATTTACCCTACACAGCCTTAGGTGCAAAACCTTAAGTACCTGAGACCACAAAATTTCTCACGCAGGCAAAGGATAATTGTAAAACAACATCCTGCTCCAATTAAGAGACTGGCACTTTATTTCCAGGTTCTACCTTCAATGCAACTCTTTTGCAAGTAAATAATAATCCTCTGACCTTATCCAAAGCTGTACATTTAAAATAACCAGCAACTATTTTTCACAGTGCACACTTATGGCAGCACATCCGTTATGCAAGGGTGCATGTCCACGCTGGCATTAAACACCTCACATTAAACACCTGGCTCTGTGCAGCAGCCCAGGGTGCTGCATGTGGATGGTTGAGAAGACACTGACCATAAGAGTTTCTGGCATTCCAGTGCTGTGCTAAATGTTGCACATCACTGTCACACTGCACTACTGATTGCATCATAGATACCACATACTTTTGTCAAGTTCCCTGCCAAGCTATGCAGCAGTTTAAGATTCTACAGTCTCCTTTATTAAATGATATAAATAAAATATTACATCAAGTATTAACTGCTCTTTTGTGACATGTTACAGTTACACACACACACACACACACACACACACATATATATATATATATATATATATAATTTTTTATTAATTAACTTCCAATTCGACTGTAAACTTATTTCAAATCAGCCGTAGGATTCCTCTTATAACTGCTGCTGTAAGGCTGAAATTTACAGTCATGGGATTAATAAAGTTCATCCTACCTGATTTTTATATGGCACCACTCAGGGCAAGTTTATGCAAAGCTATTACGTATAAAAACCTTGATTATGACACGTTACAATTGGGATTCTGAAAATGACACAAAATGCGATTCGGGTTGTGCGTTTCAAAGCAGCAAGTCTCTGACTTGAGTGTCATAAGAGGACAACTCATCACGCTACTGGCAGCAGTAAACGCTCTGCACTTCCCACACGCTGAAGAGAGCGCCGCTGTGTACTTTTCTAACACCATGTGTCGCTGTGGCTCCGAACAAGCACGCGCTGTCGCCACCAAGGAAGGAAAGTCGCACCACAGCCGCTCCCACCAATCACAGGCGCGCTTTTAACGGAAAGTTTTCCCCGCATAAATTAAAACAAGATTACGGTTTAAAAATCGGCGTTTTTAACATAAAAGTGTATAACGTCTCCTAATCCCATTTAATTAACGGAAAGTAAGTAAAGCTAACATATACTTGACGCCAGTTTTTGTTCTGTATCGGATGTTGTACTGGATCGTCCGTGGCCAAGTACACATAATATACTAGGCCTATTAAATATATATTATAGATATATCTCAGATTAAGCATTAAAAAAAAACATTTGCTTGTGTGTGCGAGACAAAGTAAATGCTTTAATCCTGATGACAACAGGGTTGCAATAAAAAGTGTTCCAAACTAACTGAAACCAAACACTTTGTTTAAATGCGAGAAAATCATAATGGTCAATAGTATTTCTACGCCAACTAACTTTTCACAACTTTATCGAAAACAATGTTTGACTTTAAAGGCGCCAGCTTCGGGCAATTCAGGGCTTAGAGACCAGCACATTTTACACTTGGCTAAAAATAACTAAAACGAGTCATTGTTTTATTTTAAGGTTAAAAGGAAATATACGAACCACTATACATGACTATGGACTCCCTGAAAAAAAATATATTTCCGTGCAAGGCCGGTGCGCCCCTTTAAAAACTAGGCAATACAACCTATAATGACATGTTCTGTTACGTCTACACGGTCGACTAGCTACACTATTTAACTGCAGTTTGGTAGGTAACTAACCGCAACTTAACTAGATCAATCATCAGACAGACAAAATTCACTCAAACCGCACCTTTCGCCCGTCATATCTAGGGAAAGCCAGAGCTGCCGCACCCATGCAAGAAATGAATGGACATATTGTTTTAGCAGCAGCCCGATTTCGTGCTGTCGGGCTGACTTCTCCGTCGCGATAAAACCGTTCAGGCGTCAGACCATATTTTAAAAAGATTTATTGCTGAGTGACATTTACAGATCAGGAATGCGAGGTATGCTGATCAACTGTCAACATCCGCTAGCCTCGCTGCTACTTGACATAGAGGTGCCGTAGCATCGCACCATAAAGCGGCTAGCCGAAGCTCTCCATCGGCAAACCCACCTCCTTTTTGGCACCGTTTTCGCCCTCACGGGGTCCGACTCGGCCGCCTCGGCCTTGCATTCGCTAGCAGCGATCCGCGGATGCAAATGGCCGGCGATGAGCCGGAGTCTTCGGTCCGCAGCTTCCTGCCGCCCGGAACCGTGGCCACTAGACGCCATGCCGCTTCCGCGCCGCGCAGGGGGAAAGGCTGAGCTGTCAGAGGTCAGGCGGCCGACGGTAAGACGCTAGGCGTCAGGGAGACTACTCCCAGCATGCACTGCGCGCCGCGCACCTTAGCGCCTCCCCCCTCGCGCTTCTCCACTGAAGGTACGATGCGGGGGCGGTGGGGGCCGAACAGTTCAAAATCAGGACACACCGCGTAGCTATACCTCACACTTTCACTGAGCTTATCATGGGTTTGCTCGCGTACGTTCAATACGCCAATAAATTATAAATGATACCAAAATGTTGTGTTTTTAGGAACTTTCAATGTTGAACTAGTGGCCTACCAGCATGCAACCCATTTGCAATTTAAACTCGTTGCGAAGTTTCACTTATTTTGATGCACATGTATTTTTTGTTAAAGAACTCAAAGCCTGTTAGTATTATGGAAAAAATTAGATTGTATTATTTTGTATTTACGGAAACAGGCACGTAAATGCTTCTACAGGCAAATGTTATAGGTTATAGGAAAAAATTAATCAGCAAAATTAATCAGCAATGTTAATTTATTTGTGCAATCTGTTTGTGTTTAGTGTTTGGAATAGAAAACGTGTTTATTATTGAAAACAATTAGCATATAATATCCTTTAAACAGAAGTTAAAAGCTCTGTATATTTGTACCCAAATACAAAAACCAGGGGTGGATTAGTGCTTAGGATGTTCTAGTCCTCAGCAGACGTGAGAACTGGGCCTCACCCCACCTCGTCTCGGGAAAAATGGATCGGTTAGCTAAACTGCAAACACCCATGTGTCCATGCTGATGTCAGCTGAAGACCCCCCAGATAAATTAATCTGCTCTTGATCAACAGTAAAATATGATTACATTGAATTGCTTTGATTTTTGTCCGAAGTAGCAATTAATAACTTAAGATATTACAGAACTACATGTATACTTATAATACAGTATCACTATGGCTGAAATTATGTTTTTACTCAGTCTTGTGGGAAGAAAAAAGTCAACTCAACTTCATGCTGTTACTAGTGTTAATTGAAAGGTTTAGTTTAGTCAATTTTAAATGTCTTGAGCTGAAAAATGCAGTCCTGTCTTGAAAATTCTTGCACAAGTAAAACTAATAATAACCGTCTTTACATTACTAGGCTACTTATAATCTCATCCTTTTGCAGCAACAACTGATGTCTCACTTAATATAGACATAAGTTAACAGAGCAGTCTATATGCCAGAGTAGTATTGTTAAGATTGTGATATTAAAATAAACAGCCATTCTCCATAACTGCCCAAGAATATTAAACATTATTGTATGCTACCACAATTGAGCTTCTTCAGTCTAGTTTAACTTGCACTTAATTTATTCAAGCTACTTTATAATGTTTCATGTCATAGTTTGGCAGCAACAAGTAATATCTACTTTTGTATGGAAAGACATAAATATTTTGATCCATACAAGATTGTCAGCGTGTGCGGTGGGGCCAGGATGGGGTTAATCAGACATTATTCGAATAATGACAGGTGAACTTTGACTAGTAATTCTGCCTAAAATACCCATCCTTTGTTAACAGTGTCACAGGGGGCCTGGAGTTTGTCCCAGGAAACCACAAGGGAAGGAACACCAGGCACAGAATGTCAATGGAAGTAGGTACATTTCATTCAAAACATATCTAATGAAATAGTCATCCCCGTTAGGGCCAGCTGATGGTATGGTCCTACCTGTACTGTACCATGTGGCAATGAGATAAACCTGCACCACATGTTCAGTTCTCAAGTGAGTGAAGGCTCCCTGGATAATTAGACAATGGTTTAACCCTCTAATGCAGTACAACAAACCATCCAAAACACAAGTGAATGTTTTTTATTTGAATAAAACATGGCTCATACAAAATGCAAGTTAAAGTAAAATCCGTACAGGAGATCAGTATAAAATGAACATGTCTTTTCCCGAATAATGCCACCTGGCTACAGTCATGCGATTCCCATACTGCGAGAATATTGGGTGAATTTAACAAAATATTACGGCAAATAAGAAGTCTCACTGAATGCTTGGAATTGTGTGAGAGCTGGGCAAAGTTCTGCTTGAGGGAAACGTGACAGCGGTGCATTTTGACATCATCCCACCCACCGTCCAGCTGTGGGAAAGGTTTGGGTCCGTCCAGTCAGAGGATTAACTCCCAAAACAAAGTTCTGTAATGCACTGACTGCGAGCAGTTAAGAGTCTAAGTGTATTACAGAACTTTACTCGGAAAGCCGCAGTGCAAGCAGGAATTCCTCCACTGAGGCCTCTTTCACCATCACACCAGAGAGCAGCCTTTAAAACAAACCACAAGGGTGAATGCCTTCGGCACCTTCTGAGCACACCCACTAATGGCACACATCAACCAGGCCCGGATCTCTAAAGGCGAAACACAGGCCTGGTTTTAAACTACCTGTAGGAAATCTGTGACATTAACAACACAGCAGGTATGGCAAATTCCCAAACAGTGCCACTACCAAATTGTGTTTTTCTTGTTATTTTATTTATATATATATATATATATTTTTTTTTTTTTTACTATAAAATATGTGCAGTGTATACCGTTAACAGTGTAATGACGCTAGGGGCGTATATCAAAAAAATCTTGACCTTTAAAAGGGGCCTACAGTGAAATCCATATATTCAAAATAAGGACAGTAAAAATGTATATAACCAAAACATACAGTGGTACAACATAAAATTAAACCCAGTATCTCTGCTATTGTTAAATCTTCTCTACAGCGTTTGTAAGTGTATCAGTTGTTGGTGGTCGATACGTGGAAAATCTGCGAATCTAAATTTTTATAGTCAAGCGTGCATGATCATGACAAAACGCTCATTTATAATGTCCGTTTGAATCAAACTAGCATTTAAGAAGGTACCTGCAATCGTTATTTAACTTCTGATACTTCGACACAAAGCTAAGCACTCAACGATTTTATGTAGGTTAGATTTTAAATTTTAAAAACGGCAAGATTGGACTTTGTACATTGTCACGTGCATTGCCATACTTTAATAAGCATTAACATATATACAAATGTCACTTTTCTGTGATTATAACTTGCAGTTGTTACACTTATAAAAGTTCACTTATTTTCCCTTTGCATAAAATGTACAATCAATAAATGTAAATCAATGCACACAATTAAAGACAATACCACAAAGTATGCATGTGATAAATGACATGTTCCTAAGTGTTATTATTACAAGCATTTAACATATACTTCATTAGCTAGCTATAGCCAACATACCTGGTACAAGTAGGGGAGCAGTTAGCTATGAAGCCAGCTGCAGTCCAGCTCGAGATGAAAGCGATCATAAAATGGAAAAATATGGTCTGAAAACACTGCAGCGCTGATTGCCGAAATGCGCACTTTGTCACATCATTTTGCGGCCGTCGGCCTTGCTGTGTCCCGCCGCGAAGTGATCATGAGGTGCTTTTCCGCCACTGGAGCCTACCTTCGCATATTACTACTCCTCCGTGCAGAGCAGCCTGCAGCTGGAAGAATGTCGACGTGGAGCTGCCAACCGTGGACGCGCATTCGTGGACGCGCTCTGCGAGAAAGCGCTCTCGCCGCGAACTCGAGCAGCGGGCTGCGCCGTAGGTGGAGGCGGTGGCAGAGGTGGAGCGAGCTGCTTAACAGGTACGTGTCAGGACGCGCATTAATAGCCGATGTAAGTAGTGGGGCGCTTTCAAACGATGCCTGATTGCAGCGCAGTTCCAGCTGTCCACTAAAACTCAGATGACAGACTCTTATTCTGGATACTGATAAATGTTTCTTTTTGGCTTTTTGTCTGTGTTTCTAATTAATTAATTTGAATCAGCATAGGTCTGGCAGGGATAATATAGCATATAATGCTTAGCTTAAAAAAGTGTTGGGAATAGTACAAGTGGGGCAGACTGTAATTTATTTGCTTAGTGGACTTTAATCCGAGGTGACTTCGCTTAAAAATTAACCATTTTCATCGCCCGATTATGTATATTTTGGTCACAAATCCCAGGTCTAGGCCTAGTATAACCGGAACGATACACAAGAGCTGTCAGAATGATGTTCGATGTTTTTATTGAATATTCCTTCATCATAGTATGTCCAGTTTGTTTTCTGGTCATGGTGCGGACAGGCATTATCAAAATGCATAATGTGTTTCAATGAAACATTGAAAGGTCATTGAAGGCTGCTCAAAGAATTTATTATTATTTGTTGTCGTCACCCGGATATTCACATTAATAAACCATAGAAAAAGGGCGCCCTGCCTTGCGTCCGTAGCTTCCAGGATAGGCTCCGGAGCCCCGCGGGATGGATGGAGACCTCTCAACGTCGTTTAGCCTTGTGAATAGACACATAGAAATCACATATGCATAATTAAAGGACAAATATAAAATATAACGCACTATAGGCCTATATACCACTATACGATGACGGAATGATAGCCCTACAGTGGATGAAAATTACCTCATTCTTTTAAATGTTAATTTACTCTGTAATACTTTAAAATATTATTTTTAAGTTGTTGTAAACGTAATTCACTCAGGTTTTTGATGTCCTGTTTATAGTACAGTACTTACTAATGTGAGTGTACAGTACCGCGTTAGGATTGTTGTTGTTCCCATGCAAACCACTAAGGGTCGCTATCATGTGGAACTTGGTCTCCCAAGACGACTACCAGCCAATTGTGCATACGGTCGTGTAAACATATTTTAGGAATGGGCTTAAAATTCACGCCTAAGATGAAAATACCAGTACCCTGGGAAGATAGCTACATAATACCCATATCAAAAGCAAGGGTAGCAGTGCAGACCTTATCACAGAAGTGATATTGTCTACCCCATGCTGCCTCTCTCCAACTGGGATTGGGTGTGACACGTCTCAGGTGACCGTTGTCACGGTAGGTGAGGACCTCCAAGTCCCATGCGTTGTTTTGCCTCACGATGCCAGCACAAAGAGAGGTCCCTGCCTTGGATGCGGTAATGCCACATACCCACTTTTTTGAGACTTGTCAGCATGTTTCTCTTGACTTCACATTGTGGTCAGGCCATAATAATGCTGCACTCAACTCATATTTTATCTCCTTTGTCACATTCTAGGGAACGATGCTGAGTAACTAGATTTCATTTAAGTATAATACGGTATTCCACTGTGTGGCAAATATATTGATTTCAGCAAGTGTCTTTATCCATGTTTCAGCCTTGGTCTCCCAGAGAGACGATATCCTTGTGACATCATCAGCTGTTGTTTTCTTCTGATGGTTACTTGTTTCCTCCATCAAGCTTTCCTTCATGATGAATCACCTAAGTACTAGTCTCTGCAGCACCAGAGTGACAACAAACTCCCGAGGCTGAACCTCGGCTGACTAGAAGATCAGTTACCTCTCAGTGAGCATTAATTTGTTTAAATCATTAGACGTTTTTGTGATCATACAAATCACAGCAACTGTCCATACCATCGTCTGCTTGTCCAGGTAGGGCTTATCCAACGTCATGAAAAATCAACCACATACAAATTAAAATAATGTATCTTAAAAGTATGATTTAAAAAAATGATAACCCCTTTTGTAGGATATAATAGAATATGCTCATGTGGAACTAAGGCAAAGTTGTCGGTCGATCGCTGTTCTATGTTATTTTATTTACTTACTATATATATGACCTTACTCTTCTATACAGAGAGGAAATGTAGAATAATTTTTACATGTAATACATGTTGTGTATTTCTCCTTGTTGAACTGTAACCTGCTTTATAACCCAGGCTGCTGTAGGCTTTCATGTCACGACGTAAAGTCAGCCAACGTGAGGCTGGAGATTTAGCAGAGGGGGACGATCCCTCCGCAGTACACTGAACGCCCTTGACTGGCTGCGGCAGTTCGTGGGCAGGACATCTCGGCTGCTGGGATTTTCCGTATATTTTCACAAGACCAGAAGTAGTGCATTATTTCCAAGGCAGCACGCTTTTCCACCGGGCTGCTGTTGCGTGTGGTCTGCGATTCCGTTTCAGAGCGTCGTTTGGGAATATAAACCGATAGCCTACTTGGAATACGGACTGGGATTGTAACTCATCACAATGATGGAGATCGAGTTGCCAAAAATGCACCAGAGTCAACAGGTAAAGGGCGAGCTAGGTATATATTGTCACGGCATTTTATGCTACAGTAAACTCACGTTTCAATTTCATATTGACCATGTTTTTCTACATGGTTAATATAGAACTTAAAATACACAACGGTGCTGCGATCATTTTCGTCAGTCCATTATTATTTAACTACAGTGAATATATTTTATACTTATATGTAATGTTCTGTCTATACGTTTGGTGGAACCCGGGATATTGAAGCCAAATTGATGTAACTACCGTTTGTCGGCGGATTGTTACTATTAAAACTCTGTTATATTTAAAACATTATATGTTAAATCGGGTGTTAGTTTATTCTTGACCTTGTTAGTCTGAATAACTACTTACTAATAACATGCGAATCGTCTGTACAATCGGGTAGGCGTTCTGAACGCCACAATTTCCGATTCTGCGCCATTCATACATTCATAGAAAAATTTGCACCGTCATTGAACTTTGGTGGGTGTAAATCCACGTGTGAAAATCCTTTATGTACATAAAACGTTTAAAGACATGTGCGAAATTGTACTTATAACGACAATCGAAATGAGAAAGGGAAAACTTAAACAGGAACCTAAACTTTTTTCTTCATTGGTCTTTCCTCATATATCGGATACGTGCAGTTGTGTTGGCCTTCGCGAGCCTCCTTGCTACTGCGAGGTTCCCCCCATAGCATGTGATCCCTTGTAAAGATGGCATCAGCGGCTACCTTTGCGTTGCTCAGCTGATTGCACAATCGCGGGTCGCCTCAGTCAGGAATGCTCATGTTTGCCTTATTCTATACCCTGACGCAAGTGGTAATCCGCAGCGTAAAGACATTGGTCCTTGCTGAGTAAATAATTGTAGGGGCGTTTGTGAAACGGTTAAAGTGTGGAAACTGATTATGCAATCAGAGCCACATCTAAATGTATTATGATTGCATAATAGACGAAAAATGTATGTGCATATGTATATGTTTAAGGAGGTGTCTGTTAATCTTAAAATGATTACTATGGATATAATAGAAAAGTGAAGTACACGCTGTTTGCCAGCAAGCAGGGTCATTGAGCCTTTTTTGTGACCATTTTAATTATTTTAAATACAAAAATATGGCCTGTTAGACACGGTAGACTGGTTTCAGAGAGCGCACCCTTTCTTGCTTTTTCTAGCAGGTGAAAAGGTGAAAGTTTGCGTAGCTTGACATAAATAGTCAAACCAGAAGAGCTGGCTTGAATTGAAATGTCTCTACAAGACAGTCCGGACTCGGGGCCCCTTGGGGCCCGATGGGTTTGTCACGGGCCTGCTCTTGTACATTTCGTATTTAGTGTTTTGGTTAATTTGTGTATTTCTTTAGTGTTAGTGATTGTAATGTGACAGACTTCTGCCATATGATTTCAGTTTTGCGCATATCTGTGTGGTGTAGCATGTGCTTGGTGTGGCGTTGCGATTTCACTCACTGGATGATCTATCTATTATTCGTGCACTTTGGACATTCTCTTATGCTCTTGCAGTTCTCTCAGTTGCTGAGGTAAAGTTTAGGTTTCATCATGCAGAAAAAGGTTCCCTTTTGTGTGAACAAGAAGTCCACTGTTTCCACTTCACCCTGCATGTGAGGAGTCTGACCTGGAGAAGTCTTATTTTTCACGGGGCTGGTTCCTTGCTGCCGATCAGGAGCGCTAATTACTAGCCGCTGTGACGTTTCTGTTCCTGCTATAACAAAGCAGCTGGACATGGGCGACACATGTAGCGCCAGGAACATGTTTCCAAGCTGGGCACTCTGCTGACATATCATTTGGAGATATCAAAAACACTACGTGAATATTCATATTTGTTTAATATGAAATTAATAACCAGGTTTGAGAGACACGTGAAAGTTAACGTTAAAAAAAACAATAGTTTAGTTTTGGATGCTGCTATTTATTAAATAATGGGAGGAGATTTTTTTTTAAGTTTTTTTTTTCCTACAAGTGACTGGAAGTCATGTAAAATCAAGGAAGTTTATATTAGCCGATGGCCTGTTACATCATCTCTGCTGTAATAATTTCTTAAATAGTGCAAGATAGGGGGGCTTTGGGGGGGTTCAGTGTGCTGTACGAACGCTGATATATTTTGAGAATTTCCTGCCAGTAAAAGCACAATTTGACTTTCAAGATTATGAAAGAGGAAATGTAATGGAAGCATTTGAGACTATTCAAATATTAAATTTAATAACAATTATATGCATCTTATATGACTATGTTACAAGGCTCCTTAAGGCATATTTCAATCTAAATGGCACTTTTACAGATTTTATTTTTTTTGTAGTATTGTATGTCTCTAAGTTATTTTTAGTCGATTGTAGCCTGAAAACTAAAATAAGTATAATTATCTGAAATGTAACAGCAAAAAAAGAGGTTTAATAGTACTATGAAGACATTTTTTTGTACATGCAAAGGAATATATTTTTTTCACAGAACTTAGTGTGCTGCCATGTTTGTGTTTGTGAGGAGACTACCTCTGTAATGTCAGGACTTTCCCTTCCAGCGCTCAACATAAAAATAATGTGCTCTTTGTAGTTTAGTGTGGTAACCTGGTTGTTTTCGTTTATTGCAGAAATATTCCCACATGCACCATTGTAGAAAAAAATGGACTTCATGACTAAATAACTTTTTAGAGAATACAGTAAACAAGACTATTTAAAAGTAGAAATTTACTTAAAACCACATCTCGATATTTTCAAGTAACTGACAAGGTAGAAGTTTGGAATTAACTGTATAATCTTGTCAGTTAATAATATTGGTTTAAATAATTCACACAATACTTTGACAATACAAAGTATGAAAAGCAATGTTTAAATAGAAATCTGTTTACCCACCAACAACAGAATTTAGTTTCTTTTAGGTTTTTTTTCCATTTTTCTTAAGTGAAAATTTGTTTGTTTCAGATGTGCTTTGGTCTTGTGAGTTTCTGACAGCCCTCGGCAGGTTGCTACAGTTCTCATCCACACTCCTCTTTACATTTTCAGAGCATTTAATTTATGGGAAGCTGAGGATCAGAAACTGGAAAAGGGAAGAAGGGGCAGTCTCCCTTTAACCTTATACACAAATGAGACACACATATTCAGTACCAGTCAAATGTTTGGACACACCAAGCTGCCTATAAAGGAGACTGATACAGTGTCACATCATATGACCTGGCCACCTGATCTTAACACATTAGAAATAGTTTTGGAGGAGTTTGGCCAGAGACTGAAGGGAAATACAGTCAAAGAGTGCTTAGCATTTATGGGGAACCTCCTTTGGGACAGCTGGAGAAGCATTTCAGGAGACCATGTCATGATTCTGGCGTAGAGGAGACAGTAGGGTCAACCAGTCCCTGGTGCAATTGGGGTTAAGGGCCTTGCTCAAGGGCCCATGGGATTTGAACTGCCAACCTTCTGAATCCTTTATTTTTTTGGTCACTGCATAATTCCTTGTCTGTATATAT
Organism: Paramormyrops kingsleyae; assembly: GCF_048594095.1. Taxonomy (NCBI): domain Eukaryota; kingdom Metazoa; phylum Chordata; class Actinopteri; order Osteoglossiformes; family Mormyridae; genus Paramormyrops; species Paramormyrops kingsleyae. Next base: position 14,445,176 of record NC_132812.1, read on the forward strand.
ATTACATACAGTATATGCATACAGTATGTATAACACTCTGCGAAAGTCATAGGCAAAGGAAATATTTAAAGGTATTTACTGGGTATTAAGTATATGTTTCCTCAGAACAAAAAACACAATTTAGCATTGGAACATATGTCGATTAAGAATACGAGGGGCGTTCAATAATTTATCTACCTGAGTATGAAAGAAAGGATCAAGCATGTTGAAACAAGTCTGGGCATGTTGTGATATGTCTTAAGGTTACTCATGCACAGCTGTGGCTCAGTGGCAGTCTAACCCCTGTTTTACACTGGATGCGTGTCCGCTGCGGTGCGACTGCGCTGCATTCCCATTCTGTCCGAGGTTGTCCGCCAATTCGCACTGGACGCGTTTGTGTTCCGTATCTGATCCGGCGCCCCAATGGTTTGCGAGATCACATGATCACGGGAGAATAACATTTAACATAACATTTATCTATGTTTCTGTGGATAAAATAATGTGTCACTCCCATGTAGGTTACTGAACACTTTATTAGGAGTTTACAAGTACTTCACAGTACAGGTTACTTTCATTAAAAATCAAGTATTTACATAGTTAATTCTACTATTGTCCTTGTAAAAAGGATGTCTGGGGTCGTACACAATTCTGTGTTTCTCCACCTCTAAAATGAACTTTTTCGTCATCCATGTTGTGAAGGGGAGTTGGCGCATGCGCTCTGTGTTACGTTCTTGATCCGTATCCGTCAAAAATAGACTTGATATGCATCTCGACGGACTGCCGGACGTGTAACGGAACAGAGACGTAGCGGAGACGCAACGCAGCGGATCTGGTGTAAACTATTACCTGCGGCTGCCGCGTCGGAAACGCACCCAGTGTAAAACAGGGGTAACACTCCAAGAGACCGGATGTCCAGAGAGTCCTCATACAAATCAAGTAAGAAAATGCTAGATTTGGAGCAATGATCAGTGATAAAGTTTCTCACAAAAGAAGGGGAAAAGCCAAAGGAGATCCATGAACGCATGACTGCAGTTTATGGTGAGTCTGCCCCTTCATCCTACAAAGTAAAATTTTGGAGCAAGCAGTTTCAATGGGGTAGAGAGTTCATTGAAGATGACCCTCACACTGGACGGCCAGTGGAAGCAACTTCCACAGAAATGTGCATGAAAGTTGAAGATTTAATTTTGTTAGGCAGACGACTTCAAGTTTCCTGAGTAGCTGACAAAATGGGCATCTCAGCAGGTACAGTTTGGAAAATAATTCATGAAAAGTTGGGCATGTCAAAGGTCAGTGCAAGATGGGCTCCAAGAATGCTGACGCCATGTCTGAAGGCCACAAGCCTCCAGTGCTGTCTGGAGAACTTGGAGATGTCCCGTGAAGACCAAGTGAATTGTTTTCATCGTTTGGAGACTGGAGATGAGACTTGAGTCTATCACAGAGTCCAAAATTGAGTCAATGCAGTGGAAGCACAAGTCATCCCCACCACAAAAAAGTTCAAGGCAGAAACATCTGCAGGCAAAGTCATGGCAACTGTTTTCTGGGATATTGAAGGACTTTTGCTTCTGGAGTTCATGCCACATAAGACAACCATAACTGGGGAGAGTTATGGCAACACAATGAATGCTTTTTTGGAGTCAAGGCAAAAAGACGAGGAAAACTCACGGCAGGCGTGCTGCTTCTTCACGACAATGCGCCAGTTCACATGCCACGTCAATCACAGGCTGCCATCAAAAAATGTGGGTCCAATAGCTGAACAATTCACCCTACAGTCCTAACCTGGCTCCCTCAGAATATTTCCTATTCCTAGTTTTGAAGAAATCTCTCCGTGGACAATGGTTTTCAAGCAATGAAGCGTCAAGGGAGCTGTGACGTCGTGGTTTGAAGGTCAAACAGAAGATTATTTTTCAAAGGGGTTAAGGTCATTGCAGGAAAAGTGGATGAAGTGTATGAAGTTATCAGTGGACTATATTGAAAAATAAAACAAAATTTTTTTTGGAAACTTTCTTTCATACTCAGGTATATAAACCTCCAAAACGTTACTGATATCTAGCTGGATGGCTAGATGAACGCCGCTTCAGTTCCCAAACCTCCTCAGGGATACCTCAGCTATGTATTTGTTAAATTTCATCACCAGCTCACTTTAATGAATACATTTAAATTAGTTTGAAAAGTCAATGACATATTGATTAGCTGTACGAGGTGTGCTAGTGGTCTAGTCCTGGGGCAGGCAGCCCTGATCCTGCAGTGTCAGTATCCAGCAGGTTTTCTATCCCACCTGATGAATTACTATCTGCCTGAGATCATGTGTGGTTCATCTGAGACCCGGTAGGATGGAAAACCTGCTGGGTACCGGCATTCCAGGATCAGGGTTGCCTACTCCTGGTCTAGTCAAAAAAACACATGGGTGTAAATCCTGGGGTGGCTTTAGGAGAGGTTTTGGAATAGCTAAGCTGACACATTTTGACATACACAATATCATAGAATTTTACCAGCATGAAGATCATTTAAACATCATTTTCATTGACTGCAGAATGCCGTTTCAGATGGAATGTGATTTGTCTCTTGGTGATTGTCACCAAACGGTGAAAGATCATGGAGCAAAAAATGCTGCTTTCTTAGGACATCATGTGTATCGTTTGGTGACTAACAAAACTGGCTTTTTAGATGCTTTTATCTGATGGCAGTTACACCTTATTCAATCTAAAAATTTATATCTACACAAATTTATTAGTTTTAAAAAAATGATCTGTGTGACTGGCTGGCATGGTGGCTCAGTGCACAGTGCTGCTGCTCCACATCTCCAGGGCTGTCGGTTTAAATCCTACCTCCACTGGGGCAGGTGTGTGCAGTTTCGATGTTTTTCCCTTGTTGTACCAGTTTCCTCCTCCTTTGTACTGGAACAGATAAGTAGGTGAAGGATGGATGAATCTGTGACCCATGGCCCAGTCCAACTGGCATTATCAACAACAAACATCTGAAGTACCGTGAGCCAGGTGATATCCCTGTAAAACTTGTTTTACTATATAACAGCATCGCTTCTAACATGCTTGGCGTTTTACGTACATATTCAGTATATAAGATTCCTCATTAATATAAATGAAAGGAACAGTAGCTTTGTTGTTCTTCTGTAAGCAGACATCACAAGCCTGCAGCGTGTACATTCCTGACACTTAGCTTCCAGATACTTCTCTTTGGTAGTGGCCGCTTCCGTTTTGTGCTGTCCCCCCCCCCCCCCGCCCGCCCCCGCTTCCCTAGTTCACCCAGTCTCCTCTGTCTCACCCAGCCAAGTTACCTAATGCCTCAGCTAGAGGAAGTGTAAGATGTCTTAGATGTAATAATGCGGCATTCTCTTCATAAACAAAGGTCACGCGGTGAGCGCTTTTCCTTGTGACACAGTCACTGGATTTTTTTTTTCTTCCTGTGCAATCTCTCCGGACTGTTATGAAACGCTCAGCCTACGCATACATCTGTGAAGGCCGAGGCACACACAAGGGTGTTAAGGCACTGCAGGCAGATAAAGCCGGCATCCGGGTGGCAGCTGTGCGCAGGCGCGGGGGCCCGCCCTCTGCCAAGGGCCCGCATGTACACCAGGAACCGTGCTATGGGAACCTGCTGCAGACTGCATTATCTGCACTGCATTATCTGCTCCTCACACGCTCAAAGCGCGCGGCGAGATTACTGCACACGGTGTCCTTTGCCTGCTCTTGACACAACACAGTGCCCTTTAAGAGCTCCTTCACCGTTTGCTTGTGCTTATTCAGTTCTGCAGCTGCAACGCTTTTTAAGCTAACTTCATTTATTTTGTAAATTAAATTTAATGTCCTATTTTGCTACTCCAAACTGTGAATGAATTGTTACTGGAAATATTATCGCTACAAATTATTATTCTCTTCTGAATTTCAATTTACGTGTTATTTTATTGTTTTACATATAAATAAAATATATTTTGTTCTACACTTCAGTTTAATAATTTGGTGTGTAACATACTTTTTTTCCAAGAAATCTACATAAATATATATATGTGTGTGTGTGTGTGTGTGTGTGTGTGTGTGTGTGTGTGTGTGTGTGTGTGTTTTTAAGCAATTTGATTGGCATCATTTAAGTATAAATTTTTGTGCATCGAGGGGTTTCATACTGGGTCTAAAGGTCTTTAAATCGTCCCCACTGGTGTTTTACTAGTTTGATTCGTCTCTGCTTTCGTGGTGGTTGCTTGTTAGTGGAGTTGCTGCCAGCACCTGTGATGTCACCGATGCCATGGTGGAGATACGGGTAGCTGAGCGATGGGCAGAAACCCCGCCACGGGTGTTCCCGGGGGGCCCCGGGTGTCCCACAACCTCTGAGTCAGCCTTGGGGTTTAATAAGACGGCTTTCAGTGAGGGTTTTGCTAGCGCACAATGATGGGCTCGATGGAGCAGGGCCCCGCCTGCCCTGTCACCTGAGCAGCCCTCTCTCTTGGGCCGACTTCCTCACGCCAGTCCCATGCACTTCTCCGATTGGAGTGAAATTTAAGCCTCGTGAATAATTACCACCTACCTCTGGGAGGCTTGGCACTCTCAGAAGGCAGGACAACCTCCAGCGTGCTGGCAGCCCTCGTCCCACACCGGGCCTCTCCGCTGGAGGAGGAAGGAAGCCCTTGAAGCTTTTTGCGAAATGCCCGCCGTGTAAGTACCATCTAGATCCCGGCTGTGGCACGGCAGCACACATTAACAGGGACATGTGTGGGTTTCGCGTGACACCAGAGCGGTCTTTCCGGATACCTCCGCGGGTGGAGACGTGCTTTCCTTTGGCAGGTTTATGGCACGCCTTCGGCGCACCGCGTTCGCCATTCACACCGAGCCAGACAGGCTCGACCGGTGCTGGCATTGCGTGGGTGGGGATCACGTATTCCAGCAACAGGGGAGGATGAAACAGGAGACGGGCATGTATTATTCACGCAGCTGTGTCTTCTCCATTACGCTCATAATAACACCGGGGTTGCTGTGAAGTCACGGGACACTCGTCCTCTGGGAGGGAGGGGGGCACCAAGGGGCGGCAGCTTAGTGGTGTTGTCCGCGAGCCCCCACCCGCTCTCTACCATCTGTTTGTGCCGGACGGATCAGAAGCACTAGTGGGGGTCTCCGTCACACCCAGGCCTAGCCTCACCCTCACGCCGCTACTCTGTTCTCCCTCTCTGGCCAGGAAATGGAGCTGATTGACATCCTGTGGAGGCAGGACATCGACCTGGGCGCCGGCCGGGAAGTCTTCGACTACAGCCACCGGCAGAAGGAGCACGAGCTGCAGCGCCAGCGCCAGCGTGAGGAAGAGGAGCGGCTGCAGCGGCTGCAGGAGGAGAAGAAGGCGCTGCTGGCTCAACTGCAGCTGGACGAGGAGACGGGCGAGTTTGTGCCGCGGGCCCCACCCAGCTCCCAGCAGACCACCACGCCTCCTGAGAAGGTGCAGGTACGGTGCGGTGTGGGGGGCACGAGGGCCGTTGCTCGGCAACTAGGTAACCACCCCTGCTACTATAATGAGAGAGCACAGGTGCAGTTCCTTAGCAATAGTAGTACTTAATTTTTTTTTGTCATCGTTTGGTGAAGCGCATTATCTGAGTGTTGCTGGCCCCGTGTAAAAACCCTGGCCATATATTTCTGAAGCCAGTCGAATGCGAAAAGCCGCCGGTCCAGCTGAGTGGAGCTCATTTCGTTTTTCAGCCTGCCGTGTTCACAGAAGAGGATGTGGGCACCCTGTCATTTGACGAATGCATGCAGCTCCTGGAAGAAACCTTCCCGCTAGTGGAGGCCATCGAGGTGAGGGAGGGTCTTTGTCCTCACCTGACTTACGATGCTGACGCTCATTTTCTTAGATGTGTCCCTGAACTCTCCTCTCACTCTCTGCTGTTTTCCAGACTTCTGCTCCTACTCTCGACCCCTCCGTTTTGCCTGCCGCCCACGGCAGCCCAGTCATGATGGGTCCTCAACCACAGCCCCTGCTGTCAGCAACGCCACCCCCCCAGAAGCCCCTGCCGGACCTGGAGCAGGCCTGGATGGAGCTGCTCTCCATCCCTGAGCTGCAGGTACAATAAGCAAATTCATTCGCCTGCGACAGAGGCGGCTGGGATCGCAACGGACACCCGAAGAATGCCCGGCTACTCCCGCCCCAGGGCGAGGAAGACAAGTGCCCCTTTGTTGTGCAGATTTGCAGAGTTGGCACGGGCTGCGGGCGTATTCAGCGAAGCCCCCCACTAGACTCGGAAGAGACGTTTAGGGTGGGACACAGTGTGTCCACCCACCTATCAGCCGAGATAAGGATGGAATAAAAATAAAAAAACAACTCTGAGATCGTATGTGCCACTCTGTATGAACTGAGTTTCATTGTAACTTGAAACATAATAGTTGATCAACAGAATGAAAAAGAACTGCAATTTAGTTCCATTTAGTTTGATATTCTGACGATAATCTATAACCTAGCTATTAGCCGCTAAAGATGCAACAGGACTGTGGCTTGTGTCATTCACTGTTGTTCTGCTTCTTCTCCAGCAGTGCCTGAACATGCAAATGGGGGACGTGGTTGAACCACAGGGCTACAGTGCCACGAGCACCTCCCCGGTGGTGCAGGAGCCAAACTACCCCTTCTACCTGCCCAAGATGACAGATGTGATTACAGTCCCGGCGGAGTCAGTCTGCTCCTCGGGGTATCAGAGCTCCTTCGAAGGGGCTTTTGCCGGCGCTGTCCCAGCGGACAGCCCCGGTCAGGCGACTCTGGAAGCCCCGGACCTGAATGGCGCCTTTAGTGTAGAGAGCTTCTGCGACATGTTTTACCCGGACCTTACAGATACAACAATAAGCCATGGCGGCTTACTGGGTGAGGGTGGGAGTGAGGGTACCGCGCTGGCCGAACTGCCGGAGGAGACACCGGTTAAGCCCATGGATATCTCTGAGTTCACGTTGGGGGAAGGATTTGCCAGCAAGGAGGCCGAAGTCGAATTTCCGGACTCTGACTCAGGCCTGTCGCTGGACGCTAGCCCCAACAATGGGTCACCGGAGAAATCGACAGTTGACGACAGCTCCTTTGGATACAGTGACTCTGATATGGAGGAGATGGACAGCAACCCTGGCAGTACTAAGTCTGACTACACCGAGACGTTCCCACTGTCCTTCGTTGCAGAAAGTATCCAAGGGAATTCTGGCGCCCACAGCCAGCCTGGATCCTCACAGGACCAGAACGCCGGGCATCCCAAGACAGAACTGGCAGAGGACGCCGGGCATGACAAACCGCCCTTCACCAAAGACAAGCACCGGAGACGCATGGAGGCTCGCCTGTCACGAGACGAGCAGAGGGCCAAAGCCCTCCAGATCCCCCTTGCCGTAGACCTCATCATCAACCTCCCTGTAGACGACTTCAACGAGTTGATGTCCAAGCACCAACTGAACGAGGCCCAGCTGGCCCTGGTCCGAGACATCCGCCGGCGTGGCAAGAACAAGGTGGCTGCCCAGAACTGCCGCAAACGCAAGATGGAGAGCATCGCGGGCCTGGAGTGCGAGCTGGACTCGCTGCGTGAGGAGAAGGAGAGGCTGTTGCAAGAGCGATCCGAGAACGACACCAACCTTCGGCAGGCCAAGCAGGAGCTCAGCAGCCTCTACAAGGAGGTGTTCAGCATGCTCCGGGATGAGGAAGGGAAGCCCTACTCGCCCAGTGAGTACTCCCTACAGCAGACGTCCGACGGCAATGTGTACCTGGTGCCGCGCGTCAAAAAGACGACGGGCAAGACCCGCGGCAACTAGCATTTCTCTGCTTACCGTATTTTTGTACTGCACTACCATAACAAAAAGTCTATGCAAAAAAAAATAAAAAATTTGTAGTCTCAAGATCGCTTCAGCATTAGTCCAGCAGCAGAACTATTATATAGTTTTTGCGTATCCAACCATAGCGGTTTGACATCTTAATATTTTTTATATTTAGACTTTTGCTTGTACGGCTATAATGTATATTTCTTTCCCCCAAGGAAACCTTTTTTTCTCAATATGGTTTGTAAATAAATGTTTATCTTATTTGCCTTTGAAGTATGAAAATGTACTGTATATATATTTTAGTATTCTAATCTTTTTTTTTTTTTGCAAATCTCTCTTAATTTCCAGAGTCGGTTTTATAAATGATTTATGCTTTGATTCACTGTTCAATTGTTTTATTTCTTGACTTTTCTCTTGTACTTTATAAAAAAAAATAAAATATTCATTTAATCCCCATCTTCTGATATTTTTTGGTCTGAAATGGATTCTTTGCACATGTAAAAACACAGGATAATAATCATTTGGGGGGTGAGCAGTGGGTATTGCTAATCTCCCTTACATTAAAATGGGAGATTTACTCTGCTTTCAGCTCTATTTTCATATATGACCTCTATAAAGGCCAGAAAGGCACTGCTGTTAATTCTGCCTGTGGCTCCCAAGACATTCACATGTAAAATTACCCATTTTATTATTTTTATTTAGGGCAGCAAGGAATATGGTGGCCTGGGGCAATCGCTGCTGCGGCCTTGAACATTGTGGCTAAATTGCTCCAATAAAACATCCGGCTATATACTGCAAATGGGCCTTGCAGGAGCCAATCACATCGCATAAAAATAATGAATCATTGATATTTCCTGAAGCCGAATTCACTGCAAATTCATTTGTGCGAAACCCACCAGAACCCAAGATTATGACAACTTCGAAATGCGTGAAATCAGTAAATCAGCAATTCAGTCAGAAGCAGGTGTTTATTTCCTGTATTTCTTCCCTGCATCACAATCTCTCCTGTTCTGCGACAGGTGTCCGTGCGTGCTCACTTCTTTCACAACCCTTATGCTCTCCCTCTGCTTGCTTTTATCTGCCTCGGCTGCTCCAAAGATTCATATCTTGGAAACCATGCATCAAAACAAAAGCGCAGAAGCGCACAGGTATACACACTAAAGTGACTGCCGATGCCGAGGTGGAAAGTTCAAGTTCAGAAAGTACAAATCCAAAGCAAGATTTTATTTTAACCAATCAGCTGAGTACTCTCCAACTGTGAATCTTTATACTCAACTGGTTGGTTGAAACAAAATCTTGCTCTGGATTTGTACTTTCTGAACTTGAACTTTCCACCTCTGCCTAATCCGGATAAACCAAACAGGAGGAGTGTTATGCCAATGAGAGTGGCTTTCATCTGTAGCTTTTGGTGTCTGCATAATGCCACACAAAGCTAATCTGGAGCCTGATCGCGAGCTCTTACGGATTCCTGGTGTGTGTCCAGCTCTCCAGCAGCCGTCGCCTTCACTTTTAACCATTTACCTGGATTCTGCGTTTCAAAATACAGAGGAATGACCCTGAATGTCGTCTTACGGAGAAAAGGGGACAGAAACAGTCTTACTGGGAGAAATGTTTTTATTGAAGACAAACATGAAGCTGCCATTGTAAGCATTCTTAAGAAGACTGACAAAGTGCAATTTTATCTCTAGGTAGAATTGAAAACAATTTACATATACATTTTGAAAGGACAATGTAACAAGAAAGTGCGCGTAACATGCTAACATTGTGACAAAGTTAGCACCACTGGAGCCCTTCAATGTGGGATACAGACTGTCTTCGTCACTATCCAAACATGTAAACATCTCAGAGAACCTATGACATCACTGGGATGCTGACGACAGGCTGAAGATGGAACATTTCACATCAATGGGTATAACACCCATGTTGAGTGCCTTGGGGCAAATCTGTGGTGAAAAGCGCTATATAAAAATAAACTGAACTGAATAATAACTTCCCAGACCCTCGCCACATAAAACCTAGGATGACCATTTTAAAATACGTGTTGAGTACGTGTCAAGCCGCTCATATATCATTATCCAGATGCTTGGTCGTAAGTGCTAGTTCCATTTTTAACCTGCTGTATAAAATTATCCAAATCCCAGGCCCGAGGTCAGTTCTGCGTGTGAAGGGACATACTAGATATCAAAGATAAAGTGCAAAAGAAATGGAAATGCTTCAGGAGAGAGCGGAGATACACGCAGCCGATTTTACCTTACCTTTCCGTCAGCTCGTGGAAGGAGCGTCGCGAGAGTAATTGGGACTTATGATTTCTGAGTTCGGGGGGGGGGAGAGGAGGCTGGGAAAACCTCCAGAATGTGACTAAGTGTAATAGAAACCAAACTACAGAAAGTCCAGCTGAGACAGACAGGGTCAGTTGAAGGCATTAAGAAAACTTTCTAGTGTAACATAAGTGAAACAAATAAGAGCTGTCATAGCAACACACAAAATATCCTACAAATTCCCAGTGGATTAATGCCTTAACAACACCCCCCATCCCCCGTAAGATGTGTCCCACATGTTCATTAAGTACGCATAGAAACCTATAGACGTCATAAGCCCAGTACAAAAAGTTCAGTAAATCCTAATCCTTACAATGAGTACGTTATATACATACCGGGGAGAAAAATACTTAGCCTTACCCATCCAGAACCTTCCAAGTGTACGTGTCATACTAGATTTTCAGCCGTTAAGGTGACAGCGTCTTTTCGAATCTGTAAATCAAGCAAAGTGGTTACTCTTACCTGGTTCTAAGTCACTCTTCCATCTTCTGCTTTGATTTATCACACAGTATTAAATGTCCATGCCTTGTACTCATTCCCCTTCCACTTTCAGGTCTGAAACTGGACCTAGCACGAAAAGGTTCTGTCAAACTGCCATATCTCTGAGCCAACAAGACCACAAAAATCCGGGAACATCCGGCTAGCCTCTCTTCGCTAGCATCTGCTCTCTTGGAGGACAAAAATTAGCCACTGGATGCTCACTACCAGCGAACTCTGCGACTTCCTCCTGGGGTGTGGCTCAAGATGCTGCCTCCGTTTAATTTTGTCCCAAAGCAATGAGCTGCCTGGTCGTCTGCGCTGGGGAACGATGAGGTCCTGTCTTATGGTCAAAAACGTTCATCCGTACTGGCCAACTGAAGTCAAACTGCAGTTTCGTGGGGTTTTAACAGTCCTACACGTGGAATGCCAGCTCGGGCAGGTTCATGATGTACTCCCTAGGCCTAACAAGAGCTCTCGTCACGCCGAGAGAAACAAAAATAAAAATATGTATTCCAGTGACACAGCTAAACTTGGCAAAAGATTCCAGAAGAAAACGTGACAAAATAACAACTTAACTTCTCCTGAATGAAGGCTTCCATTAGTTTCCATTTTCTAGAATCCTTTATTACATCTAATTTTCACATCTCAGAATAGCAATCTAGCGTTATATTCGTACATGATTTGTTTGCCCATACATATAGTCTGAGATATTGTAGACTGCTTCTGTGGACAACTGAGTGTTATCAAAACGTGAGTACACATAATACAAATAAGATTTACACTATACTCAAAACAGTTACTAAATAATTTAAAATAAAAAACAAAAACTTAGAGCTCACTATGTGGCCCTCTGTTTCGTGCTTTTACTGAACTTTTTTAAAAACAAATCTGAAAGAGCCTCTAACACAGAAAGCTTAAAAAGAACGAGACTACATTCAGAAACTGACTACACATGTTCATTGATAAAAAAATCTTCCTTGTTTTTATTCCTGATATTACTACCACATACACATAACTATGTCCGAGAGATGCAGAAGGGGAAATAAGATAGCAGGCCAAAACAAAAAGGAAAAAAACAAGAACAAAATTAAGCATCAAAATAAGACCCCAGGAATGTACATCTAACAGACACCTTCTTTTTCATCGATAGCTACACTCTTGCGCACAGTAGCTAGCGGATGCAGTCCTTATCAGTGCTGTTTAAGCTGCGGTAACGTTTCTGACTAGGGATCCTTGTGTGTGTTCCTCTAACGCTCCTGGACGACTGCCTCACAGTACCCTGCAGCTTTCCTGACCACTCCTCTGCTCATCTCCTCTCCTGCTAAGAACCGTAGCCTGTTGAATGGATACAGGATAAAACAAAAACTGTTAATCTAGCATCACAAGAGGTCACTCTAAGCAATGCAGGAATGAGGGGCGTAGACTCACCGCCTCCGCAGGACTCAGTATCGCCGCGGACCGTAACCGCCTCCGCTGCCGCTCCCGGAACCATAACCACCTGGAACAGACACGTGCTGGCCACATCAGCATTGCCATTAAGACGTTCAAGGGCATGGCACTGCATTAACGGAAGCTTGGAGGACAAGAAGAATACCTACCGCTGTAAGGCCCACCTGAATTCCTTCCCCCAAAGCCACTTCCCCTCATTGGGCCGTAGTTAGACTGCTGCCCACCATAATTCCCAAAGTCATTGTAGTTTCCACCTCTACTGAAGTTCCCTGCAAGGTAATAACAGCAAGACACACCCACGGAAAATTCCGATGACTAACTCCATTTCGGTTTTAAGAGCTCCATATGGTTGAAGAGGTTACTCCAAAGTTACCTCCGTCGTTGTAGTTATCGTATCCTCCCTGGTTTCCGTACCCAGGACCACTACCTCCGTATCCCCCGCGCCCTCCCCCATAGCCTGGTCCCCCGCCATAATTTCCCCCTGAAAAGGTAAACATCGAGGATCCTAACTGAGTAAATGCCAAGGAAACCCACATTCTTCCAGGCACCACACATTATGGGTAATTTTCATTCTCTGCTTTCATGACATATAACATGAGGAATCTCACATTAAAATCATATCTAGACAGATTAGAATACAATAGAAATAAATCAAAGCCTTAAATGTGAGTGACGAGCGCCAATACATACCACCTTCAAAACCATTATATCCACCCCCATATCCATAGCCTCCTCTGCCTCCACTGTACCCTCCTGCAAAACAAGTTTGGGCAAAGTGATTCCGGAGCCCCAAGCCAAGAGCTGCCGCTTCTCACAAGGCCAATTCCTACCTGAGAAATTACCACCTCGGCCAAAGCTGCCACCACCAAAATTTCCTCCTCTGCCCATGTAGTTTCCTGACCCACCACCTCTATCTGGAACGGAAACCAGTATTCACCTTAATGCAGTGTGAGGCAGTAACCTTAAGCTTTGGCCGCATGTATAAGATACATATTTTACGTAAGCTATCCTAATATATTTTGACCTACACTACAAATTTAACAAAATGAGGGTGCCACTCTAATAAGGCTACCCATATAAAGGGTTTATGAATGGTTTATAACCTGGTTATTAAATAGGTTGTAACACTTTGTAAATCATTCATATACAATTGTAAACAAGTTATAACACAATTTTCTTTTTATTAATGAGTTACTACCATTTACAAGTGGCAAAAGGGAGCCTTATTGTAAAGTGGTACTGAAATAAAACACTAAATAAAAAACACTACTTTTTGTGGATGGATTAGTCTGTTTATATATGTTTTTTTTTCTTTAAATGACCAAAATTACCTGCTAGCAGAAAGGAATGGTATATTTATCATACTTATTATGAATTTGTCAAACACATGGTGACCAACGGGCATCACTGCGGACACCTGAAGGTGAGGACCCATCGCTTCACTTACTTCTCTGACTGGACGCGGCCTGCATTTCCTGTTTTGAGAGGGCCTTCCTCACTTCGCAGTTATGGGAGTTTATCGTGTGATATTTCTGAGCTGCAAAACAGGACGTGCATGTGAATGCCAAGCTGGCAGGTGACAGCAGGTAACACCACCTGTAAAGTCTTGGAAATATTCATTGCATTTTTATCCACAGTTATGAAGGAAGTAAAGGCACAGGTTTGATGGCAGAGAAATAACTAACACTAGGTCGTGTGATGAACCCACCAACAATTTTATCCACTGTGTCGTGGTCATCAAAGGTGATAAAACAAAACCCTCGCTTCTTGCCAGTCTGGCGTTCCTCCATCACTTCGATGCTCTCGATCTTCCCGTAAGTCTGAAAGTACTCTCTGAGGTGGTTCTCCTCTGTGTCTTCCTTAATCCCGCCCACAAAGATCTTCTTCACTGTCAGGTGAGCACCTGGCTTAGCCGAATCCTAGGGACAGAGGATATAGGCCAATCAGTTTCCGTAACCGCGGTAATCGCATCTGGAAGGAGCGGCCTTCTAACCCTTACCTCTCTGGATACGGCCCTCTTGGGTTCCACGACGCGCCCGTCCACTTTGTGGGGACGAGCTGACATGGCGGCATCCACCTCCTCCACGCACGAGTACGTCACGAAGCCAAATCCGCGGGAACGCTTGTTTGCTGGGTCTCGCATCACCTTAACAGCACGGCAAAGTAACGAAGAGAAAACAAAGAGGTCAACTTCAGGCTGAAGTGAAGTGAAGATCTCACTCGCGGTTCTCTTGTGTGGTTCCCCAGTGGTGGAATGAGCTGCCGAACCACATTCGGTCATCAGATTCATTCTCCACCTTCAAGAAATGCCTCAAGACCCATCAGTTCATTGAATACCTCTACTAGCCTGATGCATCTTAACATTCCCTGAATAGCCTTAGGAGGTTCTTGCTTTGTTTAGAATATGTTGTGCATCTCCTGCTCCAGTACTGCTTACATTTGTACCTGAGCTTTCACTGGAAGCTCAGCCTAGCTGGTATGCTGCTTCGGACAAAGGCGTCTGTTTGATATTATTTTATCAACTAGTGATAAAATAGTTAAGAATTATACCCAGTATGTTACTTGGAATACAAACCACACAATCAGTGAGCCTTCCCCATTGCTGGAAGTGAGCCCTCAGGCTCTCATCTGTAGTTTCAAAACTGAGACCCCCAATGAACAATTTTCTGAGCTGCTCTGGCTCCTTGGTTTCATGATCCTTTGAAGACACGGAAAGAAAACCGATTAACAACATAACGTTAAAAGTGGCAAATAAAATGAAAAAGCATTTAAAATGTTTTGCATAAAAGCAATTCAAATATTTTCCATAAAATGTACCCATTTAAAGTTTTTTTTCCTAGGAGTAACGCCTTCCAGACTAGTAAAATTCCTATCCTAAAATTCCGGTTAAATTCCTTATGATGATTAAACGGCAGGTAAGTTCTACTGACAACTGTCAAGCATACACGTGCAGGTGTGTACGCTTTTGATAGATTAGGTAACGTCTCGGCTAGTTCGCGCATGCGCAATCTTCCCCCGCGGCTGTGCTGGACATTACAGTCCGACGCATTGCTGCCTCAAATCTCTGGGTCTTATCACCTTGTAGATGGGCGGTCGCTTCTGTTTCAGAGACACAGCCTGGCTGACCCATTCCATCAGTCTGGACAATTCTTGCTTTTTTCAGGTTATAAAAAATAAACTCCCTGTCAATATCCAGAATTTTCCACTGGGAAGAATCCTTCATACGCCATTTTAGATCGCCTCCTACCCTTACCTCCATATTGCAAATACGTATACAGCACTTGCAATGACTTCTTTCACACTTAAATTTCAGTTTCCCTATCTAAATAAGTCACAAACATTTTAAATCGCATGACACCGTAAGAATTTGTATTTCCCGTAAAATGCAACTTTTTACACCCATTTCCCCCCACATGAACTTGCAAACCATGAACACGGTAACACAGACTTAAGAGAGTGAAACACTTCGTGGGTAAGACTACTGTCAACGTCGACAGAGTATTTTGAGTGTTTTGCCGCGACGAGCTGTCAGAATTATACCGCGAAATATACCCAACTACCCTTAGTACCTCGCGCTGCGAGAAATTCAAGCGTGACATGTTAGTCAGCCTCAATATTTTATTGTAAAATATGTCATCTTCATTTTAAATTTTTCTCTACGTCCATTTACGAACAGAACCAAAGAGTACGCAAGTCTGATTTTCATGGGTATTGTTAATGTTATCACCTCCATTTCGCAGCGTATAGCCAGTCCTCGGTCCAAAGCGCAACCGGAAGCGGAAGTTGAACACTCGCTCGCTCCCACGGCTGCGGCACTCGAGGGGCGGGGCTCAGAAACACACCTCGAAGTATACAGCTTTGCGTGAGATACTGAATACGCAGAGGGGTGTACACTTCATCATTTATTTCATTCTCAGCTTGTTTTAATATGACTTAGAATGCTTATCTTAGGGAGTATACTGCTGGATGTATGTGTAACATTGACATGATGGATAAGTTAGTCAAAAGTCAACTGAGCTCAGTTATGAAACCTACAATAAACTACAGTAAATAACTGTAAGGTGCGTTCTACTTCATTTTCAGAGGTGTAATCTGCGTTGAAAGAGCATGTTTGCTAATGGCGTCACTCAAATACGATTTAAATAACGTTAAAATTATATTCATAGAAGCAATTGTCATTATATTGATAGGAAGGTGATTAATAGCCGTTTAACTTGACTGCTGGGGCCAACTAAATCTAAGAAAAAATTTAAACTTAGATTTGAACTTTGTGTATTAATTAACTTTGGCAAGTGTGTAAAGTGTGTAAGTGTGTTTTATGTTATGATGAAAAACAATTAATATAGACATTTTTTGATATTATTTGATTTTATGATAGATTTTCAACGCTCTATTTGATTTTTACTGGCATCCCATGCTGTTCCGTGCCAAATACAACCTGTTTTGTGGCATTGGCTACAGGCTTATCGTGACCCTGTATTGAATAAGTCGTTATGAAAGATGGATGGATAATATGCGCGGGTGTTACTGAAATTCAACCTGTGAGTCTCATAACCCATTGTAACAATTGGCCTGCACAGACACACCCAAACTAAGACATTACAGAACACTAATGAATTTTAACCACTGAACCATCCTATATATCAAAGAAAACAATCTATGCCAACGACAAGAACCTCACTTAAGAACCAATGTTTCTCAGTAAAAATACTACGATTGCCACCTACTGGTCATGTGTGAACTCCATTCATATAAAAACTAACGCAGCAATTATACTCAGCATCAGTCTTGCTAATCTATTGCAACGCTTAAGAAATTCTGCAGGGTATTCATGTATTTAAATAAAACAAAGAAATATATGTTTTAGTGATAATTTATAAAGTGCTTAGATGATATATTAATGTGATTTAAATTTGGTAAGCCAAGTATAGAAAAAAAGTTAGTAGAACAAATTATTTTACCTTTGAAATGTGACTGGGCTCACTGAAGTGACTATATTCAATTCAAGAACTTGTGCTGGAACTGACTTTGAAACAATTTTACATGAATATGTTGACACTTCTCATGCCTGCCATCACAGGCATCACCCCTACAAGTCCAGGTTAAGGCTCCCTTTGAGAATAATAACCGACTTAGAAGTATCTGCGAATTTATGACTGTTTTATGGGGTGGAATAATGTCTGTTATTACCATTACAGTGTGCCAGGAAAAATATCGCCTTGATAAAAATAACTATATTTCACTATCGTTAAAGATGACTTTTATTTACTGCCGGTTTGCAGTCAGAGTATTGAGGCAGTCTGTCTGTGAGTTTCAAAATAAAGAAATGGAAAATGGAAAATGGAGTCATGAGGACCACTTTTCTACTGAATATCTAATAAGATATTTAAAGGTGACTTTAGAAAAGAAACGTAATTTTTTTCTGTGCAACCTGTAAATTACTTAATCACAATTTCATATTACCGTGTAAATCACTGAATTTTTATTTAGTGATAAATGTAAATCATATTAGTCTCAATCCACATGCATATACACTCAAAAACAATTTCCCCAATTTCTCTGGATATTCCTTGTCCCACCTACTGTGTTATGCTACATTTCTTTCTAAATTAAACTGATAATGAGCTTGAGGCTGTGTAATATTATTCACGCTTCGCAAGTCTCCCATAATTAAGATACTCATCAGGCTGTGGTCGGTGTTCACGTATGACAGACCCCTCCCGGAGCGCCCTGAGTCATCGATGAGCATTTTATTGACTCCCTGTATTAAACAATCCTTTCTGTCTTCTCAATAAAATACGACATCAAACTTAAGTGTGATGACTTCTCATTTGATTTTAAACAGATCGTATTCAGAGCCTCGATATCATTTCATGGCTAGCTACCACACCGCCTCGAACACTGATTAAATTATATTACTGCGGGGGGTGGGGGGGTGGGTAAGTCTTTGTATGACGATATAGTGGGTAGGATGGGGTGATGAAACAGAGCTGTTTAAATGGGCCAGGCAGTGATGTTTAGAGGAAGGAGGGGGGGGGGGGAAGCATCCTTTACCTTGATCAAAAGGCCTCGTTTTTCATTGAGCTGGTCAGTGAAGGGAACCTACAATAGCCATTCCTTGCACATTCAAAGGCCCATGGAGAAGAATATATTGAAAGGCAGTACATTAATGATTAAACTATGGGGCGGTTCAGTGGAATCGGCCTCCAGTCACCAAGTTCACCAGTTTGAATCATGTCCTCAGCAGAACAGTCACATGTCCATTGGGACCTTGAGCATTGCCCCCCCCCTCCGAATTGGCCCTGGGCTGCCAGATAAAAGGTCGACCCTGTATACCAGGCCAAGCTTAGCTTACTACTGTATATATATTTGCACATGTACGTCTCGAGAGCCAGATGGGACATGCAGAAAGAAGCACTCCGACGTTCCTGTACTTGTGCAAAGTGCAAATGTGGCATCATTTCATTTTACCTAGTTTTGGAACAGCGAGGTAGCAAAATCTTTGCATGAAATCTGCTCCTTATGTCGCCTTCACATTTTCGGGCAAATGTCCCCAGAATCCACCCATGGTCTTGTTGCTTCCAGAATATGCCTAGTCTAGAGAACCCGAAACAACGCTTCTGTTATTTATTCATCTCCTTGACCGAAAGTGCAACATACTGTATGTTTTTATTGCTGGTGTAAAGCTATTATAAAATAAAGCATAATAGCGAAACATTTTCAAAGTATGAATGATTTTAAAAATAATCTTTAACATGTGTTCATATCAAAGGTGATATTGTTGTGTGCCGATATTCTTGTCCATGCATTTCTATAATTACGGAAATGATTCCAGAGGACAATATTACTAAACCAGCAGCAATTTTCCTCTTGACTTTCACCTGTGATAACATGGACTGAGGCCCATAAACCGCAAAAGCGCCACATAGTGCAAGGATTCAGGATGGGGCTATTAACCTGAAAACAGCTGATTCAAGTGGCAGGAAGAACTCCGCCGTAGCTCCTTCCTGCCTGTACTTATCCTGATTTGCTCCAGTGTACAAATTACAAGTTGCTTTATATAAAAGCATTAGCTGTGCAGCAGGGGTAAGCTGCCAGTGGCAGGCGCCCAGGAAGGCTACGTCCCTCTGCTGCCTCTGGCCAGTGGTGCTCGACTGAGACCTTGCTAGCTTAACACACTCATGAGGTATTGCCTTGCTCAATAGCACGTAAGTATATGAGCTTCACTACTAGGGTTCAGTGTTGCAAGGGATTTAAGGTAAAGAGGAAA
The DNA here is from genome assembly GCF_048594095.1 of Paramormyrops kingsleyae. Classification (NCBI taxonomy): domain Eukaryota; kingdom Metazoa; phylum Chordata; class Actinopteri; order Osteoglossiformes; family Mormyridae; genus Paramormyrops; species Paramormyrops kingsleyae. Next base: position 14,464,438 of record NC_132812.1, read on the forward strand.
CGAAGCTGGATGGACTTTAACGGATTGCTCAGGCCTCTTAACTGCCATATCAGGCCCCTGCAGATGCAGTGGGATTGATGGCCTGTGTTCCCTTTTCTGGAGGCTGCCAGTCACCAACTTGTGCAGGTTTGGGTCTACAGGTGAGATTTTGGAAGCATGAGCTCTTTCTTGGCCTTGACCGAACTTCAAATCGGTCAGACCTTGCCCTTCTCATTTTCATTCAGTACCAGGTAATTTAATAAAAATGCACTTTTGGGAATAAGCAGTTTTACAGATAATGTTTTTGCGGTGTGCTCTGATATATAAGAATGATAACTGCAATGATGTAGATTTTGGTATGGCTGGTAGGGGCATGTCCGTATACATATTGTGGGAGTACTGTGCATGTTTAAGGGGGCGGGGGGGTGGGGGAGGGGCTGGTCGGAGCTGACTTGGTCCCTACCAGTGTTGAAACCAAACTTATGCCTGTGGATAATTGTTTTTTCTTCATTTTCACATGGTTTATGAATTAAATAATAATGAAGGCTATTCATTTAACACAACTGATGAAGGATTATGGTCAGCCGGGAGCACATCTCAGGGTAATGAGGGCAGAGGGCACCCAGAACCAGAACCAGAATCAGAATCAGAATCAGAATCAGTTTACTCGCCAAATGCACATAGTACATAGGAATTTGACCTGGTGAGACAGCGCAGTACAAATTGAGAATAAGAATTAAAGGTAGGAAACAACAATAAATTAAACAGCAACAACAATAAATAGGAAAATGGAGTCCAATAGGGGAAGCGAGTCTTCTAGACTCTCACACACAATGGATAATCCAGACACATCATGCGTGTGTATGGAAGTGTGAGGCCATAGCGTTTATCCACTGCCTCATAAAAAAAAGATATTTTTTTCCTGAATGCAACAATTGTGTATCTGTTCTAGGAACCAGCAGAACTGCAAGTGCACTTTCCAAAGAGCTTTGGCTGAATAAACACTGTTACTGGTGACATTAATGACTCGCTAACCCTGATTTATCGCAAGGTAGCTCTGTCCGACAGAATCCACCATACATCACATTTTTGGCAGACGAACGCATGAGGTAATCAGCTCCTGAAATAGAGGAGAGTGATATCTTCTTTAGGCTTTAAAGCCAGCACTTAAGACAATAATTAATATGAGTTTTATACCCATATCAAAGCTCAAATTATGTTTTGCCATTTATCTGTGACACAGGCCCTTGTCAGCACAAAGAGAAGCTGACAAGGGGAAGAGAAGCTATTGGTCACAGAAGGTCTAGTTCAGGAACTAACCACAGCTTCTCATTGTGGTTAACTATGGTTATCATGTATCATCTGATGCCATTTTACTCATGCGGGGCTGATTTTTACAGCAAAATCTGTAAGTTACATTAGTTACAGGGAAAGCGCATGAATTATATTGAAAGCTGCACAGGTCTAACGATGCCAGGTTCTTGAACTGAGATTAATCAAAATCTTTAGCTATCCATTTATTCCTTCTGTATCTCACAATTAAATGGCTCTGGGGAGCGCTGTATAAGCATTTAGAGATATATATCACACCTTGATTTATTATAAATGATGTCCGAGAGATTACGTATTTCACGTTTCTATAGCACACAAACGCCAATAGATGGCGCCATTTATCCATTTGCAAATAAATCTCGCTGTTGTGGCTTTGGAGGCAGTAACTTATCACTGATCATGTGACTCAAATGCCGCTTCGTTACATAGTGTAACGCATGGGCAAGAAGTCTCGTACTTTTCACTGGATGCAATTTAGGCCGCCAATATGTTGAATAACTGAAGGCAGTGAAGATAATACCTTGAAGGAAATTATTCGATGTCCGTAAATTATTTGAAATACAATATACATATGATTGCAACCCATGACTTCATGTGTCTAAAACAGTTTTATTGTAAGAAAACGGCCGTGTAATTCATTTATTAGTATAATTCCTATCGCATTTGTTAGGTTTTTTTCTAATTGAAACAGTGCTGCAGGCTATACCGCAGTCAGCCGCAGGGTCCGGAAGTACATAAGCGGCCTTTCCTGTACTTCAGGGAACAGAACAATGAAAACTTTGTGTCAGTAATACTGTGGGGAGATATATATATATATATATATATATATATATATATATATATATATATATAATGATTTATTTATTTATTTATTTATTTTAAAAAGCCTATGTGTCGTTTCATTGATTTTACTTTATTAGAAACAACTCTTTTGATAAAGGTTAAAACTGAGCAGCGACCCACTGTGCGTGACTCTGGCTTTAGACTCTATTTCAATCTTACGAACAGTTTTGATTTATCCCTGAACACATAGGCTATGTGGTAACCTTCCCCATATAAAATATCGCATGTGACATAAACACCAATTTTCACATATAAAAACTGTACAATATATTGTTCTTGCTGTGATTATTATAATTATTCTTATTAACAACAACAATAATTATTATCATCATCATCATACAACCATAATAGTGTTCATCTTTGCATAATGCATATCACCTAAAATGGTACCAGGAATGCACGTGCAGCTATATTGAAAGACATGAACACTTGACCCGAAGTTTAACACCGGCCATCTACACATCATTTGCTGTAATTGTCGAATTAATTCTCGGCCCCTTAACGTCACGGCTTGCCTGGTGCTGCGTGGATTATATTACAACATCCAAGCGCTCGTTGAATATCGGCATGGTCGAAAGAGTCAAGGGACCATGGATGAGAGACCTTCTATAAATGCAAGTCATTATCATTACCATTACAATTTTTAAGTTAAGACCCATATTTCACTTTCTCCAGAAGATGGGGCTATTATCCATGGAAAGTTGAGCAATTTGTTAAACATTTTAAGTGCTACAACACTTCGCAAACGGCCAGGATATAACCGCTGGACAGTACCTTCATATTATTTCATATCTAACACGTTTCTCTAATAATCACAGCTAGCGTTTGCCAAGAAAGGTTCACATAAATGTGATATATAGCCTGTTGTTGTTCCAGTGGGATCAGTAGCTCGTGTATTTTAAAAGTTAAGGTTACTCAACGATCTGCCGATAATTTTACTTTGTGTCATCGTAGCTGTTACAAACTGCCTGATTTATTAGATAACTATCAATGAAACAAGTTATTTATTTCCTTATTGTATTTTAGTTTGAGTCTAAATAGAATTATTAACTATATAATTATAATGGCTTCTAAAACAATGGAAAGTGAGGGGAACTGGAGTGGGTTATGTGCCGTCAATTATGTAGTTATTGCGACGAGTCGTTGTCCTAAATCTCAACGCGGGAGCACAAAATATGTGTCGTTATTTATCACTTGCTATCATTTGTCATTTGACTGCGCGCTCGGCACGTCCCTTTTGTGGCGGCCGTAAAGTAACGCGTCCAGCGGGGCCCTTCATCAGCCGCGCGGCGGTGCGGCATCACCTGCAGCAGAAGGTGAGCGGTGACCTTGTCCCGGCAAAAAAAGGAAAGCCTGTCATAAAGATCGGCCCCTTTGCGGACGGACATACGCAAGTGGAAACTTGGCGGAAATGGAGATCGGGGAGTCGGGAAGCCAGACGACCGGCGGCGCTTGCTGTCTTCCACCCCTTTTGCATGCGAGTACAAAGAGCTGCCCGCACATCAGTGCTCACCAGAACCTCCCTCCAGGAGTTTGGGCCGAGAACAATTCCCAGCATCTGTTTCCTGCACAATAACATAGAGGATATTGGCTGTAAATCACACCAAATAAAAATAGAATCGGGACTTCAATCCCAAAGCAGTCATGAGCTTTCGGTATTTAATGTGCCTTTGTTCACACACCTATACGTATGAAACAAAGAGGAAGAAGGGGAAACAGCAAGGAGACCATTTGACACTTAATAAACGTTACATGACGCGTTTCTGGTTTTATACGTTTATGTAGGCCTAGTTGGAAACCAGTAAAAGTTTGTATGGTGGTTGGTAGTATAAATAAAATAAACGCCGCGAGTGTGGACAAGCTATTACCTACTTTTAAGAACTTGAATTTATGACAACCCACACGCAACACTCCACACACGCTTAGTCCACCCGTACTACCTTAATTTGTGCATTATCTGCAGTCAACCAAGTTCGCTTCTTATAAATAAGACGCTGCCACCGCTTATAGGAGACAAGCCTAAGAACTACTATAAACACCGTGCGGCGATCGGGTCTACCAATGTGGATTTAGATTTGCTTTCAGAATAAATGCGCCAGGATCTGCCGGAATAACTAAGCGGAAGGCATTTATTGGTGTTTATGGGAACAGGCATCAGGCATCAGGTCACATCACTGTATGGGCTTCGTGCGAGTGTCTCGTAAACAGCTCAGCGTGGGCACACTGCAGTGCCGGGTGTGACATGCTCCTGTTATTATTCCGGAGCCGTCCAGCTCCCCGCCATCGCCGTCATGTTGATTGGGCTGCATACAGTGATCAGCCCGGGGCTCAGGTCCCTCTGGCTAATAGCTCAGCTTCCCTGCACGCGGGGCACCGCTCCTACGCTCCGTGAAAAACATCATTAATCCAATACGCAATGCACCCCCCTCGCCGCTCTCTTTTTTTTCAGCAGCAAACGGAAGCATTTGCCCCAGTCTTGTGGCAACGGTGCTCTTACTGGGGTGATTTTCGTATTAATAAATAAAATACAGCACACCAGAGTCTCGCTATCGCGATGAAACATTCTCCCGAATTCATTTTTGCGTTCATTTTTGGTTTAAGGGCACGCAAAAGTTAGTATCAGTGAAACTATACACAATTGAAGAAGTAGTCTAATCTAGACACCCAGGATTTAATTATTTTCAACTCAAGGCCTTTTAAGTTAAGGTGCAACTGTGTTATTAATTAATTATAATAAACATGAACTTATACAAACTGACACCTGAAAAGACGTGGTCCATTCATAGACTGAAGGGGAAAAGCAAACATAAAATAGCGTATTTTACGTAACGTTTCCAGTAGTGTTTTACAACGAACATTGATTGATAAGTGTACTGTACACAGCGCGCACCTTCCCAAACATCCGTCGATGGAGTCGTAGGATCTGGTTTAGATCACACCAAATGTTTTAAAAACCAAACGCAATATCATCTCTGTTTCACATTTCCGTCCTTATTTTCTACAAGCAGGCGGATTGGAGTCGTCATACTCAAACCCGCTCTCTGGCAGAAAGGGGGCGTGTACGAACCACCGGCGACACACGAATCAACGCCTCAAGGAATGAAGGGGAGCGACTTGAGCCGGCATGAAAAACAACGTGTAAGGAGTTACACGTAGTTCATTTCTAAATCATAATCAAAGTAGCGTATTTTTTTAAAGGAGGCGACAATGACCTTTAACTCCCCTTTGGTGAAAAATCGAGGGTCAAAAAAGGATTACATTAGGAAACATTGAAGTGGATTGTGGTATTGATCCGGAGAGGAGGAACAGATAGCAAGCTGCAATAAAATCCTTATTTACAACACCTCTGTGATAGGAAACAAAAGGAAGCTGTGCAGTCGCCCTATTCACTAATTGACGGCCTACTTTGGGCAGGGTCACCCACCCCTGCTCTCGCCCGGCCTGGTGCAGTGAAAAGGAGCTGTACTGACTGTGGGCCACACACTGGTGGGCAGAGCCTTGGCCGAATCACTCATCCCCCCCCCCCCATGAAGACGAATTTAGCATTCGTGCTAAAACTTGGGGGGGGTTAATGCATGCTCACAACTGTCGGTTGCAGGGTGGTGCATTGTGGTGATTGACACCCTGTGTGCCAGCCCCCCTCCCATCGGCTCCTGATCGCCTTGGGGGGGTTCCACTGAGCCCCCTCTAAAGGAAGAGGAAGGGCAAGGATGAGCTCTCTTTTCTCTAGTGCTGCACATGGACAACAAATGACTGCAGAACTGCTGTTCCCACAGTTTCTGCACTGCGGTGCAGACAAAGGGATGGAGCCGGGAGAAATCCCTGGTAGGGGGGGGGCAGGTGCTTCCTGCATCTCTGGGGAGCGGGTGTGCGGCGAGCGCTAGTGGTGGGGGGCAGGGCCGTATGTGGGGGGAGGGACTACACCTGCTGGTGGCAGGCGGGGCGGGGGGCCGTGATAGATGAACAGAGCAGGGAGACTGACTCAGCTCTTCAGCCGACCCTACCTGGGAAGAGAGCGGAGGAGGACCTGATTGAGGCCCACTGTCATCGCCCAAACAATAACGAGCATCCATCTTCGGCCCTGTCCCAGGAAGGGCCGAAGCTTCCTGCTCCTCAACATCGAGGAAAACGATAGCAGCGAGAGCAGTTAGCGTGGGGACGCCGCTGCAGGACAATAAGCCACAGACCTGCGGGACTCTATTCGCATTTTATTTTCGTTGCAAAAACGTCTCATAAAGATGCGTCGTGACTGCCCATGAAACTGCTCAATGGATGGCTTCGTATTTGTAAAGCCAAGCAACCATTATAATGATTTACAACCCTGAGATCTTTATACTGTATTAAATATATTCTAAATATACTCAATTAAAGGGAGGTGGCTGTATGTTTTTAATTCATCCAGTGACTTGACAGCCATGTGGTGCTGATACTTGACGTGTTTTCGCAGAACGCCCTGACCTGAACCACAGATGTGACATGCAGTGCTTTCCACAATGCGCTTGTAGGCATTACTATGACTCTGGAGTCTCAGGAGAGTCCCCGCTGTTGTCTAGTGGACTCGTCTAGGGAAATTCGCTTAACCTGGATTTCTACTGTAAGTTGTTTTGGATAAATAATAATTTGTTGTTTTCACAATAAACAAATGGGGAGTCAAATGCCCACCAGTTTTTCCCAAAAACTGCCATAATAGTGGCAGAATTTGCATTTATAAATTTCAGTATGTTTTCTGTGGCATTTGATGAACCTGGCAGACTGCTCTCTCTGGAGCAGAAACTTAAATGGATCCCCCCCCCCAGGAAGCCACCTGCTTCTTCACTTATTGGGGACTAGAACTCACAGCAAACAATGGAGGCCAGCCAGTGTAAACTTGCATGTACTGCTGCCGTAAAATTAACAAAGAGCTGTCATATGGGGGGGGGGGGGGGGGGGGGGTTGTTAAGCCTCACTAGTTGAATTAAGGAGTCCCACACACACTCTGCTTAATACTGTAGGCCATTGTCCATAAGACAGTGGGTGTGCAGGTCCTGATTGCCCCTGCCACACTCTTTGGGAAAGGAGCCACTCTCCCCAGTTAGACATATCTGACTCCAGTCTCCCTAATGGGGACGTGGGTGGGAGGGGCAGGGGGCACTAGAGGAGGAAGGTAAGGTTTCTCTTTGGATCCGCCCAGCATGTTCATCCAGAGATTCTTCTGCAGATCTTCGCGTGTTCCTCAGCGGGGGCCTCACCCTTATCCTGTTTCCGTACTCAGATTCCAGGCCTCCCGTAATTACGTAGGTCCTCTGCGTCTCTCAGCTGTCGGTTCGATGCTAATTCATCATGAAAGCCAGTGACACAAAATCAAAACTCACAACAAAGCATATTTAAGACATTTATTAAAAAAAAAATCTGCTTAATGCAAATATGTAGTTAATTACATATTCAATGCTTATCAAATAAGGGTTAGATTGATGTAAAATATACTCAGGTCATTATTTATTGCTGAACCTTCTCAACTCCATTTATAAAGGGTTGTGATATTATGGATATTACCAGAAAGATCACGCCGCAGAAAAAGAATTTCACTCTGTGGTGTAATAAATAGCCTGCTTTATTCTCTCAAAATACGACTCCCCTGCTGGACATCTGTGACCGAGACGGCAGCATAAGATGAGCTGTTAGCCGTTCAGTGTTTTCGCAGGATTCTCTGGATGTTTTTTTTTAACTAAAGGATGACTTGTAGTATAATGTCCACGGTGAGAAAACATTCCCGACGGCCAAAACCCACAGACTTTATGGGCGCCGTGTCCCAGTACATGCTGGTCCGCGTACAGTCTAATGGACACCCACGACTATTAACCTTTCACCTCTGCAATGACTTGGACTTTAGATTGGAGATTTCAGGAGGAAATAGATATTCTATAATGAGTGCTGGAGACTGTTAACTTTAATGATTCGAACCATTTGTAGTCAATGTCTTCCAGAGCCAGTCAAGTCAAAGATCATGGGGAGGGGGGGGGGGGGTTGCTGAATTGTGCAAATGTGAAATGACTGCAATTAAACTTTCAGCAACATGTTAATCTAAATAGAATTCACATAGAATGGAGAAAAAATCCTTATGGCTCCTTCTGCCCATCGGCCAAGGCTAGGTATTTATTGACGATAACACAAGGGATTAACGATGATGCAGACGATTTATCTCCAGTTGAACAATACTGCTGTCTTAGCTCAGTCACAGATTGTTACCATGGAGAGCTGTTGTATGTCGCTCTGCTGGTGAGCGGCAAACGTTTCTGCGCTGAACGAAGGCAGGACTGCATTGTACTAAAATAAATGAATTGCCAGCCCACTCTCTAGAAGTTACCTGGGGACATCCAATGCCAGGGAATGCATTATGCATACTAATTAGCACAGCGGCTTGATTGCCAGTCGTTAGCGTGCTGCTATGCTAATGCTACCTGAACTGGCAGTAGCGATGTTGCAAAAAAAAACAATCCCCGTAGCTTATATTCACAGAAAAAAAAGTTCTTTCCTGCACATGAAAAATGCAAGAGGAAATCAGGTTTTGTATAGGTTTTTGCCCCCCACCCCTCCATTCTGCACACTCATTGGTAAATGCATGTACACCTATATCCAACAACACCACCGACTGGAATAAATGCTTTCCGAAGTCGGTGTGGGGGGGAGAGGGAGGGGTGCTCACGTTACTGCTGTTAGGAAACACATCAATAAATATTGCAGCAAAATAATTGTTTACAGTCAAAATTAACATAACACGCATTCCTCAGCACCTAATAAATTAGAGCCCCCGCTCATTAGCATTGGAATTGATTTCCCCTAATTCTGAAGCTCCACACATTCACCGCATGTGGGGAGATGGGTAATTATATGGACCCGCTCCAGTCTGCCTGCTCTGCGCTGGCTTCAGACGTGTCACGCAAGAACTACACAAGACAAGCAGCATGATACATCCAGCATATAAAAATCCGCAGCTGTATTAATTAGTGAAATAGATAATGATATTAATGTTCCTCTCGTGATATATATGTTCTTTCCAAACAGTAATTATTTAAAACACAACACCTAATCTGTTAACTGATGCTTCTTCATGCCTGGTGTAAAAGAAATCTATATTTTTGGTGCTGTAATTTCTTTGCTCTTCCCAAAGAAAAAAATCCCTATAACATTCATACAGAAACACCAGTTTACGTAAGCAGTTCACACATCAACTGTGGGGTTTTTCCTTATGGCTTTGGGATCCAGGAAAAAAGAGAGAACAGAACGTTCCGGAAAGAATCTCTTGTGTTTGGTCTGAGGCTTTTATCTGTTCAGTGTACAGTGTCAGTCCAATAATGAGGCCGGTGGCCTCACCTCGGCCCATGTGCTCGGGCCGCTCCCCATTAAGATGCGCGGGGCCCCTCCCACATTTCCTTTGGCCCATCCTGACGCGGGGAGAGGGACGGTGTGCCATTCCCCAGCTCCGGCTGCGTTGACAGATTTAGGGCTTGCCGCGGACGGCGGCAGACAGAAGCCGGCTTACTGCGGATACGCGGGACGCGCCACGGGTGCTGAGCGGTGACATCTGCACCTTAATGAGCAGGGTTCACATCCCCCCCCCCCCCGCATGGCACTGTAAATCAGCCCGTCGTCATGGCACCGGCAACATGTACGGGAAGCATTACTTAATCACTTTAAGCGCAGTGGCTAATTTTTGGCTGAAAGGCTGTTTCTGATGTGCTCCTCTGAGCCAAGGTCGTGGGCAGCATTTAGCATTGCCCCACTGCCCGCCCCCCCCCCTCCACCAAGCCCAGAATACATACAGGCTTACACACAACCATGTATTTAAAAAAAATGGAAAATAGCAGACCAGTTAGGCTCTGCTTGTATACGGTGAGGACCGCTCCTCCTAAAGTCAGCATCTCCGCACGCTTCATACTCAGAAGCCCCCCAGACAAATCCCAGACTCCCAAACTGGTGTGTTTCCCCCCATCCCAGCCACCCTTGGCCCCCAGCTCATTCCTGGAGCACTGATTTGTGAAGTGCCAGACTTAAAGGGGATTACTTTGTAGATTCTGGCTCCTGCTCACCTGTGTTCCTGCTGTCACATGCAATACTTCTCTTCGGATGGCACTTTCTGGAAGATCTCAGAGTCAGGCAGGCTAAGCTGCATGAGGCCTGTGGCTTCGGGGGCTTCTTTATGCAGTCGGCCCCGACAAATGCCCGTGTCCCCGGGGTCCAAAAGATGCCAGTTTCCCTGCCCCGGTCTCGCTCTTTCTCGGCCTCCATCCTGTACTGCAGAGGTGGTAATCGCCAAACGGTCATTTAGCCTTTAAAACGTTGCCACTGCAGCTGACTTGCGGAGGTGGCTTTTGGTTGGCGGCCCGTTCCTCCGGAGAAGAAGGAGGGAAAGGCCGGCCCTTCCCCCCCCCCACCCCACACCGCAGGCTGCTGTGAGACTGAGGGCACCGGTGCTTTGATGCGCGACTCGTAGTGCAGATCGAACATATGCACACAGT